>NC_073303.1:231327028-231997779 GCF_027595985.1 Sorex araneus
GTAGGTCTTGCAGGAAGGAGCCCGTTTAGAGGTGCCCTGGATGTCATCGTGGACTGGGGCTACAGCAACCCCCTCATTTAGGACTTCTCGGGGTGGTAATGAAGCTGGACAAATATCTGAGAGAATAACTGGGGGGCACAGAATAGTACTGGGCCAGAGCAGAGCCAAGAGCTGGCCATCTGCTGCCTGCACTCTCCCAGGCCCCGGCCTGCTCTGCCTCCCCACCAGACAGGCCCCACGGGCCCTGCAGACATGGGGGGTGAGCAGGCCTGCAGGTGCTACCCTGTCCCCCAGAGTGTGCCACGCTGATGCAGGAGGCCAAGCGGCTGCTGGTGGAGTCCACGGACATCCTGCAGGAGCTGGCGGCCAGTGAGGCCGCCGTCCGTGCACAGCAGCAGCATATGTGTGACCACGTCTGTGCCACGCTGGCACAGAAAATGCGTGAGACAATGGAGCTGAAGGTGCTTGTCTGAGGGAGGGGGAAGCAGGAGGGGAAGGAAGCAGGGGGTGATCGAAAACGGGGGGTCGCCCCGGGGCTCCCAGGAGAGACTCACCATGGCCTTTGGGCTGATGCGGGGGACGATCCATCGGTGCACCAAGTTCAATCACGAGATGGCCATCACCCACGGCCTCATCAAGGTAAGGCTGGGCCAAGGGTACGGGGAGGGCCAGGCCCGGGGCACAGGCCTCACTGGTCTCCACACGGCACCGCACTAGGGGCCCTTGATGAAGGATCATCTGGAGGTTCGAGAGAAGCTGGACAGACCCCTGGTCCGCGTGTACCAGAGACATGTGGGCACCCAGCTCCCCGAGGCCCTGCGGCTGGCCCAGGTACACCCAGCGCCGCCCTGCCCCACACAGCTGCTGGGTCTGTTCTCCGGCGGGCCCCTAGCAGGAGGCCAGGCCACACCTGTCTGCTGCCCTGTCTGATCCCAGCTCCCACCGCTGGTGTCCCTCACCCCTGCCTACAGGGCATGGCCCCTCCCGGGAGTCTCGAGCGCAGGTGCACGTCTGCCTCGCCCCTCCCAGGCTCCCACCTCTGCCCTGCCCAGCCCAGCCGCTGCTTCCTGTGCAGCACACCCGATCCTCATGGGCTGGTTCAGCCCTCCCTGACCAGGAGGCAATGCATGTCTACGCACACACAGGCACATGTGGACACACATACCTGCATATATGGGGCCAGAGCAAAAGGACAGCAGCGAGGGGTGCCTGCTTGGCACACAGCCCATCTGGGTTGGCTCCCAGCACCCTCTGTGGTCTCCTGAGCAACGCCAGGCATGATTCTGAGTGCAAAGCCCGGAGAAGCCCCTGAGCAGTGTCAGATGTGGCCAACAAACAAAAACCCAAGGCAAAGACAACATGCACACATGCACGTGTGCGCCAGCCTGCAGCTGTGCCATCTGCGTGCCCCTTCACAGGGCACTGATAAACTGCAGCGCCACATCGCGCACATGGAACAGAACCTGGAGGAGCTGCAGAAGATGCGCCAGAGCCTCGCACAGAGCCTCAGCAGCAAGAAGACGGGGCAGGACGTGGACCACAAGGTAGTGCGACTGCGCCGGCGCCAGCGCCGACCACACGTGTGCACTGTGCAGGCGCAGCACCCGGCCAGCGAGCCGGACTTGGAGGCACGCGCGTAGCAGGCGCCGCCGTGCCCACCCCCCCCTTCTTGTGCCCTCCTCTTCTCCTCACACCCGCCAGCGGGACAATAATTAAAAATGACTGTAACCGCTTAGCAATGGGTGCCTCGAGGAGCCTCCTTCCCGCGGCACTTCATGGTGGAGCGAGGCAGTGAACCCAGATGCTGGGCTGCAATCCTAGGACCCCCCCCCCCGCCCCTCCCCGTCACGCTGGCACCACTGGCCACCTCCGCTCTAGAGAATGGATGCACGGGGGCCTAGAGTGATAGTTCACCATGTAGGGCATTTGCCTTGCACATGGCCGACCCAGGTTCTATCCCTGGCAGCCCAAATGGTCTCCCCAGCCCACAGGAATGATCTCAGAATGCAGAACCAGGAGGAACCCCTGCGCACCTCGGGGTGTGCCAGAAGAGGAGGGGAGAGGAGGGGAAGGAGTGGAGAGGGAAGGGGGAGAGGAGGGGGGAGGGGGAGAGGAGGGGGGAGGGGGAGAGGAGGGAAGGGAGAGGAGGGGAGAGGAGGGGAAGGAGTGGAGAGGGAAGGGGGAGAGGAGGGGGAGGGGGAGAGGAGGGAAGGGAGAGGAGGGGAGAGGAGGGAGGAGGAGAGGAGAGGGGGAGAGGAGGGGGGAGGAGTGGGAGAGGAGGGGGAGGGGAGGGGAGGTGAGGGGGAGAGGAGGGGGGAGGGGGGAGACTGGGTTCCTACTTCTCAGAGCAGGTCCTGAGGAGAAAGGGCAGTGTGCCGAGTGCTCAATGCCCTCTTCAGCTGAGGGAGCTGAGGACAGTGCACTTAAGCAAGGTGCTGAGGTCACAGCAGGAAGGCAGAAGGGCTGGGGCTTCAATCCCAGACACTGGGCAGGACTTGGGTTCACCTCTTAGGTGAACTTGGGGTGACCCCCGGCATTGCGCCTGTATGGGCAGTAGATTCCTTGGAAGTTTATTGTCCAGGGTCCCTGCATGGTGTGAGCAGAGTTGTACTCCGTGGGTGGGGACAGCGAAGGGGGGTGGACAAATCTACCAGCCCCTTTGTGAGTCTGCTCAGGGAGAGCGCCCTGTCCACACGCGGAAGCCCGGCTTCCAGCTCCCATCACATGATCCTGACAACCTCAGGGAGCAATTCCCATGCACTCCCAGGTGTGGCACAAACCCCCCACCCAAAAAAAAAAGGGGGGAAGTAAACAGTGCCTGCTCTGATCCGGGCGAGACTGGTGTGGCACCTGTGCGCAGGGCTCCCAAATTGACCTTCACAAAGCCCACCTGATTGTGCCCTGGGGGCAGAGCTCACTTTCTCTGTGCTGCCCCTGGCACGCTGCCATCTTAGGATTTCTGACGTCAAGCTGTGACAGTCTGTCCTCCTCGAGCCGGTGTCAGGGAGTGGCATGCGCAGAGTACAGGCCAGTGCTTCATGTCACAAATCCCTCTAGACACAGTGGCTGCTGCAGAGGATATGGCAAGTGGGTAAGTGAGGGACTCACAGATGCTTCCCACCAGCAGGAACTCACCTGCAGGGCTGGGGCCGGTCCTGGAGAGTGTTCCATCCTCTTGTCACAAAGCCCACCCGTCACAGGACACGGCATAGAGCAGAGGCATGAGGGGCCAGAGGGGGTGAACCTGGGGCCGCGCCCTCATCACTCCTGCTGATTTTGGCCTTGGGTTCACAGAGGGTGTGGGAGTGTGCGGCCTGCAAGCCCCGGTTCCCTCCCTGGCACCTTCCTTCCCCAAGCACTGCTGGGTGGGCCCCAACGTGGAAGCAAGCAGAGACCACGGCGGTTCTCCCTGCACTGCGGGCACCTTTGCCCCCAGACTCCTGTGGGAAAGAAGCCCAGGCCTCTCCCTGCAAGCCACCTGCCCACGGGACACACAGGCCCCCATCCCTATTTCTGGGAAGAAGGAGAAAGAGGAGCCCTGGCCCAATGGCAAAGTTGTCCTCAGTCCAAAACTTCCAGCACCTGAGCCGTGCATCTCCTACCCTCCCTGGGTACCGAGAGCGGCAGCAGAAGGGACCAACCCCAACACTCCAAGGGTGTCAGATTAAGGCTGAGCTTTCCAGAGGAAGCAGGACCAACACAGACGGACAGACATGGAGGCACAGACACGAATACACCGACATACAGACAGACACAGACAACCCTGGTCAGCCGCGGGGTGGGATCCCAGGCAGATACCTGGAAGAGGCCGCCTGCTAGCACTGGAGGAAGCATCTGCATCCAAGCAATCACCTAAAGGAACAATGAAGATGGCAATCCCTCCCCTCTTGGCTGGACAGGAAGCTGCTTGTTTTGAACACAGGAGATTGCTATCTCTGAAGCCGTTGCAGATGTGAGGAAAGCATCCAAAGCAGATGTGAGGAAACGCCAATTTGCAGACTAAGCTCATTGGCTTCCCACCTACGCCAATTTTTGGCGGTCCCTCTAAACCGTTGCAGCACCCCCTTCCCAGAAACCACATGGGTTCAGCGGTGTCTCTGCAGCCGTGCTCAGGTACAGCTCACCCACCCCAGTCTTGTTGACACAGCACCCGATCAGCCCAGCCACCTCTACCCAGCCCGCCTCTGAGCTGCCGGGGACAGTCAGGGCGCTCGGGGAGCTTGCTGGTGACACAGGTGTGGGTGACCACAGGGAGTGGGTGAGACTCGGGACTCTGAACAAGAAGGTAAGACATGGTGAAGGGCTGAGCCTGCGCTGTAAAGGCGGTCAGGATGGCTGAAAAAGGGACTCAGCAACAGAACTCAGGCCTGGCACGTGGTGCCCTGGGCGCCGTCCCCAGCACCACCTGCTGCCAGGGCTGCCATAGTGTGCGCGCCAGCCAGAAAGGAGCCTGAGATGGTCCCTGGGCCGGGTGGGCGGGGACAGGCACGTGTGGGTGCTCCGCTGACTACTCTGTATGAACAGCCACTTTGGCCCATTCATCTCAAAACCGATGGCTTCGGTCTCCCCGAGACCTGGCTGGCTCTCACTGTGCAGGACAGGCCCTGGCACTGCCATCCCCGAGAGACCAAGGTCACGCGTGGGCTGGAGTGTTAGTCAGGCTGTTCCCGGTACTGCGGCACAGCATGAGGAGAGAGGCCGTCTCCCTGGAGATGGCACCAACCCTGCTCTGGCCACGGTCAGGGGGCTGGGAGATGAGCTCCTCTCCCTGCCAGCTCTTGGCAGAAAGGCCGAGGCCACCTCCTGCCACGCGCTGCTCGGGCATCAGCACCTGATGATTAACCTCCCGGCTGCACCTCATACCTCCTAAGCAGCTGAACCGTGAACGAGATGAGGTCATGGGGTGGTGTGAACCCTGGTTCAGCCCATTGGTGGCATCATCCAGGGCCACTGCCTGCCCCTCCTTCTTGCGTCCACTCAGGAAACAGGCAGAGCTCACTACTCTACCTGGGCACCACCCAGGCACCAACTGCTGACCACAGACCCCTCCCAGGACCCACAAAGAGGTAGGTGTGGGGGAGGGTGTGAGGGGGACTCCGGGCCACTGACCAGCTGTAAGAGCCTGTTGGTGCAGGAGCATTGGTGTCCCCCCAGGGACAATGCTGTGGTGTGGAGAGCACAGAGGGACCCAGATTCTTAAGGTGGTGAGACCGATCTCCCAAAAAGCTTCCGTGCCTGCGCACGCAGAAGCCCCTCATGCACTGCGGGCGGATTGTTTATCGTGTCTCCTTACAGAGGACCGGTCCGTCACTCGAGCTCACAGGGTCTCGGTCCCTGGGTCTGGCACTCAGACACTGATTCTGAAACCAGCATCATTATCCCGATGGTCTGTGCCCTGCACATATTGCCGCTGGCAGCAGAGATGTGGTGCCAGTTGCCTCCTCCTTGTGCCCCGCCTCACGGCCCAGCACGGCCCTGAGCACGTCTCAGGAACACAGCTGGGGGCCAGGTTCGCTTTACAGAACTGAGCCATGTCCACCTGGCAGGGAGGCCCCAGGTGGGAGCCAAGTTCGCCTGCCGCAGCTCTCATCTATTTGACCATGCTGGGGCTTATGGGTGACGGCTTCTGAACCCAAATCCTTTTGCTTTGGCGAGGGGGGGTTGCTCCCAAAGGAGCTTGGGGAAGCAGATGGCTCCCCGACTCGGAGTCAGGTTGAACCTGGGGCTCCAGCAAGGCCCAGGAGCCCCCTCCACCCGCTTCCATTCTGTGGAACTAAACGATGTTGACTCACACTGAGAGACAAGCTCGCAAGGTGCTGGCCCCGCACTGCCCTGCCGGCACCTGAGCTATGCCAGGCGCTCGTGCTTTCCTCCCAACACGGGCACACAGCCCTCTTCAAGGCATCTTGAGCCATTCGCCAACAAAACAGAAGCAACAGGGGGCTGAGACGCTTCCTCATGGTGGGGCCAGAGCCACAGCACAGCAGGAGGGTGAGGAGGTCCGATCCCTGACATCCCAATGGTCCCCTGAGCACCACCAGGCATGATTCCTCAGCAGAGCCAGGAGCATCACTGGGTGGACCTCACCCCTCCAAAAAAAAAAGAAAGAAAGAAAAAAAGAAGCTTCCTCACTGCAAAAGACACCAGAGTAGGCTAAAACATTTGCTCACCACTAGCAGCAAGGGCCTTGAGCACCCCCAGAAACCGTGGTTTTGCTTTGTGAGGAACCTCAGCGCCCTCTCCACAGCACGGCAGCTGTGCACTCCAGCCCAGGCCTTCTGAGGGCGCTTATCTCTGGTGTGCAGGGGTGTCAGTGTTGGCCTGCACTCCCCTGACAGCAGTGACAAGCGTCCTGTGCTGTGTGTTGTCAGAGTAGCTGAACCTCCCTGAAACTCCGTTTTCTTCCATGACTTCCTCAGGATTGCAGATCCAGTTCTGTCAGCCTTGGTAGGTGCCTGAGAAGGGCCAGCCACATTCCTGGGCTCCCGTTTGATTGCAAATCTTGCAAATCACTAATTCAGAGACTTGCAAAACTTTGATATATTCAGGGAGGGAAGCAGAGCCTGGGGCTTCTGGGTGTGTTTCCTGATGCCAGGACTCAAATCCTGCCTGACAAGATGCCGATATGCAGTCTGCTCTTGCCCTGTCAGACACCTGGGGTTGTTTACCCTCAAGAAGCCAGAGGTGTGGGGCCCTAGCCCAGTGTTTGGGCAATATGCCCCCTTTCATCAGGAAGCCTCGGGAAAGGGCCTCTGGGTGGAGGTCAGGACCTGAGCTCCAAGGGGCTGCTTGACCAGATGGGCTCACAGGAGCTTCAAGGAGGGGGAGGGGGGCTGGAGCATGCAGCCCCACAGCAGGCTGCATGTGGCCCCACTCCTGAGGGCACCTAGAAAGATGGTGCCCAGGAAGCATCATCTGTTTCTCAAAATCGTCTCCTGCTTTTCTGCAGAACAGCCCAAAAGGGTTGGTAGGCTGGAGGTCTGTGCTAGGGGAGCCAGGCCCACAGCGACGGCCGCAGCGCCTGTCTCGGGCTGCCTGAGCCCTGAGCGGGGAATGACCCATGTGTTACTGACGGAAACCACCAGTGGGCTGTGCACTGAAGTCAAGTCTGGCCTTTGGTGACTGACTGAAATCCAATCTGGCACAAGAGGAGCTTTGCGTCTCGGTCAGCAGCAGTTCCAAAGTCTCTGAAGGTACATCAGAGACGAGGCTCTGGAGGTGAAATGGGTGCCCAACACGCATGGAGCCCCGAGGAAAACCCTGGCACCTGCTTCCTCTGAGCACCTCGGCTGTGCCCCCAGGAGAGGACAACCCTGTCCTCGGACCACGCAGCTCCCCAACCTCTGTCATGCTTCCTGAATGTCTGAGTAACACCTGCTACACACACACACACGCACATACACAAACACGATGCACATACATGCATGTAACATGTACACATGCACACATATACGGGGCTGGCTCCAGCACGAAAGGCGTCTCCTCTCTTTCTCTTCCAGTGAAAAATGTGATTTTAATCACCATCCTAGGAGCCTCTGCACAAGCAGGGGTGCTACTCTGCCTCTCCGACGAGCAGGCTTCCCCCGGTCATCCAGAAGGAACATAGAGGTTTCCCTGCTCTTTCTCGCTCCACGCCCAGCCCTCCACAGGAAACAAAAATAATTTTAAAATGGTTTCTTGGGACATGGTTGTCATGGGCAGCTGAGCCATGTTAGGGACAATGAGGTATACTTTGCAAGACTTTTGGGTGCTGCTGGAGACGGCAAAAATAGGGAGAGAGGAGAGGACAAGGAGGCTGCGTGTGTGCAAGCACAGAGCCATGGCCACTAGTTCAGGGTGACCTTGCACTGAACACAGAGCTCAAAAAATAACTCAGGACAGAGAAGACAAAGCAAGAGTTGCTGGACTCTGACATGCCAAGAGCCAAGGTGAGGTCTCTCCCGATGTCCCTGACAGTCTGAGTGGCCAGGAACATCTTTATTTCTCACGAGAAATCTGAGGCATTTTTGATTTGGGGATCACATCCGGTGATGCTCAGGGCTCACTTCTGGCTCTGTCCTCGGGAATTGCTACTAGTGTGGAATAAGGGAGCCGTGTGGGATGCTGCATAGATAGAAGCAGGGTTGGCTGCATGCAAGGAAAACACCCTCCATGCTGTCCTATAAGTGAGGTTTGCCAGGAAAGTCCGAGGGGGTGCCACAGCATGGGGCTGGACCTGTGCTCCTGAAATGGAAGGTGGGTGGGTGCACTAGAAAAGTGTACCAGGGGACAGGACCTAGCAAAGAGCCTAACACAAGAGTCTTGGGGGAAAAACAGCTCAAATTCTAAGAATCTTTCCTCTGGAAAAAGCTCAACCTTATGAAAATGAGGTTTGTTCATGGCAGCATTACTTGTAATAATGAAAATAACTATGCCTAAAGCCTAGAAATACATCAAATAACCAGCGGGGAATGATTAAACAGATTAATGAGCATCTGTCAGTGAGGAACTGCGATCATGCATCCAGCAGAGCCGTGAGTATGTGGAGAGGCTAGAATGGCAGAGAACACCAAGGGTTGGCCTGCAGCCTGTCTGTCACTAGCCAGTGTGGGGTGTGGTCCAGTGGCCATCACTTAAGTTCTACATGCACATTCTTCTCAAACAATTCCACTCAAACCTGTGTCCAGTAGACACCCAGCCCCAGATGCATGTGCTAGACCACGTGCCTTTCCACAGCTGCCCAGAGCCAGCAGAGACTGTGCCACTGCCTGCAGCGACAGATTGGATGGATGATGGATGCCATGAAACACAGTGTCTTCAGAGAACCAAAAATGGGTTTGGAGAAGGAAAATATATATATATATACTTTCATACAGAGAGATAGAGCTAGCCAGACAATGGGTAGATGGTCAGGTGGATAAATCCATGATGATGAAGATAGATATGTGGGGGATTTTTAGGTTTTATTTATTTAGTTAGTTCGTTTTGGGGCCCCACTCAGCAATGTTTAGGGACTAAACCTGGCTCTGCACTCAGGGATCTTCCTGATGGTGCTTAGGGGTGCTAGGGATAGAACCCAGGTTGGCTGTATGCAAGGCAAACACCTTACCCACTGTACTATGTCTCTGGAAAATTTAAAACATTTTAAATTTCATGGTGGCAATGAGCAAAAATTTCTAAAATGGCTTCTTAAAAAAGAAGACAATTAGAAAGGACTGATAAATCCTATCAATAAGTGATGCGCTTGGGGCCGGAGCGGTAGCACAGCGGGTAGGGCATTTGCCTTGCACGCGGCCGACCCGGGTTCGATCCCCGGCATCCCATATGGTCCTCCAAGCACTTCCAGGAGTAATTCCTGAGTGCAAAGCCAGGAGTAACCCCTGAGCATCGCTGGGTGTGACCCAAAAAGAAAAAAAAAGTGATGCGCTTGAAAATTCAAGATAAATGAATCACACAAATACAGTCCTGTACAAACAGGGTCAGACACCAAAGGAAGTACACTGAGAGTCCCCCTCCACAAATCCCATCGACAGCACTCACCTCAGGGCCAGCACTGGGGAAACACCGGCCAGCCGCGTCACCTTGATGCAAAAAGGCAGGACAGCGTGCGCAAGACTGTCCTGTGGCTGTTTGTGTTGCCGTGAAGTGCATCAGATGTGAAATTTACCCTGTCACCCATTTCCTGGTGTACATCTCATAGACATGGGTTCTGTCGCCTCAAAGCTGTTACCATAGAACCAAGTGTCTGTGAGAGGCGCAGATGACATCACGTACCTGGAGCTTTACGGATCATGAGGTGAAGGGAGTCGACCTCAGAGGAAAGGGGACCCAGGAGAGAGGAAGGTCTGGGGAAGAGAGGGGGGCTGAGGTAGCTGGAGAGTGTCCAGTAGACCGCTGCTCCATGCCTGTGCTCAGGGCAGAGCCCTCCTGGCTAGCTGGAACCCTCGGGGCTGGGCAGGACACTGAAGACTGGACCCTCCAGGCTTCCTGCCCACCAGGCCAACTCCTGCAGGTGGCCTCAGAAAGTTACTTCTGAGTCAGTTTCTGCCTCCATGACACTCTGCGCCTGGGCTGTGAGGCTCGGAAGATGGTAAACAAGCTGGTGTTCCCTGACCAGAGGATGAGGAGGGAGGAAGTCAGTGATGATAGAAATGATGGGCCGATAAGAGCTGGGAGCTGGGGCTGTGCCAGCAGATCCTGACGTGGCCTCAGTCAGGCTCAGCCTCGCTCACCCCAGGGGATCTGCTCCATTGCCTCACCAAGGTGCAGGTAATGGCACACCCTTCGTGTGCCAAGGGTGTGTCCTGGCCACAGGAGCCACCGAGACAGAAAAGCTGCTGCCATAAAGGGCCAAACGTGGGATGAAGCTCCCACACAGCCTTCCCAGGAGGCGCTAGGAAGGCCTGCACGACGGCCTCCCCGGCAGCTGGGGCAGTGGGGGACGGCGCTGACTTGGAGGAGTCACTTCTGGACGCAGTAAGTGAGGCAATTGTCTGTCTCTCTTCCGCCTTCTCCCTGACACTTTGGATAGAGCCACAGATCCATCCATCCTGCCTTTCACTTGTTCCCTTGATTACTTGTTTGCTCCACCGGTCCTCTGTGCCCACAGTCCCCGGGGTCACTTGATGGAAACCGGACAGGGAGCCAGGCTTCCGTCTGCACACGCTCCTGGTGCAGCCACGCACATCAGCGTCAAAAGCATCTGTGAGCAAGTCAGAGCCGGCAGGGCTGGGGGAGCCCCGGGGACACCGGGAATAAGCCCGCCATGGAGGGAGCACTGCAGCCAGTGCGTGAGAGGCTCGGAGCGCGGAGGAGGACCTGACTCTGGTTTGTCTGGCTCCAGAGTCCATCTGTTTCCATTTTCTCTCTCACAATGCCAGGTTTCTCTTTCCTCACAGCACCGGCTTCAGCCAGTGTGTGTGTAACAGAGAAATGGGAGGAGTAAATGTTTCTTTTTTTTTTTTTTTTTTGCTTTTTGGGTCACACCCGCCAATGCTCAGGGGTTACTCCTGGCTCTGCACTCAGGAATTACTCCTGACGGTGCTTGGGGGTATCATATGGGATGCTGGGAATCGAACCCAGGTTGGCTGCGTGCAAGGCAAAAGCCCTACCCGTTTGTGCTATCGCTCCAGCCCCAAGAGGAGTAAATGCTTTTTTCCATCACAGGCCACATAAATGAAGGAAGTATGTCTGTCTTATGCAGTTTATTCCCAGTGCCTACCAGTTGGCACCCAGGAAAATGTTGCTGAATAAATATATAGTGGTCAGGGAGCTGGAGCAATAGTACAGCAGTAAGGTGCTTGCCTTTCATGTGGCCAACCAGTGTTCGATCCCCAACATCCCATATGGTTCTCCCATGCACTGCCAGGAGTAACTGCCAGACCCAAAATCCAATGTATTTGGTGGCCAGATGATAGATGGATGGATGAACAGATAAGATGAATGATGGATGGTGAAGGCCTGGTTGTATAAGATGGACGAGTATTGGGTAGATGGGTGGTCGATGGATGGATCAATGGATGGGTGGGTGCTGAAGAGATGGGTGAACCCGGGGGTGAGTGGTAGATGGAGAGATGAGTGTTTGGTAGGGGAAATCAGAGCATACCTGATACTACCAAAATAAGCAGAGAAATGAAGAAGCATTCCAAACTGAGGAGGAAGTGTAAGAAAAGATAGTTAGATGGAAGCTGTCAAGAAAAGTGACAGGGTCCAGACCAACAGCGGAGTGGGTGAGAAGCCCTCCTTGCACGGGGCCAACTCAGGTTCCATCCTCGGCATCCCATGTGGTCCCCCAAACCCGCCAGGAGTAATTCCTGAGTGCAGAACCAGGAGTAAACTGACCATTGCCAGGTGTGGCCCAAAAAATAACCAAAACTATTGGCAGTAACTAGTCTGCTCAGTCAGAATAGGACTGGACCAAAGATGAGAGCAAAGAATGTGGACGACATCCCAGTTCAGGGAAGAGATACGGAGAGGGGCTGATTGTTGGAATTTGAGACACATGGGGATGATCCAGCATGGTTGGTATTGGTGACATTCTCACCCCAGTCCTGAGGGCAGTAGGAAAGGGTCCAGCACTGGATCATATGGATAGGCCTTTCAGGAGACGGACAGCAGTAGGGTGTCTATTTGGTGTTAGAAATCCAGAGAGACAAACCTTTCTGTCCTCTGAACCCCCTGTGTTTCTCTTGGAGACATTCATCCTATTTTCTCTTGACCCCACCAGGGTCATTCGAAGTTGCTGAGAGCCACATCAGAACCAGAGGAGACATGAGCAGCCTTCCACCTTTGGAAGAGGTGGGCTGGGAACAGTGGGAGGGAGGAGAGAACATCACGGTTCATGAGCACTCGGGAATGGGGGCAGAGGGCAGAGGGCTCTTAGCACTGGAACCAAGGCGCGCCTCAAAGTGGAGCCCATCTCTGTCTCAAGATCAAGCTTGAGGCACCTTGGTCTCCAGCTTTTCTCCTGATAAGAGGAGCTGATCCCCAAATCCTTCTTTGTCAGAGAATAAGGCTGGGCCTCCGTGTCAGAAATTCTGAGAGCTGGGGCCAGAGTGGAAGGATATTTGCCTTGCATATCTGAGTTTGATCCCTGGCACCCCATTGGGTCCCCCAAGCACCGCCGGGAGTGATTCCTGAATGCAGAGCCAGGAGTAACCCCTGAGCAACACTAGGGGTGACCCAAAAAGCAAAAAAAGAAAAAAAGAAAAATTCTGAGACCTGAGCTCAGTTACTTGGGCAGGACAGGGAGAAAGGAAAAGTCACCCAAAGTGATCATCTGGAGAGCTTCTGCCAAGCACATGCACGCGTGTGTACACACGCTCTCTATTGCCTGTTTGGAAACCAGCTCAGATCAGATCTACCCTAAACAAGCCCCCGTGAGAACCAGCCCCGGCAGTGTCACCGCACTGGGCTATCAGACTTGGCAAATGAAAATAAAGCTGCCCCCGGGCTGCTAAGAGCCCCACCATTCAAGCCCACGACACGGAAGCTTTGAGGCTCGCCCATGCCGAGACAGCAGTTTGTCTGAGTCTTGTGTTTTTCTTCTTGTCTTATTTTGTTGGTGGTGGTTTTCCCAAGTGTGACTCAGCTGCCCTGGACCCTCAGGCCACGCCCCTTCTCCCCACTTCCCTCCCCTGGCTGATCTTGTCATCTTGGCCCAGGAGGCGTATGACATGTCAGGCGCCCGCCTCGCCCTGACGCTGTGTGTCACCAAGGCCCGGGAAGGTTCCGAGGCCGACCTGGATGCCCTGGCACGCATGTTCGAGAAACTGGGGTTTGACAGCACCACGAGAAGAGACCCAACAGCCCAGGTGTTGTGTGGGCCCCTGGGCTGGGGAGGGGCCCACAAGGGTGGCAGCCGGCCACCCTGAGCCCGGCACTTACTCTCACTCTAGCAATTCCACGAAGAGCTGGAGAAGTTCCGAGAGGCCATGGACGCCCGGGAGGACTTTGTCAGCTGTGCCTTCGTGGTGCTCATGGCGCACGGCGTGGAGGGTCTCCTCAAGGGAGAGGACGGGCAGATGGTGGAGCTGGACCGTCTCTTCAAGATTCTGAACAACAAGAACTGCGAGGCCCTGAGGGGCAAGCCCAAGGTGTACATCATACAGGCCTGCCGAGGAGGTGGGACCCCAGCTCTCACAGAGAGCCCCTGGCCCACAGCACCAGGCCCCGGCCCCCCTGCCTGGCCGGCTCTCCAGCCCTTTCCCAGACCCTCTCCTCTGCCCACTTTTCTCCCTGAATTCCTGGCCCTCTTCTTGGTGTTTCAGAGCAACGGGACCCCGGGGAAACCATGGGCGGAGATAAGATCATGATGGTCACCAAGGATAGCGCGCAAACAATCCCCACGTACACAGACGCCCTGCACATCTACTCCACCATGGAGGGTATGGCCGCACCCCCGCTTAGCATGGAGATGCACCTCCAGCAACCCGAGTCGTGCCTCCACACCCTGCCTGGGCCCCCTGGTGCTTGGTCCCTTGAGTGGCACCCATAGCCAGCCTCTGGAACCCGCAGGGTACATCGCCTACAGACATGACAAGGACGGTTCGTGCTTCATCCAGACACTGGTGGATGTGTTCACCCAGAACAGGGGGCCCATCCTGGAGCTGCTGACCGAGGTGAGTGGGGGCAGCTGCTTCCCAGTCCCCTGTACCTCCCCTCCCGGGCCCCTCTCTGGAGCCAGCACACGTCGCCTGTCAAGACGCAACCAGCGCGGGAAACATCCCTGAAGCATAGCTGTGCAAACTGCCTCCTCTGAGGGGCCCTGCTTCCGTGGACATGAAGAAGAGAGTCCACTCAGAGACCCCACCTCTGGCACGGAGCCCCCACCAGTCAGACATGCCCTCTCTGTCCCCTAGGTGACCCGGCGGATGGCAGAAGCAGAGCTGATTCAAGAAGGGAAGCCAAGGAAAGTGAACCCTGAGGTCCAGAGCACTCTCCGGAAGCGCCTGTACCTGTACTAGGGTCCTGTCAGGAGCTGCCTTCACCCTGCAGACACCTGGGCCGCAGCCACTCTCTGACCCGCTCCCCAGGGCCTCTTGGCCTGTTCTGTCACTCCTCCGACAGGTCATCCCTCTTTCTCTCCTAACCCTGCTTAGGGAAAGCCGAACAGGAGTGACCTCTAGCATGGTGGTCAGGCCACCTCCTGCAGACGGCATTCTGCACTTCTGACAGGAGGCCTGGGGTCTGCTTCACCCACTTCCTGTTCGTGCTTCCCCGTCAAACCTATACAGAGCCGCTGGTTACACTCAGCCCTGCCCGCTCACTGGCCTCTGCTTGCTCGCTAACTCCCGGCCAAGCCCTCCCGGCTCCTTCCCTGGCGCTGAGCTCGTCTCCTCCAAGCCCACGCTCACTGCCCCTTCCACTGATGCCCTTTGGCAACCAGAGTCCTTCAGTTTCCCACAAGTTTCCCATCTTCCTGGGCTAGCAGGCTGGCGCCCTCTCATTCACGGTCCCGACTCCTCCTCCTGTCCCGGGTCTCTTCTTCCTAATCAATGCTACACAGAGGAACACAAGCTTACATGCATGAACTCACACACTCTTGCATATGCACATGCACCCACATGTGTACACATGCATGTGCATGCATTCACACAAGGATGTGTTCTCCAAGAGAGCTGTCCACTCCTATGTCCTCTCGGGCTATTTTCCAGACCAGACAGGAGAACTGCATCGAGGGCCACTGTCAGGGGCCATGAGAAGCCAGTGTCATCCTGGCTCCTAACTGGAGAGTAAGCTTTGGGGGAAAGCTCACTGGGAGGGCTGCGGTGATGCCCGGAGCCCCTCGGAGCAGCCACTCAGGGCTCTGCACTGCGCCCAAGTTGCATCCTTGGTGCCGCCTTTCCCAGTCCTGCCCCACCTCCAGCCCCGGCCTTTTCCAGAGAAATAACATGCGGTCACCAGCACCCTTGAAAATGGGCACTACACAGAGCCTTCTCGCCCTAGGCCACCTGCAGGGACCTACAGCCCCTCTCGTAGCCTGGTCTGGTGCAGGTGTGCTCCGGATGTGGTGTGTGCTGATCAGTGATTACTCTCATCCTGAATCATGTGCAGTACCAAAGAGAAATGGCAAATTGGCAAATCAAATCTTTTATATGGGTGGGCTCTATGATGTGGAATTATTTCTCAATAAAGCTGCTTTTAAACAACACCTGGGAAAATTTCTTTGTGAAGAAAACTTCCTGAACCACGTGGTGTTGGTGCCACTGCCCGGGGTGTCCTCTGAGCCCACCCTGGAGGGTTTCCACAGCCCCACAGAGAACACTTGGCTCAGACACACCGAGGCCACACGGGGCGGGGGGGGGGGGCAGCCCTGGTGGGCTCCGTCCATGCGGTCCTCGACAGAGGGGGGTGGGCAGGGCTGGCATGAGGGACTGTCATACCCCTCCTCAGGCCAGAGCTGCACACTGAATCCTAAAACAAAAACTCATGTCTTTGTGACTTTTCTGAAAGTTTAGAACATCTGTATTTTATATTTTGTGAATTTGTGTTCATGGTCTATAAATATTCACATCCCGAGTACCTACGAGTTTCAGGTATTCGGAAGTGCAGAAGTTACCCCCCACAAACAGCAATGACCAGGCAGAGCCGGTCCCCAGGGTGCAGCCAAAGGGTATGATGAAGGCCCGGGACCAGATGAAGCCTCCAGCAGGAGCCCATGTAACTGCACCTTCTGTGGGACCTGCCACTGTCAGAATACAGTCACTTCTCAGGCAAGGCCTCTGACTGGCATATGACTGTTTGAACATTTTGCTAAGAGTTTGGATTCTGCTCACACTTGGAGCTAAGAAGCCACAGCTTCCAGATGAAGCTGTCCCACCTGTCCCCTGTGTAGCCTCCCTCAAGGCTCTCCATCCTCTGGGTTTTTCCAGTGGAGGGTGTAGACTACACCCCGTTATCTCAGTAGAAATGGTGTGAGCAGGGGCTAGGGTGATTCCACAGCGGGAGGGTGCTTGCCTTGCACATGCCACCCCAGGTTCAATCCCCAGCATCCCACAGGGTCCTCCAAGCCCACCAGGAGTGATCCCTGATTGTCGCTGGGTATGGTCCAAAATCAAACTAACAAAGAAATGGTGTGAGTAAGATGGAGCCAGAACAACCCTCCCTCCCAGGTCACAAGGGGCTGGCGCACCCTCCTGCCAAGGTGCCCACCAGCACTGGCTGGCCATGCTCCTGCCTGAACGCAGGCCCCATGCACAGACAGGGTTGTGGGTGCCTCCTGCTGACCGCATGGCACAGTCCTCAGCCCGCACAGCATTTCCTGAATGTTCTTTCATAAATGCAGCTCGTTATTATGGTATACCTACACAATAGAATGCTACTCAGCTATAAGAAAAATCATACAATTTGCCACTACGTGATGAAACTGTGCCCAGTGAGGTCCCAGAGGAGGAGGACAGACACAGAGTGACTCTCTCAGGGGAATAACTGAAGGCCAAGAGCAACAGAATCTAAGATCTGCTCTGCAGAACTGAGCTTATCATAGCAGTGAGGTGGGAGGGAGTGCGGGCGGCATTGTACCAAGGTTTAATGAGGGGGGACCCTCACAACAGTAGAGAGAAATGGACACTCTGGTGGGCTGAAATATTTAATATAACAATATTTCAATTGTAGTACTGAAACTTGCATTCATAAAATATTACCATGAAAAGTATCAAAAAATTGTAAATCAGGGCTGGAGTGATAGCACAGCGGGTAGGGCGTTTGCCTTGCATGCAGCCAACCCGGGTTCAATTCCCAGCATCCCATATGGTCCCCCTAGCACCACCAGGGGTGATTCCAGAGCCAGGAGTAACCCCTGAGCTGGGTGTGACCAAAAAAACGCCAAAAAAAATTGTAAATCATGGTGACTGAAAAAAATATTAAGCAAAGGTGTCAGAGCACTGGGACAGCAGGTAGGGCACTTGCCATGCACGTGGCCATCTAGCCTCTCACAGCTCATCCAGCATCCCCCCAGATCCAGGAGAAGTCCTGAGCATCGCATCAATAAAGGAGCCCCCAGCAAAGAATGCCACACTCTCTCCCCAAGCTCTTCCACCTTTGGGGCAGACTGGTTAGAACCCTGACGGATTAGCCTGGAGTTTTGTGAGAAGATGGTAAAACTGGTAAAAATCAAAACAAAACAAACAACAACAAAAAGCCCTTCTGGCCTTTTGAGCAACCCCCCAGTCCCTTATCTGCATTGGGACCTGGAGGGACCCTGTCCCCTGGCCATTCCCTGGGATTCTCCACCAAGCAGGTGGCAGATTAATGGAAGATTCACAGAGGCTGCAGAGGCCCCCCTTTCTGGACCCTCCCTCCACAGTGGGCCCTGTGAGACCCTGCCCCACAGTCATGTGGCACAGGGTAACATTAGTTTGTCCTTTCTCTCTTGCCGCAGGGAGTTTAGGTTTATTGGGTTGCAACCATTCACAGTGCTCCTGAGGCACTCCCATTCCTCCGTGTTTACCTGTAACCTCTTTCTTTTTTTTTCTTTTTTTTATTAATAGTTTATTTTTAATTAGTGAGTCAACGTGAGGGTACAGTTACAGATTTATACATTTTTGTGCTCATGTTTCCCCCATACAAAGTTCGATAACCCATCCCTTCACCAGTGCCCATTCTCCACCACCCGTAAACCCAACATCCCTCCCACCCTCCCCAGTCCTGTCTCCTCCAACC
This sequence comes from Sorex araneus, assembly GCF_027595985.1. Taxonomy (NCBI): domain Eukaryota; kingdom Metazoa; phylum Chordata; class Mammalia; order Eulipotyphla; family Soricidae; genus Sorex; species Sorex araneus. Next base: position 231,345,170 of record NC_073303.1, read on the forward strand.
CCACACTGCCACTATGGCAGGGTATTCCCTTTTGTTCTCTCTCTCTGATTAGGTGTTGTGCTTTGCAATAAAGGTGTTGAGTGGCCATTGTGTTCAGTCTCTAGACTATATTCGGCCCACATCATCCTTCCCCCACATGACCTCCAACCACATTTTACTTGGTGTTCCCTTCTCTGAGTTGCCCAGAATGAGAGACCAGCCTCCAAGCCATGGAGACAACCTCCTGGTACTTATTTCTACTATTCTTGGGTGTTAGTCTTATAGTCTATTATTCTATATTCCACAGATGAGTGCAATCTTTCTATGTCTGTCTCTCTCTTTCTGACTCATTTCACTTAGCATGATACTTTCCATGCTGATCCACTTATATGCAAATGTCATGACCTCATTTTTTCTAACAGCTGCATAGTATTCCATTGTATAGATGTACCAGAGTTTCTTCAACCAGTCATCTGTTCTAGGGCACTCGGGTTTTTTCCAGATTCTGGCTATTGTAAACAGTGCTGCGATGAACATATAAGTGCAGATGTCATTTCGACTATACTTTTTTGCTCCTCTGGGATATATTCCCAGCAGTGGTATTGCTGGGTCAAATGGGAGCTCAACCTCTAGTTTTTTGAGAATTGTCCATATTGTTTTCCAAAAGGGCTGAACCAGTTGGCATTCCCACCAGCAGTGTAGAAGGGTCCCTTTCTCCCCACATCCTCTCCAACAGCGGTTGCTTTTGTTCTTTTGGATGTGTGCTAGTCTCTGTGGTGTGAGGTGGTATCTCATGGTTGTTTTGATCTGCATCTCTCTGATGATTAGTGATGTAGAGCACTTTTTCATGTGCCTTTTGGCCATTCGTATCTCTTCCTTGGAAAAGTTTCTGTTCATTTCTTCGCCCCATTTTTTGATGGGGTTGGATGTTTTCTTCTTGTAGAGTTCAACCAGTGCTTTATATACCATTGATATCAACCCCTTATCTGATGGGTATTGTGTAAATATCCTTTCCCATTCTGTAGATAGTCTTTGTATTCTGGTCACTGTATCTTTTGCGGTGCAGAAGCTTTTTAGTTTAATGTAGTCCCATTTGTTGATCTCTGTTTCTACTAGATTGCTTAGTTCCGTGTCATCTTTGAAGATACCTTTATCTTCAATATTGTGGAGGGTTTTGCCGACCTTGTCTTCAATGTACCTTATGGTTTGTGGTCTGATGGTGAGGTCTTTAATCCATTTTGATCTGACTTTTGTGCATGGTGTCAGGTTGAGTTCTAAGCCCATTTTTTTGCATGTGGTTGTCCAGTTGTGCCAGCACCATTTGTTAAAGAGACTTTCCTTACTCCACTTCACATCTCTTGCTCCTTTATCAAAGATTAGATGATCATACATTTGAGGTTGTGTGTGGGGATATTCCACCCTGTTCCATTGGTCTGCAGCTCTGCCTTTGTTCCAGTACCATGCTGTTTTAATTGTTACCGCTTTATAGTAGAGTTTAAGGTTGGGGAGGGTGATGCCTCCCATCATCTTTTTCCCAAGAATTGTTTTAGCTATCCGTGGGCGTTCCATATATATTTCAGGATTGCTTGCTCCGTTTCTTTGAAGAATGCCATGGGTATCCCTATAGGGATCGCGCTGTAACCTCTTTCTTTGTGCTCTACTTCCCCAACAGGTCAATCATCTTTAACTCCTAATCAGATGCTTGTAAATAAATATTGCTTTTCTCTCGGCCCCTTAAGTCCTTTGTATAGTTAATTCAGAGCAACACCCTTTTTGTATAGCACAGGAAGACAGTTAATGCTATGCTTTTGTAACTTGGGAGTTAATTGACTCTGAATAACATTCACTCCTGGGCATCTGTTTTCTTGACTTAAGCCTCAGTTGCCCTTACTTCCTAGATCCCCCAAAGCAGGGTCCCTACAAGGGACTGGATAGACTCAGGGCAAGCTGTGAGATACCCTTGCATCAAAATGGGCCAGGCCAAGTGCCATAATACTTAACTATAAGTTAAGAGCATGGTCATGGACAAATTCTGTCATGATCCAAAGAGTAACAATTAGAATAGGACCCTGCGAGGGTTAGGAAAGAAAAAAAATCTGGCCTGAGCACTGTAGTCTGAGATCTATAGCGAGATGTCCCCAGGAGAGCCACCCTTTAAGTTTAATGTATCTCTTACAGTGTCCATACAAAATAACTAATATTAAGAAATAGAATTAAGATGTTAATTAAGATGTTAATTAACTTGTTGGACCAAGGAAAGGAGAAAAACCTCTAGGTGGTATTTCTGCCCTTGAGCCTGATCTCCTGGCTGCAGGCGATCAGGAAGGGCTTTGCTATGTTGATTGTGCTCCCCCCAATGCTGGAGAGTTGGGGAGAGTCTGAGTGTGGAGAGATGAGGGAGGGAGGAGGGGGGGAATGGGGGGCTCAAGGAGACTGGGCGGGTGTGTGGGGAGAATGGAATAAACAGCAACTGATCACCAACCAGCCTGGCCCTTGTCTCCTCCTTCGTCCACCCATGGCATCGGCTGTCCCGGGTGGGGGAAGCAGCACGTGCCCACCGAACGCAGGCGGCGAGAGAGAGCTGCCGGGATGCCTAGTTGCCTGGTGACTACACAACGCAGGATCACCGGAAGCCTGTCCTACTGCTAGGACCACCCCAGGGAACCCAAAGCAAGTGTTCAAGCAAACCTGACACACAAGTTCCCCGTCACCCCCAGTGACAGGGCCCTGGAGACAGCTCAGCGGGCGGGGAGCAACCTGGCACTCAGGCCCACGCACAAGCCACAGCACCCTGCCGCTCCCCGAGAACTCTGGGTTGGGTCCTGTGGGCCCCATTGTGGCCCGGGCAGTCCCTCAGGAGTGAGCCCTGACTGAGCACGGATGCAGACGTCCTCCCAAAGCCTGGTTCCTCGGTTCCAACCCAACACCCAAATCTCCCCTTCTGAGCTCGGGGAAAACCCAGGGTCCCACCAATGAATCCCAAGTGCAGGTGCAACGAGCCCAAGTGTCTGACCCGGCAGCCTGGGATATGCCCTGAAAGTAAGCGTCCACAGGGCTCTGGCGGGCGGCAAGGCTAGACCTGGACACACACTCGGGACAGAAGGTGCCAGAAAGGTAAATGAGAAGGAGGATGTGGGTGTTGGCTTCCCTGAGGAAGGTGAACGAGATCACATGCTCCCACGTGCAGATAAGCAACAGACCTAAAGCCAGCCCAGCCCAGTGCCACAGAGCCCCCCGCTGGCAGTGATAAGGGAGGGAGATCTCCGCCTCCCCACCTGGGGACACAAGGCTTTTGTTTTTGAATAAAACAAACAGTAAGACACAGTAGACTGTAAGAATTCCCAGGAAGGGGCTGGCAGGTGCCAAGGAAAATCTAGTCGTTTGGGCTGCTAGAAATGTAAATTGAGTTTAAAACTGAGCACAGGAGGCAGAGCAATGGTAGAGTGGGGAGCGCATCTGCCCAAATTGCGGCCAACCTGGGTTTGATCCCTAGCACCACATATAGTCCCCCAGATGCTGCCAGGAGTGTTCCCTGAGCACAGCTAGGTGTGGCCCCAAAATAAAAAATAAATAAATAAAACTGTGCGGATCAGGCTCACCTCAACAAACGAATGGGTGTCAGGGGAATACTAAGGGGTCATCAGGTGCACACGTACAGGGCCCTCATAGAAAACTGCATTTCCGACTCCTTCCTCCACTCCTGGGACCAGTGACAAATAAACCACCTGCACTCCAGGGCCTCAGGCCTGCTTGAGCCCAGCCAGGACCATGGAGACTGTCTTTCCTCCTGATCCCAGCAGGAACCCTGGACGCCAGACATCCAAGCATTCTGGATGCCAGTCAGAGAAGAAGAGTGAGGCTGCACAAAAGCCTTTCGCTGCTAAGTGAACAGCACCTGCTCCGGCCATGATCAAGGAGAGTGGGAGAAGATAGGGTTTGGACCTAGACGCCCAGCAGGGTCCATGAGAACTCGAGCAGGGCTGGTGCCACCCAGATTCAGTGCTCCCAGCCTCACGTGGACAGACAAGACAAGAAAATCCGGCTCTGGAGATAAAAATAGGACCAACATCACCACACCAAGCAACACAGGTGGGACCATGTCTGATAACATTATCAATCAAGTGAAAATTGTGGCCCTTTTCCCCTCCCTGAAAATGTCTGTACCTGCCTGTCACTGCTCTGTTTAAGCAGGAGGACATTGAACCTTCCTCCTTCCCAAACCCTGGTTCCAGTGTCCCCAGAGACCTAACAGAGGACACACCAATACCTGCCTTGCCTTAAGAAGCACATCCTTTCAGTACTTTAAACTCCTGAAATATCAAGGCCCCAGAGGAAGCACAGTAGGCAGGGCTGTGCCTTGACTGTGGCTGCCTGGGTTTGATCCTGACATCCTATACAGTCCCCCAAGCACCAGGGAGTAACTTCTGAGCTGTGGTCCCAAAACCAAAAACTAACAAACAACAACAAAAAAGAAAAAATGGAAAAAAAAAAAAGAAATTCTGAACTATCACCCAGCTGCAAGCCTGTCCACACTGTGAGCCTTCGTGACTGGGTCCCCTGCCGTGGAAGGCACTGCACGACCTGAGATGCAGCACCAGCACGGCCCCAGCTGCAGGGCCCCTGCTTGGAAGCTGCCTCCTCCGGGGCCTGGAGCTGCAGCCACCCTGGGGCAGGTACCCTGAACCTGCTAGGAGTAATCCCTGAGCACAGAGTCAGGAGTAAGACCTAAGCAAAGCCAGCTGAGGTCCAGGACACATCCTGCACACTTACTGCAGACATACTACATACACCCACTACTACATGCACACAGACTGCAGACATACTTACTGCATACATGCATTACACGCACTGCAGCCATACTGCATACACAAACTACACGCACAGACTGCAGACATACTTACTGCATACACACACTACATGCACAGACTGCAGACATACTGCATACACACACTACACGCACAGACTGCAGACATACTGCATACACACACTACACGCACAGACTGCAGACATACTGCATACACACACTACACGCACAGACTGCAGACATACTGCATACACATACTACATGCACACAAACTGCAGGCATACTTACTACATACACACACTACACACACTGCAGACATACTGCATACACATACTACATGCACACTGCAGACATACTTACTGCATACACATACTACGTGCACACAGACTGCAGACATACTGCATACACAAACTACACGCACAGATTACAGACATACTGCATACACACACTACATGCACACAGACTGCAGACATACTGCATACACAACACTATACACACAGACACTTACTGCATACACACTGCATGCATACCTTCTGCAAACACACTTATTGCATACATACACTACATACACCTATACACTACAGCTCCTAGGACAATTACACAAGGAATACTGGACAGAGATACCCTAAATCGCTTCCTGTTCCTTTCTGCCTGCTAAAGTGCTCCCTCAATCCAATCCAGGCAGATCCCAGCAGGAGTGTGGAGGATGTTGGATACCAAAGAGGTGGAAGCAATCAAAATATTCAGGTACAATGGCATGAAAAGATATGTGACACAGAACACAATGTTCTACTGCACACATGCAATTCTACATGTTTTAACTTGCAGGGATGTCAGAAACCTGATGGACAGAGGGAGGACAGGGGATGGAGAAGCACAAGCAGCTGACCCTTAAATTTCAGCTTTGAACATGATCGCTCAGATCACGTATGCAAAAACTATTCCCAAGGATAAAGTGGGGGGTGCCCAAAGTACACACAACTGAGACTCATCAAAACGAATGCTGAGCAGGACCTGGCCTTGCACACGCCTGACGAGGGTTCGATCCCCAGCACCCCTGTGGTCCCCAGAGCATTGCGGGAGTAATTCCTGAGTGCAGTGCCAGGAGTAACCCCTGAGCATCGCTGGGTGTGACCTCCCTCCCCTGCCGAAATAAAACTTTTTTTTAAAAAAAGGGATTGCTTTAAAACGGGGCTGAGAGTACACTTGCTGCATCTTCCCTTGGGGAAGGCGGCCAATTCCCAGCACCCAGTAAAAGGTCCCTGTATACCCCCAGGAGTGATTCCTGGGTGAAGAGCCAAAATATCCCCTGAGTATCTCTGGATGTGGTCCAACAATAACCAAAAATTTTTGTGAGTGAACTAGTGAACTACTGCATACTGAATTCCGAGGGCAGGAGGCTTGCTGGGGATCACAGAGGGTGCTGGAGATCACACTAGCATGACCAGGTTGTGGTATGATGACCCTGGCAGGGCACCTGGGCTGGGGTGGGTGACCCTGCGTGTTCGATAGGCTCCTCCATTCAGCACTCACCACGGATGAAGCCCGCGGGACAGAGACCCACCCTTGTGCAGACCTTGCCGTAAAGGCAGATCTGACTCAGGGGCCTCGGGACTCTGCAGAGGGTGGACCCCCTGAACTCCGGCCCAGCGCCTGCAGGGACCAGTGTGGTAGGAGGGACACAAGAACATCTCAGTGCCACAGAGTCCACAGAGTCCCGACTCCTCCCCCCACCTTCCTCCCAGAGCACACAGACCCCAGAGAGGGGTCCCGGGGGGCAAGAGTGAGGAGTGACGATTAGCAGTTTCCCTCCTAACAAGGAGCCAGGGGAATGGGGCCCTGAGAGCCCCCACACCATAAATACCCAGCTGAGTCCCAGCCCGCTCACTTGCCCCAGCTGGGGCACCCAGACTCCCCACACAGACGCCAGCCACACCCCCCGGCTGCCCGTGGACACCTCTCCCATGCCCGGCCCGGGAAGCCCAGCGCACACCTCAGGCTGCAGGCACCACCAGGGGAGGAGGCCGCCCAAGGCCACCGTGCTCAGAAGTCTGGCCCGGTAAGTCAGTGAGGGTAGAGAAGGGGCGTGGGCTAAGCAGGATGGGCCAGAGGAACTCATCCTACCTGGAGAGACAGAGAGAGACAGAGACACAGACAGAGACAGAGAGGCAGAGGGAAGGAAGGGAGCAGTCACGGGGACAGGCAGGACTCTGCAGATCCTGAGGGGGACAACAGAGGGGTCTGTGGTGACAACAGCTTTCCTTTACCACGGGGCTCCTGCCCCCAGTAGCAAAGTAGTATGGACCCAGGCACTGGAAGCACCTCCAGCCACGCCCGGAACTTCGGCACCCCCCCCCAAGTCCCCCATTAGTGATGAGGTGGGTGCTCTGGGGGTGAGACACTCTCCAGGACTTCATGTCCACAACCGAACACGGTCAGCGGCATCCTGCCAGGGAGGGGTTCCCAGGCTTGCACACGCAGCCTAAGAAGCTAAGCTTTACCTTACAAACCCTCATAACTATCTGAAGCCCTTGAAAAGAACACAAGCCTTCATAGGAGATCTCTGCAGGCTGCCAGGAGGAGGTGATGCAGCCAAACTTCCTATCTGCCTTGCCATCTCTCTCACCACAGGACACTGGCCCTCCCTCTTCTCACCCTCTCTCCTCCTTCCTCTCCCTCTGCTGTCGCTCTCTCTCCCATCTCCTCCCCCTTGTCTCACCTTCTCTCTCCATTACTTTCCTCTCTCTCCCCGCCTGTCTCTAGCTCTCTCTCTTGCCTGGGCACCCTCCAGGCCACCACGCCTTTCTGGGACCATCTCTGCTAAGTTCTCACAGGACTCCCTGACCTCACACCCACAAGCTTCAGGTGATTCTTCAAACCGAGGCCCTGGAAGGTGGGGGCGCGAGACGGGAGTGTCTGCCTCCCAGAGCGAGGGGGTGGTGCGGTTCTGTTCCAAAAAGCCTCCTCTGATTTCCTGGCCATGAGCAGCCATGCTCAGAAAGGCAGCCAGGGAGGGAGGCAGCAGGTCTTGAGCAGAGGAGAGAGGGGCGTTAGCCTGTGCCCAAGGAGATCTCTCTGGGTCATCACGGTAAGTCCCACACAGAGCAGAGCCGAACTGCCTGGACTCACAAATATCCCCCAAGACCCCATTGAGAGGTTCTTGTCAGCAACTGGCTACAAGACATGGGGCTCAACCAGGTAAGAAATGGGCTCCATGAAGGGAAACTGCTGGAAAGATGAGGCTTGGCAAGTGTCCTCTGTGAAATACACGCTCTTCTCCTGAAAGAGAAGAAGGGCCAGCCCCCTGTCCAGGAGAGGGGAAGGGCCAGCCCCCTGTCCAGGAGAGGGGAAGGGCCACCTTCCCCAGCAGGGAAGGCAGATACTACCTGGGAATGGTCTTGGCCAGTAAATGCTGGCCACAGACACTCTCCACGTCCCACACTCAGGGACCTCAAGCAGGAGAGCCCCATTATCCTCTAAAATACGCAGCTTACAAAGGCTCAGGAGACCCCTCAGAGCCCCTTCTTAATAGCCGGGACAGAGAGCCCATGTCCCTCCCAGGAACAAACCCAGCCCCCGGGCTCCTTCCACAGAGTCCCCCCACCCCGCCCACACCTCAGCCGGCCCTTCTCTGTGGCCATGCTGGACTGGCCCTGCCAACCTCTTCCCTCCCTGCCTCGCTGCTGGCCACAGAGGGCTCTAATTCAAGGACTGCAAGCACCACCACAGAGCCACATGGTGCTGGTGCTGTACCCCCTCCAGCTCCCAGAGATCGGGGATCCCTCCTCTCTCTCCAGCAGACACAGGCTGCCCATGGAGCTGGGAAACCAGACCAGAGTCTCCACATTCATCCTGCTGGGGTTCTCGGCAGAGCCGGCTCAGCAGACCCTCCTGTTCTGGGTGTTCCTGCCCATGTACGTGGTCACCGTGGCCGGGAACCTGCTCATCACCCTGGCCATCCTCACGGACACCCACCTGCACACGCCCATGTACTTTTTCCTGTGCAACCTTTCCCTCGTCGATATCCTCTTCTCATCCACCACCGTCCCCAAGATGCTGGTGGACCTCCACACCCATAGCCGGGCCATCCCTTTTGTGGGCTGCCTGGCCCAGATGTATACCTTCCATCTGCTTGGGCCACTGGACACCTTCCTCCTGGCCGTGATGGCCATCGATCGGTTTGTGGCCATTGTCTGCCCTCTGCGCTACTCTGCCATCATGAGCCCCCGTGTCTGTGGGCTGCTCGTGGGGGTCTCCTGGATGATCCCCAACATCCAGTCCATCATCCACACCTCGCTCATGGCTCGGCTGACCTTCTGTGCCCGTGCTGAGATCCCCCATTTCTTCTGTGACCTCATGCCCCTGCTGAAACTCTCCTGCTCAGACACGCGCCTCAACGAGCTGGTGGTCTTTGCCTTCAGCATCATCATGGGCTTCAGCCCTCTCGTGATCACGGTCTTCTCTTACGTCTGCATCTTCCGCACAGTCTTCAAGATCCCGTCTGCTCAGGGCAAATGGAAAGCCTTCTCCACCTGTGGCTCCCACCTCACTGTGGTGTCTCTGTTCTATGGCACCATCTTCGCTGTGTACCTGCTGCCGGCATCTGCTTCCTCCTCCCAGAAGGACAAGGGCGCCGCCCTGATGTACGGCGTGATCATCCCCTTCCTCAACCCCTTCATCTACAGCCTGAGGAACAGGGACATGAAGGCGGCTCTGAGGAAGCTCGTGGGCAAAGTGGCCCCAGCTCAGGCCTAAGGCAGATGGCTGGTGGGCCCAGCTCTCCAGGACACGGTGGCCGTGGAGCAGAAGGCTGTGCGGTCCTGCTCCCAGGGAGCAAGCTAGTTTTTCACTGCGCTTCTAAGTGTCCAGAAAATTGCCAAATTGTCCTGCACATAGGCTAATGCTCATGCCATCTGCTCCTTCCAGACAGGCCAGAGAGTTTTAGAAAGGGGGAAATGTAATAAGGAGGGGAACCAAGCAAAGAGCTTTGCAGCTTAAACAAGAAGCAATTTTCCAGGTGTCAGAGAAGAAGTACGATGGAAAGGAGCTTGCCTTGCACATGCCCAGGCGAGGTCCGACACTCAGCACCACACCTGGCCTCCAAAGCCCCAAGAGGATCACAGAGCACAGAGCTAGGAGGGAGTCCTGAGCACCTCCAGGTGTGGCCACCCCAGAAAAGTAGAGGAAGGAAGGAAGGAAGGAAGGAAGGAAGGAAGGAAGGAAGGAAGGAAGGAAGGAAGGAAGGAAGGAAGGAAGGAAGGAAGGAAGGAAGGAAGGAAGGAACCGAGGGAGGGAAGGAGGGAGGGAGGGGGAGGGAGGGAGGGGAGAAGAAGGGAGGGGAGGCAGGTAGACAGGCAGGCAGGAAGGGAGGTGAGGGGAGGGGAGAAGAGGCAGGCAGGTAGGAAGGAAAGGGAGGGGAGGGGAGGGCAGGCAGGCAGTCTTGATGCTCGCAAGGTTCCCGAATCCAGAGCAGCAGGCCAGGGCAGGAAGGGGTGAGGCAATCCATCCTAACAACTCCCGGGGGTTGTAAATGCTGCACCAACAGTTTCAGGATCTCAGGCAGGGACAGGGGTGATGGGCACTGCAGAGATTTGGGATGTAGGAGACTGGTGAAAAGGTCCTGGCCCAGATGCTGTTAAAACTACAGCAAAACCCAAAAGCAAAACAAAAACCAAACAAAGCAAACCCTGTGCACTGCAACTCCAGATAACGGCCACTAGGTGGCGGGAGCGGCCCTTCCGGTCCCAAGGACTGTGAACAGGCGCTCCTTCAGCTGGCCAGGCCTGGGCGGCCCCTGCGAATCAGGCTCCATGTGTGCAAGCAGTGGGCTTGTGCCCAGGCAGCACGGGGCTGTCCTCAAGGGACAAGTTTGCAAAGAGCCAGAGAGTAAATCTCAGCGTGGGGGAGTCTCGAGCCAACACTGACCTACTTGCAGAAATGGGCATAGTTCAGCACCTAAGAAACTATCTGTGGATTCTGAAACTGATTTCACATTATTTTGCATGTCACACAATGCAGTCTTTCATGCTTTACTGTTGCATTAAAACAGAAATGTATTGCTGTCACCAAGACAAATTAGAAATATTACTAATATCAACTTTCCACGTCTTCTTATCTTCAAACTGTGAGGTAAATACAGTAAGTTGCACTCCTTTCTTTGAGAAAATAACAAATGCTGCAGACATGGATCTGGCCATTTGAATCTTGCTGAATAGTGTTCCTTCCTGCCCCCCAACCCGTGGCTTCCTCCCTCTAACTTAGCTACCTGGCACTGGGATTCCAAAACATCCAGCCAGCAAACTTCCACAAAGATCCCCTCAAGAAAGAAGCCAGGAGAGGCTGGAGCGATAGCACAGCAGGTAGGGCGTTTGCCTTGCATGCAGCCGACCCGGGTTCGAATCCCAGCATCCTGAGTACAGCCAGGAGTAATTCCTGAGTGAAGAGCCAGGAGTAACCCCTGTACATTGCCGGGTGTGATCCAAAAAGCAAAAAAAAAAAAAGAAGAAGAAGAAGAAGAAGGAAGCCAGGAGAAAGCTTCCACTTTTCGAATCTACGGCTTGGCCTGGATGGCAGGAAGCTTGTCTGAAAAGTACCATCCTGTGTGACCTTCCACAGGAGATAGGCTAGGCCACCTCAGAGGTTCCTCATACCCTGTCTGGGACCCAAGGGTGGCATCTGTAATCCACAAACAAAGTGACCCAAAGTGGCATGTGGTTAATAAGGCCCCACTCCACCCAGTGGCACCTTCACCCCTGCACTTCAGAAACTGCTGTCAGCTCCAGGGCAGTCGGCCCACAGGGAGGCCACACAGGGGACAGGCAAGGCAGACAGGGCCGTCCAAGTGTCTGTGGTGGACATGGTCACACAGCAGGCACATTTCTGCAGTGCACATTTCTGGCACGGAGCAGCCAGAGGTTACCGGGAGGAAGCAGAGGGATCCCTCCCGAGCAGGGCAGCGGGGGAAAGGGGCGGGCAGGGGCCTCCTGGGAGGGCAGCAGCAGCCGGCAAGCAGAAGGAAAAGGCGGCGCTAGATGTTCACAAGGCGTCGGTCGGCTTCTGGGCAGAGAGACCTGGGAGCCTGGCACATGTACTGAGGGCAGGACCCGGGAGCAGGGGCAGAGTGTGCAAGGGGGCAGTCCAGCCACCGGCACAGCTCTGGACAGTCCAAGCTCCCCTGGAGTCTGTGGCCGGGCCAGCAAAGGGAGCGCAGCTTCACTCTCTGCAGCTGTGATGAGTCCAGGCAGAGCTGTCCCACAGGACGGTCACTCCTGTCGCTGCCACCCTCAGCCCTGGCGTGCCCAGGCTGTCCCCTGCATCCATTACAGGGACAGGGGCTTCCAGTTCCCACATGCGGGGGGTCCCTCCAGCCCCGAGCCTTTGCCACCAAGCCAAGCTGGGCTGGGAACCGGGAACGGGCCCAGAACCCCGGGCGACTACATCTCCCAGCATCGCTTGCTCGGGCCGCGGGAAGGGGAGAAAAAAAAGTTTTTGCCAAGCATTCCCGGAATGCGCTTCCTGCGGGCTCGGGGCGGGGGGCCGGCGGGCCGGCGGGCGGGCGGGGAGCACGGGGCGCAGCGGGGCGCTCTGGCCGGCGGTGGGGCCCCAGCATGGCCGAGCCGCTGCTCAGGAAAACCTTCTCCCGCCTGCGGGGCCGGGAGAAACTTCCCCGGAAAAAGTCGGACGCCAAGGAGCATGGTGAGCTGGGAGCGGGTGGCAGGGGAGGGACAGGGGCGGGGGGGCACGGAGCCCCGTGGCCCGGTCCAGGATCCAGCGGCCCAGGACCTGAGGAGCAGGGACTGGGCGGGGGGCGGGGGGCGCCCTGGGAAGGCCCCTGCGGATCCGGGCAAAGTCCCGAGGAGGGCAAGGGTCCCAAGAGGGAGGAGCTCGGGAGAGGGGGCACAGACCGTTATGTGCGCTCGGGGATGCCAAGGCTGCGGGCTCCTTGGGAGGCCAAGGAGGGGACCTCGCCTGCCCGACAGGAAATGGGGCCCAGGCGAGCGCTGCAGGCCCCGCGGGGCGGCCAGAGGCACCCATCCCTGTAGGTCTCCTGCCGGTGAGGCTGGGTATCCCTGTCCCCCCCAGCTCCCCCAGCCCCACCTGCTCACCACTGGCTGGGAAGCTACCAGGGCAGGCGGCTTCAGGAAACTGCCCTCTGGGTGAGAATGGGGGAAACTGAGGAACAGGGAAGAGTTCCGGGGTTGCAAAGGGCTCAGCTCTTCTGATCATGCTGAGACCCCTGGGTCAGGGCTAGAGGTGGGGGCAGCCCAGTCCTGAGAAAAGCGAGCCCCTGAGGACAGGAAGTGCAGAAGGCAGGGGTCGAGGAGACAGGGCCCAGCACACAGGAAACAGCCCTGGCCAGGGAGGGAGGGGCCCGGGCGGGTAGGAAAATCTGGCGGACAGTTGTGGGGGGCTGCCACGACCAAGATCCGAGGGCCGGCAGGAGGGGAGAGGCATGGGTCAGGGCTCTCGACTGGCCGCGGCCACTGGCCTGCAGCTGCTCTGGGCTCTCATTCCCTTCTCTCCTCCAAGGCCGGCCTGCCCAGCCCCCTGCGCCCAGCCCCCTGGAGCCAGAAGCCCAGGCGCCAGAAGGGCTCCCGGCGGGAGCAGAGGGGGCGCCCAGCCCCGAGCCCTCCCGGAGCCCGGCCCGCGGCGTGTACCTGCAGAGCCTGGAGCCCAGCAGCCGCCGGTGGGTGCTGAGCGGAGCCAAGCCCCCGGAGGAGGCGGCCGCGGGGCCCCGTGCGCCTGGCACCGGCGAGCCGGCGGGGGAGATCTGGTACAACCCTATCCCCGAGGAGGACCCCCGGCCTGCGGCGCAGCCGGCGTCGGACGCGCCAGGTGAGCAGAGACGCCCCGCGGCCGGGCTGGACCGCGGGCTGCGCCTGACGGATGCCCTCCGCAGGTACCGCCCCCGGCAGCCCGCCCCCCAAGGCGTCGCGCACCAAGTCCCCGGGGCCCGCCCGGCGCCTGTCCCTGAAGATGAGGAAGCTGCCGGAGCTGCGGCGCCGCCTGAGCTTGCGGAGCAGCCGTGCGGGCCGGGAGCGCGAGCGGGCGGCACCCGCGGGCTCCGTCATCAGCCGCTACCACCTGGACAGCAGCGTGGGCACCCCGGGCCGGGCGGCGGCGACCCCGCGAGCTGGCCACCTCAGCGACGGCGACTCTCCGGAGCGGCCGACGGGGCCACCGTCGCCCGCCGCCTTCCGGCCCTACGAGGCGGACGCGGGGGGCGCGCGGGTGCCCCCGGCCGCGCTCTGGGGCCGCCTCAGCCTGCACCTGTGCGGGCTCGGGGGGCTGCGGCCGGCGCCCGGGGCCGCCCCGCGGGACCTCTACTGCCTGCTGCAGGTGGACGGCGTGGCGCGAGCCCGCACTGGGCCACTGCGCGCTGGCCCCGACTTCCTGCGGCTGGACCACACTTTCCACCTGGAGCTCGAGGCCGCGCAGCTGCTGCGGGCACTGGTGCTGGCGTGGGACCCTGGCGTCCGGCGCCACCGGCCATGTGCCCAAGGCGCGGTGCTGCTGCCCACGGTCTTCCGAGGTAGGATACACAGCCAAGGACCGCCGTGCCGGGCCCAGGGCCCTGCCAGGGACACCCAACCTTGCAGTGGCGACCAAGAGGGAAGGGACATCATTTGGGAGCGTGATTTGGGGGGTCGTGCGGGTGGACGTGCTCTAGAGCGGTCTCAGAGGCAGTGGCCTGCTTGGGGTCAAGTGGATCCGGGCTGGCATGGCTTGGAGCTGCAGAGCAGAAGGGTCTGGAGTTGGGAGGCCGACCGCCAAGTGTGTGCGGCGGATCCCACTCAGCTGCACCTGTGTCTTCAGGCTGCCAGGCCCAGCAGCTGGCTGTTAGCCTCGAGCCCCAGGGACTGCTGTATGCCAAGCTGACCCTCTCAGAGCAACGGGAAGCTCCCGGCTCAGCAGAGCCCCGCGTCTTCGGGCTGCCCCTGTCGCTGCTGGTGGAGCGGGAGAAGCCGCCCGGCCAGGTGCCCCTCATCATCCAGAAGTGCGTCGGGCAGATCGAGCGCCGCGGGTTGCGGGTGAGCCCCTCGCCCCGGCCCAGGCCGCTCCCAGAGCGTATGGCCCTCCCTGTCCATCAGGCAGCAGCCCAGAATCCGTCCTCCTGGACCCAGTCTGATGGGGAAAGCCATGCCCCCACAGCATGCGCTGAGGCTGAAGGCCCGCACTGCGAGCTGCAGTTGGTGTTAAGACACATCCAGTTATGAGCCCCCAGTGGTCCGTGCAGGGGTCAATACATGTAAAGCAGAACCTCCTTGAGGAGGGCAGGGAAGGCTTCCAGAAGAGGCAGATGACTGTCAGCTGTCAGCATTTTGAATCAGGGAGGTGAGTACCTGGGAGGAGGCAGTACAGGCAGCCAGGTAGGGACCCCGTGACAGGTGCCAGGGGAGCACTGAGGTGACAGCCATCCCCCCACCTCTCAGGCCACAGTTCTGACTGCCACCCTGGGCCCCACTTCCAGCCCCACCTCACACGACCATTCTGTGGCCCCTTTTGGCTGCCCCCCGCAGGTTGTGGGGCTATACCGCCTGTGCGGCTCAGCAGCCGTGAAGAAAGAGCTTCGGGATGCGTTTGAACGGGACAGTGCAGCTGTCTGCCTCTCTGAGGACCTGTACCCAGATATCAACGTCATCACCGGTCAATCCCTGGGTCCTGGTGGAAACCTGCCCCGTGTCCAGCCTTGCTCTCAGCCTCCTATGCTTGCCCTTCTCCTTCTCCTTCCCTGTCCCTGGCCTTCACCCTCCTGCTGACCAGAGGGGGCCTGTGTCCACAGGCATCCTCAAGGACTACCTAAGGGAGCTGCCCACACCGCTCATCACCCAGCCCCTCTACCAGGTGGTGCTGGAGACCATGGCCCGAGGGCCCACCAGCAGGGCACCCCCGAGCACTGAGAGCACTCGAGAGCTCCTCAACTGCCTGCCAGATGTGGAGAAGGTGAGTTGGGTCTGGTGGTAGCAGATAGCACTCAGAAGGCCAGTACAGCGGTCCATCCAGACCTGGCCCTGCCCTGGCTTCGGCAATATTACACACAACACTAGAAAGCAGGGTTGCTTTTAGCATCTCCGCCTCGCAGATGTGGAAACTGAGGCATAGAGCCCGTGAGTAAGGTGCCCAATCAGAAGGGAGATCTTGGGCTGTGGAACCACTCCTTGGCGCTATCTGCCTCCATGCTAAACTCCATGCTAAACATGTGGAAACGCAGTCTGCCCTGCCTGCCATACAGAGCATAGGGTTCAAGTCCTGGTTCTGCCGTTCCAAAACACTGTCTCCTCTCCAGCACAGTGGCAAGGAAATGGGTCAGCCCATGCCAGGCTATCTTCCAGATGTGACATTTGCATCTGAGGTTCCCCAGTCCCAGGGATCTGGCTCTGCGTTCCCACATCATGCGTTCCCACCCCTCTTCTCTCAGGCCACACTGACACTTCTCCTGGACCACCTGCGCCTTGTGTCCTCCTTTCACGCCCACAACCGCATGACCCCGCAAAATCTAGCTGTGTGCTTCGGTCCAGTGCTGCTGCCTGCGCGCCAGACCCCCAGCAGGTCCCGTGTGCGCAGCTCGGGCCCGGGCCTCGCCAACGCAGTGGATTTCAAGCGCCACATCGAGGTGTTGCACTACCTACTGCAGTCCTGGCCAGGTGAGCCCGGCCTGCTCCTGCCCCGGTTTTTCGGGCAGCTGATTGGTGGGGCTTGGGGAGGGTCACGCCCCTTCCTTACGGGTTGGCGAATACACACTTGATGCGGTCCTGCCAAGCAGCTCGGTTGCCTGTGTCGATGAAACCCCGGCCTGGACGTGACGTCAACCAAACCCTTTGTCGTAGATCCCCATAGGGGCCCGGAAGCCCCGGAACTTGCCCCGTGCCTTCGGCCCAAACGACAGCAGTCACTGCACTTACCGCTAGCGGCCCCTGAAGTGGTGACTCGGCCCCGAGGCCGCGGCGGCCCCGAGAGCCCCCCAAGCAACCGCTACGCCGGCGACTGGAGCGTGTGCGGGCGGGACTTCCTGTCCGGGCCCGACTACGACCACGTGACGGGGAGCGACAGTGACGACGACGACGACGACGACGACGACGACGATGCTGACGCTGGAGCGCCCCAGGCCGCCGCCAACTTCGACGCATTCGAGGCGCCCTTCAATCCGCACCTGAATCTCAAGGACTTCGATGCCCTGATCCTGGACCTGGAGCGAGAGCTCTCCAAGCAGATCCACGTGTGCCTTTGAGGCCCGTCCCCCGTCCACGTGGGGAAACAGCCACTGTGAGCCCGCTCTCGCTGCTGCCAGCCCAATCAGTATTCGCTCTGAGCACTGCACTCTGCTCCTCCCTGGGCCGAGGGCTGTCCCCACACGTTGTTTGCACAGGGTAGGGGTCACCCCGATTCTGGGCTCTGACTCAGTCGGGCGGCCACAGCTGCAAAGGGGTCTGTGGAAAGGGTCTGCTCCTTCCCTCCTCCCCCCACCCGAGACCGTTGAGCACTTACAAAACCTTCCTTGTGGAGGGGTCCCACCTGAAGTGTTGGGCTGGGGCAGTTTGGTACGGAACTATTTATTGCTTCCGTGTGTGTGTGTGTGTGTGTCTGTCTATATGTATGTATGTGAGGGCCAGTGTGTGTGCACAGGCCTGGGATGCGCGTCAGAGGCTCTGGAGGGCCACCAAGGGGGGAAGAGAGTTAGCAGGGCCCAGACACCCTCATGTGCCACAGGCGGGAGTCGGCACTGTCTGCTCCACCACTGCCTCACTGCCATCTCTGGACAATAAATCAGCATGCACAGGTCTGAGTGACTTCTCGCCAGCCGGCAGGTGATTTATTTGGTGTGAATGAGAAGGAAGGCCCGGGGCGCTCCCAGGGAGACCCCAGAGCAGCTGGCACCAGACCCTACATGGAGATGGAGCCGTCACGGATGTCAGTCCTTCCAATGAGGATGTTGACCACCACGGGGTGGCCCGCTTGGCACTGCTTCTGGGCTTCCTGCAGCACCTGTGACACCTGATCCTCGTCCTGTGAGAGGAGCAGACCCTGGGCCCCAAGCCCCATGGCCGCCTTGTGGTATTCTAAAAGGGGAGACATAATCAGATGGTGGCATGGAGGGAAGCCATCATCTGCCCACACACACCCCCTGGCCGGACCCCTCACCACTGAACGCCAGGCTGCATGCCACATTGCTGCCCAGGCTGGGCACCTGTTCTCGGGAAATCTGTGTCCAGCCAGCATCGTTGCCAACCAGGGCTATCACTGGGACCTGCAAGCAGAGAGGAGGCCAGGCCGCCCAGCTGCCTCACCCCAAAGCTTGACCTGCCTCAACATCTCTCAGAATTCTCTGGGGCAGCCGCTCACCTTGTGTCTGACAAAGGTGTCGAATTCAATAAGGCTGTAGCCAAAAGCTCCATCCCCAAACAAGCACCACACCTGCAGGGAAGGAGAGTTGGGAGGTCCAAACCCACCAGGTAGCCTCCTCCCTGCCTCCCGTGCCCAACTCACCTCAGCCTCAGGCCGGCAGAGCTTGGCCCCGAGTGCAAACCCAGCACCAACTCCCAGAGTCCCGAAGGCCCCTAGGAAAGGGGGAGAGGGCAGGTGAGTGCAGAGCACCCAGTGCCCGTGCTCCTGTCCAAGGGACCGCTTCCTTACCAGGGTCAAGCCAGCACAGGGGTCCTCGGGGCTGGACCAGGTGGGCGGCAGTGCCCACAAAGTCCCCACCGTCCACTACCAGGACCGAGTTCTCAGGCAGGGCCTCGTCCACCAGCTGCAGCACCCGGACAGGGTTCAGGTGCTGGGCTACGGGCTGCAGGGCCTTCTCCCTGTACCAAGTCAGGTGGTCAGCAGGAGGCAGCAGGCTGGCCAGAAAGCCCAGCCCTGCCCACTTCCACAGCCCCACCGGAAGGTCTGCTCCTTCTGCCGGTCAGCTTGCCGCAGCTCTTCAGCCCAGTCTGAGGCCCAGGTCTGGCCCCGAAGGCCCTGCACCAGCTTCAGCATGAAGGAGCCCACGTCTCCTGGAGAAGGAAGAGGGCACAGCTACGGGATGGGGACCCACCTCCCCACTCCAGGGACCCACACACAGCAGGAAGCCAGTGGGTCCCAGTGGGAGGGACAGGCCTCTCAGGGCCAGCGGGCGAGACACGGCAGAGCCACAGGAACCTGGAGTGGCAGCATGGAGAAGGAAGGACAAGGACCGAGCAACAGCCAAGATTCATCGAGCTCTGCATCTGCATCACGCAACCACAGATGGTTCTGTCCACCCCTCACCTCCACCAGCCTAGCACCTCCACCAGCCAGTGGGCAGGGGGCAAGAAAAGGGAAACGGGTTCTGCCTTGGCAGCACTTTGCAAACACTGACTCATGGCCACAGGGGCGCTTGCTCCAGCCTGTCCTTCCGTCTTGGGTCTGTTACCAGCACCAACTCGCTGCCCACCGGCTGCTAGCCAGACCCTCCCTGAGACAAAGGCAATGATGCCACCCCAATGTGCTAGCCAGAAAGGCACATCACAAATGCAGTGGGGAGCCCTGCAGAGTGGAGCAGGAAGGCACATGGTGGGGCCAGGCGGGGGAGAGGCCAAAGCACGCTCCTAGCACCTCCAGCTGAGAGCTCCAAGGGTCTAGAGGACGGGGTGCCCTGGGGCAGGGTGCCTGCTCAAGTCAGCAGCAAGTGCCTGGAGGAGAGGGCCAGAAGAGTAGCCACAGAACACATGCGGGGCAGAGGGAGCACACGCACCCTGCACAGCCTCCTGGGGTTTCCAGAACATGTCTGAGTTCATCATCATCTCCTTCCGGTTCCGGTTGACGATGATGATCTGACTGCTGCGGCTGAGCACACGGCCATAGGACAAGCGGAAGTCACACACGGCTCCTGGGGGGCGAGTGGGTGGGGTTGCTGCTTTCTTCCTGTCCCCCAGGCCCCTCACCCTCCAGCTCGGGGCCACCAGCAAAGGCCATGCAGCCCAGCCTGGCTACCCTGAGGTGTGTGTGGGCCACAGAGCACAGCAGCTGCAGGTGCCAGAGCTGGGCCCCCAGAGGCCTGGAGGCAGCCACTCACCTCCATCACCAGGCACAAGGCTTGCCTGCCGGGGGCCAGGAGGCGGGGGATGGGAAGGAGGTGTGACAGCCTCACTGTCCAGCCGAGGCCACACCGAACAACCAGGGGCCAGCCAACCCCAACAGGAGCTGGTCCCCCACAGCAGCAGCTAAAGGGCACAAGTGGCCGCATCTGGCAGGACTAGTACTCTTCAGGGGACAGATCAGGTGGCGGGAACGCCTGGGAGGATGTGGCGCACCCACATCTTGCACCTGCTAAGCATCTCCAACCTGCAGGCCTCACGCTGATCCCAACACCGAGAGGGAGAGGGTGGCTCCAGGAGGGGGGCATGGGACAAAGAGTTGACATGCAGGGCAGAGAGCAGGGGCAGTCCGGGAGGGAGCGAGACTCACCTGCCAGCAGGACCACGTCAGCCTTCTTGAGGGCAACACTGCGGTTCTGCCGGATGTGCAGCGGGTGGTTGCGGCCCAGCAGCCCCCGTGCCATGCCGCCCAGGAAGCAAGGAACACCCAGGGTTTCCACTGCTGTCCTGAGGGGCCAGGCAGGGCAGAGGTGAGTGGCCCTGCCCCCAGGCCCCAGGGACCAAGATGAGGGCAACTGAGACCTCTCACCGAAGCTTGTCGGCGGGGGTCGGAGGCAGCAAGGCCTGGCTCCCCAGCACCAGAAGGGGCTTCCTGGCCCGGCTGAGGATCTCCACACAGCGCTGCACCTAGGGGAGAGGTGGGACTCAGAGGGCCGACCCCCAGCGATGATGGAGATCACAGCCCCCGTGGAGAGATGCCGTCCTGCCACATGAAGATCCCTGGCAGGATAAGACCAGTCACCTGCTGAGGGGACGCCTGAGGGATGTCCAGGGTCAGAGGCCCCACGGGCCGTGGCTCCCAGGCTCCAGCAAACAGGTTGGCAAGGTGATTCTCTAAGTACCTGGGAAGGGGAGAGGAATAAGGCCACCAGGAGTGATGGGGAGGGGGCCGAGGGCCCTGGCTGCACACACACCCGCATCCCCTTGGTGCCTCCACTGACTACCCACCCTGACAGACCCTCAGGCCAGTTGTGCGGCTCTGAGCACACACAGGCCCGCTGCAGTCCCGGGTCTGCCGTTGCCTGGCGAGCGGCCTCCACGCCCAGCGGCCCTGCCCTCCTGCCCTCCTGATCACTCCGGAAAGGGGTGACACGCTTCCAGTCCCAGCCTCCACAGAGCCGCAGAGCCCCAGGACTGAGCACTGGACGGCAGAACTGCGACAGCCCATAGGCCGCCGATTCGCTGCTGCCAGGAGTCTCATGTAGGTGCCTGGTTTGGGGCACGGACGTGGTGTGGGGGTGTCAGAGAGAGGGGGGCTGCTCACCAGAATACCAGGTGACCCATGAGGTCCCTGGGTGGCTTGCTGGGGACCATCTCCCTCCGGACCAGGAAATAGGGGTACAGCACGTCAATGGGCAACTCCACGAAGACAGGGCCTGTGGGGGCAGGAAAGCTGTATATCTGCATGTCCAGCCCAGCCTGGGCCACTGACCCTCAAGCACCCCCTCTACCTGGAGTTCCTGACTGGGCAGCAGCCAGAGCGGTCCTCAGGGTGGGCACAATGTCACGCACCCTCCACACCGAGGCACAGAACTTGCAGAGAGGCCGAAACAGGGACATATGGTCGATGGCCTGGAGCGCGCCCCGGTTCTGGCAAAGATAAGGGCCCAAGGAGTCACATCTGAGTACCAGAGGCTCTCCAGGGCCTGCCACACCCCCCAGGCCCCCTGGGGTGTGTCCCTGCCAGGGTACCTGCAGCAGGGTGCTGGCAGCCCCACCCAAGAGCAGGACAGGGGACTGCGCGATCTGAGCATTCTTTACAGCCGTCACGGTGTTGGTGAGCCCAGGGCCTGCTGTCACCACGGCTACGCCCACCGTCCCTGAGACAGATGCATGACAGTTGTGCCCAGCCCCTCAAAGGGCTGACCAGCCCCCAACCCACTCTGTCCTCACCACTCAGGCGGGCCACGGCATCAGCAGCAAAGACAGCGGTGACCTCATGGCGGGTGTCCACTACACGGATCCCCAGCTTCTCGCAGGCCACCAGGATCGGAGAGATGTGCCCGCCAACCAGAGTGAAAAGAAACCGCACGCCATGGGCTCTCAGCACAGCTGCCACCAGCTCCCCACCATGCTGGACACTGTCCTTGTCCACCTGGGCCCGAGGAAAAAGAGCAAATGGCTGGCAGGCAGGGAGAGCGGTGGGGCCCAGAGCGGCGGGACAGGGTGTGTCTCTGAGACCCTCTCTTGGCTGAGGCGAGGTGTATCCAGGAGGGGTTCAGCATCCAGAGGAAGCAGGCTCCACTGTGCCCACTGCAAAGGGTGGGGCAGTAGCGGAGAAAAGCCAGAGAACCTGGTAGACTGGGCTTAGCTGGGCACATCGGCAGGACTGCAGGCAGCCTGTACAACAGCCACCCCGGCCACACCCTCCTCGGCGTCCCAGGCAGAGCACAGAGCCATGTACAGGCACAGGCCTTACGGCTAGAAGTGCTACTCCAATGGGCAATGGCACCCACATGGGCCATCAAGGTTGGTCCCAGCTAAGGACTTAGGGAGGGGCCCTGAAGACCCAAAGGTCTTCAGAGTGGGGTCAGGCCCCCCAGAAGGGTCCTCTAAGGTAAGTGAGCACACAGTCGGAGTACACAGCAAACACAGAGCCCCTACTTCCAGAGGCTTGAGAGAGACTCAGGAAAATTCCCTCTTAAGCGTTAACTTTGGCATACTCCTGAAACCTGATCACTGACAGTACTGTAAAATCACAGGGCTCCAAACACAAAAATGAAACCCAGAAAGATAATCAAAGCCCAACAGCGGAGCTATCTCCAACCCACCTACAGCCCACTCTGTTCCTACTAGGGGGTGCTGCTCTGTGAAAAGAGGGTCACGGAAGGTGGGGGTGAGACTCAGTGGCAGAGGGCATGGCTGGTGGAGGGAAGGAGCTGGGCGGGGTGCCCGGGACTGCAGTTTCTCCATTATCTCTTCCTAAAGGCAAAGTCCAAGGTACCCCAGGAACTGGGCAATGGGGGAAGGGTCACCAACCCTCCCCACCCACGGGCCCTTCTCCCCTGCCCCAGATGCAGGGGTGACCACGGACCCGCTCCCGAGCTGGTGGTCCCGGGCCTGCCTCCCTCCCTCGGGGGGGGGGGCCTACCACACCTTATGCACCAATTGATAGAAGAGCCCCAGGTGGTATGCGGCACCCAGCAGGGCGGCCACGAGCGTGCCGCTGAAGGCCAGGAGCAGAGAGGAGGGCAGGAAGCTCCCAGCAGGGCCGGTGGACGCAGGAGTCTCCATGAGCGGGCGCCTGGAGAAGAAAAGTCACCAGCAGGAGGGGACCACAGGCAAGTGTCACGGAAGGGCCACGCCCCCTCGCCCAGCCGATCCCCCACCCCCACACCGGGCCCCCTCAAGTGCCTTTCCGCGAGGCCACGCCCCTCGAGTGGCAAAAGAACGTAGGGCCACGCCCCCAAGGCCTCCGGCTACGCCCCCACGAGCCGGGGTCCCGGGTATCACCGGCGTCACCAACCACCACAATCGCCGCGGAACAGCTCCCTCCGCCTCAGTGGGCCGCCGGGAAGTCCCGAACCTCAGCCCAGCCCAGCCCGTGACGTCACCTCCGGCCCCGTGACGTCACCTCGACAGGCGAGGCCAGGCGCTCCGCCCCTCACAAGTGCCTGATCCCGACCCGAGGTGGCAGTTTGAGATCCAATGGCATCAGGATGCTTTGCCGAACCTTCCCGCCAGAGTCCTTGAACCTTCACCTATAGTAAATGGCGCTGAGTCCAGAAGAATTCGGCGCCCTTCGTGTCACGTGATGCGGGGGCGCGGCCGCGGCGCCCGGGCCGGGCTCAGTGCGCGTGCGCAGGGCTGGCGCCGGCCTCATCCCCACCCCTCATTGGCTCTCCTCCCTGCAAGATACGCCCCCATCCGCTCCAGCCCCGCGCGCCCGGCGGCCGCGGAGCGACTGGGGCTCGGTCCACTTCCCGTGGAGCTGCCGCGATGCTCGTGGCCTTTGGCGCCAGCGTCCCGCAGTCGGGATGTCGGCCCAGGGAAGCCAAGTATTCCTGTCCTCCGTCTTCCGGTCTCTGAGGACGCTCCCCATGTCAGTCAGCGGGGCAAAGTTCTGGTTCCGTCCAGGGCGGATCCGGCCGCTCTCACTGTGGCTCCCGTCGGGGGCTGCCCCCAGGGCTGCACCGCAGCGCTTCTGCCTTCCACGAAGTCATTCCTCGGGCTGCCCCATGCCCGGTCCAGGGGCTGGCTAGCGCCCTCTCTGAGCCCAACTCCCTCCAACCCGACGCTCCGTGAGAGCTGTGGATCCTTCCAGCAGTCAACAGAACTGCTGTCCTGTGTCTCACCGACCACCTCAACTGCGGCGGCACAAGGGCTTATAAACGCGACTTAATGAAAGTCCTGCAGCAATCAGGAAAACTATCCAAGGGGCCACAGCGATAGTACAGCCACTAGGACCTTTGCCTTGCACTCTGCCAACCTAACCCAGTTTCGATCCCTGGCATCCCATATAATCCCCCAAGCACCGCCAGGAGTATCTAAGCCGTGGACATCGCGGTGTGGCCCAAAATCGGTCCCCCCCATCCCCACCCCATAAAAAGGCCGCCCCAGTCACTTTGCCAGTGAAGAGGAGTGCTGTTATCCTGTGTCACAAAGGACACAAAAGCCCAGAGAGGTGAAGGAACTTTTCCAAGGCCACAGAGCTTGAGAGACAGGTTGTGTGTGAAGTCAGGTGGAGTCCCTCAGGAAGGACTGCTGAGCTCCCCACAGAGCTGTTGGTGATGGTTCCCGCAGCCTCCAGAATGGCTCCTCCTGTCCCTCACTGCCCACTCCTGGCTCCCCCATGTCTGAAACAGACCCTAGTTAGTGCCTGGGTCCCTGCGTTCCCTGGTGCTTACTATAGGAGTGGGAAGACAGGGTTTCAAGCAGCCAAAGACACTCAAGCCTGCATGCCATTGGATTATTCTTTATTTGTTATAACCTAAAACTGGAAAAAAAAAATCTGCCCTTAGAGTGCAGATTGCTTGCCCGCAGAGCAGAACCGTGGGAGGGGCACGAACAGAGGACAACAGTTAGAGAACAACAGTTCGGGCAGCTACTCAGTGTCACAGTGCTTGCTTGACATGAGTAAGGCCTTTGCTCCAAGCCCTGGGCCGAACAACTCCAAGAGCTGGAACCCAGGCTTTGCACACAGGCAGCACCCTGTGACCCCTGGGACCATCCCCACTGAGCTGGAAGGACCCATGAGTACCACAGTGGAATAACTCCTGTGGATTGCTGGGTGTGAGCCAAAAAGCAAAATAAATGAATAAATAAATAAAAATTGAAAATAAAAATAAATGAATCTTAGGGATGGGGACCAGAGCAATAGTACGGCAGGGAGGGCACTTGCCTTGCATGCAGCCGACCAGGTTCAATCCTCGGCATCCCATATGGTCCCCTGAGCTTCACCAGGAGTAATTCCTGAGTACAGACTCAGCGTCACCGGGTGTGGCCCAAAAAACAAAACAAAACAAAAAATAAACCATAGAGATGGGTGCCACTGTGGAGAGTATCAGGCATGATACACGTCTTATGTTCAATGTTTCTGTGGCACATGTGCAGAAAACGCCACTACTCACACTTTGGGAGCACTGAATTTACCAAACATCCCTGTCTCCTCAGTCATATGTCTGTGGCATCAGAGGTCTCAGGGTTGAGGGAGGATGCCAACGCGGGTGTCAGCATCTTCCATTCCCCAGGTGCTCCCGAGGGCTCCGGCTGCAGGCCTGTTTCCAAATGTTTGTCCTCCTTGAGTGATAGACTCTGCAATCTGCGCTTCCATCTGCCTCCCCCGACAGGAGCCACACCTGCAGGAGCAGTACCAAAGAAGGGTGTAGCCCGTGTTTCCAGCCTCCTGACAGAGCTGTGGAAGCTGGGCCATGCTCACAAGCAGGAAGGAATCCAAAGGTCACGAGCACCGTGGAAACACGACAAAGGCAGTCATTTATAAATCAGCTGTTCTAACCTCACTGAAAATGAAACAAAACAGGTGCCCTATCAAAAATATTTGGGTACAGCACTTGTTTCACGTGGACTGGGCCAGGTCGAATCCCTGGTACCACGTTTGGTGCCCTTGAGCAGCGCGCCTCTGTAAGCCCTGAGCACAACCAGGTGAGGCCCCCAAACCAAAATAAGCAAAATGTAGATTTCTTAATAGGGCTCTAGAAATGTGAATTGAAACCAGAATCCTAAGGTCACCTTTAATGGCAGTAGCTAAAACAAAATGGAGAAGACATTTGTTTTCTGGAGAAACCAAAATGTCCACCAACAGCTGAAGAGTTAGGGGCCAGGGAAGTGGCCTGACGGAAAGCAGATACTGAGAGGCCCGAGGCTCAACCATGGGTACTGGGGAAAAATCAACAACACAAATAGGGCCAATTACACGCTCACAGAATAGTAAGTGTTTATGATATATAATTATATATCACAGGTAACAAACCTCCTATTGTAGATTTTATGTAGTTTGTTTTGGGGGCCTCACTTGCAATGCTCAGGGGTTAGTCCCAGCTCTGCATTCAAGAATTTCTCCTGGCAGTGCTTAGGGGACCATATGGGATGCCAGGATCAAAACCAGTTGGGCACGTTCCAGGCAAGTGCCCTTACCCACTGTATGATCTCTCCAGCCTCTATAATATTTAATGTACTTTATAAATTATATATATATATGCGCAACAGGTTATCTTGTATAAAACTTAATTACATATAAGTTGCAATGTATTTATAATTTATCATATAGGTACAAGTAAACATGTTTTACACTTGCCTTGTTGCCTGTGTGAGGCCTGGGAATGAGCCCTGAAGATACCTATATACACGTGACATCATAGCTTATACATTGAATGGACAACTGTTGTCATTGGCAGAGAAATGGTGATTCCAAAGACTTCTTGCCAGGGCTGGGGCAAAAGTACAGTGGTTAGCACGCTCATCTTGCACGTGTGCCGCCCCTGGGTCCAACCTCCAACATCAAATATGGTCTACCCAAACTGAAAAGAAGGGGGAAGACAAGAAAAGAGTTCCAGGGGGCTGGAGAGATAGCACAGCGGGTAGGGCGTTTGCCTTACACGCGGCCGACCCGGGTTC
This sequence comes from Sorex araneus, assembly GCF_027595985.1. Classification (NCBI taxonomy): domain Eukaryota; kingdom Metazoa; phylum Chordata; class Mammalia; order Eulipotyphla; family Soricidae; genus Sorex; species Sorex araneus. Next base: position 231,372,143 of record NC_073303.1, read on the forward strand.
AAATCCCAGCATCCCATATGGTCCCCTGAGCACGGCCAGGGGTAATTCCTGAGTGCAGAGCCAGGAGTAACCCCTGTGCATCGCCAGGTGTGACCCAAAAAGCAAAAAAAAAAAAAAAAGAAAAGAGTTCCAGGACCTTGCTCGGGGGCAAAAGGCACTGCTGGTTGTGACCCAAACAGCAAAAAAAAAAAAAAAAAAAAGGGCAGAGAAGGCAGTGATGATCCTGGGAGTAATCGTGTTTTTCCTTTATCTGGTGGTGGATGGATCGCTCTCAGAAATGCTCCATGCTCCATGGAGGAAGGTCCCAGGAGGAGGCCAAGTGGTCTTGGCAAGGGTGCAGGGCCGGGCTTGTGCGCCACCTTGTGGCCCTGGGGTCCGCTGCAAGAGGGGAGAGAAACCTCCCACCCAAGTTCCTGTCTTGGAACTGATGGGATTTTTTTCTTTTTCTTTTTGGGTCACACCTGACGATGCACAAGGGTTACTCCTGGTTTATGCACTTAGGAATTACCCCTAGTGGTGCTCAGGGGACCATATGAGATGCTAGGAATTGAACCCGGGTCAGCCGCATGCAAGGCAAACGCCCTACCCACTGTGCTATCACTCCAGCCCTGGAATTGGTGGAATTTTCATCTTGGAAAATGGTCTCCCATTCCGAATTCCTGGGCATGCAGGCAGAGAGGAGGGCTCCGCTTCTAGCCGTGTGTGTGGCTCCCTGAGCTCGTGGATGCTGCTTAGCGAGCTGCCTGGGCCAGGGTCCCCCCAGCCAGTAAAGCAGGAGACTACCTGGGCCTGCGCAGGGGCATGGTCCCCTCAGGCTTGAGCCAAGACCCCTGGAAACTTCGCTTTTAGAGGCTGAGTTTGGGGGCTCACCTCTCCGCTCCTGTGTCTGCTCGGGGCCACAGCATGACCATGGGGGTAGTGAGCAGACAGAGCTCCTTCCTGGCGGGGCATGGGGTCAGGGAAGAGGTGGCCGTCAGCCTGGGTCATGCCAGCTATCCAGTCATTGGGGGGATCAGAGGGCAGGAGGCCCATAAAGGACTGGGGGGACTTCAACGCTGAGAGCTTCCCACCGCGCCTGCCAGTCTCCTTCCTGCTCTTGGCCTTGGCAGGGAGGGGTGGGCGTCCTGGCTGCTGTCCCTGGCCCCAGGACTCAGGACTCTGCCCCTCCTACTTCCTGTAGACTCAGGGGTCTGCTTTCCTGGCCCCCAGCATCCAATGGGAAAATGTCTACAGGTGTGTGTGTGTGTGTGTGTGTGTGTGTGTGTGTGTGTATGATTCACTGTGGGTGGTGGTCATAAGGCCCTGCCTTATTGATGTCAGTAGGCCCCAGGGGGGCTTATGTGAGGTGGGGAGAAGAGAGACAGGCACTTTCTCCCCATCCGCCTCTGCCACCCCAGGACCCAGAGTTACCGGGTTCTTGTCTTACCTCGAAGGAAGGAATTTCAGGAATGGACGAGCAGTAAAACAGATTTTATTTGGAGGGGTTTTGAAGGGGAGGAGAGAGACAGAGACAGAGAGATAGAGAGACAGAAAGAGAGAGAAACACGCTCAAGAGAATCTGGGCTTCTCTAAGAGCAGAGAGAGCTTCTGCCACATCCCGGCATTAGACATGAAGGCATGAAAGTCCACATCTCAAGAGGGGAGATGCAGGTGACACTTGTGCTCAGGCTCCATATGTGCTTGACCAAGTTGGCGCAAGCAGCACATGGCCTTCCACGGCATATGCATGCCCTGCCTTTGGCCAAGCTGGGGTTTCTGTTGGAGGGGGGTCCAGCCTTCTCTGGGCCTGATGCAGGTGCCAGGTGAAAGTCTTATCGGGCCCGAGTTCCTGTTTTCTGCAAGGCTGACTTTCTGCAACTCCCCAGGAAATTCATAGCCATTGCCTTGAGGAAGGGGGTCTTCCCTCTCCAGCTGCCTGGCTACATCACTATCAACAACTCCCAGGTACCCAGACCTGGACAAGGCACACCCCAACAAAATTCACCCAGGCCTTGCCTTCAAGAGGAGGAAATGGGTGAAAGTGCACATCTGGCCAGTGTGACCTCTTCGGGGGAGAGGGGGAGCAATAGAACCAGAGGATTTGCTACATATGCAGCCCGCACCCCGTTTGGTCCCCACAGGCCCGCCAGGCATGATCCCTAAGTGCAAAGCTAGGAGTAAGCCCTAACTGCCCAGCGTGGCCCCAAAAACGTTTCCAGTAGCTCCTGCCCCTGTCCCAGTGCCCAATCAGCTTCTCCTTGCGACCCCTCCCGCGCAGCCCCCCCCCCACACACACACACACGTCCTCTGCCAGTCTCCACAAGGAGAGCCATCATCTGCCCTCCAGAATCCCATCAGCGGAGGCTGCCCCGTGGGAAAGCTCCTAGGAGAATGGCAACCTCTGACGCCACCCACTGGTCTGAGATCCCCAACTGCAGGCAGAGCGGCCTCCCTCACTCTGGCAGGAGGTGTCAATTCTATTTTCCCTTTAAATCCTAATTGAAGACACCCTGCTGTGCAACAGTCTGCAGGTCACAGCTGTGCTGCACTCAGGAGACAGTTGCTTAGGACGTAAATGAAGAGGAGCGTGGTCTCCTGCAACGGACATCGTGCCTGGACTGAAGGTGTCTGCTCGTCCCTGTGGCCGCCTGAAAGTCCACCTGAAGAGCCGGGCTTCTGCCCTCAGGGCCGCTGCCCCAAGCAGGTGCCCCTTGGAAGCTCCACCAAGGGACGGGCTCTCGACCATTATATGACTGAAACGCAAGCACGAAAGTTTGTAAGTCTGTAACTGTACCTCACAGTGATTCATTAATCACTGTCACTGTCATCCCGTTGCTCATCGATTTGCTCGAGCGGGCACCAGTAACGTCTCCATCTTGAGACTTGCTACTGTATTTGGCATGTTGAATACGCCACGGGTAGCTTGCCAGGCTCTGCCGTGCGGGCGAGATACTCTCGGTAGTTTGCCGGGCACTCCGAGAGAGGCGGAGGAAGATTCACTAATAAAAAATTTTTAAAAAAAAACACAAAAAATTTTGAGTTGATAATAAAATTCTTATTTAAGGAATAATAATAATTTTAAAAAGGCAGCTCCACCAGAAGCCCATCCTAACCTCTCCACCTAACGACAGTTTTCAGGAGGGGGACCTGAGTGGTTCATCCTAAACCAAGTCACCACCCTCTGATCCAGTCATTGCTGCCACCTGCCAGCCGAGGAAGCACCAGTGGACCAAGGGGTGGAGAAGCCAAGAGTGGGAGCTGTCAGCCCCAGGAAGCCACCAACCACTCCACGCAGAGAAGGGTGCACAGAGTGTTAACTCTTCCTTTATTAGCTAGTGCTGGGGAGGGGGCCGTACCAGCAAGTCTGGAAATGTGACTGCGTGAGGCTTGGGACTGAAGGCATATTATAAGAGCAGCCAACAAATGCTTGTGCCGTGGGGCTGACCCAGCAAATCCTGGGCAAGGTGCCCACATGCAGCCACCAGCTCTTCCGTACTCCACCAACACCCCCATTTCCCAGGCTCCCAGGTGCGTGGAGGATGCGGGGAACACTTCTAGGTCAGAAACTCCCAGCAAAGCTCTAGGACGAGCTCCAAGTGGAATGCAGTGAAGTGACAGGTAGGGGCTCCCTGATGGCCCAAGCCATGGCCCAGGGGGCGAGCCCAGGCTGTGTTCCTGGTACGGGGATCCAGCTTGGCCGAGTGGGCCCACAGACTCAGCCCCATGGGGGCATGGGGCACAGAAGGGAATGTCTCCATACATATATTTTTGTAAAAAATAGTAATACGTTTGCTTAAATGAATGTTTCTATAAAAAATGTAAAAAATAGTAATGATCCACTCGTGTCTGTCCGTGAGGGAAGAGGGCAGCCAAGAAGAGGCCAGAAGAGGGGCCGGGCAGGGACCGGGGAGGGGGCCGGGAGGAGAGAGCAGGGTAAGCGCACCCTTTATGTATAAATAGAGGGGACTGCAGGCGCCCTGCACGGGGGAAGGGGAGGCAGCTGGGCAGGACAGGGCCCCTTTACCCCCCCCATCCAGGGACAGAGGAGGGACTCAGGCCAGCACCTGCCTCTTCGGGGTGGTCTCGGCCTGGGGCCCCAGCTGGGTCTGGGCCTGAGATAGTGGCCCCGGGGCCGCCAGGGAGAGCGGCCGAGCAGGCAGAGCCCCAGAGGCTGTGGCCCCTGTGGCCGGGCTGGGCGTGGACTCGGACCAGTCCGAGAGGGAAGGAGGCGACGGGCTGGCCCAGTGCTCCGGGGACTCGGGGGATGGGGTCAGGTAGGGGTGCTCGCTGGGGACCCGCAGAAAGCGCGCCTTGGGGGGGCTGCCACAAGCCACAGCTGCCGGGTACTCCTCCCCGTGTCCTGCGGCCACCAGGTATGGCGGGGGCCGCTCCTGGGGGGACACGGGGGTCCCCGCGTTCAGCAGCTGGGGCCCTGACGCCAGTGGCAGCAAGAAGGAGGGGCCTGGGGGGGCGGGGGTGGGCAGCCGGGCCCAATTGAGGGGCACTGCCACTGGGTTCAGCAGCCCCAGGCTGAGCACACAGCCCCCGGGAGGCTGGCGCCCCAGCGCCGCCCGCCCCACGCCCCCGAGCTGAGTCAGGGAGACTGCTGTGGCCGCGGTCGCATACGGCCCTTCCAGGGAGAAGCCACTGGGGGAGGCAGGGGCCCCCCCAAAGGGCCGCGGGGAGTCCAGAGAGTCCACAGGCGAGAGCGTGACGGAGCTGTCGGCCAGGGGGCCTGGGCAGGCCAGCGTCAGCTTCTTCCCCCGGCCCCGGGTCCCCTGTGGCCCCAGCCCTGCCTTCCCTGGCGGCCGGCGGCTCTTCTTGCCTCCTGCCTGCGTGGCCTTCAGGCCCGGGATGAAGGCCGCAGGCGGGCAGAGTAGGGGCCCCAGGCCGTGGGCACCTGGGGGGCTGCGCGGCCCGCTGGGCTGGTCCAGCAGGCCCACGATGTCCTGGTGCAGCCGTTCCTGGGCCACGTCCCGGGGCAGCCGGTCCAGGTGGTCGGTGATCTCCCGGTTGGCAAAGTGTTCCAGGAGCAACTTGGCGGCCTCGAAGCTGCCCTCGCGGGCGGCCAGGAACAGCGGGGTCTCCTCCTGGGGGTGCAGGGCCACAAGTCAGGGTCACTCTCCAACCCACCCTGCAGCCTGCGCCCACGGGCGCCAGAGAGGCTGCGACTGCGCACGGCTCCTTCCTCCCTTCATTTGAGCTCATCTGGGGGCTAAGTTCGAGTCTGCATCTGGCCCAGAGGCTTTTTCACCTCAACAGACTCATGAGCCTGCAAGCGGGGCAGCCCGCCAGCCCTGCAGCGCCAGGTGTGGATGCCAGGATGCACATGGGCGAGTTCTGGCCTTTGAACCCCAATCACGAAGCACCTGCACGCCCTGGAACTCCACAAGGGAGTGGGGTGCGGGGTCCCGGGCCCTGATCACCCACACGAGGCCTCCTGATGGAAGGCAGGCACTGAATCCCACTCAGGACAGGACCGAGCCCACAGCCCCAGGACGCCACTCTCAAGCAAGTTTAGAACAGGCCCAGACAGTCACCTGCCACCTAGGGCATCCCCGAGCCACGGTCCTGGGCGGGCCGTGCTCACCTTGCTGTCCTGCATGTCCTTGTTGGCCCCGTGTCTGAGCAGCACCAAAGTCGCCTCCACGTTGTTGACGGCCGCGGCCCAGTGTAGGGCTGACTTCCCTGGGGGCGAGAGGGGCAGCGTCAGGGGCGGGGGCCTAGTGTGTAGGACACACCTGTGGGCACTCAGCAGCGAGCTAGTCTGTTTCCAGGCCACACCTGCCCGTGCCCGGGGTCACTCCTGGTGGTGCTTGCCCTGGGCTGCACCCCGTCTGCTGTGCTCTCTGCTGGCGCCAGAACATTCTTGTTCAGTGAGCAGGGCAGGGTAGAGACCCCTGGGGGCAAGCCCACTGCACACCTGTCCCCCGTCCCCCCACCCCCACCTACCAAGCTCATCTACTGCATTGACATCAGCGTGGCTGGCAATGAGCTCCTCCACCATGCCCTCCACTGCCAGGCGGGCAGCCAAGATGAGGGCCGTGGAACCATCTGCCATGCGGGCGTCAAGGTCGGTGGAACGGTTCCGGATGAGGATCTGGGGACAAAGTAGTGGGATGTGGCAGGGACACCTGCCATGGGGAAAGGTGGCAGGCAGGGCAGGACACCCTAGTCGGGACTCCGGGGGCAACCTGGAAGACGCCCTGGGCGTCAGCAGTAACAGCCGTGTGCAGGGGCGTGCGGCCCGAGTGGTCCTGGGCGTTGGTGTCCGCCCCAGCGTCCAGCAGACGCTTGGCTGCATCAGCGCGGGCGTAGCGGGCCGCCAAGTGCAGTGCCGTCTCGCCCGTGCGGTCGGTCCTGGCACCCAGCTGTGCCCCCTGGCATATCAGGTCTGAGATGATGCTGGCGGGTGTGTCCTCGGCTTCATCCTCCTCAGTGGGCACAGGATCCAAGGCTCCCCCGCAGAAGGACGCTAGCATGAGCGGGGTGAAGCCATCTGGGGGGACAGGGCAGGGAGACGTGGGTGTGGGACCACTGAAGGGCAGTGCAGAGGGTGATGTGGGCTTGGACCCGTGCTTCCTGCACGCCAAGCATATGCTTGGCCAGATCTAGTGACCACCATGCCCTCTGGGATGTTCCTCAGACCCCACACACACCAGTGAGTGCCTCCCGCCCCCTCCGCTGCTGCACACGGGTGGCCGCAGCCTGCACAGCCCTCCCCGCAGGCTGGGCACTGACCTGGCCCTCGCACGTTGACATCCATGCCATCGGCCTCCGTGTCACCCTGAGGTGGTGTCGATGCCAGAGCCGGCGCCATGCGGATGTCAGCGGCTGCCAGGTGGTGCTGTGTCCACTGGCGGCAGTCCACCGTGTCCTCGGCCCCCAAACTGGGCTCTTCCACCTGGAGACAAGTGGACACAGTTCTCACCAGGGGTCAGCAGGACAGGAGAGGGTCAGGGATCCTCCGTGTGTTTCCAGGTGAGGACTCAGAACTGACGTGCAGGGCAGAGAGAATCCCCGAGAGGCAGAACCTGGGCTTTGCCCCAGGCTGGGAACTGAAGGAGGGCGGCTGGGGGGAGATACAGTAACCAGAACAGACCAGCCCTGACGAAAGGACATGAAGACGATTCTAGGCCAAAAGCCAGTACAGGAGCTAACGCATCTGCCTTGAATGCAGCCTGCCCTGGTTCAGCGCCCACCCACAGGGGTGCCAAGCACTGCCAGGAGGGACCTCTGGGCATAGGGCCAGGCGGGGCCTAACCCTCACCACCCAGAAGACAAAAGACAGATTCCAGGGACCACAGGAGGCAAAAAGAGAAAAAAATGTGATCATGAACCAGAATCTGATTTAGCAGGTGACAAGGACAAGAATGGGCATTTGGGACAGTAACATCACTGGCCAACACAGTGGGAGGGGCTCCTCGAGGGGCAGGATCACTGAGGGAAGGACAGGACAGGAATAAAGACAGGCCCTTGACAGGGCACTCCACAGCAGCGTGAGGGCGAGGGGCACCGCGCACCCTCCGGAGCAGGCAGCCCCCTGACACACAGCGGCGGAGGGTGCTGGCTCAGGCTGGACTTCTCAGTGCTGGGATCAAGCAGAACCCCACACGTGCAAAGCGTGTGCTGTCACAAGAGCTCTAATAAAACAGATACATCCAGCCCCAGGGGACAGTGGCAGAGTAGAGGGGGCCACAGACAGCTGCCCTCCTGGGTCCTCAGGAGGGTGGACGGGCACCGTGTGTGATCCAGGCGTGGTGAGCTGTGAACCCCAAAGCCCTCCTGCAGGGGCTGTATGTGCCCTCTAAGCAGACAGCAGCGTGGACACCCGGCCCTCCTGCCAGGCTGCCCAGTCCCAGGAGCACCTGTGGGACAGAGCAGAAGTGTCCATCTGGGATCAGCTGGGCTGGGCTGAACTGAGCTGAGAGAAGGCCGACCGTGTATGTGGCCCCTCAAGAAGACCCTGGGCTACCCTGGGCGCAGGAAGACAGGGGTGGGAAGGGGTGCACCGTGCCCGGGACCCCGAGGGCAGGGTGGGAGGGGCAGGACCTTCAGCCTCTTGGCCTCGGGGCACTCTGTGTCCATCCAGTCTGCAGTCATGTCCTCCATCAGACTCTCCCCTTTGGCCATGTTCCTGGAGGGACAGCAGGGGGACAAAGATCAAGGGGACAAGATGGCAGGGCTGGCGCTGAGGTCCCAGAACAGGCTGGTCTCTGGATCCGGGATCCAATGAGGGGGTGGGGCAGGGAGGCTGGTTGGGACTAAGGCCGGAGACAAACCCCTGGCATAGGAGTGGAGAGGAGGCTGCAGTGAGGAGGATCATCAGGGTCAAGGAGGGCTGCAGAAGGCTGTGCTGAGGTCAGGGGTCACAGGAGACAGGGTGGGCGCTGGGCTGGGGCTGAAGAGGACGTTAAGGGGGGTGAGGAGTGCAAAAAGATCGGGTCAGGGCTCAGTGAGGTGTTGGGGTCACTGGGGAGCAGCGGGAGGACCCAGTCAGCTGGGGTATGGCATGAGATCGGGATAGTGAGCCTGGCTTCGGCAGCCGCAGGCGGTCCTCACCTCATGCCCAGCGCGTCCTGGCCCACCGGCTCCCGCCGGCCCTTGTGCACAGTGGCTGCGTCGCGGTGCAGCGCGAAGCCCTCGGGGAACCACAGAGTGCTGTGCTCACGCTTCCGCCGGGCTACCACCACGCCCAGCGCCAGGACCACCAGCAGGAACACGGCGCTGGCCGCCAGGAGCGGCAGCAGCGGGAAGCTGGGCTCAGGTGGCTCCAGCGGCTCTCCTGCAGGCAGACGGCGACAAGGGCTCGGGGTGGCCCCAGGCCCACCCCATGCCCCGAGGGTCCCACCGTGTCCCCTGCACACCCGCCTCACCCCTCGCTGCCCGAAGCGGGTACGGGAAGTCCAGGCGCTCCACAGCCGAGAGCGCGCCCAGGAAGTCGGCTGCGCTCTGCGCGTCAGGGAAGCAGTGGTCGCTGTCGGGGGTCAGCAGGCACAGCCGGTTGTCGATCTCCAGCATGACCACAGAGCTGCAGGCACAACAGGCATCTCTCCGGCTCGGCCCGCCTCCCGCCCACCACACACCCCTGGACCCTGACTCGCGGTGTTGCAGGCCATGGGGGTCCAACTGGCTTCACCTCGGGCAGCCGGTGTCCCACGAGCCCAGCCGGGCGCCTCTCTCCTGGCGCACCAGGCTCAGGACACATGCCTCAGGCGCTGGCCCTGGCCCACGTGGCCCCGCGTGTGGACAGTGCTATAGAACCTCAGTTGGTTCTGCTCCCCGTGGCAGCAGAGGCAGCATGTGGGCGACAAACTGACCTTCGCGCCCGGCTGACCACGGGTCGTCCCTGAGCTCCCAAAGCCGCCCTGTGGTGGTCCAGGAAGGATGCACAATCCAGCCTGCACGTGTGGACGGGGCAGACTCCAGCATGCACTGGGTGCCATCACGTGCCACCACTCACCCGATGACCTCTGGGGCCAGCTCTCGCCGGTTCCGGGGCTCAGGGCCAGGCTCTGGGCGGTGGTAGGGGAAGACCATGGCCTGGCCGTGCTCGTCCAAGCGGAAGCGCAAGGAGGTGCGCAGGATGCCACTGAGCCGCTGCAGGAAGTCAGTGCTGGAACGCAGCAGCTCTTCGGGCGGCACCAGCACCGTCAGCACCAGTACTCCGCGGGCCAGCAGTGCTGGCACCTCACCCGCACAGTCCAGGCCGTCCCAGCCACACTCCTCCGTGTTGCAGCCCTGGTCGCAGCGACCGTCAGCGAAGTGGTCAGCGCAGTACTTCTCGTACACGGGGCTGAGGGTGCAGAGGGGGTCAGGGCCACACACACCAACCCCCAGCCAGAGGGGCACAGGGACAGAAGCACAGCTGCACTGAATGAAAAAGGAGGGCGCAGAGGGTTGGGGCGCATGGAGGGAAGATGAACAGAAAGATGAGCAGAGTGGGTGTGGGGTGGAGGCTGGCACACTCACCAGGCACAGCCTACCAGGAAACGACAGCAAACAAATGGGGAGACCCACAGATCAGGAAAGACGGTGAGACAGACACATGGATGGACACATGGCCAGGGCTAAATATGGTCAGGCAGAGGCAGGTCCACGGTGCTGCTGGGATGAATGAATGCATGCAGGACTGATAGAGATGGGGCCACAGCTGGCCTTATTACCCAGAGAGGATGCACGGGCAGAGGGGTAGAGACACGGGCACACGGACAGACGGGGCGGAGACGCACAGACAGAGGCGGAGAAGCGGGCACACTCACTGCAGGCACACTCACTTGCAGGCACACTCACTTGCAGGCGCGCTCACGGCCAGGCCGGCAGTCGAAGTTGTCGTACAGGCAGGAGGGAGAGCTGCAGGCCGGGTCGCAGCGGCTGTTGTTGAAGAGGCGCCAGCACTGCAGCGCAGCGCACTGGCGCCAGGGGTCGCCCACGGTCAGTGAGCAGTCGCCGCCGTCCCAGCCGCAGCCCGGGCTGTTGCACTCGCGGTCGCAGCGCTTGTCTCCGCGGAGGGCTTGGCAGGCAGCGCTCGGGCACGGCGGCGTGTCTGGGGCCTCAGGCACGGCCGTGGGCACCTCGCAGCGCAGCCCTGCCCAGTCCGGTGCGCAGGCGCAGCGGAAGAAGGGCTCACGGGCTGCGGGGAGGCAGGAGCCCCCGTGCAGGCAGGGAGAAGCCGCGCAGCTGGCATTAGTGGGGCCCAGTGGTGGAGACCCCCGGGAGCCCTGGCAGGCGGGCCCCGACATCCCGGGGGGACAGACGCAGCGCGGCCCGCGAACCGTCTGCTGGCACAGGGCGCCCACGGGGCACCGCAGCTCCAGGCAAGAGCGAGCCACTCGCTCGCAGAGCGCACCCCAGAAGGGCTGGGAGGGGGAGAGACAGGGAGGGAGAAGGGCGGGTGGGGTCAGGGAAGGTTGGGCCTTCCAAACCGGCCCTTGCCCCACCCACCCCTGGTACCCCAGATCCCAAAGCCTCTGCCTGTCCCAACCACTCTCACTTTCACATCTGGCTCCACCCTTGTCCCCGAGGACACACGACTTGTGGGTCTCCCTTCCGCCCGTTCCCCACCCTGAGCCCCGGGGCGCCCACACCTACTGGCACACAGAGGCAGCTGAAATGAAGGGTCCCTGCGGGGCCAGGGCTGGGCCTGCACTGGCCTCCGTGCTGACAGGGCTGGGACACGCAAGGGGACAGTGCCGTCTGGCAGCGGGGACCTGGCAGCGGGGGAGGGAGGGTTGGAGCACATCAGTCATTGGCCAGGCCCGTGGGCAGCATCCCACCTGTGTACACACTCACCAGTGAAGCCGGCTCGGCAGAGGCAGCGGAAGCCCCCTCTGGGGCCCTGCAGGCAGTCCCACGTGTGGGCCGCGTGGCACCCACCAGACCGACACTCGTTAATGTCGGCTTCACAGCGCAGGCCCGTGTACCCTGGGGGGCAGGCGCAGCGGAAGCCACCCACCAGGTCCACGCAGGTGCCATTGTGCAGACACCGGGGCCCTGGGTCCAGAGGTGGCCCCAGGCCACAGTCATCCTCGTTGATCTCGCACAGAACACCTGGGGGCGGAGCAGGTCAGGGCCACGGAGAGGAAGGGACAGACCCAGCCTTCCCGGCCGCCGGCCCAGCCCTGGCATACCCTGGGTCCCAGGGGGGCAGGAGCAGAGATAGCCGGACACTAGGTCGACACAGACACCCCCATGCCGGCAGGGCTGCGAGGTACAGTCGTCAATGTCCACCCCACAGCGGTCACCCGTGTAGCCTTCTGGACACTGGCGGGCAAGAGAAGGAAGCACTTATGTGCCAGAAACACTCCCCACGGGCTCATAGCACAGTGTTCACACACATGTGGGCTGTGTGCAGAGGGACACAGGGCAGAAACATTGCGACAAACGCACACACCCTGGCCCCAGCTCCCAAGCTCACTGGAAGTCACCAAGGATGGAAGCTCACTCTGACACAGGAACACCTCCCAAGGGACACCCCTCAAGATGGATCCAGCATCACAAAGCCCCAGATGTCCTCAAGACCCGCCCCCACCCAGCCAGTGATGCGGGACGCGGGTGCCCATGGGGAGCCCTTACCTCGCACTTGTAGCCCCCCACAGAACCATGGCAGGTGCCCCCGTGTTGGCAGGGTTGGCCTGCACAGGGGTCCAGCTCCTGTTCACAGTGACTGCCTGTGCGGCCCGCCGCACACATGCAGTAGTGGGTTTTGCCCTTGTCCACACATTGCCCTCCAGCCTGGCACAGCTGCTCCAGCGGCAGCCCTGCAGAGAGCAGAGGGGTCAAGCACTGGCCCCCCACTGCCGTCAGCCCCCCCAGGGTATCACACACACTCCCACATCACATGTACATGCATACATGCCAGCCCCAGTTGCATGCAGTAGATGTGGAGTGTCCGGGACTAGGCCAGCTATCCATCACACCCCTGTATGCCACCATGCGCCCGTGTGCCTGCCTACGGCCCACCCACCACACCCTGTGCCCCCTCACCACTCTGTGCTGCAGCCTCCCTGCAGGGCAGACTGCGGATGTCACACAGGCTGCCGCTCCATCCCGGGGGGCAGAGGCAGGCGGAGGAGGCCCCAGAGCGGACACAGCGACCCCCATTCCGACAGGGCATGTGGCTGCACCGGTCTGTGGGTGTCTGGAGGAGAAGCCCGATGGGAGTGCTAGGGCCCCTCTAGAAACGCCTGCCCGGGGGCCTTGGGGGCCCCACCCCATCTTTCTACTCTCCCCACAATCCTGCAGAATTCAACCACAGGGTGTCCAACTGGCCGACCCCCACGCAGCACCCCAGGCCGTTGTGTTCCGGGACCTCTCTCGGGTCTCTCCCAGGACCCACCACCCCGGGACCCTCACCTGGCACTGGGCCCCTTCGAATCCCTCAGGGCAGGTGCAATGGAAGCCGGAGTGCACAGCGGTGCAGACAGCCCCATGAAGGCAGGGCCGGGAGAGGCAAGGGTCGGCCTCGTGCTGGCAGTGCAGCCCCATATAGCCGGGGGCGCACAGGCAGCTGAAGGAGTTCACATGGTCCACACACGTGCCACCGTTGAAGCAGGAGCTGCAAGGGGTGAAGGTCAGGCATCACAGGGGCTGCAGCCCCGCCTATACCACGGCCCCCTGCTGCCGCCCAAGCCCAGGCCCCTCCTAGCCTACTACCCACCAAGTAGACTCACTCCGCCACCACTTCCTGGCCCTTTCCTCAGCACCAGGTGACAGAGCACTCAGACGGAAGCCATGTGGGAAACCCGCCTGGACCGAGGCCCCTCCCACCCAGAACACTGCCCCTCCAGGCCCAGGTACAGCACAGCTGGGAGGCACCTGCCTCGCATGTGGCTGACCTGGTTTTGATCCCAGGACTGATCCCTGAGACTGCTTGGCGCCCCATCCCCCCCAGAATAATAGAACAAAAAGCATGGCACCTTCCCAGACGCTGGGCCTCCAGGCATAGGAGTCCAGCGGCAGGCGTCCAGGGTCCCCCTTTCATCTACCCACCTGGGGCTACAGTCAGGCAGGTCCTGTTCACAGCGGAAGCCCCCATAGCCAGGGGGGCAGGCACAGGTGAAGGAGGCCACGTGGTCCGTGCAGGTGCCAGGGCCGCAGGGGCTGCTCAGACACTCGTCTATGTCCTGGGAACAGTGGGGCCCAGCGAAGCCCAGGGCGCAGAAGCAGGAGAAGGAGCCCACGGCATCCAGGCAGGCACCCCCATTTAGGCAGGGGTCTGTGTGGCAAGAAGCAGGGGTGGTCACCGGCTCACTCTCCAACCCTCCCTGCCTGGCTACTGCAGGGACATGCTCTCCTGAACGTCTCCTCTGCAAGAGACTGCCCTTCACCCGTGGTGTGGGGACACCTCTATGTGGTAGGGGCATCCAAAGATGCCCCCAGCAAAGCAGCTAGCTCAGGCCTCTGCTGCCCAGTGAGCCCAGAGCTGTGGCTGCTCCCAGTGGAGAGGGGTCCAGGTAAAACTGGATCTCAGGGCTGGAAGATTTTGTGCTCAAAAAAGAACGTTGGATTGAAGAGTCATATGGCAGGAGGGGCCCTTGCGTTGCATGCAGACAACCTGCAACCAATCCCTGGCACCACACAGGGTCCTCCGATCCCACCAGGATTGATCCCTGAGCACCACCGCTCTGGCCCCAAAACCCCAAAATAATAATAATAAATAATAGCACTGTAGCACAGCGGTAGGGCGTTTGTCTTGCACGCGGCAGACCCGGGTTCAATTCCTTCGCCCCTCTCAGAGAGCCCAGCAAGCTACCGAGAGTATCTCACCCGCATGGCAGAGCCTGGCAAGCTCCCCGTGGCATATTCGATATGCCAAAAACAGTAACAAGTCTCAAGATGGAGACATTACTGGTGCCGGCTCGAAGAATTCAATGAGCAACGGGATAACAGTGACAGTGACAGCACTGTAGCACTGTCATCCCATTGTTCGTCGATTTGCTCAAGCGGGCACCAGTAACGTCTCCATCTTGAGACTTGTTGTTACTGTTTTTGGCATATCGAATACGCCACGGGAAGCTTGCCAGGCTCTGCCGTGCGGGAGAGATACTCTCGGTAGCTTGCCGGGCTCTCTGAGAAGGATGGAGAAATCGAACCCAGGTCGGCCGCGTGCAAGGAAAATGCCCTACCCGCTGTGCTATTGCTTCAGTCAATACATAATAATTTACTATTTTTTTTGTTTTTTGGGGTCACACCTGGCGATGCACAGGGATCACTCCTCGATCTGCACTCAGGAATTACTCCTGGCGGTGCTTTGGGAACCATATGGGATGCTGGGATTCGAACCCGAGTTGGCCACGTGCAAGGCAAACGCCCTACCTGCTGTGCTATCGCTCCAGCCCCAATTTACTATTTTTTAAAAATAAATAAATAATAATAATAAAATTAAGAATGCTGGGATCAGGGAGAGAGTTCAGGGCTCAAGGTTCATGGAGGGCTCAGATGTAATCCCCAGAACCAGGTGGTCCCCTGGGCATCACCAATGTGGTCTGAGAGACCTGGGGTCTGTGCTGTGAGGGCCCTGACCCCTGGCTGCCAGCCACATATCTGGAGAGCAACCACTCAAGGGTGCCCCCCCCAAAAGGTTTCAAAATCTTGTACGGATTTGACATATAAGTTGTAGTATTTTTCTATATTACATTAAGTAGAACAGTGTGTTAACAAGTTTAATGTCATGGGTGCCCCTGTGGTGCTTAGGCATGCCCCCTGCGTGGTGCCAGGGCTGGAAGCTGCTGGCTGCATCCAAGGCGAACGCTTTCACCCTCGGCTCAGCCACCCCTTGCTCTGTTTGGGCCCTGTATGTGCTGTGTGGTCCCAGGCCACTCCCTTCATCTCTCTGGACCTCAGTTTCCAGGGCGAAATGGAGACCATGTGAGAAATAAACGGTGGAAAACAAGGCCAGTGTGAGCCCCAGACCATAGGTGGCACGCACTAAAGCCCCCGCGGCCCACCCTGGACTCACTGGGGTCACAGTCATCGATGTCCTGGTCACAGGAAGGGCCAGTGAAGCCGCTGTGGCAGGTGCAACGGAAACTCCCTGGCAGGTTGGTGCAGGTGCCGTGGGGGCCGCAGGGAGAGGGCCCGGCGCACTCGTCCACATCCTGCTGGCACCGAGTGCCTGGGGGGAGCAGGGCAGCACCTGAGCGCTGACAGTTCCCCCAGTGAGCTCCACAGCCGTGTCCCTGGCCAAGCAGGGGACCGATGGCTCCTCTGGAAACTGTCCCCAAGTCCCAGCTGCCCCGGCCTGGTGTCTCCCTGCCCCCGGCGGTAGCTCAGGGAAGGGCAATTCACAGTGATGCTTGAGAGGAGTATCCAGGGGTCCTCACCCCGGCACCCCTGGAGCCCCACCTGGATTGCCGCCTCCTGGGTGGAGGAGGGGGAAGGTCCATAGGGACAGACACAGAGAGTGAGAGGCTGGACAGGAGAGGAGGACACGCACCCTGGAGCCCAGGGGGACAGGCGCAGCGAAAGTCCATGCCCTCAGCGGTGCAGGTGCCCGCCTGGCAGGGCCGGAGCGCACAGGCGTCTCCAGGGAGGGTCTGACTGCAGAGGGGGCCCGTCCAGCCAGGCTCACACACACAGCGGAACCTGGGGGCATTCAGGGCTGTCAGCAGGGAGACGGGGCAATGGGGCGAGGGGGAGACGGGTGAGGGGAGACAGGGCGAGGGGAGATGGGGCGGCGGGATGAGGGGAAGACGGGCCGAGGGGGGAGATGGGCCGAGGGGAGACAGGGCCAAAGGGAGACGGGTCAAGGGGGAGATGGGGCGAGGGGGAGACAGGGCGAGGGGGAGACGGGGCAAGGGAGTGAGGAGGCCTCACCCTCCTGGGGCATCATGGCAGATCCCATGGCCGCAGGGCTCCTGAGCACAGCTGTGGCTCAGGGGCAGGCACAGGGGCGGCAGGAAGCCGGGGGGACAGAGGCAATGGAAGCCGTTCTCCTCATCCACACAGGAGCCGCCCTCCCCACACGGGCTGGACGCACACTCGTTGATCTCCACATCACAGAGGGGTCCTGAAAGGGAACAGGCTAACCTCATGCCAGGTCCAGGACAGCTGGCCACCCCAGAGGGACACTGGCCAAACTCCTGAGTGAGGAAAGCTCGTCCCTGTACCGCTGGTACACGGCAAGTACAGCATCCTCAGCCCAGCTCACAGTCAGCTTGCAGGGGCCTCCCACTCTCCGTCGCAGCACCAGCTCCTGACACCTGGCTGGCCAAAAAGCAGTGAGGTCTAGCCAGGAAGGGCATGATCTCGCCTCCCAAGGGCTGAGAGGGCAGGAGGAAGAGCCAACCCAGTTGTGATCCCTGAGAACCCCCAGGTATGACATAAAAACAAAAACAAGAAACTAAAAGACTTTTCCAAGACATCCACTTGCCCACCTGTGAAGCCAGGCTCACAGACACAGTCATAGCGGCTGACGCCGTCGTGGCAGACTCCAAAGGCACAGGGATTACTGGCGCAATCATCCAGGTCCACCTCACAGTTGACCCCTGGGGCAGGAGAAGCCAGCAGGGGGTCCCCCAGTACTGCACCTTACAGGGGCACCATTCCCAGCCCCCCCACCCCCCATGCCCCTCCCAGGCCCAGGCCTTACCTGAGGTGCCCAGGGGACAGCGGCACAGGTACTTGTCCACCAGGTCCAGGCACTTGCCTCCATGGAGGCAGGGCTGGCTGCGGCACTCATCCACCTGGCTCTCACAGCGCATGCCAGTGTAGCCTGAGACACAGGCACACGAGAAGCTGGCAATGCCGTCCACGCAGCGCCCGTGGTGGCATGGGTCTGGGGAGCAGTCGTCCACGTTCAGCTCACACAGGACGCCCTCGAACCCTGCGGGAGGGGGGCGCAGCCCTGCCGAGGCAGTCCTGGTGGTTCCACTCGCCTAGCTGGGCTTACCCCAAGGCCCCTCCCGCCCCCCCCCCCCCGCGCTGTAACCCCAACTCGCAACCTCGCTTTTTGTTTGTTTCTGGAGCCACAGTGGGCATGCCCAGGCGCTGCCCGAGCAGTGCTCAGGGGTCACTCCATCGGGCGCCGTACCAGGGGCTGTGCCAGGGTGGGGGCATACAGGGCGGGCGCCTGGACCCTCGTCCTCTCTCCAGCGCCGTCTGGCTCTCTACTACCCAACCTCACCGGTGACTGCAAAGGGTACACCCAACCGGTGGCCAGCCTCAGCCCAACTCGGACGGCCACTGCTGGTCCCTGCTGGCAACCCACCGCAAGCTTCTGCCACTCTCTCAGCGGTGCTATCCCCGGCTCCGCCTCCTTTCCGCCAGACTCTCATTGGTCCTCCCCCAGCCCCGCCTCCTTTCTCAAGGCTCTCATTGGTCCTCCCTCAGCCCGCCTTCTTTTCTCCAGGCTCAGTGGTCCTTCCCCCCTGGTTCCGCCCCGATTCGGGTGGGCAGGGATTGGCCAGAGCTCACCCTCAGCACACCGGCACTCGTAGCCATCGGGCTGGTCCACGCACTTGGCACCGTTCCTGCAGGGAGTGCTGGCACACTCATCCACATCCAATTGGCACATGGCCCCGCTGAAGCCTGGATTGGTCAGTGGAATGGGCAGGCACACAGACAGGGTCAGATGGGTCCCCCTCGCCAGCCCAGCCCACCAACTTGGTTTAAAGCCGATGCCAACGTTTCCCTGCGTCGGGGTACACGTAGTTTCTGTTCTAAAGACTCGCGACACCAACCCAAGGCTCTGCCCTGCCACAACCTACTGCTTCTGGGCGCCTCACCCGAAGGGCAGCTGCAGCTGAAGCCGTTGACTCTGTCCTTGCAGACCCCGCCGTTGACACATGGACTGCTCTGGCACTCGTCCGTGTCCACTTCGCAGTAGATGCCTGTGAAACCTGGTGGGGCGCAGAAACCCTGAGCCTGAAAGGGTGCGCTCTCTTTCCAGCTCCTGCAAAGTGCCCCGGAACCTTGGCTCTGTGCCTACCCATTCCTTCATTAGTTCGGACTTAACTGTGGCTGCAACTAGCCAGAGTCCACTCTCAGACAACCCCTCCCTGTGCAGCGAAGTCTGTTCCCAGCCCAGAGCACACCGCTGCGCCCCCTGCTGGTGCAGCCCTGTCTGCTCTGAGTCCCGGTAGACGCGCTGACTTTCCACATCCCTGGCTGGGTCTCACAAGATGCAGATGCAATCCCAACCCGGCCCAATAGAATCGCCCTAGCCCTGCTTTACCAGCTTCTGGACTTCAGCCTAAACTTTACCAGGTGGCGGGGCACCTGATGTCCCTGTAAGGTCCTCAAGGTCCCACACTCTACTTTTGTCCAGCCCATGATCCTTTGGGTCATTCTTTGGGCCCGCCCCCAGAGCAGCCCCACCCACAGCCCACAGGTTCCTGGCCCTGCCCCCAGAACAACCCTGCCTAACATCCCCGCAGGTTCCTGACCCCACCCCATGCCCTTAGGCCTCGCCCCCAGAGCAGCCACCCACAGCCCGCAGGTTCTTTGACTCCACCCCCAACCCACAAGTTCTCTCCAGCCACGCCCCATACTCTGTAGGCCCCGCCCCCAGAGGTAGCCCCACCCATAGCCCACAGGTTCTCTCTGGCCCCGCCCCCAGCTCTGCCCGGCGGAGCCTTGCGCACACACCTGCCAAGCAGATGCAGGTGAACTGGCCGATGCGGTCCAGGCACGTCGCCTGGTTGCGGCAGGGCCCGGAGAGACACTCGTTGACATCAGTCTCACAGCGCGGGCCAGTGTAGCCACGACCACATTGGCACAGAAAGGATCCCTGTGTATTCATGCACCGGCCCAGGTGTTCGCAAGGATTGGCACCTGTGGAAGTAGGCACTGCCTGTGTGGGTGCAGGATGCTTAGGGGCCCCCACCCCCACCTTCCTCACTCCTGGGCGGCACCCCTCACCAATGGAGCATTCGTCCACATCCTGGTCACATGCCCCACCAGTGAACCCAGGGGGACAGGTGCAGATGGCCCGGCCATTCACAGGGTTTGTGTCACAGATAGCATCCTCGTGGCAAGGGTTGCTGACACAGGCATCGTCCAGATGACACAGGAGCCCTGGACAGCAGAAGGTATGGCAGAAGCTCAGCTCCACTTGTTCCCAGGTCCCCATTTGTTTTGTATAAGCCACAGGACCTGTGGGGCTTAGCAGCTGTTTTTGTTGTTGTTGTTTTAAGGGTTTTTTTTTTTTGCTTTTGAGTCACACCCAGAAATGTTCAGGGGTTACTCCTCGCTCTGCACTCAGGAATTACTCCCGATGGTGCTCGGGGGACCATTGGGGATGCCAGGGATCAAAACCAGGTCTGCCGTGTGCCAGGCAAATCCCCTACTTGCTTGTACTGTCACTCCAGCCCCTGTTTTTGCCGTTTGTCATGAAAATGTAAGGTGAAAATCAACTGACAACAAATCTGGGGGCTCAAATGGTGCTAAGTCTGGCCCATGGAGTGAGCCGCAGTGCTGGAGCTCCATGTGGTTTGAGGGTCCAACTCAGAGCCTATCAAATCCAAGGCATGCAATCTGACTCTGAATAATAAATTTTATTACTATTTGCTCCAGGGAAAGGCTCAAAAGACAGCTTCAGGGCTGAATCTCCCCAGTCTCCTGAGTACAACTGGGAGTGACCCCCAAAAACTGTGGGCCACCTAGATCCAATCATTTGCTTCATTTTTTTGGAACCACCTAAAAATAAATCAGAAACATCCAAATATAATTTTCTGTTCTATTGACTGATGATGGTGGTGCTGGTGATGATGATGGTAATGATGCTGATGGTGATGGTGGTGATTGTAATGATGGTGATGGTGGCGATGGTGGTCATAATGGTGGTGATGGTGATGGTAATGGTGGTGATGATGGTGATGACGGTGATGACAGTGATGGTGGTGATGGTGACGGTGGTGATGACGGTGATGGTGGTGATGGTGATGGTGGTGATGATGGTGATGATAGTGATGGTAATGGGGGTGGTGATGGTAGGGCCTATCCCTCAGCCTCGACTCCTGCAGGACCCGTTGCCTCCTTTGACCATCCTACATCTCCAGGTCCACCCACAGTTCTCTTTCACCACTTTCTAAAAGTGCTCCTCCCTCCCTCCTTTTCCCCCCTCCCATCCCTCTTCTTTTGGGGGAGTACAGCTGGTCGTACTTGGCACTCAGGGCACACTGGGAGATAGATAGCCCAGCTTGGATACTGGGGTTTCCACACAAGCAGCCTGTGCACCAGTTCTTTGGAGCTCTTCCAGGCCCTCCCTTGCTTTCTCTCGCCCCTGCCCCCTCTCTCATCCCTGCCTCTCTCCTCTGTCCCTTGCTCTTGCCTGTCTTGCAGTGGAGCTTCCGCCCTGGCCTGTGTACCGGCCCAGTGCTCACAGTCCAGTCATGCTCCACTCAACATGCATCCATGGCCCTGTAGCCGCAGTGAGAACAGCCGCTCACCAGTCTTGCCCATGGGACACGCGCAGTAGAAGGAGGCCACGCGGTCGTGGCAGGTGGCCCCGTGGAAGCACACAGCGGTGGCGCAGTCATCAATGTTCTGGCCGCAGCTCTCGCCCGTCCAGCCATTCACACACACGCAGCTATGGCCACCAAGCGTGTTGAAGCAGGTTCCCCCATTCTGGCAGGCGTTGGGCTGCAGCTGACACTCATCCACGTCCTCCGTACAGAACTGGCCTGTGGCATAGAAAGGAGCCCATCTGGCCAGCTGGCAAGTGTCCACCAAAGGCCACTTCCTGGCACCCTGCTGTGCTGTGCTCACCTGTCCACTCGGGGGGGCACTGGCAATTGTAAGTGTTCACCCCATCGACACACGTCCCCCCATTGAGACACTGGTGTCCGGGACAATCGTCCACATTCAGCTCACAGTGCTGGCCCTCAAACCCTACAGCAGGCGTGGGAAGCAAGGATGATCAGTTCCAGGTGCCCAGGGTTAGGGTCCCTCCCCCTGGGCCTGCTGCCTCACCTGGCAAGCAAGTGCAGACATAGGCGTGTGTGCCACTCGGCCGGCAGGCACCCCCGTTCCGGCAGGGCGTGGGTGCACATGGTGTGGTGGGGCTGTCACACAGTGGCCCGGAGAAGCCAGCGGGACACCGGCAGCGGAAGGAGCCGGGCGTGTTGAGACAGGTGCCCCCGTTCTGGCAGGGTCTGGCCCCCCAGCACTCATCGATGTCACTGCGACAGCTGCGGCCCTGGTAGCCCACCGGGCAGGCGCAGACGAAGCGGCCATCGGTTCCCACAGAGCAGCGGGCACCATGGGCACAGGGGCTGCTGAGGCAGGGGTCTGGCTGGGAGCAGTCGGGGCCTGCAAGGGCCGGGATGGGGTGAGCTCGGGCACTGCAGCCCAGCTGCCCTGGGCTCTCCTCCACAGACCTTACCTCCAAAGCCCCGGGGACAGCGGCAGGAGAACCGGGCGGCCCCTGCCACCACAGAGCTCTGGCAGACGCCCCGGCCGGCACAGGGACCCGAGTGGCAGGGGTCTTCCAGCTGACAGCGCTCACCCACCCAGCCTGGTGGGCACCTGTGGGCACAAGGGGCTCAGCAGGGGACCCAAGGTGGGCAGGCCCAGACCACATGTACACAGCGCACCACGCACTCACACTCTCCTCTCTGCGCACAGCCAGGCACGGGGCACCCATGGCCACGGGAGGCCCAGCGGAGAGGAGAGACCAGGGAAGATGTATGAGGATACGAAAGGGTGTCAGGGCCAGACAGCACGATGCCCGGCAGACACCTGAGGCAAAGCCTGGCAGAGTCCTTCCTGACCCCCTTCCCCACGAACTGCCCAGAGCCGTGCCTGTGAGTGGGGCCTTGTTTGGAGAGTCTCTGCCGACTCGGTTAACTGACGGATGTTGGGACTACAACAGTACAGCGGGGAAGGCATCTGCCTTGCACAGTGGCCAGCCTGGGTTCTATCCCCGGCATCCCATAGGGTTCCCCGAGCACCGCTAGGAGAGAGCCCTGAGTGCAGAGCCAGGAGAAAACAGGAGAAACCCTTGAGCATCACCAGTCAATGGGAAATTCAAAAAGACCTGAGAGATGCCAAGGCAACAAATCCTGGGATTTCCAGAGGGCCCCCCAAGTCCAGTGCCAAATGCCCTGAGCTCAGCAGGCAGTGTGGGGTCAGGGAGAAAGAGCCCCTGTCACACCTGTCACAGCAGAGATGGGCCCTCAAAGGGTCTCAGCCCCCCAGAGCCCTGGAGGGAAGGAGCCTTTTGTGCTGTTGGGGGCAGGGGAGGCAACATCATGTTTTCACCTTACAAGGAAGACAGGATTTGGGGGGAGGGGGGATGTCACCATGTGTAGGGGGAAATCAAGGCAAAAGAACAGCACAGGCAAAACCTCTGGAAGAGAAGCCCCCTCTTAGCACAGACATGAACCCAGAAACATGTCCACATATATGCACGCGCGCGCGTGCGCGCGCACACACACACACACACACACAGAAACACAGCGGCCTTCCACACTATCTCCAGGTAGATTTGTACCAGAAACACTCAACCCTTGGGGCACACCCAGCCTCATTCCACAGGGGCAAAGCACACCCCAATGTTGATTGCCTCTTATTCCAGCAGGTTCCCAAACCCCCAAGGACCCCTGGAAGTGGTATCCATGGGAGTGTGGGACTTAGGGGGGCAGTAGCGCCCTGAGCCTCCCTTGGCCCATCTCCCTGTCTTTTGAGGGGAAACTAAAAACACCGACTCAGCCCTTCATCACCCTCAAGACTTCCCCTCACCCCACCCAGTGGGAGAGGTTGGGGCGGGCAGTAGGGCCAGGTGGCAGGTCCCTGTGCAGGGCTGGGGGTCTGCAGGATTCCCAGTTCCCGGTCCAGCCCCCCAGCGGGTCCTGTTCCCACCTAGGCAGCCCCAGCAAGCCAACGTCCCCTCCAGGCGCCCCTGGCGGGTTCCCACAGTCTGCACCCGCACCCACCTCCAGAGACCGGTCTGGCCAGTTCCTGACTCTGTCAGCACCTTGCCTCATGACCTGGGCTTTGGGGGACAGGGACAGGGGGGCGACGGTGAGGGGGTGCACAGACTTGGAGCGCGATGGAGGGAGGGTGGCACGAGGGTACCCGCGGGAATGTGGCTCATGGGGTCCTGGAAAAGCCAGGCCAGTGCGCAGCCCCTGAGGGTCGCCCCTGACAGGGCTGGGGTGGGTCCCACGAGTGCAGGGAGGGAGCCGGGGCCCCTGCTTTCTGCCCTGCAGGCCGCCTGCGGGACCCTCGGGTCTGCTCCACTCCCTGGCGATCTGGTTTAGGGTGCCAGGGTGCCGTGCTGAGAGCGCCGTGATTCACCTGATTCACCTGTCGGGGCAGCACGGGGCGGGGCAGCTGCACAACCACCTGCCGACCCCAGGGGGTTCAGAGGCCCCAGGACACGCCCCAAGCGAGTGTGTGGCTTTCTGGGCGCCTGACCCGGGCGGCCTCCACTAATCAATGAGGGATGGGGGCAAGCAGCGCCAGCCTTGGGTGGCCAGCTGCTCAGAGGCTCAAATGTGCCAGAGACCTGGGCACCTCCTATGGCTGCCCGTTCAGCCCCGCGTTCCTCAGCCACTGAGGCTCACAGCCTGGGAGAAGCACCTCGGTTGGACGGGAGACAGACTTGCATGCCGGGCACCACAAACGGTCATCCCCCGCCAGAGCCCCGTCAGGAAAGATCCTTAAACAGAGCAGGGCATGGGCCAAAACAGAACAAACCAAACCAAAACGGGGGCGGAGGCCTTACACCACATGTGGTCCCCCAAGAGCTCTGCTGGATGTGATCCCTGAGCACTGCGGGTATGGACACCAAACCAAACCAGAGAGCAGAAGGGACTAGCGCAAGGTCACAGCAAGAGCGGGCAGCTGGTCAGTACCTACCCCATCAGGCCGGGTCTCCTGAGACCCAAGAGGTGCAGCCTCAGTGGTGACTGGGGGGGGGGGGCGCTTTGCACGGACCCTTGCATCTAGAACTCTGAAAATGGCTCCGTAGTCCATTCCCACAGCACACCACAGACTCAGAGAGAGGACAGGGCATCAGGGGCTGCCTTGCATATGGTCACCCTCTGTTTGATACCCGGTACCCTATAAGGTCCCCCAAGCACCACCAGGAGTGATCTCTGAGCAGAGCCAGGAGTCAGTACTGGGCACAGCAGGTGTGACTCCCAAAACAAAAACAAAACAAAGGCTTACAGAGCTGAAGGTCCAGAACATAAGGGGCACTTTTTCTGAGAGTCATAGCTGGAGGTGCTCAGGAATTACTCCTGACTCTGTGCTCAAGCAATTCTACTGATAGGCTTGGGGGACTTGGTTTGCTGGGCATCGAACCCGGGTCTGACTTGTGTCCACTATCCTGTTGCTCCAGCCCCATGAGGGACACTTGGAGCTTAGGATGTCCACTCTAGAGCCCAGTTTCAATGACAGGAAAGAAGGTACCCCCTGCAGAAGGCAATGTCCATGGTGACATGGGGGCAGGACAGACCCCCACACACATGTAGGATGCCCATGGTGTATGGGAACAAATCACACACACACCGAGGAGAGACTCTCCCCTTCACACACACGGGGCATCCATGTCACTGTGGTCAGAAGGGTCAGAGTCCCTGCAGGGCCTGGGCTGGGCACTCACAGGCAGGCAGTCTCTCTTGAGGGCAGCTGGGTACAGCGACCTCCGTTGGTGCATGGGCTTCCGTCCAGGCAGGAGGGTTCGGCTGCTGGGCGCAGGAGAGGAAGGGAGCTCAGGCAGAGGAGACACAGGCCCCTCCACCCCGCCCACCCCGCCCCCAGGCAACAGCTGCAGCAGCTGGGGGTGTGTTTTCGGGTGCAGGGGTGCCTCCGGCCGGCCAGCCAGCCAGCCGCAGTTCCCACGGCCCCCACCCCAGCCCAGCTGTTGGCGCTGCAGCTGTCCCTGCCAGCTTGAACCCTGGGAACTACAAAGCAAAGCAGAAGTGGAGGGGCAGGGCTGGGAGTGAACTTCTGCCAGATGTGGGGGCTCCAGAAGCTGCCAGAATGGGGTGCTGGCAGGAAGTGAGGGTGTTGTGTCCCCAGGAAGCCTGCGCTGTGTGCCCAGACCTGGAGCCAGGGAGGGGCAGGGGCGAGAGGCCCCTGAGAGGGGTATTTGCTCCCACAGAGGGGCTCCAGAGTGTGCTAGAGACCTGGGCTGTTCCCAAGGGTCAGGGCAGTGTAACAGTCCTGGGACCCGAAGCTTGAGGGGGCTGAGCAGGCAGTTTGAGTGAGCAAGCAGACAACTGAGGAAGCCAGCCCCTGGGTCTGGGCAAGAGGACACTGTCTCCCAGGCGCAGTGGGGGCCTTCCCACCCGTGCAGGGGCAGGGGAAGGGCTGTCGGGGGTGAGATGCACGTTCTGCATGTCCAGGGAGCAGGCCGTGCGGATGCCGCGGTGCTGGCACACACGTGCTGGTGCATGTGTATGTGTGAGTGTGTATGCGCGCACACGCGTGCACGGGTCAGTGTGAGCGTGCATGGGTCAGTGTGAGCATGCATGTTACCAGGTGCACACATGTGGGCCCCTCTGCACTGTCGGAATGTGTGTTAGTGCGTGTGCTAGTGTGTGTGAATCAGTGCCTGTGTGCGCTGAGTGTCCCTTCTGTGGGACAGGACACGGGTGCTCAGTGGGAGGCTCCCCTCTCCTGGCGGGGGGGGGGGGCGGGGGGGACGGGGGGCGTTCCCTGGGGTCACCCCCTCGTCCCAAAGCGGTCTCAGGGACGCCAGGCGGAGCCGCTGGGCCGGCCAGTGTCCGTCCTCAGCGGTCAGGCCTCCCCTGGGGTGTGCGCCCCCGCCGCTGGCCAGTGCCCCGCCGTCCTGTCCCGCTTTGTCTGGCGAAGAAAGCGCGAGGCCGGCCAGGGGGAGGGGGCGTCCAGACGGCGTGGCCATTGTCCCCGACGGGGGAGGGGCGGGCGGGGCGGGGCTGAAATGGGGGCGCAGGGCGGGGGGTCGCGCCGCGGCGCTGGGGGCCCCGTCCCCCTTGCCCACGCTGGGCGTCACGACCCGGGGCGGGGAAGGGGCGCGCGCTCCGCTCCGGCTCCCGCTCCGGCTCCGGCTCTTGCCGCGCACCCGCCTGGGAAGTTTCGGGAGTTCAGCCTCTGGGGTTCCGACGCGCACAACTCCGCGCCCCCGCCCCGGCCCGGGTGTTCTCGCGTCGGGCCCCGCCGGGGGGCTCCGGGGGCGCCGGCCGTGGCCCGCCCGGACTCGGGACGGACGCGGGGGCCCTGCGCCTGGTCACACGGCCCGGGACGGCGGGTCCAGCCCCAAGCCTCGGCCCGGAGCCCCCCGAGAGCCTGCCCAGCCCCGCGCTCACCTGCAGCCCCCGGCCCCGCCAGCAGCAACAGCAGGAGCGGCAGCGGCAGCAGCAGCGGCAGCAGCGCGCGCACGGACGGCGGTGGGAGGCGGCCCCGGGCCCCGGACCCCATGGCAGCCGCGCGCGACCCTCGGCGCCTCCGGCCCGCTCGGGCGCGTCCCGGGTCAGCCCGCGCGCAGCCAACTTCGCCGAGTGAGGCCGCGCCGCCCGCGCCGCCCGCGCCGCCCCGCCCGCCGGCCCCGGCCCCGCCCTTGCCACGCCCCGCAAGCCTAGTTCTGGCCCCGCCCCGCCTCACCGGCCCCGCCCCTGTCTCACTATTGCCCCGCCTCCTCCCACTGTCGCCCCGCCCCGCCGGCCTTGCCCACTCTCCAGCGTAGACCTCGCGAGACAGGCACAGGCGGAGTCCCCAGCCCCGAGGACTCTTGGCTCCCCAACACACAGACTCGGTCCCAGGCACACATCCCGAAGCCATGGCGGGACCGTTCTAAGGTGCTCAGGAGCTCACCGATGCAGACCCCCGCCCCACCTAGTGCTTCTTGGATACTTTGAAACTACAGCACTCGGCATCCGATTCAGGGACCAGGCTGAGGCTGCCAAAGGGCCTCTTTAGACCTCACACACACGGGGGTCTCCTGCACCCACTCCTTCTCTTCCTCACTCTGTGGGCCCCCAAAGGCCCAGACCCCCCAGCGTCCCTCAGCCGCTGCAGTCTATTCTGCCTCAGCAACCCAAAGCAACCCCGGAGGGATGAGCACATCCAGCGGGCGGGAGGACCAGCAACATCCCTGCCCCACAGGCTGTGACCCACAACCAGAGAAAAGGAAAGGCTCCGCACCCCAGGTGCCCTGCCCCAAGCAGAGGGGCCCATCGATAGGCCTGGAAGGATGAACTAAAAGGAAGAGACTCCAGCTGAGACCCAGAGAAGCGGATGGCCACTGGCCATGAGCAGGAGGTCAGTCTGGCCAGACGGCACAAGAGGAGGAATGGGTGTCGCTAAGATGCCTGGGGCTGTTCTATTCTGTTTGAGGGGAGTCTCCCTTATAGCAGCTGGGGAGTCCCTGAGCCCTGCCTACTAGGCATACTGAGGTTGGGCCCTGCTCAGGTCCTATCTCTGGACCACCATACCCTGCATGTAACTGACTGCATTCTGGCACCCTGGGCAGGCCTGTAACCCCTAGCACAGCAGGCCCAACACCTCCGGGAGAAGTCCCAGGTCCCCCAAACACTGCCTGGGAGACACCACCCCCTCATTAAAAAAAAAAAAAACCTGATAAAATACGAGAGCAAAAGTACAGCAGGGAGAGGGCTTGCCTTGCACACGGCTGACCTAGATTCCATCCCTGGCACCCCATATTGTTCCCTGAGCAGCCAGGGGACTGAGCGCAGAGCCAGGAGTAAGCCTTGAGCACTGCCAGGTGTGGCCCCAAGCCTCCCCCCCAAAAAAAAACCTGAAAAAAGTTGCACAACACAGGCCCAGGGGGACTCTATGGCGGGGTCCCCTCCTCCTTTCTCACAGAGTACAACCCTCCCGGGTTCCATCCCCTGTCACAGTATGAATCTCAATAGACCCTGGCGCCTCGGCAAAGTATGTGACCCTTGTGAGGCCCCCATCAGGATGATGAGGGCTGGGGCCAGGGTATGAGCCTTTTCACTGAGATGTCTTGGTTTGGGGGTGCTTCACCCACACAGCTCAGGGCTCACTCCTGGCACTATTCAGAGGACCCTTGTAAGGTGCTGGGACTGAGGTTGGCTATGTGTGAGGCAAGCACTTTCCATACTGTCTCTCCAGAACCCATTTGCCATTTTATTTTTTTTGGGGGGGCCACACCCAGTGGAGCTCTGGGATTATTCCGGTGGTGCTCATGAAACCACGGGGTGCTGGGGATCGAACCCAATGGCCACATGCAAGACCAGAATCTCACTGCTGTACTATTTGCCATTTTAAAGTGAACATCATGGGGCACAGCAGGTAGGGTGTTTGTCTTGCACTCGGCCGACCTGGGTTCGATTCCCAGCATCCCATATGGTCCCCTGAGCACCACCAGGAGTGATTCTGAGTGCAAAGACAGGAGTAGCCCCTGATCATCTCTGGGTGTGACTCAAAAAGAAAAAATAAATAAATAAATAAATAAAGTGAACATCAGGACATGAACATTTACCATGCTGTGAACAACCCCTGCCTCAGGTTCCAGAACACTCCATGTCTGCAAAGTGATAAATAACATTGGTTTGTCCTTTCTCCCTTGCTGCAAGAAGCTTAGGTTTATTGAATCACACCCATCACAGTGCTCCCGAGGCACTCCCATTCCTCTGTGTTTATCTTTAACTTCTCCTCTGTGCTCTGCTTCCCCTGTTAATCACTTATATCTTCAAATCAGACCCTACGACTTATAAATTCAGACTCTAAATTTTGTATTTGTAAGTGAAATATTGCTTTTTTTCTTTTATGTCCTTTGCATAGTTTACTTTAGAGCAATGTCCTTTTTGTGTAGACACAGGAAAACAGTTAACGCTATTTAATGCTATTTAATGCTTTTGTAACTTGGGAGTTAATTGACTCGAAATAATATTTACTCCTGGGGCTGGAGCAATAGCACAGCGGATAGGGCGTTTGCTTTGCACGAGGCCAGCCCAGGTTCGATTCCCATCATCTCATATGGTCCCCTGAGCACTGCCAGGAGTAATTCCTGAGAACCAGGAGTAACCCCTGTGCATTGCCGGGTGTGACTCCCCCCCGCAAAAAAAGGGACAGGTCAAGTGCCATAAAACATAAAGTTAAGAGCATGGTCATAGACAAACTCTGTCATGACCCAAAAAGAAGTAACTGAATAAGGACCCTGCTGGGGTTAGAAAGGACTAATCTGATCTGAGGACTGTGGTCTGGGATCTATAGCGAGAATCCCCAGGAGAGCCACTCTTTAAGCTTAGTATATCTCTTACTGTGTCCATACGAAATGACTAAAAATATTAAGAAGTAAATTTAAGATCACTGTTTTAATGCATACTGGCTAAGGAAAGGGGAAAGTAATATACCTTAGATGGAATTTCGCGGTTGGGCGGATCTCCTAACAGCATGAGATTTTTGTCCTAGAAGCTTCCCTGGAAGGAAGGGCTGTACATCTGTTGATTGTGTAACCACACCTATGTGTAATTGCTACCCCCAACTCCTGAGAATTTATCTATAACTGCACTTTGAGACTGGAATAGTGGCTGATTAACAACCAGCCTGTTGGCCCCCACATTTTAAACACACAGCAAAGACGACCTGTTCCCATGAGCACCCCCATCCTCTGTTGCCCTGCCCCACTTCCTGTCTGGGAGGTTCCTCTCTCCATGGGGCAGGGGTCCCAGCTGGGAGTGCCTGTGCGAGGCAGGGGCAGGGGTGATGAAGGAGGAATCACGAGTTCTCAAATTCCGCCTGTGCGGCCGCTGAGCCAAAAAGGCACTGTTCACCTGGAAAACGTCCTGAGAATGGGGGCTGGCCAGGCGTTCTGTCCCTGCTCAACCCTGGCCAGGTGCCCGCACACTGCTGTGGGGTACGGGCAGTGTGCTCCTGAGGCCCGGCTCCAGCCTAGTCAGGTGGACCACTCTCACTTCTGTCCCCACAGTCTTCCTCAAGCGTGGTCTCGTCCTCTCCTCTGACCCACGCGTGGGGAGGACGAGGCAGAGGGAGCAGGTGGTCTGTCAGGAGGAGGGTGGTGGGAGGGAACAGGATCCCTGGACAGAGCCGAGGGGGGGGCGTCAGGGGGCCCCTGGATTAAGTCCCTGGAGTGCAGCTCCCTGAGGGGGTGTCCCAGTCCTGTGAGGTGGCCCATGGCACTGGGAAGATGGCAGGGTTAGAACCTGGGTCAGGTTCAGCTGTGCAGGAAGTGTGGGACTGGTGGAGAAGAGTCAATACAAGTTGTGCATGATACCACCTGACTCAGCCGTGTAGAGTCACAGGCAACATGCAGGAAGTCCCTCCCCTTCAGGACCGTCTATGAGAGACCCAAGCCCCCCACCCCTTCTTATATCTCTTTCCCCAGGCAGAACGTTCTCTCCCCAGGTGTTGGGTGCTCTGTAAGGTGGACACCAGACACCTGGCCCCTCTGCCCCCACACCAGGTGGGCTCTGGAAGGGCTGTCCAGGCATGGGCCCCGTCTCTGCAGTGCCATTCTGGCAACCCTCCACACCTGCCTGGGAATGGGCTTCATGCTGGCATGGAGTCTTTAGGTGCTGAGGTCCCTGTCACAGGAGCAACCAACAGCCCCAGGTACACTGTGCTGATTTAGGGCCCCTGGTCTGCAGCAGGCAGAAAGGAAGCAGTTGGGAGAGGAGTTGGGCAGGGTGGGGGTGCGAACCCAGGGACTGTCTAAGATCAGTATCCCCCTGTGGCCACTTCCTGCCAAAGCGCCTGGGACTCTCACTCAGCAGCGGGGAGATGGGACCCAGCTCAGCTGCCCTGCTGGCCTTTTGTTGTTTTGGGGGGCCACACCTGATGATGCTTCCTCCTGACTCTGCACTCAAGGATCACTCCTGGCAGTGCTCGGGGGATCCTATGGGGTACCAAGGATGGAATTCGGGTCGGCCATGTGCAAGGCCAGTGCCCTCCCTGCTACCTTGTTGCTCCAGCCCCTCCCCGTGCTTTCCTTGACCACAGTGGCCGCACAGAGCCTGGGGACAGGACACTGACCATTCCCACGGCCGAGCAGTTCCCAGCATGGGGGCAGGGGAGGAAGAACCCTGTGGATCGCCTTGGCGGAGGACTGCATTTCTCCTCCATGAGTTCAGTCTCTGGAGAACCAGGGCCTGGGACCAAGCCAAGACACAGCTGCTGGGCCTGGGCTGCCGACTGGCTGGAACCTGAGAACGTGCCCTGTGCTGCCCCCCGGGAGCCAGGGCCAACCCCACACACAGGCAGGGCCGTGGGAGACGGCAGGAATGGGGTTGCTGGCCGCAGGGCCCTTCTCACACCCAGGTCTGTGGCCCTGACCAGCCCCTCTGCTGCCAGAAGTGCCTGCTGCAGGCCCGGGAGCCTCCTCACAGCTCTCGACCTCCAGACTTCTCACCCGCAGACACAAATGTGCACGGAGCGCCACCGAGTTGTCGTCCATAGGTCCTCTAAGCCTGCTGTTGAAGGTGTCGGTGGAAACCAGGTTCTTGAATAATGCCCATTTGTTCTGGGCCAGGAGATGGCGAGGCAGCCGGTGCTGGTCGTGCATGTGGCTGGTGGTTGAGAACTTGAGATCACAGGCACCACTAGTGGTGGGCACTGCCAGGGATCATTCCTGAGCACAGTGTGGCCCAAGACCAGAAGTAGCAAAACTCCTTTGTTCAACATTTCTCCCTCCGCACAGTGATGATCACGATGCTCAGCAAGGCCATAACATTTGGGGACCCATTGGGTCACAACCTGGCCCTGTTGCAGGTGGAGTGACCAAGCTGGAACCTGCTGCACACACTCAGGGCCAGTATCATCCCAGGCAGCATCTGCAGTGCCTCCCCACCAAAGTGGGAGTGACTGCTGAGAGTACAGCGGGTCCTGCTCAGGGGGAGAGGGACACCAGGGCAGGAAGGAGGGCCAGAGTGATAGCACAGAGGGTAGAACGTTCGCCTTGCATATTTGATCCTGGCATCCCATAGGGTCCTGAGAACTGCCAGGAGCAATTCCTGAGAACACACAGTGCCAGGAGCAATCTCTGAGCATCGGTGGGTGTGGCACAGATCTCACCCTCAACCTCCATCAAAAGGAACAGGAAGGCAAATGAAGAGCCAAAGGAGATAGTTCAGGTGGACAGATGGAGGAAAACTCATAGCATGGGGACAGCCCAGCTGCCTCTGTCAGAGGCAGAGGCCAGAGAGCCTCCCTGGGCAGTCAGGGACCAGGGATGGGAATCTAGGCAGCAGAAAGAGCAGCCATGAGAGGCCCAGGTGGGGAGTGAGGAGACAAGCACCGGGGGACTGGGGCGATGGGCGCGCAGACAGTCAGCTGGGCTGGAGGTCAGCGTTGCTGATGGGCCAAATCCCTAGGGCCACAGGGGCTGGGAACTGATCCCAGGCACAGTGGAGAGTGAGTGGGGACAGGGCTGGGGTGCAGCTGCTGACCTGGCTGACTATGCAAAGGACCATTCTGGAAGTGTGGGCCAGGTGTCCTTAGGGCTGTCCTCTGGTGTGGGCCCTGCCTGCTGCCCTGGTCAGGATGAAAGGCTCCACCTAGGCAGGCTGGGATCAGGCAGGACCCAGCAGCTGGGAGCAGACACAGGCACACACAAGCTTCCACGTGCACACATGCACATGCACACACAACATGCATGCACACATGCACTTGCACAGAGATGCACACACATGTGCCCAGTGGCTTTCATGTATGCAAGGCTTGCACATACACACGCACATACATCCACCCCATGGCTTCTGGATCGCGTCTGAGTGAAGGAGGAGATGGTGGGCTTCCCTAAGGAGAACGGGGCAAGGAGAGCTGACTGTGAAGGGGTAGAGGGAAGGAGGCAGGAACAGGGAAGAGAAAGCCCCCTTCTTAGGGGTGTCCCTCACCGGAGCCGTGAGGGGGCTGGCTTGGCTGTGAGGATGCGGGCCCTTGTGTACCTTCCCTGGGTGGCACCTCACCTGGACCAAGCCCTGCTCACCTCTGAACAGTGGGGCTCTGACAGTCCCGTCAGGACCTGCCTCCCTGCAGGCAACGCTTGCCCTCAGCCACTTAGCACCTCTTGGGTTGTCCCCAGCTGCCTCCCTTGGGCCTGGACTTGTCCCCAGGCCCCGCTCCACTCGCTTCCCTGGTCCTGACTCTACTGACCCTCTCTACTAGGTCCTGTGGCCCCCAGGCTGACCTCTGCTGCTGGTATCAACACCCAGTCTTGTCCTCTGGGCTTCCAGGAGGGCTTGGCCCAATGTCAAGCTGAAGTCCAAGGACAGAACGGGGTATTACTCCTCCTCCCACCCTCCCTGTGCTCTGCAGACACAGTTCCTCCCCCTGGCCCACTAGGGGCAGCTGGAAGACGGCGCCAGGGCTATAGTGCTCCGTCTGCTTCTGGTCTTCTAGAGTATGTGCTCCTCTCCCCCTGTATTGCGCACGTCCTC
Source organism: Sorex araneus (assembly GCF_027595985.1). NCBI lineage: Eukaryota > Metazoa > Chordata > Mammalia > Eulipotyphla > Soricidae > Sorex > Sorex araneus. Next base: position 231,405,937 of record NC_073303.1, read on the forward strand.
CCCACACCACACAGGCTACAGGCTCCAGGTTCCAGGTTCTCTGCAGCTCTCCTGCCTCCGATCCACCCCACGCTTCCCTCCTCGTCTGGGAAACGCAAACTCCTTCCAGGCTTGCTGGGCTTCGCCTCACCCCGGCCTCGTGCAGGGCCCCGCCCACTCCCATTCTCCTGGGCTCAGAGAGCGGCGGGGAGCGCGGGAAGAGCCCGGGCTCGGTGCTCGGATGGGAGCCCCGCCTCGAAGGCGCGCCCGGATTGGCCCGACCCTCGCTAGGCGCCGGCCAATCGCCGCCACCGCTCCCCAGCTGCACCCACCTCCGCATCCCCAGGGCAACCATCCAGACCCGCCGGTCACCCGGGCAACCACTCCCCGTTCCGGTCCGCCCTCAGCCCATCCCCCGTCCCCGTGGCAACCGGCGCCAGATCCCCGGCCCCTCGGCCCCTTCCTCGCCCGCGCCCCGGTGGGGTCCAGTCCCCGGGTCGGGGGGGCACCAAGCGCCCCGCCAGTCCTTCTGCGTGGGCGCGGCCGGCCGGCCGCCGCGGGATGCTGCTCAAAATGCAGAGCATGTCCGCGCCCCTGGCCGCGGACACCCTCTTGGGCCGGCCGGCCGGCGCCCCAAGCCTCGGGTCTCCGCGCGCGGCTCCTCGTCCGGAGCCCCCAAGCACATCTTCTGGGTCCCCGCCAGGCCCTCAACCACGTCCCTGGAGTGGCTCTCGGCACCTATCAAGGGTCAGAGGGTGTTATGGGGCGGGAGGATGAGAGATGGCCGAGCAGGGAACTATATCCGGGCTGGGTCGGACCCCAGAGAAAACCTGCCATCTTGCGGACCCTGGTTCTGTCCTCCCAAGGCTGGTCAAGGGTTGGGAAGGGAGGGGCTGACGCTGACACCAACCAGCTGGCGCCCTCCACTCTCCAGCCCAGGCTAGGGCAGCAGAAACCAGGGCTAACTTTGCAGCAGAAGATTGCAGGGCCGAGAATGGAATGTCCACGGCCATTCCGGGAGCCAGAGGTGCTGGTGGTGTTTCCTGGGGTCTGAGCTCAGCACTGGCTGCCGGAGAACTTGACCTTCCACGTTGACCACTGGAGCCTGCTAGAGTCAACGAGGAGGTGCAGGAGGCTGGGTCGGGGGGCGCTGTCTGGAGAGGACTCTGGCCACCCAGGATGGCTCCCTTCTGGTCCCCCTACAGTTAAACTTGGGACAGCGTTCAAATAGAACTTTCTAGGCGTGGAAAACAGCCAATGTGGACCTTTAAGTTGTAACTTATCTCATTTTAATGAAGTTACATGCGAGTGGGAGGTCCCAATGGGGCTACCAGAGACAGTTTGCTTAGCTGAATTCTACTGGAGAGGGGGCTGGACTGGGCAGGACATGGGCTAGGCTGAGTGCAGGGAAGGGCTGGGGACACTCAGCCCCCTCCAGCTCCAGGGGATGGCAAGTGACTGTTTCCCAAGACAGTGCAGGTTCCCATGTATGCACATGCATGTATGTGAGGTGAGCACCGGCACTCACGGCCTGGGCAGTAGGATGCCAGGGGTGGGCATGCGTGAGGGCCAGCACAGGGCACTGGGCAGGATGCCGGGCGGGCATGCGTGAGGGCCAGCAGAGGGGCACTGGGCTGGGCAAGCCCTATCCCGACAGGTCCTGCAGGAAGGCCCACATGTACTGGTGCATGTCCTGAGCGTGGCTCTGTGGGATCCAGTGGCCTGCACCGGGCAGGACATGGGCCTGCAGCCGGCCAGGCACAAAGCGGCTGCTGATGGTCTCCACCAGCCCCTTTTCCAGGTAGGGGTCCTTCTCCCCCCACAGCAGCAGGGTGCGCGTGGCCAGCTGCTGGGGCTCCAGGGGGAAGTTCCTATGCCAAGACAGGTGGAAGGAGGGCTGTGCCCCATGCCAGTCCCTCGCCCAAGCTCCTGCCCGCCCCTGGGGATGGTCTCACCGGAAAAGGTTGCGGTAGTAGTTGAGAGGCCCGGTGAGGCCGCCGGGCTGTGAGAAGTGGTAGAGGAAGGCCTCCAGCTCGCTGGGGGTCAGGTGGGGGATGCCCGTCTTGCGGTGGGCAAGGGTGCTCTTCAGGATCTGGGCAGATGGAAGGCAGAGCTCCGTGCCTGGCTGCCTGCCTCCCCCCAGCCCCGGCCCAGCCTCCCCTCACATCTGACCTGGAAGTCGGACATGGACAGCAACTTCTCAGGGAGCCAGGGCAGCTGGAACAGGAACATATAATTGGAGCGGAAGAACTGGCTCCAGTGGCGCATGGAGTAGTCTGCGGGCGGGCAGGGGAGGGATGCATCGTGAGTCCTGGAACAGCTCCCCGTGCCCAGAGAACGGGGCACCACTCAGCCACTTGGCACTGACCGAGAGAAGAGCCAGGGAACCCTGATGGGAATGCAGGGCCCATGGCTGAGAATGCCACGGCTCATACTGCCCTGCCTTTGGGAGCTGCCAGCCCACAGCGGGGCTGAGCGCAGTATGTGACACTCTGGCCAGCGAACTTGGTTAGGTGTCTCTGTGCCCCTGCCTCAGCTCCCCAGTTGGTCCCTCACCAGCGAGGCTTGAGGGGAAGAGGGTTCTGGCGGCCTGGGAGCCCACAGGGGTGGGAGTGAGGCTAGGTCCAAGACTGTTCCTGAGCCCCTGTCCTGGCCCGGTGCCCTCTGGCACCCCGACGCACCTTGGTACACGGGCATGGGGGCACCGCTGACCACGACCATGCGCTCCACTAGGGACGGGTAGTAGACGGAGAAGTTCCAGGCTATGACTGCGCCCCAGTCGTGCGCCACGAGGATGCACTTGGAGTAACCTGCGGGCCGTGCAGAGGGCCGTCAGCTGGGGCGGCGAGCAAGTCCCAGCAGCGCGGGCGGGGCTGTGCGCACCCAGGCCCAGGATGGTGTCCTGGATGTCCTCAGTCAGCAGGTCCATGGTGTAGCAGTCCACGGCTGGAGGGGCGTCGGAGGGGCCGTAGCCCCGCATGTCCACAGCCACCACGTGGAACTGGTGCTGGAACTCCCGGAGCTGGTAGCGCCAGGAGAACCTGTTCGGCGGGCACGGGAAGCTGAGTCAGGGTCCCCCGGGGTGCGGCTCGGCCCCGCCCTGCGGGGGCCTGTGTGCACCCCACCTACCCTGAACCTGCGCTACAGAGGATGGGGAGCTCCTGGGCAATGGCAAGGCCCTGGGCAGGCGCCAGGGTGGCCGTACAGTCCCGGGGGGGCCCCCGGCTCAGCCCTCCACCCCCCACCCAGACCCCTGGGTGCGAGAGGAGACATACCAGGTCTCGGGGAAGCCGTGAAGAAGGAGCATGAGAGGCCCCTTCCCGCGTCCGGCCGAGACGTAGTGCAGGCGCAGGCCCGAGCTCTGGGGACGGAGGGCGGCACCGTCGGGGACCCGTGCTGCCCGCCGAGACCCCGCCGAGACCCCGCCGAGGCCCCGCGCTCACCTGCAGCGTCAGGCTCCCGTGCTCGCCCAGCGCGGGGTCGCGGAGGCAGGCGGGGGGCGCGCGGCGTGGACGGCCGCAGCAGCCGCGGCGCGGGCGGCACAACACGTGGGTCAGCGCGACGCAGCTGTAGGCGAGCGCGGCCAGCAGCGCAGCCGCGGACACGGCTGCCCACATCGCGGCGCGCAGCAGCGCGAGGCCGAGGCGTGAGGGCGCCAGCAGCGCCGTCACCACCGGCTCGGGCATGGCGGCGCCGCCGTCTGACGGGGCCGCGGGGGCCGTGGGGGCCGCGGGGGGCGCGGCGGGCGCGGCGGGGTGCGGGCCGGGGAGCCCAGCACCGCCTTTGGCTCGGGGGTCCTCCGTGCTGTCGGGGCGGGCGAGGCGCGCGGGGAGAACGGCGGGTGGCCCGACTCACCTGAGCACCTGCGCGTGAAGGTGGCGGGGAGCGAGGCCGGGTGCTGGGCCTGGGGAAGAGGGCGGAGGGTGGCGGGGCCTCACGGGGCGGGGTCTCGGAGATGGGGGCGGGGCCTCTGGGGTGGGGCGGGGCCTCGCCCCTGGGGAACGCCCGTTGGGGGGAGCCTCGGCGACGGGGGCGGGGACTTGGGGTTGGGGCGGGGCCTGCAGGGGCTGGGTAGGGGCTTCGAGGCTAGGAGATGCCCGGTGGTTGGAGCCTCGGTGATGGGGCGGGGCCTCGACCCCGGGGGAGGGCCGTTGGAGGATGGGGCGAGGCTTGACGCTGGGAACGCCCAGTGGGTGGTGCCGCGGGAATTAGGGCGGGGCATCTGAAGGACGGGGCGGGGCCTCGGGAAACCTGGGCTGGGCCTCGACCGTGGGGTTCGCCCGAAGGGCTGGGCCTCGGGAAATTCCGGGGGTCTCTGGATGCGGTGGAACTTCGCCCGGAGGCGGGCGGGACACACACTCTATGGGCCGGGCACTCCAGAAGCAGCTTGGGGCGCATGTTTTAGTTTGGAGGGAGATGGGGTTCTGGACTGGGAAAGCAGAGGGGTCACCGCGGTGAAACGGATGCACAGCAGAAACTTGGAGCACCTGGTAGAGAGCTGGTGCGGGCCGAGGCATGGCTTGGAGGACGGGCTAGTAAAAGGGCAGAGCCAAGAGGCGGTGGCGGCGGCACCTAACCTGGGGCCGCGCTGGCGCGAATGCGAGGGCTGGAGCAGTGCGTGGATGACTGCGGGCCTGAGCCCGGGGCGGGCGTGGGCAGCGCCCAAGTCGGGCCGACAGCCACGAGGGGTCTCAGGGTTCCTGCTGCTGCCCCCCCCCCCCCGGGCGCGCGCCCTGTTCTCGAAGAGAATGAGCCGGTCCTCTTCCTGGCCCCAAGAGTAGACCTAGCAACAGCAGCAGCACCTTCCCTAGCCTTGGTTCCAACTGCTCGATCCCGTGCCGGTCTCCACTTGGCCCGGCGGCCCGCCTCTGCGCGGCTGTGACTGGAGGACGGCGGCTTGACGAGTAGGTGTGGGTGGTCGCCGGTGGAGTCACTGGGCCGTGCACTTTCCTCTTCTGGTTCTTTACTGTGGCAGGGCCGCCCGTCCACCACATAGCACTTAGAGCCACTCCATTACCACGCACCTGAAGCGCATGCCCTCCGGACTGCAAATCATCAGCTGCTTGGGGGCGGATTTCTGGGGGCTCCTGGGGTGCCCCAGGACTGCTCTGCTCCTGCCACCACAACCGGCCGCACCTTCAGATTGGTTTTTCCATCGTGGCCCTCCACATCATTGGTCGCTCCCCAGCCCTCCCTTCCGGTAAACCTTCCTTGTGTTGTGCAGGTGGCTAATGTCCCGTTCTGGGACCCTTATTAAGGGAGGTAATAGTTTATGAGCCAACAGTGCATGGGGTGGGGCAGGCATCAACGATGACATGGTACCGATGACACGGTATTATTCTCCTTGCGGTTTATTCCCATTCCCCGTTTTTTTGTTTTTGCTTTTTTTCTGATGTGAGCCTGAACCAGAGCTTTGCTTCCTGACGCTGGTTACCCCCCTCAAACAAAAGCACAATAGTCACAAGGTGATTTATTTTAGATTCAGTACAAATGTTTATTTTGCAATGAGAACTGCACATACACACACAAAAAAAAACCTTTAGTATATAAGTGAAAAGTCTACGAATTCCCTTCTACAAATGTCTAGTGTTTAATACAAGTTTCAGGTTCACTGACATAATTATTGGCCAAGCGATCCGTGCATACAGTACAGTGGGGGCAGGCACACCTCTTACTCTTGTATAGGACAATGATTCCTAGGACTGTGGGTGGGGCTGGGGGATGACAACTGGAAAATGACCAGAGAAATAAGTCAATCCAAGTTCTAATCACATCCCAGTTTGAGAAGTACCCAACATGGAGGTGTGGGGAGGGGCAGGGAAGATACAACCATATCCCCAGCTCAGCCACTTGGCCTGGCCAGGGGAAGTTCTCTTAACAGAATACAGAACCAAAGCTGACGGGGCTGAAGGGGTTGGGAGCAGTCGAGGAAGCCATGTACTGTCGCCTTTGAGCCAATAGTGTGGGCCACACGCAGCAGCAGCAGGGGCGGGGCCTCCAGCATCCTGGATGTCTAAACTGCATCTTCACCAGGTGGTTTGGCAATTCCTGAACAATTTACACCAACAGGGCGTTTCTGGTTGAACAAGAATGGCAAGGATCCCATCAGCTGTCTGCATGGGCCTCAAGGAGACTCGGCTGACCCCCAGGGGGCCATAGGCAGGGTGGCAGGGCAGCCAGTGGGCTGGCTGTTGGGCAGGAATGTGTGCACATCTGCATGTGCAGTGGGGAGTGGGGCAGGGTGAGGATCCTGTTTTGGGGGGAGTACACGTACAAAGAAGATCTGGTTAACCCTGAGCTTAAATGAAAGGAGGAGGGCGAGGCAGGCGGTGCAAAGCGGTACGCCCTCGGGGAGCAGGGAGAAGGAGCAGGGGAGGAGAATACTGTCTGGAGACTAGGCAAGGCTTGCCGGAGCAGGCTCCACAGGAAGAGCGGGAACCTGGGGGCACAGCTCAGGGTGGCGGGCGCTGCCCAGGGATGGTGGATCTGGGACAGAGGTGTTCTGAGGTCAGGGTCGGGGAGTGGTCCCCAGGGCCTAGCCTAGGCAACAGGTGGTTCACAAAGAAACGTCAGGGAGACGCCAGCATTACAAAAGAGAGATGTGTTTATTCCATGATCAGTACAGACCAAATGCATATTCACCGTCCAAGTCAAACCAGTGAGTGACTCCGTGTTTGGCCAGCACTGAGGCACCAGCGCCGTGGTGGAGGGGGATCTCATGGCACGCTGACCTCGTGAGGGCTCCAATTTCCAAATTAAAAAAAAGGGGGTGGAGGGGGAAGGGCAGCCGGCTGTGGGACCGGTCTGGGGCCCGGGGACCTGCCTTGTCCCCCGGCCCTTTGTTTCCTGGTAAAAATAAACAAACAAAAGAAAAAAACCCCACCAACTTAAAACAGACCTGATGTTAAAAAAAAAAAAAAAAAGCCAACAAACGAGGGTAGGAGGGTGGGGGAATGCAGCTTTCTGGTTTATAATTAAAAATAGACTAATAAGGTTGAAACTGAGTAAAATATAGGAGGTTTTTTTTTTTTCCCCATTTTGTGTTTTTTTTTGTGGATTTTTTGAGTTTCCTTTTTACACCAGTTTGGTGGAGTCACTGACAGACTTCAAACAAAGACGCCCACTATGTTCACTGCACAGGACAACCACAGCCACACACTGCCATGGCGACGGTAGCCGCCACTCCATGAGGAGACCATCACACCTTTCGGAAGAGAAGCAGTGCCAGTGTGCCTGGAGAAGAGAGTCAAAAATAAAATAAAATCCAGCAAAAAATATATATAGAAAAAAACAAAACAACCCCCCCCCAAAAAAAAACCAAACCCAGAACCACAGGAGGGGAATAAGTGACTTTGGTTGGTGGCCTCGCTCACTGGCCAGCTGGCCCACATGTGACAATCGCCTTGCTCCTCCACGGCACTATTCCCTTTCACACAAGCAAACACTTACGGAGAGCGGCTCTCGATTAAAGGCTTGTGGGGGGGAGGGTGGGTGGGGTCTGTTCAAGGCAAAGTCAGAGCCAGCAAGGGGTGGGCCAGCGCCCCGCCCACAGCAGCTGCTGGGCACCACAGCAGTGGAGGGGCTTGGGGAGGGTGTGTGTGTGACCCCTGCAGGCAGGACGCCACAAACGTCACTTTCTTAGGGATAGGAAACCAGTCACGCAGCGGCAGCGTCCTGTGTACACTGTGCAGACATTTGGCGGAGAGAAGGGCCCGTCCCAGACGCAGGGTGCGGGGCTGGGGTCTGGCCGGCACTTGCTCATGGAGAGGCGTGCTCTGAGCTGACGTCCATGAGGGTGGTGGGTGGAGGGACGTCCGCTGGCTGTAAGGCAGACAGGCTCCGCCATTCCCAGCTGCCCATCAGGCCTGCCCGGACACAGCCCTGGCTGCGGCTACTGCCGCCGCTAACACTATGGAGAGTCAATGTTTTGCCAGAAAATCAAAGTCAGAAGTCACTGAGGTGTTCTCAGAACAGATTCTCCTCAAATATTGACAGCAGATCACTCTGGAAATTCATGTCGATCGTAGCTGCCATCTGGAGGGGAAGAGGGTAGGAGTGAGGCGGGCAGGGCTAGGCCGAAGAGCCCAGCCCCATCCCACCAGTGGCCCCCAGTGACGCGTCCACCCACCGCTTCCCGGCGTCTCCGCTCCTGCTCCCGCTTCCGGGCCAGCTCCCGCTGCTGGTCCAGCATGGACTGGGGCTGGGAGCTCTGGGCCTGGGGGGCTGTGGCCGCAGCTGCCTGCTCCTGGCGCTGCTGCTCCTGACGCTGCTGCTGCTGCTGCTGCTCCTGGCGCCTGCGCACTTCCTCGTGGGCGCGCCTCGCCTGCTCCAGCGCATCCTCGTCTTCTCGGCTCCTGCGCAGAGCAGGGCCCGGTCAGGCTGCCTGCGCCATGCCCTGCCCTGCCCTGCCCTGCCCAGCAGCCCCGGCCCACCAGCTCACCTCATGCGCTCCTGCCGCAGCCGCTCCTTCTCCTTCTCCGCGTGCTCGGCCTGGGCCTTCAGGGCCTTTTCCCGCTCCTCCTTCTCCCGCGCTGCGCGGCGGAACTGCTCGAAGCTGTCACTGGATGACTTGGCGGTGGAGGATGGGGTGGTGGGATGCTTCTGCACCAGGCTGGCCCAAGAGCCCATGTTCTTGATTTTCAGGTCCTGCGAGGCAGACGGTGAGGGCAAGTGAGGAGCCAGGAGCGGGCATGACTGGGCTGGGAAAGTGTGTGGCTGAAAGGGGGGTGGGGAGAGGAATGGGGCCCACTCTACCTTTTTGGGTGCAACAGGTGTCTTGGGTTCCTGTTTCTGCTTGTCCTTGTCGGGAGCCCCTGGTGGGGGTTGGTTCTGTTCAGGGGGGCGGATCACTGGCCTCCCGACATCCACGGGCTTCATCTCGGGCCCTGGAATACACAGAGCCGTGGGCCTGGGCTCCCCCCTCCCGCGGGCCCTCCGTCCAGTGCAGGCCTGGGGCGGAGACGGCACTCACGCTGGGGCAGGTGGACGGGGGCCTTGATGCTCTCGGGATGCTTGGGGGGCTCTGGCCGCAGCGAGGGGCTGAAGGGCTCGCTGCGGACGACGGGCGAGTGGGTCTTCTCCTCCTTCACCACCACCAGGGGCTGGGGCTGGACCACAGGGGCGGCACGTAGCTCCTGCGCGGGCACAGGTACCACGGCCGGTGAGGTGGGCGTGAGCCAGCCCTGGCCCCAGCCCCTGTCTGGCACCACCCTGCCCTGTACCTGCTTTTTGGGCTGCACGTTCTGCTGGGGTGGCGAGTGGTGAGTGAGGCCCTGGAACGGCGGCATCTGGGGGGAATGTATCATCAGCGGAGACGGGGCTTCTCGGAGGTGACCTATGGGAAGGGAGCAGGTGAGTTAGGGGTGCAGTGCAGCTCGCCCAGACCACCTGGGTGGTCTCTAAAGCCCTAAGCACATTCACAAGTTCTTCAGTGCGGCCTGAGTTACAGTGGGCCAGCAAATTCACATGCTCAGTTACAGACCACAGCCTGCATCAGTCTCACAGGCGCAGTTTCAGCGTCCCAGTCCCAGACGGCCAGCGTCAGCGTCAATCACAAATACCAATGTAAGTGTCCAAGAAAGTACCAAGGAGAAGCTCAGGGCGGGCGCCTGCGCCACCTCTGCCCCCAGCTGGGGAGCCTACAGGTGAACAGCACCTGTTGAACAACACTGCCCAGCTCCACGGGGCCAGGGTGTAGGGCTCACACGCCAAGAGCAGAGCCTGGCTGCACAGACCTCATTCCCCGGCCTGCCTCTGCTCACCTCCTCCGGGAAGGACTGGCACAACCTGAAGTGAGCACCTCAGCTTGCAAGTGACGTGTGTCCCCCACATAGCTCAGGGCCCACAGGGGCACTCACCGGCCGAATAGGGGTCCGACTTGTGGTGCCGGGGCGAGGGGTGGTGCTGGATGACTTGCTGTGGTTTGGCGGGCTGCGGCGGTGGTGGCGGCTGCTGGCCAGACGGTGGGTGGGGTGGCTGCTGGCCGGGTGGCGGCGGCTGGATGTGCGTGGGGAACGGCAGTGCTTGCATGTGCACAGGCCGTGGTGGGGGCTGGTGCGGCTGAGGGGGTGGTGGCTGTGGCTGGGGGGGCGGTGGTGGCGGCTGCAGCTGCTGCACAGAGGGGTGCGGTGGGGGTGGCAAGGGGGGCGGGGGCTGAGACTGCACCTTCACGGAAGGGAGTAGTGGGGCGGGCGGCTGCACCTTCTGCAGCTGCTGCAGGTACAGCTGCATCTGCATGGAGGTGAGGGGAGGGGCAGGCGGCTCCTCATCCTCCTGCAGCAGCACTTGGGGTGGCTGCGGGAGCATGGGGGGCTGGGTCAGGGCAGGGGACACTGCTGGGGGCCGGGCAGGCTTGGGGGGCAGGGCGGCGGCTCGGTTGCTGGGCCGTGACGGTTGCTGGGGCAGCGCATTGTGCAAAGCTGCAAGAAGGACTCGGGGTGAGGGAGGCCTGAGCCCTGCACAGACCCCTTCAGCCCAGCCTCCCAAGGGCCTTCCCGCCGGAGGTGAGCACCCCGTCACCGCCCCCAGTGGCCCAGAGGCCCTTTCCTCCACCGTGCCAGGTTCAGCATGTGTGCGCGCGGTGGCCCCTGCTGCACAGTGGCAAGTATGTGCATGCCTGTGTGTGCACGGATGCCCGCGTGTGCGTCTGGACAGCGTGTCTCCTGATTCCCGGGGCACAGGGAGAAGCGGCCCCCATTCCCCCAGCTCACCTGGCGGGGAGACCACCGAGTGCTGGTTGAGGTGAGGCGGAGTGCTGTGCTCGGGCGCCGGGGGCAGGTGCAGGATGGGCTGGGCGAAATGGCTGATGGGGTCGAAGACGCTGCCCGGGAGCTGGGGCTCCAGCACGGGCACCTGCGTGGCCATGAAGGGCGGCGAGGGCTTCAAGCTGGGCGCTGCCTGCTGCGGCAGTGAGGGCGGGGGTGGCGGTGGTGGCGGCTGCTGTGGGGGCTGCGGGGGCTGCGGGGGCGCCGCTGGCTGCTGGGGAGGTGGTGGGGGCTGCTGGGGCACGGGGGCCGGGGCTGGTTGCATCTGCTGATGGTGGTGATGGTGCTGTGGACAGACGACAGACCGGCTCACAGGCCGAACCTACTGGGCCGGACCCAAGGTCCCCCCGGGGACGCCCACATACCTTCTTCTGCTCCCTCCCAGGGTGCCCCTTCTTTTTTGACTTTGGAGCCATGTCTGCAGAGGAAAAGAGAAGGTGGTGAGGGTGGGGGGGAGGGGAAAGATCCGTGAGCCGCAGCGAGGAAGGAAAGAACGGGGTGAGCTCAGGAGCAGAGCCGGGACACCCACCCCGATGCCTCCGGCACCCCAGTCCACTTGTTTGGAATGACAGCGATGCCCTGCCACGGCCACACCCACTGACCCGAGGAGCAGTGAGGCCCAGAGTTTGTTAAAACACCTGACCTGGGTCACAGCTCTGAAGGTACAAAGTGGTGTGCGCTCCCGCTTCCCCCAAAGCAGAGAGGACCGAGAGTTGGGTTGAGGCCAGAGCCATGGGGGTAGGTGACCAGCGTGGAGGGCGGGCCCCGTGTGAACACAAGAGGGAGCGTCACTGACAGCCCATAGAGGCAGCAGACAGGGTGGGTGGGGGCTGTCGCTGTGCTAGGGAAGGGCATGTGGTCTCCGCCTGGATCTCTGGGCCCCACGGCTCACAGCCACTGCTCGTGTTAGCGTCTCACTCCCCTCACCCTTCCCGTTCCACTCCAGGGTCATGCCAGGGGCTTGGCAGTGTGACCCATGGTGCCAGCCAGACTCACTGCCCTGGAGCTGTCTCACGACCAAGCTGCCCCGAGCTCCTTCCTGGCCAGGGCAATGGTTCTTGTTGCTGGTATGGGGGGTGACTTGCTTGGCCGACAGCTGCATGCAGTGTGCCACCAAAACGAACAGAAGGGATCTCGTGCCCCATGTGCTCACCACTCCATGCAAGAGACAAGACAGTGACAGCACAGCAGAGACACCGTCCTCAGACACATGCACCAGGCACACGGGGCTGAGGCCCAGCGCATGAGCCCCAGGGATGGGACCTTCCAGAGAGTGAGGGAGCAAGACACAGGCTCTGGGTGAGCCACGGGGGCACGCAGTGTGGAGCCCCGGTGAGCCGGCATGAATTCATTCCGGCAGAGACCGGGGCAGCTGCTGGCACATCAGGCAGGCCGCAGGGGGCTCTGGGAAGGAAGCTGGGGCCGGAGGGCAGGTGTATGTGCATGCGTGTATGTGCACTGCAGGGTTGTGTGGGCGGCCCGGAGCCTCTAAGTCCTCACTAACTCCAGGGGCCATGAGCAGAGGGCGCTCACTCAAGACGGTGTGGGACCAAGTGGGACCCAAGACTAAGGTGGTGGAGTGGGGACAGCCTCAGAAGACAAGACGGGAAGTGAGTGCACAGCTTGACACACCAGCCCAGACACCCCCCACACAAAACTCTCTAGAGAGGGTCACATGAAGATGGCCTCAAGTACTGTGTGATCTTTATTCCATGAAAGTCTTGAACTCAACACAAAGTTTGTCTTTACATAGGGTGGTAATTGTACAAAGAATTAAAAAGTCTCGTAAGCTCTGAATAAAACACTGATTCCTCCCAGCCCCTCCCCCCGCCCAACTCAAGGGAAGGAGACAGGCTGCAGAGTGCGGGCGGGCAGAGGTGCAAGGCCCCTCCAATCCAGCTGATGGGGCTGCCCCCTCACCCCTGCAGCCAAGTAGGTGCTGCTCCCTGCAGGGGCCCGGGTGGCAGCACAGCTCAAGGTTCTCTGCCAGAAGGAAGCCCACAGCCAGAGGGGGTCCCCGACAGGGGAACCAGGAGCGACTTGGTGGGCATGAAGCCCCCCAGGTCTGGTCAGGCCAAGTTGCACCGGGACCCACGAGGCACAAGCCTGACTGCATGACAACTGTAGCTGGAAGCTGAGGATGCAGGGCCCCAAGTTCTCCACAGTGTCACTGCAGGCTTGGGGGAGGCCCAGCTAGAGCCCAAGGCCTGGCGGGTGCCTTCCTCCTCAAGCCTGCTTCCAGCTCTGGCAGACGATCAGGCCTTTCTTAAGAAGTACACACAACTACACTTGAAAAAAAACCTCCCTACGACACAGATGCATTTTCTTGGGGAAATTTTCATGCCAGGCAGTTTGTCGCTGGGATGCTGGATTCGTGACCAAAAAAGGACCGACAGCTAAGCTTCCATTCAGCAAACCCGCTGCCCGCTCCGTGCCTGATGACCAGGTCCACTGCCCTGGGGGCTGGAGACTGGCAGGGCTGCCCTCCCTGGCTGCCCAGGGTTCCCAGAGCTCGCTCTGGCCCATGAGCCAGGATCCGACCTGCTGGGGCAGGACGCCAAGTCGAAGGGCCAAATCAGCTGGTGTGGAAGCCGCCCTGCCTGGGCAGTCCTTTCTCCAAAGGACTCGAGGAGAGGCCAGAGGAGATGGGAAGGGCCCAGCAGCCACATGGGACCTCAAGGACGAAGGAGGACCGGCCACGCCAGGCCCCAGAGGTGCCTCCAGCCTGGGAAATCTCCAGACTCCGGAGTCCCAGCGTGAGGGCAGGGCACAGCACCGTGTGCATGCGTGTGTGGGGATTGGCATGGCTTTCCCCCTCGGGGGAGGCCACCCGCCCGCCCACCCCGACGGCCAGGGCTGCCGCAGCCTTTCCACGGAGCCCGAGCGTGGGGCCAGGCAGCCTTCCCGGAGGCGGGATTAGGCGCGTGTGGCTGGACAGGACTAATCCCCCGGGGACAGGCCCAGGATCTGAGCAATTCCATAACTTGATGGAGTCCTGTCCCTTTCACGGAGGAAAATGGACTTAAGCTAGAGCTTGCTGGGAAGGAATCTGGAACTGAAGACGTTTTATTAAGAGTCCGTGTCCAATGATTAGGCGGGACCTACATAGAGGGAGAGAGAAACCAGTGTGAGAGAGATGGTGTGGAACGCAGCGTTCAGTCACAAGAACAGAAGCAGATCAAGCCAGCCTCCTGTGCCCTGCCCAGGGTGGGCGGGGACAGACCCCTGCCAAGAGGAAGGGCTCCACATACGTGCACAGCAAGACCCTGCGCTCTGCTGGCTTCAGGTGCTCAAGTGCACCCTGGCAGCCATATGCATCCTGAAAGACTTCTGACCTCAGAGTGCCTCAGCCCCAAAACCTGCCATGGGGGTCCACGACTCCCCGACTCCCCCCCCACCCTGGGGCTCCTTTAGCACCCTGACTGTTCCCAGGACTCTCCGGTTACTTGTTGCACAATCTTTCCACTTTCTTGAGAGAGGAGAGAGGAGAAAGGAAAGAGGAGAGAGAGAGGAGACAGGAGAGAAGAGAAAGAGAGAGAGAGAGAGACAGAGAGCGAGTGTGAGAGTGTGAGTGTGTGTGTGTGTGAGAGAGAGAGAGAGAGAGAGAGAGAGAGTGTGTGTGTGAGAGAGAGAGAGCCCCAGCACAGATCCTCACCAGAAAGAAGAACCAGACACACACACAGTTAAGTCAGGGGCGTGCGAGGCCCTTCCCCAACAGGACAGGATGGTGGTCCCCTCCCCCGAGGGCAGGCGAAAGCCCCTACAGCTGCTCCCGCCAAGAGCACATGTGGGAAAAGCCTGCCTGGCCGGGAAGAAGGTCCCATGGCCCCTGTCTATACTCCGCATTCCTCCCTGACTGAAGTTGCAGTGCCACGTGCCACAGGCCTGGGAAAGGAAGCTGGAGACAGAAATAGACCATGTGCTCCCCCTCCTGGGACCACCCCGACAGGATCTGCTGAGGGCCTAGGCCGGGAGTCCAGCCCCGCCCGCAGAGGGAAGACTGCAGTCAGCTGTGGGAACTGCCCTATGTGCAGGCACAGTGGTCCCTCCGTGCCCAGAGGGGCTTCCGATGACTCGGCTGGGGGCCCACCTCCTCCCTGGCTGGTCAGCTCTACGGGGCGGCCTGTGCCCGGGAAGCCCGTGTTCTCTGGCTGTCAGCAGAGCGCGAAGAGTCTGAGGTGCAGGGGGGGCCACACCGAGCCCATGAAGCCCGAGGTCGCTGCGCAGCAGCTCGACTGGTCGTGTGGGCCTCTCCGCCAGCGCGGCTGTTCCCAGGACTCTCGGATTACTTGTTGCACAATCCTCCCACTTTCTTTAAAGGGGAAAATGTGAAAAAATAAAGAAAACAATAGGGGCCGTAGCACATGGAGCTGCAGAACATGCTGTCAGCTGCCAGGGCCAGCCCACAACAGGGGCAGAGGATGCAAGGACACCCGGAGTGGCTGCACTGGGGCAAAGCAACCACTGAGCACCCTGTTTGCCAGAGTAGCCTGCCGGGAACCCACAGTGGCCCAAAGCTGAGCCAAGGCTGGGCTGGCACTGAGAGAACCCGGTGGCCACTGGGAATGCCAATTGCGCTCAAGAATACAGCCATTCACCCCCACTGGAGGAAGGGGCCCGGCCAGCCCTTCCTAGTCCCCCTGCTGACTGATACGGGGCTGGCACACCAGGCCGCAGCACCGCCTGAAGGAAGCAGCAGACACACACACGCAGCTGCTGCTGCTCCTTTGCGTGGGACACTGCTGAACATGGGGGCCCCAGAGAAGAGCCCCCGAACCAAGCTGCCCCTGAAACTGTCACAGGTGGCGGAGTGAACGCCAGGCCAGACAGGTCCACAGCAGAAGATGCTGGGGATCTTTGCTGCCCACCGCCCAGGCCACCACCCCACCCTCTGTGGAGAGGACAACAGGCCCCAACTTCACGACGGGGCATCTGGCTTTTGGCCAGCCTGCCTCCCCTCCAGTTGGAAGGAGGGGCTGGCCCCCGGCAGGGTGGACCGGAGGGCCAACTGGAGGACAGTGTGATGGGAGGCCTAGAGCCACAACGGGGCCACCTGCCATCGTCTGTGAGGACAGGCAGGACAGCCTCTCGGGTCTCGAGCAGTCTGGACATAACACAGAGCGGGGCCGTGGGCAGGGCTGTGTGACAAGGTGCTTGAGCAACGCCTGACCTGTTTCTGAGTCTTCGCTGTCAGAAGAGCTGGACTCGCTGGTGCTCTCCGACTCCGATGACGAGAAGCCCTTCATCTTGGAGGAGCCAGCCATCACATCCACCTTCTCGGCTAAAAACAGAGCAGCGGGACAGCGTCAGGCGGGGCTGGAGCCCAGAGACCCCGTGCCCTCCGCCCCCCAGCTCCGAGCCGGCCCTGGCACCTGCGGGCTTCCGCTTCTTTCGCAGGCAGGAGGTGACATAGCGCTCGAGCTCGCGCAGTGTGGACGGCTTCAGAGTCTCGAAGTCGATCTCGATCTCGTCGGGGTTGGAGTTCTTGAGCGAGGGCTCACGTGACTGGATGATGTGCACCACGCGACCCAGCTTCTCGCCCGGCAGCTTGTTGATGTCCAGGCTGAGCTGCCGCTTCTCCTCGTAGGACATGGGCTTGCACTTGTCCTCCTCCTCCGACTCGTACGCAGGCGGGGGCCTGCTCTTGGTGGGTGCCGGCTCCTTCTTGCTACGAAGTGACGTGGGACAGTGTCAGGGCAGCTCTGCAGGCCACAGGCTGCCCCCCTCCCCCTCACTTTGGGGCACAGACCTGGCGGGGCCGCCGACGCTGTTCTTCTTCGTCTTTTTGGGAGGAAGCTCCTTGGCTTTGCTCTTCTTACTCTCTTCTACCTCCTCTTTCTTTTTGTGCTTTTCTTTTTTCTTCTCCTTCTTGTCTTTCTCTTTTTTCTTTGGTTTGTTTTGCTGGGGTTGGGAGAGGGCTGCGAGCTGCTCGTGCACGGCCTTGAGCTGTGAGGCAGGACAGAGCCTTTCGCTCTGGGGCCTGTGGGCACCCCAGCCCAAGTGCACCCTTGAGAGAAGGGCCTGTCCCCTGGCCTCCCCGGGGGCGCCCCTGCGTCACCTGCTCCTGGAGCTCAGCCAGCCGCTGGGCCCGCTCCTCCTCTGAGTCATCGGTGGAGCTATCGCTGTCTGAGGAGCTGTCGCTGCTACTGTCACTGGACGAGGGGGGAGCAGCCACCTTGGTGGGGGGTGGCACCGCTGGGGAGGACACAGCCACCACAGGCTCCTCAGGCTCGTCTGGCATCTTGGCAAAGCGCATCTCGAACACGTCCTGGAGGGAAGGCAGGCCCATGAGGGCTGAGAGCCCGGGCACCTCTTCTGAGGAACCCTTCCAGCCAGAACCTGCTTCTGGGACACCCATCCTGGGGAGGGCATGAGGCCGAAGTGGCAGAGGGTGGCTCAGGCATGCACCCATTGGGACTCTAGAGGGCTTGTTCCTGCAGGGAACAGTGCCAGGGGGACGGCATGAGCAAAGTCACTGTGGGGTACATGACCAGCAGAACCAGAGCGAGCAGGCGAGGGCCCTGCAGGGTGGCACATGGTTGACCTGGACCGGGGGGTGGGGGTGGGGGCGGGGGGTTGGGGCCAGCGCTGCTTCAGGGCCAGATCCTGGCAGGCCGGCCAGGGTAGCGCACTGACTGATGTCCCTGCCCCAGGCAGGGGGCAGGCATCCCTCTCATCTCGGTTACCCAGAGTGGCTTCTCTGCAGCACATCCCCCTCCCAGCAGGGTCCGAAGTGCAGGAAGAGGCCCGTGAAGGGACCTCAGGGATCAGAGTCTAGGTCACGGTCCGCAGTACCACTGACCCACACGGCATGTCTGAGTGCTTCACCCAAGGAGGGAGCCGCAAGGACAGTCCTGCCTCTCTCTTAGGTCTCAAGTGAGTGGGGGGAGGGGGGGGAAGCTGGACTGTGTCCCCCGGCTCCCAAGGTCAGATACCGAGAGAAGGCAGGCAAGGTAACCAAGTTCCCCTACCATGCATGGTGAAGAGACCCTTGCCACATGGCTCAGAGAGCTCGAGAGGAGAGCAGAAAAAGCACTGGCTTCACAGTGAGCGCAGGTGCTGCTGTGCAGAGGCCGTTGGGAGATAAAAACATCTCACGGACGGGGCTGGAGCAATAGCACAGCGGGTAGGGCGTTTGCCTTGCACGCGGCTAACCCGGGTTCGATTCCCAGCATCCCATATGGGCCCCTGAGGACTGCCAGGGGTGATTCCTGAGTGCAGAGCCAAGAGTAACCCCTGTGCATCAACCAGGTGTGACCCAAAAAGAAAACAAAAACAAAAACAAAAAAAACATCTCATGACCTCCTCCACCCCTGGTATGGCTCCAAGTCCAGGAGTAGAAAAACCTTAGAAGGGGTTCTGGAGACATAGTACTGAGGGGAAGGTACCTGACCTGCATACGGCCAACCCCAGTTCCATCCTTGGTTCCCTGAGCCCAACCAGAGGAAATGTAGTAAGCCCTGAGCATTGCCTGGGGTGGCCCCAAAACTAAAACATTAAAGTAAAACAGGCAGAAACCTTTAGAGACAAGACTACAAACATGCCTTCTGTGTTAACTTTGCCTTCTGTGTTAACTTTTGGAATTATAGCAGCTCAAGACCGCCAGCTTAGGGCTAGCAATTAAGGGCTTCAAACTATTAACCAAAGAGCAGACCTAGTTCAGGCAGAAGCGCAAGGCAGGTGCCTTGGGATACACTGCCACCTGGTGGCCTTGTCTGAGAATTGCAGCAAAATGGAAGCAGTACAATCGTACTATCGGCGGCTTTGATAGGATACAGCTCCCCCAAGGACAACAAAAGCTGAGAAGGGGGGAGGTGAATTAAACAGTAGAAATGAAGACCTTTGGGGGATTGCAGATAATATCCCCAGGTTCCCAGCAGAATTTATCCCCAGGTTCCCATAAGGAACCCTCAGCCCCGCCAGGCCTTAATTCCAGAGCATAGCTATGTGGCCCCCAAACATGAAGACCATTCAGGTGCTAAGTATGGAAACGGGTCCCACTTACCCCAACCCACGCTAGGGAGAGGGAGAGGAAGAGTACCCAGAGGCGAGGGGGCCAAGCAGGGTGTGCAGATAGGACCTGAGCCCCAGGACACCAGGGTACCAATAACCCACCCTTTAGAGCTGTCACCTTCTCCAGTCCACACCTTCTGAACCCCAAAGCAAAAGCAACTGGGAGAAATTTGGAATTTGTATTTATAAATACAATTTGTACCAATTAAAAAAATAAAGCAGATAAAAGTACTAAACATTGACTTTATTAGCCATTTTAAATGCAAAGGGTTTTTTTTTGGGTGAAGATGGAGCCCAGGTCGTACACGTGTAAGGCATGTCCTCAGCCAGATGACACCCCAGCCTCTGAGCTTAGAAACTGAAGACTGAGGATGTGGCACTTGGCTCAGCGATCAAGCAAGTGTGGCAGGTGGAGGTCCTGAGTCCTGCCCTGGGGGGACGCATGTGTGCATCAATGCGCAATGACAGCATAAAGCTGGACGTGACCAAGACTGGCCGAGTGGCTCAGTGCTTCTGCTAAGTCCAACCTGCCGGGAGGCAGGCCACAGGGGGCATGTTCAAAGGCAAGCCAGGCCTCAGTGGCTCTGGTTCAAGAAATAGAAGTGCTAGTTCAGATCCCGACCAGGTCAATGTGGCTGCTGGAAAGTGTCCCTGTCCACTTCAGAGAAGACATGGATGGAGAGAAAAAAAAAAAAAAAAAAAAACCAGAGAAGACATGGAGACACTCCAGCCAAGGGAGGCTTTAGGTGGATGGTCTCAAGAAAGCCAACCACTCTGCCTGGCTGCTAACGAGTCATCCCTGGGTCCCCTTCTCCAGAGCATCATTCCCCAAGCGGGTAATACCATCCCTCTAGCCCGAGAGTCTGGAGAGGGCAGGAAGTAGCTCCGCTGGCAACTGGGAGTTATCTGCTCACTTACAGAAGGTTGCTTTCGAGGAGAACACTGAGCCTTTTTTTCCCCTTTTCTTTCTGAAAATGGGGTAAAGACCAAGTAAGTGGGGAACTTTAGACCACAGGAAGGGGTGGTCTGTCCAGAAGCTGCCCTGCCTGTCACAGGGTGGACACCAACCCCCAGAGCCTCACCTGGAGCTTTCGGGCCATGGCCACCACCTCATGGTCAGGAGGGTTGTATTTGTAGCAGTTGGAAAACATCAATCGGACGTCAGCACCAAATTCCTGAGCATCACGGTACTCTCGGGCCTCCAGCTTCGACTGCAGAGACAGGTCAGGTCTCGGTGAGAAGCTGTCTGCCAGCATCCACCTAGGACCCTCCACCAGGAGTGTGTGCGGGTGTGTATGCGGCTTCTGCACGGCTCGGAAGACTTTCCCACACTCCACTGTGGCGGCAAATCCTCCCCAGGTGTCCCGAAGAGACCACTCTGCCCCACAATGCAGAGGTATTGGAGTGTCCTACCAAAGAACCCGCCCCCTGCTGCACTCACCTTAATGGTGCTCATGTCCATGGGGTGCTTGATGATGTCGCAGTAGTCATGCAGGCCCAGGGCCTCCACGTCCACGGGTTTGTAGAAGGGCCAGGCATAGGCTGCATGCTTCTTGGCGAACATCTCCTTGAGGATGCCGCTGCAACACCGGAGCTGCTCCGACACTTTGGTGCTCCTGTCCGGTGCCGCTGGGTGCTGCTGCGAGTCGGGCACGTCCTTCTTGGGGGCTTTCACTGGCCGGCTGCTCTCCCGCCGGGGGCCCAGCTTGGTGGCCTTGGGCTCAGGGGGCAGCAGGGGCGCCTCAAGAATGGGGTCAATGGTGGTGGGGGTGGTGGTGTCCGCTTTCCTCTTCACGCCTTTCTTTGTCTGGGGAACAGAAGAGAGCAAAGGGGAGGGAAGGTGAGGTGACAGCCTCATGCAGAGGTGGGGGGGAGCACCCTGTCCCTCCCACATCCCCAAGAGACGGGACGGGCCTGCTCGGGCTGCTCACCTTCACGGGCTGCGGGGTGGCCGCAATGATGGGTGGATGGCTCTGCACTGGCTGGGGGGCGGGAGCAGGTGTGGGCGGTGGCTGTGGGGGCGCTGGTGGGGGCGTTTGCAGGGGCTGGGGCGGCACCACCGTCATGACAGGTGTTTGGACGATGAGGTCTGGGGTGACGGAGGGGAAGGGGTGAGGTGTGGGCTGCACAGGTGGAGGGTTCTGCTGAGGGGCCTGGGTCTGCGGCGGTGTCGATGCCTGTGTTGTGTTCGGTACCGTCGACACGCCAGGTTTTGCTGTCCCTATCACAAAAGGGACAGGAGGTTACAGGCAGCCTGCCCCGCCCCCCCCGCCTCCCTGCCAGCCCAGCTGTGGGCCAGAGCACCGCGCATGCCCGGGTGTCAGCTTGGACTCATAGAGGGGAGCCCACTGCAGGTCTGCCTATTGCCTCAGCCCTGACAGCCCCTCCCCCCACCCCGTCCCACTCCCAGTCCAGTGGAATGCGGTGGGTGTGGCAAGCCCAAGGGGCGGGACTGAACTCGTGTCACCGCGCACACCGACTGCACAATCACCACTGGCAGCCTTGAACCCAAAGACCTGGCTGGAGCTGAGGGCTCGATGGCTTTCCAATGTCCCTTCCCAGGGGCTGTCCTTGAGCTTTCCGTGGAACTAGGGGACGGAGAAGCCACCCCAACCATGCGCAAAGGCAGGGCTCTGTGGTGGTCGGGACACGGTGCAGAGGCAGTTGTCGGGGCTCTCCTAGACATGTCGGATGGCCTCAGGGTCTGTGTATGTGGGGTTAGTATGTTGAAGCAGACGGGGGGGGGGAGGGGAAGGCAGTCAAGATACGCTGAGGTGGGGGAAGGCGTACCAGTCTGATTCCTGGTGCCATACAGTTTCCCTGAGCACCCTAATTGGAGCCCTCAATGTGATCCCTAGCAGAGCAGGGCTGGGGGAATACAGGAATGGGGTAGGGTTCAGGACTCGCATGCAGCAGCTGTGGCCTTAGAGGGTCTAGCAGGTCCTAGATTCCTAGGCCTAGATCCCCCACAGGGCTGCAGGGTGGGGGACTCTGCTCTTCCTACTCATGCCAGAGAGACAGGGCCCACGTCTACTCTGGGAGTGCAGATGCTCGCATCCAGCCCATTAGCCAAGCCGCTGTCCCTGCCCCTACAGTCCCATCTCCCCAACCAGGCCAGGACACTTCTAAGCTAGGGGCACTTTACCTGCTTCTTTCCTCCCGCGCCCGCGTCCTTTCGCCTGCACTATCATGATCTCCGTTTCTTCTGTGGGCAATTCATTGATTTTTTGCAAGAAGAGCTTTTCCAGAGCTTCTGCCATTAAGACTATGTCATCTCCAGGCTGAAGAAGAGACAGATGTGAGGGTTGTTAAGTCCCCAACTTCTAGGAAGGCCTCTCATCCCCAAGCAGGAGACAGCGTCCAACAGAGAGCCCAAAGGTGACTGCAGGGCCTTCCCTTGCCACAGTTCAGTGCCACAGGGAAAGCACGAATTGCACTGGGGTTTCTTCCAACAAGAACACCAGATGTGCCTGGACAAGGCCCAACTCCGGTGTCCTGGCTCTGACCCAGCTGCCCTCTGACCCCTTGCACAGTCAAGCTCTACAGTGGAGTTGTGCTGAATCACACGTGTGCTCTGATCTGGTTTCATGAAGCCCTGCATGTCTACAAGGGAGGGATATTCACGGTCACGGTGTGGCAGCAGACAGGCCCTGCCTCCACACCTCTGCATTTGGCTGGCTACTCCCAACAGTCTGCACATCCATGTGGACTGACCTACCGATGCCCTTCCCTCGACCCCCCACCGTCTCCTCACAGGCTCTCACCTTGTTATAGATATAACAATTCGTAAACATCGTGTTGAAGTCCTGGATACATTCCTGAGCGTTCCAGTAATAGTTGTTTTCCAAGCGCTTCTTTATTGTTCCCATATCCATTGGCTGCTTGATAATTTTGTAGTAATCCTGTACAGAGTGAGCACAGGCCCTGTCAGCATGGCCACCAGCAGTCCTTATGGATCAAAGGCCTGCAGTTGGCACCCGTACAGGCCACAGGCCAAGGCCAAACCAGAAGCATCAAGGGGAACCCAAGGTCAAGCAGGTCAGGGAAGGCTCCTACAGGCAGGATGGCAGCGCTGGGAGAGAGGGGAGAGCGTGCCAAGTGCCCACCTGCAAACTGCCTGTCTTTTTCAACAATCCAGCGCATCTTCCCTGTCCTCATGGTCATGCTTCCCTTCCCCAGCAAGCTGCCCACAGGCTGCTCTGACCCAGTGGGACCACCCAAGCGGGTGGTGCTCACCACTCTCACCCCCATGCGACATAGAACAGAAAATCCCAGAGCCTACACACAGACCTCCTTGAACACCTCAGCACTGGCCCCCACCGTCAGAGCCTCCTGGGCCCATTGCTTCTTGCTCCACCTGAACTCATCAGCATCTATGTGGAGCTAAAGTACCAGGTGACTGCCCAGCAAAGGGTCTGGAGGCAGGGCCAATCAACCCATTCCCTCATTTCCTCCCCAACTCCCAGTCTGCGAGAGTCAGCCAGGAGGCAGATGCCAACACTGAATGCTTCCGTCAGACCCTGCAGTGGCTCCTTTCTCTGCTGCACAGGACGGTGTGAGGACAGGACGGGGCAAGGGGGCAGCTGGGTTTCCCGGAAAGGGTGAGGGCATGCATGTGAGACCTAGCGTGGGGTCCCAGGGTGGGCGAACCCTGTTAACTGGGAGCAGAGAGGGGAGGCTCTGCACTGCGCTGACACCCACAAGGAATGGGCACACGCCACCAGTTTGCACACTTGCCCGTGCCTGGCCCCCCTGGGCCAGCAGACAGTGAGGGGGCCCTGCCAGACTGCCTCTCGCCCAGCTCTGCGATGTCCACTGGATCCTGCAGCTCAAGGGACACACAGGTGAGGGTGAGAGAAGGGGCAGGAGCAAAAAGCTACGTGCAGAGAGGCAATGGAGGGTCCGGGCCAGACGCAGGCAGGCCAGTGAAAGCAGCAGCGGGAAACAGAACCCCTTTTCTCAGCGGTGTCAAACCTGGCTCCGAGAGGAAGGGGGTCCCTGAGACAGGCCCCACCTCCTGCCACGGCTCTCAGCACAGCCCTGCTCCTGGCCTGCCCACATCCACCTCTGAGTGACAGTGCCCGCCTTCTTCCTGCCAGAGCTGTCCCCCAAGAGGTACAAAGAACTGCCTCAGGCCAGAGGACACATCGCTCAGCAGGGAGCAGCGGCTCCCCTGGCCGGCTCCCCTCCCTTCACCCTCGCAGCCCTCCCTGCCTGTCCCCTTAGCAAACATTTTCTTAGACAGACCAACCCTCCTCCACACGCTGACCGGTGCACTGTTCCCTCAAAGCCACGTATCCTGAAACAATGGCTCCGAGTCCTCACCTTCTCATGCCCACCGTCGGCAATCTGGTCTCTACGCCTGCGTCACGTCTTCCTAAGGTCACCATTGCCCTCCTGAAGGCCAACAGGAGGGTCAGGGAGGGATCCTGTTCCCTGCAGCCTCTGGTGCCTCTGCTGTGGAGAGCAGGGCACCCTCCCTGCTCTGCACCTCGGGCCTCCCCCCGGCCCAGGGCTACAAAAGCCGCCGCTCCCCTGGAGTGCGCCCCAGTCTCTTCTCCCACTCATGGCACTGGCTCTGGACTGCACCTTGCCCAGGCAGCCGGTGGGCACGGAGCCTGCTGCCAGGAGCACAGGCTGTCCGGTCACAGCGCCTAACTCCAGCTCAGGTGGGGTGTGACCCCTGCCAGACAGCAGAGAGCAGCCGTGAGGCGCTGAAGGCAGGCTATGATGACAGTGCTGGTCTGTTGGCTCCCAGGGGCCCAGAGATAAAGTCGAGTCTGCAGACCCATGCGCTAGGGAAGTGGGGGAAGGAGCAGGAGAGAGAGAGAAGCAGGAGAGCGCAGTGGTCACGGTAGGCAGGCAGACAGCCCCCGCCCTGGAGAGGGCCCCTGCCCTGTCCAGCCAGTGCCAGGAGGAGAGCAGGCCCGGAAAGGTACTGGCCACTAGCACCAGTCTTCTGCGTCCACATCACCGAAAGCTCTTCCGCACTTTCACCCTGTTCGGCCAATGTAGGTGGTCCTTTCCCAGGACCTCTCTGAGAAGCCCCTCAGCACCTTCTCCTTTTCTCCTGTTCCCACGTGCCATCACTGGAGCGTCTGCAGCTCCCACCCCCAGCGGCCCCCCAAGAGCCACTCACAGGGAGGTTCAGCTTGACGGCGTCCACAGGCTGCTGGAAAGGCCATGCAAACTGGTGTCTCCATAGCGTCTTAAGCACCACGCGGAGCAGGTACTGGAGTTGGTTGGTCTGCCTCTTGGGCTTGTTGGGGTTGGAGGTCTCCGGGGGTGGGGGGTTGGTGCTGGCGGCGTTGGCTGGCTGGGGCTGAGCCTGGGCTTGCGTCGTGGACATCTGGGTAGTCTCTAGTCCATCCCCCATCACGGGCAGATTTCTCAATCTCGTCCCAGGGCCGCTCTCCGCAGACATGCTACCGATCCCATCACATTCTTCACCAGGACTCTAGAGCAGGAGAGAGAAGCGGCCATCAGAGATCAGGCAGCAGATGGGGTCACTCCCAAGGACAGGCCAGGCTCTTCCCTGCAGGGCAGGCATGGAGGAGAGCCCAAAGTCAGGGAGCACTCATAGGAGGCGCATGGGTCAGAACTAGCCACGTTTGTACAACACGCAACAGAATGCTCGTTTGTTCAGTGCTCCCACACCATTTCCGGGGCACTGAATAATGCAAGTTCCCTCATTAACGCTTCCACAAGGAAACAGCTGGTAACGTACAGTGAATCACACCCATTTCACTAACCGGCTTTCATAGCTGGTATATAGGAGTAGAGGGCAGAAGGAAGGGCCCTTCCCTGCCCCGTGACCACCCTTGTCAGAAGGCATTTGTTCTTCCTGTCAAACTGCCCTCTGGCAACACCAGCCTTGCTCTTTTGTGCAGAGATGAGCCCCAGAGGAAGCATGTGCTAAGGTGTGCGCCAACCATTTATTCATTTTCTTTCTGCGCCCGGCAGTTCTGACAATTTCTGCCGCCAAGTGCTCTGTCCCTAGCTCTCCAACAGGCAGGAGGCATGTGTGTGAGGCAGAGATTTGTTTACGAATACGAAGCCAGAAGCTGCCTCAGGCTTGGTCTGCAGGCAGTCCCCACAAGGCCCTTCCACAGGATTCGGCAGGAGCTCTGTGGCTGAGTCAGACACACATGTGTGACACATGGCATCAACTGGCCGACACTGCAAGGCCTTAGAACCAAGAGACCGGGCAGAAATGCCTGATTCTGAGGAGGCGTCCCAAAGGGTGGGCCCGTTGGTCTGGGGTGCTGCCTCTCAGCGCCCCCCATCCTGCAGCTGATGAGATCTCGGCCTACCTGAGGAACCATCTGCCAAAATGCTGGTTGCCCTGGTTTGCAAGGAAGCCGCTGCCCATTCATATCACGGGCCGGGCCCGTGTCAGTGGGGCATGGCACAGGGCACTTTCCAGCTAACTGGCTCGGGGCCCATGTCCCCAGGCAGCCTTGTGGAGTTGTGGAGCTTATTCTTCTCACACACAATTTACATACACTGAACTCTCCCAGGGGCCCAGTCACCTCAGACAGCCCTGAAGCTGGACTGGAAGCAGGCAAGCACAATGGGAGCCCCCTTCCCGCTAGCGAAGCAGACATGGCAAGGGCACTGTGCCCACAAAGTCTGACACCAGAACCGATGGGCATCCCGGACAGACTCTTTTTGAGTTTGAGGTGTCTCTGTGGTGAGCGCACAGCAGAAACAAGACAGTTGACAGTGGCGCGCAAAGTCTGAAATGAGGGGACTCCTGGGGGGGGGCGCTGGGGCCCAGCAGCCGCTCACCTTTCCAGAGCGCTGCTGCGTCTGGGTGGCCACACAGCTCAGACAGGCACCGGGCTGCAGGGGCTGGGGCTCAAGCAGAGCTGAGGTCCTGCCTGGGTTAAGACTGCAGACTTGATCCCTAAAGCTGTGGAAGAGAAATGCAGAAGCAAAATTACAGATGCCACTAGGTAAAGGTATGCAACAAGTGAGGGGCTCCACGGCCCCACACGGGGCAAGGGGGATGAACGTTTTATACTGCACTCCATCTGGCCAAGACTAACATGAACTAGACACAAAGCAGCAGCTGCTCCATCACAAGACTCGCTGTTAATGAGCCTGCCAGCCCAAGAGAGGCTGAGCTCTGAGCAGGTTCTCCAAGCAGTTGTGACTTCACCAAGTCCACAAAGCAGAAGTTGGACAATTCTAGCAGAAACACAATACCAACTAGCATCACATCACACTGCCTGTTGGGGATCTCACAAGTTAAAAAAACCACTTTCTCTTCTAGGGCCCCTTTTAAAACAACTACTCCCATTCCCTCACCAGCGTCCACCTGACTCTTGCTAGTTTCCTCCCCCTCCCCCACCTGGCACTTTCTATCTCTACCTGTGTCTCTAAAACATCAGGTGTTGTATGTGTGGCACTGAGGAAAGCCACATAGCAACAGGATGAGAACTCTATGTGGATCTCAGTATTCTGCCAGAGGCCCACTTCCCTCACCCAGCAGCAGGAAAGGCAAGGCGCCAGGAAGCAGGGAACCGCTGCTCAAGAAGCTGAGGGCCGGGAAAGGTAGGCTGCAGCTGCCAAGTTCAGCTTGGCACACTCAGCTCTCACACACGTGCCTGCTCTGGGGAAAGGAGCAACCCTGCCAGAAGCAAAGGGAGAGAGAACGACTGCCACGCACCCAATGCTCCAAAGAGGAGGCCTCGCCTGTGCACTAGCTCCCACAAGCCACACAGGGCGCAGGGCCATCAGCTGTCCAGAGAAAGAGAGACGGGGAGGGGCCGACAGTCATGCCAGAGACGACAGGGCCACCCTGCGACTTGGCACTTCCTTGAGCGGCAGTACCGGCATAAACAAGTGAGGTCATCAATCTTTCTCACTGCGCCCATCACCCCAAACAGCATTTCTACAGAAAGAACCTGCCACACTGTACTGTGCGCTCCACACCGACTGCCTACTTCAATCCAACTTAACTTTCACCCCAATCTGAGCTGTCTTTACGGTTTAAAACTCCCTCCATTTAAACACGTTAACGCCACACAACAGTCTGTGCTTCCCGCCAGCTGGGGACTTCAGTCATGATCCTGGCTTAGAAAAAAAGGAGCTGGGGTCCAGTATGAAACTTTGGGTACAACAACCACCTCCTTGGGATCAGAACAATAGTACAGTGGGAAGAAGCTTGTCCTGCACATGGCCGACCAGGATTCGAACCCTACCACACCAGAAAGTCTCCGGAGCACCGCCAGGAGTGATCTCTGGCAGAGCCTGGAGTTAACCCTGAGCACAGCCACCAAAACACCCCAGAAAAACAAAATGAAAAACTACAATAAAAAAACCCCTCCACTACATTGTCGCTACTTTTGCTATCAATTATTGATTGCGTGATTGAGTTTACAGTATTTTATGTTTATGGCACACCCTACAAGAAATATGTATTATAGGGGCTGGAGCAATATGCACAGCGGGTAGGGCATTTGCCTTGCATGTGGCCGACCCAGGTTCGATTCCCAGCATCCCATATGGTCCCCTGAGCACCGCCAGGGGTCATTCCTGTGTGCAGAGCCAGGAGTAACCCCTGTGCATCGCCGGGTGTGATACAAAAAGAGAAAAAAAAAAGTATTATAGTAATTGTACAATTTTATTGCCAGAGTGTTAGGTAAATGTACTAATGAAAGTAGCCACAATGTTTCTGTTGTTGTGAGCCATACTCGCAGTGCTCCAGGTTAATTCTAGTGGGGCTTATGGGACCACACAGGATGCTGGGGACGGAACCCAGGGTGGCCACGTGCAAGGCAAAAACCCTACCTGCTGCACTATTGCTCCAGCCCCAATTGCGGTAAGATTAAAATAATTTTCTTAAATGCCTGACCATCAGACTATAGATAATATTGATATGGAAATTAGACAATTCCTCTGATGAGGAAAAAATAACAAGTTACACTCTCATCCTATTCCAAGGTGGATTTTTCAATGTATCTGATTTCGAGGGAGACAAACCATTAGGAAAGGAATCTCTCTCTCTCTCTCTCTCGCTTTTGGTCCATACCCTGCAATGCTCAGGGATTACTCCAAGCAGTGCTCAGGAGGACTATATGGGATGCCAGGGATGGAGCCCAGTTTGGCTGTGTGTAAAATAAACGGTCTACACATTGTGCTCTGCCCCCCTAAATAGTGAATCTTACGTACCACAAAGAATGCATTATATCTGGTTTAGGAGATGGTTATAATAAAGAATGACAGTAGATAAGAGGAAAAGGTAGTGAGTGACATGTATTTGCAAAAAGAGGTTATTGATCAAAACCATTGACAAAAACGTTCCATTGTGATGTACAAAGCGAGGATATTTCTGCACCTAACAGTAGAAGACATCAACAAATCCTTACACCCGGTTATAATGGGAAAAGAAGAACTTCTTACAGGTGCTGCTCGTTATGGGTGGAATGCAAGGATCCCTACTATCAGTCCAAAAAGGAAATGTATATGAGCATATACATAAAAGATGCCATGAAATATAATCATTTTTGTCTAATTAGGTATTTCCATTTTTCCAACACCACAGCAAGACAGCTAAACAAAATTCAAAGCATCACAGAAGCAGTTATTGATAAATTTCAAAATGCTGTTTGAACCAGATGAAATATCATTAACAGGTGAAAGCATGGTTCCATGGAGAGGGTGTCCTGGTTTTAATCAATACATCCCAGGAAAGAGGTTAAGTGTATGGAATAAGATGATGTAAGCTACGCTGGCCTGGAGTCTATACCCTGATATTTGTATTTATGCTAGAAAGAATGCTGCAGCCATGAAGAACACACCTTGATGTGATGAACCTGATGAAGAATTTGAAAAATCGTTATGTGCACCATGAGCAAAGGAAAAAAGAAAATGCTAAAGCCTAATGTAGTGTCACAGTACTGTGAAAGGGGTGCTGACATCAAATTAAATGGAACCATACTATAATTGCTTACCAAACCCCCCCCAAAACTGTTAAGTAGCATAAGAAAGTTGTGATACAAACACAGGACTTCACATATAAATTCATGGCATATGTATCAAAGATAGGGTAATAAACTGATGTTTTAAAATGTAAAGCATTACTGATCAATTCCTGATCCATGATTACTGGAGAACAAATACCTCAAAACAGTTGCCCATCTCCTCAATTCAATCTGCAAGACAATCAAAAAAACAAAATACAGGTGGTCACAAGCCCTTAATCTGAAAGAAAATGTAGGATGTTGCCCTGATGCCGGAGACAGTATAGTAGCGGGGAAGGCCCTTTCCTTGCAAATGCCACAGACCCAAGCTTGATCCCCAGTACTACATACAGTCAAGAGAGCACTGGAGTGATCTCTGAGAAACTGAGACTAAACAGGTTGTGACCAGAAGCTTAGTATAGGGGCTGGAGCTATAGTACAGTGGGTAGTTCCCTGGTCACAGCAGCCACATGGTGGCCATGAGTGGCCTGAGTTTAGTGCTTACTTAACCATCAAGACGAAGAGGGTCCGGGGGCCTTGCATGTGGCCAACCCAGGTTCAATCCCTGGCATCCCATATGGTCCCCAAGGTCACCAGGAGTAATTCCCGAGTGCAGAGCCAGGAGTAACCCCTGAGCATCGTTGGGTGTGACCCAAAAAGCAGAAACAAACAAAAAAGATGGAGACGGTTCCTTCACTAGTCAGCCCCATACCCACAGATCCCTGTCACTGGAACAGACTATGTTTATTCACAGGTGACATCTGCACAGGCCCTGCAGAGTTTGACCACATGTTCTGAAAAGAGACGAGACTTCAGTACAGGGACACACCTGCAAGGCAGCTGATGTTCTGGGAAACAATGGTGACTCGTCTACAGAATGCTCTATTCACTTTAGAGAAACAACACAATCTTTTTATTATCCTTCATTTCCATACAAAATGTTTAAGGGGCCACAGCCAGTGACACCAGCACCGTACATGCAGTGGATCCCAGTTAATCCCCAGGCACCACATGGCCTCCTGAGCCTCTGAGCACCCCTGTGTGTGACTCCAAAATAATCAACAGAAAGACACCCTCCCCTGCAGGAAAAAGCACAGAAACAAGACACGTGCTCCTGAGACATGTGTACCTCCCCAGGTCCCCTGCGCCATTTTCTTTCTTTCTTTCTTTCTTTTTTTTTTGTTTGTTTTTTTGTTTTTGGTTTTTGGGTCACACCTGGCGATGCACAGGGGTTACTCCTGGCTCTGCACTCAGGAATTACTCCTGGCGGTGCTCAGGGGACCATATGGGATGCTGGGATTTGAACCCGGGTCGGCCGCATGCAAGGCAAACGCCCTACCCGCTATGCTATCACTCCAGCCCCAACCCTGCGCCATTTTCAAAAGGAGCCAGTACAGCAAGTTTGGTCGGTTTTTTTTTTTTGGTGGCCTTTTGGGTCACACTAGTGATGGAATGGGCGGTCACATGCAAGGCTAACGCCCTGGCCCCATAGCAAGCTTATTTCTATCAGAGTGCCAGCATCGCCAAATGCCTGCCTTTGATGCTGGCCAAACCCTGTCTGTGTCTGGGTCTCTGAGGGCCTCACAGCACCACACAGGGTCTGCCCCATGGCAGGCTCCTGCCACTCAGCCAGGTGGTCTCAGAGTCGTCCATACTGGAAGCCTGGCTCCCAATGTTGTTCCCTCATGTGGATCTGGCACAAGAGAACTTCACCTGGGCAGAAGCTGGTAACCTGAGTCCAGGGGCAGAGTGCCCTGAGGAAAGGATCTTCAGTTCCCACAGGACACAGAGACCACCAACCTCCCAGATGGAGACTGGCAGGTCAGAGGGCAAGGCATGGAATCACCGAAAGAGACACAATGTGAAAAGGAGACAGTGGAAAAGTCATCCCAAGGAGATGAGATCTGCTCGACACAGAAGTGTTTACTTGGAGATGAGAATGTCATGTCAGATGGTGCTTAGGGGACCAGATGTGCCAGGGATTGAACCTGGGTTTTGTGTGTGCAAGGCAAAGTGCTTTACCCCTGCACTGTCTCTCTGGTCTGTCACAAGGTGTTTAAAAGGAACCTGACAGAGGGAAGGACACCTGCCTAGCACGCGCTTGACCTGCATTTGATTCCCGGCACTGGGGAGATCACTGAAGCGGTGGAGCATGTGCCCAGCATGTGTGCAGCCTGGCGTTTCACCCCAGATCAGCACCTCAGGGTACGGTACCTATACTGGAAAAAAAAAGGCAAAAGCATCTCAAGGACCAAGGTAAATTCTAGTTCAAAGAAAATTTAAAGTGGGGGAGATATAGCACACTGGATATGGCACTTGCTTTATACACGGCAGACCTGGGCTCAACACCAGCATCCCATGGTCCCCTGAGCACTACCAGAAGTGACTCCTGAATGCTGAGCCAGAAGTAAACTCTGAGTGGCCTAAGTCCTGTCCCCAAACACAAACAAAACAAAATTTAAATAATTCCCTAGCTCAGAGTGTACAGCAGGGAAGGTGCTTGCCTTGAACAGGGCAAATCTGGATTGGACTCCCAGCATCCTATATGATGCCCCAAGCCCTGCCAGGGTAATTCCTGAGTGCAGAGCCAGGAGTCAGGCCTAGGATCATCTGGTGTGGCCCACAACAAAAACAAAGTAACAACAATCAAGAAAATATTCCCCAAGAAAGCTCCAGACTCCTCACAACCAGGAGGGGGTGGGGACATGCCCATTGCAGAGAACAGGCTGCATTTCCCCTGAGGGCACCTTGGCCACTCACCATCTGCTGCTGCTCAGACCAAGTGGCCACGTTAGGGTGCCCGGCAGATGGAGGAGGGCAGAGCTCTGCATCCACACACAGAAGGACATGAATGAGCTCGTTCACCCACCAAGAGCGAAAGGAAACGCCACAAAACAGCACCATCTGCTGAGGGTAGAGAAAGGTCAAAAGAAAAAGCGGCAGAGTCCTGTGAGGGGTGTTCAGGTGCGGCGCAGAGAGGCTCGACCCATCTGAAGTCCCCCGCCACAGGGCCCTCAGTACTACGGCTGGACACATCTGGCTGAGTGGCAGAGGGAGGACCAGAGGTTGAAACCATGGCCTCACACTTCCAAGGACAGCAGCGTTCAGCCAACCCAGAGCCAGATGTCTCCGCAGCGCTCAGTAGAGAGCAGACAATCAGGGTGATCACGCCCATCACAGAAAAGAGCAAAGAGAACTTCCAGGTCCATGAGGTGGTATTTGCTCTTTCCAGAAAAGACTACCTCATAGAAATCATCTGGTCTCTGGGCTAAGTCACTCCTGCAAGTGTTCAAGGGCCAGAGAGAGACAGAGATAGAGAGGCAGAGAGAAAAGGAGAAAGAGGCGAGAGAGAGAGGAGAGAGGGAAAGGGAGGAGAGAAAGAGGGAGAGGGAGAGAAAGATGGGGAGAGGGGGAGAGGAGAGGAGAGAGGGACAGAGAGGGAGAGAGAGAAGAGAAGGAGGGAGGGAGAGGGAGAAAGGAGGTGAGAAAGATAGGGAGAGAGGGAGAGGGAGAGAGAAGAGACAGAGAGGGAAAGAGAGAGAGAGGAGAGAGGAAGAGGGAAAAGGAGAGAGAGGAGAGAGGCAAGGGAACTTGGGGTCCTGCAGGAGGCTGGAGTTCATCCCTGCTATCAAAGGGAACAGCCTGTGTGCACTGCTGGGAATGACTCTGAACTCCTAACCTCCTCATGAGGAGCAGTGTGAATGACACCCAACAAGAGAAGCCAACAGATTAACACCACCTCATCAGTTCCCCACCTGGCCAAACACCCCAATGACACCTGGAAAGGTCACTAAACCGATGGCACAGACTGGAGAGCAGGCAGAGTCAGTTCTCAGCACAGCTTAGCAGGAGGCCTTTATTCAGCCTCTCCCACCCACCCCCACTCCAGCACACAACTGGGAGTGCTCCTGAGCACTGATGTGTGCGGTCCCCAAATTGAACCAAACAAAACCCAATGTGCAAAACATACAGTGTTAATTTCTGATAGTCTGGATGTGTCTTCACTAATCCTATAAACATGCCAGAGCATTGAAATAGACTTTTTCCTTGAAGTTCACCGGTTGCCATAGAAATGGCATCAAAATG
Source organism: Sorex araneus (assembly GCF_027595985.1). Taxonomy (NCBI): domain Eukaryota; kingdom Metazoa; phylum Chordata; class Mammalia; order Eulipotyphla; family Soricidae; genus Sorex; species Sorex araneus. The sequence continues at coordinate 231,439,748 of NC_073303.1, forward strand.
CATTTGCGGATCAGAAGGCACCATGGCTGCAGCAAGGCCCTGGTGACTCCAAGAACACAGGCGGGCACCAGCTCCTTGAGAAAGCCAGGACCAGGAAATAACCTCCACGGAAAGAATGTCCTTTGCTGGCTCGGGCCTTCCCACTGGGTTGCTGCCCTTCCTTCAGACACAACCTCCTTTCCCCCAGCTAGCCCAAGTGCCAGAGCAGTACAGGCCACAGCAGGAGGACCTGGACAGAAATGGCAGGTGCAGGAGACTGAAGTTCCTCACATGCAGCCGGTGGGTCTGCCTTGCTAACTCGGTGGCTGCCCATGCTGGCACGTGCTCAAACAGACCTCACTGGCATGGGTATGTGAGGAGATGATGCAAAACCTAGAAAGAAGCTGAAAAGCAACGTGGGTCCAAAGGGGCCAAGCACGGGAGCCGAGGTGAGATGGTTCACCTGTCATCTGAGGGATACTAGCTTAGGTGGAAAGTGAATTTTTTTTTTTTGCTTTTTGGGTCACACCTGGCTCTGCACAGGGGTTACTCCTGACTCTGCACCCAGGAATTATCCCTGGCGGTGCTCAGGGGACCATATGGGATGCTGGGAATCAAACCCGGGTCAGCCGTGTGCAAGGCGAACGCCCTACCCGCTGTGCTATCACTCCAGCCCCGGAAAGTGAATTTCTGACCCAGTCATACAATAGAAGACAGCAGGCTTTTGTCATCCACCACCAAGCACCTGACGCTGTGGGTTCCTGAGGACAGATGGCAGGGGCTCACGGGCAGGCTTTTTTCAGTCCTTTCCCACTCTGCTTCTTGTTCTCCTGTCATCCCCCCACTGATGCATCAGGGAACATGCTAGCTCCAGTCGGCCATTCCTTCTGTCTTGGGGGCTTGTTGGGTCCCCTTCCCACTCCTGACAGGGGAACCACTCAGGGGAGAACTACAGGAGACACAGTGCCTGTCACATGTCATCTGCGGGGCACCTTGCCGATAGTGACACAAGGAGCCCCACACAGTATGAGCTGTGATTCAGCTGCCCAAAGCCCTAGTGTTCAAAGACCAGGCCCCTGTTCTGCCCACCCTCCATTCTAAGATGCACAGGCCAGATGGCCCATGGCAACAGTACTCCTGTCACAAAACACCCAGAGGTGCCCTCGTGACCCCTGTTCAGGCAGCAGACTCAGAAGACCCGACCCCATCCCAAGATCTCTCTTAGCGGCCAGAATCACGGCTGCAGGAGCCCTTGGCAAGATCTGGAAGGAGAATGTGATGAACAGTGGAGAAAGAAGCTGGCCTAATAGGGCGTGTAAGCAGGAGCAGACACCCCAAAGACAAGTACGTGGGCTTTCAGTTCCAGGATACGTGACCTGGACTCCTGAGAGGAAGGGAAGAGCTCTGTGCGCACCCCAGGGTTCACCCAACAGAGGGCTCAGAGGTCCCTCTGGGCGGCCACAACAAGCATCGGCAGCGGTGCAGCTTCAGTGGCCAAAGGAAGCACTGCTCAGAGACCAGTGACAAGCGTGCAGAAAAACCCAGGACCAGCCAAACTGCAGAAGCCAACAGAAAATGTGCAGATTAAGGGGCCGGAGCGACAGTACAGTGGGTAGGGCATTTTGCCTGCATGAAGCCAACCCAGGTCCCATCCCCAGTACCCCACATGGTCCCCCAAACTCATCAGTAGTTTCTTAGTGCAGAACCAGGAGTAAGCCCCAAACACTAGATGTGTCCACTAGGGTGTGGGGAGGGGAACAGATAAAAGCAAACGCAGGGAACTGGAGAGTGCCAGTGAGGTGAGGCCGGCCTGGGCTCAATCCCTAGTACCACGGATCAACTAACCAAACAGGAAAACAAAAACATGAACTCCATTCCATAAGAGCAGTTGTTTGTAGAGTTCCTGATGGCCTGAAGTCCAGGGCAAGTGGCACTGGGTGAGGCCACCACAAAGCCCTGCACTGGCCAACAAGGCAGGCTTATCTCCAGCCCCAGGAGCCCAATTTAGGAGCAGGAAGCCACAGCTGGGGATTTGATAGCAGGCAGGAAGAGACAGCTCTGCATTTCAAAAAGACACAGCAGACAACAGGCAGGTCACAGCAAAGGACAGCCTTAGGTGACCCTAGGGGCCCCACTCCTCAATCGGTGGAATATATGCAACGTAGCACTGACCACTAACAAGGTGCCGTTCAGCACTCACACCAAGACCACGAGCACGATGCTTCCCTGGAGCTTTCCTACCAACTCTTCTCATCACCAAACGGTCTCTCAGGTGGCCATCATGCCAAGTGTCAAGGTCTATGTGTCCCACATACATGCTTGCTGCCAAACATGCTAGCCCTTTGGTAACAACAGGTCAGAGTAACACTTCCTTTGGCTGAATATCCCATGATACGAATACACTACACCAGTTGTACCCACCCCCATCAGCAGACACTTGGGTTGTCTTCATCTTTTGGTCAGTGTGATTACTGCAGTACTAGGGGAAGGTGAGCTTGCTTTTACCCTGAGAAGATGGAACTCACTTTAGAAAGCTTCATCTCCAACTAGCAAAAACAGCTTTAGCACTGTAGACAATCGGGACGCAATACCCCAGGTCCAAACTTAGCCACAGACATAGCCGAGGCCTGCCCTGTCTGCAGACTAGTAAGCAGGGCAGGGAAATGGGAGCACAGACAGTGACTTGCCTAGTGCTGTCCCCATCACAAGACCACGGCAGGTCTCTGGGTGCTCAACAGCACGCAGCTGACCCAGGCGAGATCTACTTACAAACAGCGGTTCATAGGAAATGTACCACCAGCAGCACCCAGGAAGTCTGCGGATCTCTTCTCACAAATTCCAAGGACAGGGTCCTTGGTCCAAGAGGCCACATTTAGCAGGGTTTCCAAGTCTCCCAGGTGATGTCAATACACACACTAAGATGCTGCACCATGGAACACAGAGTGCTCTCAGCAGCTCCCAGCCACTCTTAGCATCTGGAACTAAACATTTCTGTGTCAGAGTCAAACAAGACACCAACATCAAGGCAGACTGCCACCCTCCCTTGCATTTCTGCAGTTGTGACTGACAGAGGATCTGGCCGTGTGGCCCAGGTGCCTGCCCGACCAGGTGGGCACACCCTTGTGCAGAGACTTCAGGGGAAATGATGGTATGAGAGCCTGCTACTAGCATTCAACACAACCAAAACTTAGCTATGATTGCAGGGTTAATTTCTGGGGACTACAGTTCTCCTTCCCCACTGTTATTTTATATTTTTGTAGGAGAGTCTTCTCTAAACGCACGGGCAACTGACCACTTAAGGCAGGTTTCATGTTCCAAAGATCTGTCATGCCCAGGGAAGAATGTTGTCAAAGACGGCTCGGTGCCAGGGCTAATCCAAAATGAACCGAACTGCTGATCTCTTCAGAGCCTGGGGCTCTAGGACCTGGCTGACTCCCAAGATTCCTGGGATGCAGAAAACCAGAGTGAGTGAGAGTGTGCATATGTGTGTGTGAGAGAGAGCACATCCACGATAGGGGATCCTGAAGTTTGGGGCCCTGAGTGACAGAGCAGGCTGTCCCAGGCTCCAAAGGCCACGTAGAGAACAAAGAACCAACAGTCAGCTTTCAAAAAGGGAAGAGATAAGCTATAATTGTTTCCCCAATTGCTTCAACGCTCAACATCATACTACAATTTCCGGCTGTTTAGGCATTCCAAGTCAGCTACCACGTAGAGCTTCCAGGACGGCACCAGGGGCCTGAGAAATAGCCTCAGTGGGGTAAGTGGCATCATCTGAACTGCATGGCCTCAGAGCATTCCAGGGCACCAGGCAGGCGCTGGGGTTCCAGAGCTCCAGCCAGCACCCACCCCATCTCTCACCAAGATGCCAGCTGATCCCTGCCTGGTGTTCCTGTGGACTCACTGAGCATTCTGGAGACTGCAGTCCCCAGGCACCATCAGGGGCATTCCCACGTGCCCCTGTGGCCAGACTTGTCACCATCACAGAACTCCCCTAATGTAGAGACACAGATGCTTCTCTGGAGGACTGGGAGCGAGAAGAAAGGGGTGTACATGTGTGACCTCAGGCATTTCTGCAATCTCCACTTTGGGGCACAGGGGTAAAGCGTAACAGGAAGTTCTATTACCAGCATGTGCCCCACTGGAGAACCACTAAGAGGCATCATGGGGCTAGCAGTGAGACACTGAGCCAGGCAGTAACATTACTGGCAATGATGCACAGGTGCCCAAGGCGGCACCCACAATTTAATTTGGCTTTCATTATAAAGTCCCACAAAACACATATACGCGGACTTACAAATAATTAAGTACAGCTGCAATATTTGATTCTGAATCTTGGCAGAATCCAAACTGTGATGATTGGTTGTCAAGAACACTTTCCTTGCATTCTTTTATTTCCCTCCACTACAAAGTCACTTGAGATCCCACTGGCTGCCCAATCTGCTCCTGATATCAGCCCCTTTGGCATTTGTTCTGTCTTTAGTGCTCAAGAGCCTTTTCTCCTCCACCATCCATAGAAGGGCCATGGCCATACCCAGAGGTGGTCTTCTCAGTAGCTCATGGCGGGTGCCCCTCTGCCCAGCAGTCTAGAGGTCATCACTCTTGGCCTGCAGGGACCAACTGCTCCACTCTCTCACTGTACACTTGTGCCTCCCTCAGGTGGAGCTCCCAGGCACAAAGGAAGCAGTTGCCCTGTGTTGGAGACAGTGACGGGAATGCCTGCAGTACTCCTTCAAATGGCTGTTCACATTGCTCTTTTCACAGTATTTAGTGCCCAACCTAAGGGTTATGCCAGTTGAGGCCAAAGAGGCAGCTCAGTGTTCAGGCGTGGATGTGCCACACGCCCTTGCAAGAACCAGTCAGCACATAGCCTGCTAAGACCTGCATGTGGGCCCTGCACCTGACCCTTGTGGCTACTCTCAGTCTGGCCATCCAGCACTCTTCCTGAGCCACTCTGTATGTCATTTCTTCTGCTTCCATCTCAGGGAGTGGCCTTTCACAAAGGTGTAAGAGTCAGTCACGGGCCACCAATGCCTCACGGACATCACTCTCCCCTATAGAGGCACTGTGCAACTGCCCAGAGTTCTGCCCCTGCTCACAGAGGCAATGAGCAAGCTCCTCTCAGGCTCTGCTTTTTAAGGTTTGTTTGGAGGTCACATCCCGTTGATGCAGAAGGGTTATTCCTGGCAGTGCTCAGAGGACAATATGGGATGCTAGGGATCCAACCGCATGCAAGAGTAGCACCCTACCCATTGCACTATCACTCTAGCCCCCAGTGCCCTGCTTAGGAATGTGTAGGCCCAGCTTTCCCTCCAAGAGTAGCTGCACAGATGCCAAGCCACCAGCGCCTGCTGGGGATTCTCTGAGCCTGGGGAACGCAGCTGGACTCAACAGTGCCCAAAGACCCGAGGCTCAGGAGCACAGGGCTGCTGGACTCTAATCTCAGGGTACTCTGTTCGGGTGGACGGCGATCTTGGCACATACACTTCTGAGGCAGACCTGACCCCCTTTCAGAGAAAACACTGAAAGGGGTGCTATAGGTACCACTCCCCCCCCCCACATAAACAAAAGCTCCATGGGGCTGGAGCGATAATAGCACAGCGGGTAGGGCATTTGCCTTGCATGCAGCCGACACCGATTCGATTCCCAGCATCCCATGTGGTCCCCTGAGCACTGCCAGGAGTAATTCCTGAGTGCAGAGCCAATAACCCCTGAGCATTGCCAGGTGTGACCCAAAAAGCAAACAACAACAACCCCCCCCCCCAAAACCCAAAAGCTCCGTTAACTCACCTGCGCATGCCCCAAGTTCCGGGCGTGGTACTAGAGGCCTCCCAGCATGTTGGGGCCGAGAAGTACCGCACTCACGGGGCCCAAACACACTCTGGCGGCCATGAGACTAGCATAGTCTGGTCAGGAGACTGAGAGGGGTCTCCAGCAACAGTTCAACGGCTGATCCCAAAGGCAGCAGTAGGTGTCCTGTGTGTCATGGACACTGGGTGTAGCATGAAAACAAACAAAACATGCCAAGTGTTGTCCATTCTGGGAATGGCTGAAGTGATACAGCTGCATCACAGGGGAGCAGTAGCCCCACAAGAGGCTTCCGCCCTGGCACCGAGTCCCACTTAAAAGCACTGCTTTAGAGTGACCAGGGAGCCAGGGACAGCACAGGACTAAAGCGTTGACCCTGTATGTGGCTGAGCCTGGTTCCATTCCCCAGGACCACTAGACCCCTCAAAGCACTGTAAGGTATGGCTTGAACCATACCTCCTCTCCCCCAGGTAGAAGGAAGGGATCCCTGTGAAGCAAGAGGAATCCAAAGGAAACCCTGAAGGATGTGGGGTAGGACCGTGGGTTCTTGAAGGAACCAAGAACTATGGACTGGGAGGTGCTTTTCTATGAAGTCAGGAGCCATTAGGGCCTAGGGTGGGACTTTAAGATTTCATCCTTTGTGCAGAGGAGTTTCAGAACACAGAAAAACAAAACTATGCTGCAGTGAACAAGTCCAATTTTTTTTTTTTTTTTTTTTTTTTGCTTTTTGGGTCACACCCAGCGATGCACAGGGGTTACTCCTGGCTCTGCACTCAGGAATTACGCCTGGCGGTACTCAGGGGACCATATGGGATGCTGGGAATCGAACCCGAGTTGGCCACGTGCAAGGCAAGCGCCCTACCTGCTGTGCTATCACTCCAGCCCCAACATGTCCAATTTTAATAACGTACTTTCCATCAGATTCACCAATTCTATTTAATTAAACCACGACCATCTTCTCAACTAAATTTTCCTTAGAGACCTGGGGTCAACAGCTATTCTACATCATTACATGGAATCAAACTAAATTCTTAGAAGAGTGGCTAAATTACAAGGAAACCATGCAAAGTGCTAATCCATAGTCTTCCTTATGTTTGTTCTTGGGTCACACCTTAGTCAAGTGCTCAGGGCTTACTGACCTGGCCTGCAGGGGACGCTGGGCGGTGCTGGGGATAGACCCTGAGCTGGCTGTGTGCAAGGCAAATGCCTCACCCAGATACCTATCTCTGGGGCCCAACTGTTTTTGATTTGGCTTTTGGGCCACACCTGGCAGTACTCAGGCCTTACTCTTGATAGGACTTGAGGGACCATAAGCCATAGCAGGGATCTAGGTTGGGAAAGGGGGGTCCGAGATAAGCCCTTCCCCCTTGTACCACCTCTCTGGCCCAAGGAAAAAAGTTCTGTTTGGGGGCCACGCCGGAGTTGCCAGATACAAGGCAAGGGCCTATCTGCTGCGCTACCCCTTAGGCCTCAGCGGAAAATGAGAGTTGGTGGAGATGTGGCTCAAGTGGTAACACACACCTTACATGGGGCAAGGCACTCTAGGGGCCCGCAAGCAGCACCACGTGACCTCCACAACAATTAATAAACAAACCCCCCTCTTCCTCTGGGACATACTGACTCCAAGCCACCATTCTCCCTCACCCACCGAGCTGTGTTCACAGCACATCGCTGGGACCCAGTCGTGGAGTGCACCTCCACCAACCACATGTTCAAGACACAGTGCGGGTCTGCATGGATGCAGAACTATGTTCACAGGTTGGCTTCTGGTCGGCGCTCTGTTGAAACAGGAAGCCCCCTCCACCCCCCCCACCCTCCCCCCCCGTGCTGGGCACAGGATGGAAGTCAGGGCAGCATATGCCTATGTGCTCTGTACTAAAACAACTTCCACAACCCTGAATACAAGTCCTAAGTGGGCAATCAAGGCCCCACGAACTTCCACCCTACAGTGCTCAAAGAGCACCCGCTTCACAAGTCTGATTTAACAACTCTGGGAAGCCTGGACAAAGAACCTCGACCCCCTCAGACTTGCACTGGAGTGTCAAGGGAAAGAGGTCCACCGCTGTGGGTGTGTTCACTAAACTCTGCAGAAGCTGGCACTGCTTTGGGGCCAATGCCTGGATGAAAAGATGGGCCCCCTTGGGTCACGCCCATCCTGAGAGAGGGTGTGTTGCAGCCCTGTCACCTCTGTCCAAGCACCAAGGCTGACTTGTGTGCGATGGACTATCTCCTCGGTGGACTGGAGGCACCCAGCAACCTCAGGCCTGGTGTGCCTGCCCTATCTCCGCACAGCTGTCTCTGGTGGGGCAGCACCTCACTAACTCACCCATGCCAGAGGTGGAGGGCCTAGAAAGAAACCCAGGGCACACTCTCAGAGCAGACACACTCTAGACCACAACACTCAGCAGTCGGGGGAAAGGAGGGGACAATCCATGGTGCAGGTCCAAGCACTGAGAAGGACACAGACAGCAGGGCAGCAAATACAACCTCACCGTTTCAGAACAGGCAAATAGTAAGTGGAGACAGGCAAGTCCATTAAGAAAAGCCAGCTCTACCTTCCCTTGAGGGAAGGCCATCTTGAGGCAACCGGTTTGCCCAGAGTCTAGCACCAAAGAGAAGCACCGCCTGAAAATAAGCAATGGAAATGAGGAGTCAAGGGGGTGAAGTTGAGTGTCAAGAGTCCTGTGGGCCCAGCCCAACACTCAAGTGCAAAGGATGCTCCCAAAGGCTTTCTGGCACCAACGGCCTGGAACATCCTCATGGATAGCACAGGAAGGACAGGCAAGCTACAAGCACTTCATTCCAGAAAGAGCCAGTATAGAAACAGCTCCAGGTGACAATTCAAAAACCGCATTCCTGAGTTTGCAAAGGCAAACAGATGGACAGGAAGATGGTTTATATACACCCCTAATCTATCAACTCAATGGTTTCCTAATGTCAAAAGGAAAACAAACGTAGACACATATAGACTTTTTTTTATAACTGAAAACACACCAGAGTCAAGTAATTTTTTTGGTTTTTTTTGCTTTTTGGGTCACACCCGGCGATGCACAGGGGTTACTCCTGGCTCTTCACTCAGGAATTACCCCTGGCGGTGCTCAGGGGACCATATAGGATGCTGGGATTAGAACCCGGGTCGGCCACATGCAAGGCAAACGCCCTACCCGCTGTGCTTATCGCTCCAGCCCCAGAGTCAAGTAATTTTTAATGATGATTATAAATGAACAAATGGTACATGGATAGTACCACCTTCTATAGAAACTTCACTGACTCTTTTTTGCACAATTTCCAGTTTGAATCCCCTTACAGAAAGGGGCGTGAGGGAGGGGGGTGTCAGAGCAACAGTACAGAGGATAGAATGCTTGCCTTTACGCAGTCACCTGGGTTCATACAGTCCCCTGAACCCCGCCTGGAGTAAGCTCTGAGCACCGCGGAGTGTGGCATAACAAAGCCAAAACTAAAACAGAGAACAGAAAGGGAAATTGGCAAGGAAAACAAAATTCATGCCTGTTTTATGTGGCTGCAATATAACTGAGCAGAGCAACGGCTTCATCTACTCACACCAACAGTGAATGAGTAGGGGAAATACCCATCAGCGATACAAATTCAGTCTTCAACTGCTGGAGACTAGGGAGGCGCAAAAGCATTTTTAATACATACTAGACTTAGAAGTAACAGTTCTTTCCCACCTTTGGACAACTGTCTCAATTACAAAAGTCTGTATCTTTCAGGCTCATGGTATTCTATTTCCTGCTGCTTCCACATGAGAGGGCTGTGCGGAGGCAGGATGACACGAGGCTTACCACCTAGTCCTCACTGCAAGTGTCACTCTCAAGAACGGTGCTTTCCTCTCCCACGAGTTCCATGCCCATTGGCCTGAAGGTTCAAGAGCCGCAGGAGGGGGCCAGAGCGATAGCACAGCGGGTAGGGCGTTTGCCTTGCATGCGGCCGACCCGGGTTCAATCCCCGGCATCCCATATGGTCCCCCAAGCACCGCCAGGAGTAATTCCTGAGTGCAAAGCCAGGAGTAACCCCTGAGCATTGCTGGGTGTGACCCAAAAAGCAAAAAAAAAAAAAAAAAAAAGAGCCGCAGGAGAGCAGGTGCTAAGTCACAGATGTCAGGGACCACAGCCAGTGATTCCCCAGGTCTCCGGGCATCCAACACCATGAAAAGGCTGACCTCCTACAGCAAAGGCTTCAGCAGAGCACCAACACCTAGGGAGTTTTGCCAGCAGCGGCAGCCTCAGGCAGGGGCCCAGAACAAACACTGGCAGCCTCTGCAATGGTGCAGGTCAGCACGTTCTGCCATTCCTCACCCTCAGAAGAGCACAAGCTGAAGAAGTGAGGGCACCGGGGGGGGGGAGGGGTGTCTTGAGAGAGGACCCTGCAGATACAGTGATTGACAACAACAACAAAACCCCACTTTCTTCTTTTTTTTTGCTTTTTGGGTCACACCCGGTGATGCACAGGGGTTATTCCTGGCTCTGCACTCAGGAATCACCCCTGGCGGTGCTCAGGGGACCATATGGGATGCTGGGAATCGAACCCGGGTCGGCCGCGTGCAAGGCAAACGCCCTACCCGCTGTGCTATTGCTCCAGCCCAACCCCACCTTTTTTCACAAAGAGGATTTTACAAGGAGAAACCACCAGAGGTGCAGAGGTGTTCCACAGTTTCTGAGTCATACATTTGTAAATGACCACAAAAGCAGCAATAGCACACAAAAAGGAGTATCTTCAGAACCACGAAGAGTCTCAATCCTCCCATACGTTCCTCATCCCTAAATAAACCTAAATTCACTGCCGTCTAAACTCACACTCCTTGGGCTTTCAGATGCTAAGAAAGCCCTCCTCCAAAACTTCAAGGCGAGGGGCCGGAGCGATAGCACAGCGGGTAGGGCATTTGCCTTGCACGTGACCGACCCGGGTCCAATCCCCAGCATCCCATATGGTCCCCCAAACACTGCCAGGAGTAATTCCTGAGTGCAAAGCCAGGAGTAACCCCTGAGCATCGCTGGGTGTGGTGTGACCCAAAAACAAACAAACAAACAAACAAACACACTTCAACTTGAGGTCAAGTCCTCTACGAACTGCTCAAGGCCCCTGTCCAAGAAGTAACAGGCAGGGCAGGCCTCATCCCTGATGCTAGTCTCTCAAAGTCATTCTGAACCCCTAAAAGGGCCAAGTAATCCCAGCTACTACAACTGTAGGAAAAGGAGCCCACTAGCAGCGCTTAACACTTGTTTCCGATTAATGAGATTTGAGCGGGCTTTCTGTAATACGAGAGAAAGTGCCAAACAGCAGACTTTACTACGCACAGAGGACACTGAAATGTCCACACGCCCTCATCCACGCAAGCGTTCCTGAAGCTCGCCACCTGGTCCCCTATCTGCTCCATGCTTTCTCAGGGGATTGAGCTGTTTCACTCTGCTGCTTCCTGTAGACCTTGGGATGGCCACACCAGCCCCTAATCTCTGGTACTCACCCTAGTGACCCTTACGATGTGTTTGACTGGCCCCTAGCTGTCTCCAGATAAACCGAACCTTTCAATTGACTGATCAAAAGAATCAGAGACGAAGACATCCTGAAACGTCTTCACTACTACTTTCTCGAGTAACTCAACTTCAATGGCTTTCAGTCAATTTTGGTTTTTGACTCAAAACCAGAAAATTAGCTTCTCCCCCTTTCGGTTATCCCGAATTTTGTACTGTTTCATATTAGGGAGTACACTCTACTTCTAGCAAAGAAACCAGCACAAGAAAAGTAAACCATTTAGTTCTTTCTCCCAATCCCAACACTGGTGAGCAGGATGCTAAGGGGGCAAAGACTGGGCCATTTATGGCCCAGTGGTTGCCAAGGACCACACATCCTAGTGCTCCCCGAGAACCTTTATCTGTCAGTAAGAGTGCTTGGCCGGGGGTCAGTGTACTGAAGACGGAACCATCTCAGAGTTCCTGTATGAGCCCTGGATTCAGCTGTCCCTGAGCCCCACTCAAGACTCGACACAGCAACAGCAGCCAATAATCTTTTGTTTGGGGGCCATACTTAGGGGTACGGGTGATGTTCAGTGCTGAGGAATTACTCCCGGTGGTGCTTGGATACTAGGGATCGATCGAATCCAGGTGGGCAGAATGCAAGGCACATGCTCTACCTGTTACACTTACGGCTCCAGTTCCCAACACAGCAGTCAATTTTTTTTGAAAGCCATATGAACTTTATGTTCTTGATAAACTGGGACTATACAACTCTTTCCCTTAAAAAAAATTTTATTGAATCACTGTGAGATAGACCCTTACAAAGCTGTTAATGATTAGATTTCAGTCATACAGTGTTCCAACACCCATCTCTCCACCAGTGTACATTCCCAGCAGTAGTGTCCCCAGGTTCCCTCCCATCACCCCCCCACCTGCCTCTATGGGCACTGTGCCAATTTTAAAACTAGCTAATGAAACTAAAGATCAGTGTGGCATACCTATTACTGAAAAGTATATCCAGGATGTGGGAGCCTTGGGCAAGTAACAAAATAGATAGGCAAGTGGCCAAAAAGAAAAACAAAAACAAAACTGATGTACCCACAATGACCACTGAGTAGTAACATATAGTACATAAACCTTGTCAATTCACACTTTTGGACACAACTTCCAGTAAGAGATGCCCTTTGTCATGAACACATAAATGCATAAAAGCCAAGGTTTTAGGCAATACCCCTGAATGCATGCTGACACTTCCTTAAAAAAAATTTTTTTTTTTTGTTTTTGGGTCACACCCGGCGAAGCACAGGGGTTACTCCTGGCTCTTCACTCAGGAATTACCCCTGGCGGTGCTAAGGGGACCATATGGGATGCTGGGATTAGAAATCGGGTTGGCTGCGTGCAAGGCAAATGCCCTACCCGCTCTGCTATTGCTCCAGCCTCCTGACACTTCCTTTTACTCCTAAGCAATAACTGCAGCCCATTAAATTAATGTCATTACCAGTTTTAAAGACACAAAATTTAAATTATTTATTGTTTCTTAAATGCTAGATCCCGCTTCAAGTTCTTTAGAGCCCCAACACAAGAGAAACGACTGAGCGCAGTAACCAAGCCCATGCCCTTCCCTCTGCTCCTCCTCACCGCCGGGCCCAGGTTCCACACCCCTCACCCTAACAGTCTACTACTCTGCCTCACACAGTGAGAATCTTTCCCAGGTGTAATCACCCCTCCATGCTGCCACCTTCTTCCTTTCCTCTTACAGAACCTCCCAAGAGAGCACCGCTGGGACACATGTGGTAGTGTTACTGAGGTCGGTCTCGCACAAGGACACAGGTGTGCAGCTTCTTCTGGAAAGCACACAGCCTCTCCCCTGGCCCGATCAAGACCCCCATGTCTCCTAACAAGCCTTGAGTAGACACTGAGACAAGGAAGGACATAACAGCTTTTCCTCACACACGTCAGGCAGGACAGAGCAAGTGCCACCCGAGAGGAATGCCAAGCAGACTCCCAATCCCACTCAAACCCTTCAGCACACAGATCCCATTTTACAAATAAGGAAACCAAGAAGGTGGAAGTAGCCTGAGGTCACGGCCAGATGGGGGTGGGGCTGGCTGACCCTGTGAGGTGGATTCCATAGTTCTTTCTCCACAGTAAACAACTCCACCCCAGCCCATTAACCTAGCTTGTCCAGCACAAAGTTCTGAATTTCCTACATGGACAGGAAGTTAAGATTTTCGCCCGGGTAGCAGGATAGTTGGGGTGGGGTGGAGAAAAGGGCTGATGTGAGTCAAGGAAAAGATCAGAGTCAACTGGGATGTACTGAAAATCTTCACCTGTAAGTGTATTGCAAATTTGAAAAAAGGGGGAAGGGGGACAGAGCAGTCACTATAGACTTTTGGAGCCAGTTTTGCTCAGGGGTTACTCCTGGCTCTGCACTCAGGAATTACTCCTGGCGGGACACTGGGAACCATATTGGGTACTGGGATCTGGCTGTACCATCTCTCCAGCCCAGGGCAAAGTCACTCAAGTACTCTAAACACGATCACATGTTTAGATTGAGCCAATTCTGAAAGACAGTCTAACAGGTCACACACAGGGAAAGCAGACAGGGAAAGCAGACTGGATCTAAAGGCCCCTGGTCAGGTAACTGGCACCAACTTCTTGTCACCAGTCCCATGTCTATGCAGGACCTCAGCCTAAGGACTCCACTTCTGGGACCTCTTGGAGGTACAATCTTCCTGGGGACCTGAACTCTTCAAGCTCAGATGCGATCACAATTCGAATGTAGGCCACGGGGCAGAGAAAATAAGAGAGATGCAGCTGATGCTTTGCAGAACAACAGCCCTGGCTCCCTCCCTTAACTTGGCTACTGTCTTTGTAAAACCACCACCACGCAAATAACCAAGTTTAATTAAAAAAAAAAAAAAGTTTGGACCTGAGGACACACAGGGACACCTTTCCGGCTGTGGTGGGGGCTACTCTACAGACAACTTCTAGGGACAGTGCTGGAAGCTGGCTGCAAATCCACTAATCCCATTATCACTGATTTCAATCTGGTTAGCAGATAAAAACAAATCCTCTTCAATCCCCACCTTCAATATTTCCTCCTGGCACCTCCACTCATTATAATGAACAGCATGGGTCAGGAAGATACCTGGACCATTATGGGCCACCCAGGCCTCCAGCAGCACTGCTGCCACTGGCTGCATCTTCCCTGGACAATGACAGAAAGTGCGTCGGTGGGGGTGGAGATACTACAGTGGGTAGGTGCTTACTTCAAATGCGGCCAACCCAGGCTCAATCATCAGGTTCCCACATGGTCCCCTGATCTCCATTCATTTCTGAATGCAAAGTCACTGTTTTCTAAGCATCACCAGTGTCCCCCAAAACAAAAATGAAATTTTTTTAAAAAGGGGGGAAGGGTTTGAGCCTTGAGAAGGCACTACCTGGGCTGAAAAAGAACCAAGTGAGGTCTGGAAAAGAAGGTCCACATTGGGCAGCAGGGGGCAGGACACAGGGCTGAATGGAGACAGAGACAAACTTCCAGGGTGACAATCCTCTAAGACTCAGGAAACTAGGGTTGTCACCACAGATCAGGAATTCTGAGGCATGACTCAAAGACACAAAGTCCAAGGGGGAGAAGAAAGGCAAAAGAGTAAGACCCTGCAGGATACCTGAGCCTCGCAGCACACTCTCAAGACAGCTTTAAACAACTACTATCTGAGGGGGAGGAAATGGAGAAAACAAGGCACTGTCAACTAGTGACTGGATAAATGAAAAATAAACCTTTCTAGAAAGTTCATTTCTATCAGGTTTTTCAAATGTGCTCTCTGATCTAGAGATTCCTCTGTGTGTGATGTGAAAACCATACTCAAATGTTCAGAGAGGGGGCTGGAGCAATAGCACACTGGGTAGGGCGTTTGCCTTGCACTCGGCCAACCAGGGTTCGATTCTCAGCATCCCATATGGTTCCCCAAGCACCGCTAGGAGTAATTCCTGAGTGGAAAGCCAGGAGTAACCCCTGTGCATCACCAGGTGTGATCCAAAAAGCAAAAAGTTCAGAGTTATTTAAAATACAGTATTTGTTGCTTGGGGTTTTGGACTATCCAGAAGTGTTGAGAGCTCACTTCCAGCTCTGTTCAGGGTACCAAAAATGGTGATGGGATCAAATCACCATACAGGGTTAGCAGTATGCAAGGCAAAGGCTACATCTCCTGTCCTATCTCCCTGGCCCAATAGAATAGAATATTTGGGAAATTAAAAAACAACAAAAACAACAACACCAAAAACACCTTAGATTAATTTATTTGCCTGTGGATAAGGACTAGAATAAAAATGGGATTTAGGGTGGAGTTAGCTCAAAGGGCCTAAATACATGCCTTCATGAAGGAGTCTGGGTGCAATTCCCAGCACTGCATGGTCTGTGCTGCCGCCTCTCCACCCCTACACAGCCAAGTGTGACCCCCCAAAATTATTTTTTAAGTAAGATTAAGAAATTTTAAACATAATACCACCCTACTGTTCCATATTCACCAAATTCTTTAAGATGACCAGTGCTCACCTCAGCAGTATATACATTAAATGGAATCAGTACAGAGACCAACAGGACCCCCGGGCAAACTGTCATACGAAAGTGTTCCTTATCTTTAGAAAAATAAAATGATGATGCACTCCTTTTAAAACCTTGCAATTCTGAAACAACATGGACCAGCAACAGTACAGCCCTACAGCCCTTCAGGGCTCATTCAAAAAGGGGACAGATGGTTGCTTTGCCCTATGACACTGGTCTCCCTCTTCATTTCTGCTGGCTGGACTACAACATCCATGATTTACGATGAAACATGATAATGAACTGAGTTGGTAGTAGCCTTCTTGGACCCGGGGGGAAGGCACAAATCTTCAGGTGGGGAGTATAGGGATTAAGGGTTTTTTTGCCTTGCATGCAGCAGATCCCAACCCTGTATATGGTCCCTGAGCATCACCAGGAGTGATCTGAGTCTAGAGCCCGGGGTGGCTCAAATACTAATGAAATTTTCTTTAAAAACTGTCCTTTACAAATAGTGGCACTATTTGTAAACAACGCAACTGCCAGCATTCCGAACTCTTCTGTAAGAATGCACTGTACTAAAAGCCACAGGGGGATCAAACCATGCACACGCTCTGTACTACCACTTCTTATAAAGAACAACATCCATTAAAGCGCATGGGGTGGGGGGTAAGGAGGCAGTAAAAGTTGCGAGGATCAAGGGGATCCACGCTTATAGCAATGCAAGTAGTGCCTTATAGCTGAGCTTCTCCCCTGGCTCTCTGTAAATGTCAAAGAAAATCAGGGCAGTTAAAAAGCCACGGTGCTGGGGCTGGAGCGATAGCACAGCGGGTAGGGCGTTTGCCTTGCACGTGGCCAACTCGGGTTCGAATCCCAGCATCCCATATGGTCCCCTGAGCACCGCCAGGGGTAATTCCTGAGTGCAGAGCCAGGAGGAACCCCTGTGCATCGCCGGGTGTGACCCAAAAAGCAAAAAAAAAAAAAAAAAAGGCATGGCGATGCATTCTCTGAAGGTTAGTAACCTTGACCCAGCAATTCTACACACACCCAAGTACCCAAACAAGAAATAGTGGCACATCTGTCTACATAAAAAATGTGTGCCCAATGTCCACAACAACTTTTGTCACAAAAAAACTGAAACTACAAAAATGTCCAGTAAATGATGAATAAATCGTATGCGTGGGACATCATTCAGTCACGAAGAATGAAATACAGGCTCAAGTCAGAGCATAAACCTTGAAAATAATGGGTAGTGAATGGACAGGAAATCCTGTTTGTTTGTTTATTTATTTATTGCTTTTTGGGTCACACCTGGCGATGCACAGGGGTTACTCCTGGCTCTGCACTCAGGAACCACCCCTGGCAGTGCTCAGGGGACCATACGGGATACTGGGAATCGAACCTGGGTTGGCCGCGTCCAAGGCGAACACCCTACCCACTGTGCTATGGCTCCAGCCCCAGGAAATCCGGTTTAAAACCCACCCCAGACAATGCCAGGAGTGATTGCCCAAGTACTTGACCCCAAACCATAAATAAATAAAAACAAGTCTAGAATCAGTTAGGCGTTCAAGTGGTAGAGTGCACGCATCCAGCACAGATGAGGTTCTCAGGCCCATACCTGAATTGCACACGTAGACAAGCACAGCTGGTCTTCTCCCACATACAGCAAAGGGATCTGTTTGATAAGACTGAACCTCATGCACACGAATTCAGAACTTTAGAAAATACTCCATGTTGAAATACTAGGTATTACCTGTTTAGGTTCCATATGTGGAGACCAGTGGTGGTGGAAAACGAATACAGGGTCTCTCACATGCACTGGGCCACATCCCAGGCCAGGATCAACCTTTTACTGTAAGTTTTCCATTAAGAAATGCTACACGGGGGGCCGGAGCGATAGCACAGCGGGTAAGGCGTTTGCCTTGCACTCGGCCGACCCGGGTTCGATCCCCGGCATCCCATATGGTCCCCCAAGCACCGCCAGGAGTAATTCCTGAGTGCAGAGCCAGGAGTAACCCCTGAGCATCGATGGGTGTGACCCAAAAAGAAAAAAAAAAAAAAAGAAATGCTACACGGGCTGGAGTGATAGCACAGCGGAGAGGGGGTTTGCCTTGCACGCGGTCAACCCGGGTTCGATTCCCAGCATCCCACAGAGTCCCCTGAGCACCACCAGGAGTAATTCCTGAGTGCAGAGCCAGGAGTAACCCCTGAGCATAACTGGTGTGACTCAAAAAGAAAAAAAAAAGCTACACCCCAGGACCAACACAATAGTTCAGCAGGCAGGGTGCTTCCCCTACACAGCCCACTAGGGTTCAGGAACCACACAGGGTACTCCAAGCTCTCCAGGAGTGATCCCTTGAGCACAGCTGGGAATGGCCCAAACCCCTACCCACCAAAAGCATACTACCCATACACAATTACTACAACCCAATTCACTCCTAAAATACTTTTTGCGAAATAATTTTTGCGCGCGCTGGAGCGATAGCACAGCGGTAGGTAGGGCCTTGCACGCAGCCAACCTGTGTTCGATTCCTCCGCCCCTCTCAGAGAGCCTGGCAAGCTACCCGTGGCATATTGAATATACCAAAAACAGTAAAAATAAGTCTCACAATGAGAGACGTTACTGGTGCCCACTCGAACCAATCGATGAGCAACGGGATGACAGTGACAGTGACTTTTTGCCCAAACCTTCTCACCACGTGTCAGAGCTGCTAAGTGGAAACCGTTCTGTGGACAATGCTCAGGAATTGTTCGGGACTACTTGGTTTAATCCATTTGGAGCAACTTCTAAGGACTCATCTTCTTAGCAGAAACCACACTGTGCAAATCACTACCGAGCAGTTATGTCCAGTGTCTAGAGTATTTTATTCATTCAGGGGAACTATTTGTTTACTGAGGACATCAAAATTTCTTGCTCAATTTATCTTTCCAGTCTGTATCAAAGAAACTCCCTAGCCTCTGAGAATACAACAGAGAATAATATAAGCAAAACCAAGTAAAACAAAATCTTGCCCTCATAGAATTTACGTTTAGTAAAAAAAATAAGGAAATTAATTTTTCATCAGCGTATTAGGACTTAAGCACAATGCCTGCATAAGTAAAAATCCCCGCAATCATCACTTTAAATGTTTTTCCTGAATACTAAAAAAAAAAAAAAAAAAAAAATCAGACTTAGGGCTATCGGCAGCAATTTCGAATGTTGTTTTCCAAGAACACAGTCACAACCTACAGTTCAAAACCAGAAATCGCGTTACCTGACACGCACACCACCGTGACAGCGAGTTGCGGGATTCAACAGCACGAGACCATCAAATCGCTCGGGCACACGCTGGGCTAGTTTATTAGCGTCCAAGCTCTCGCAAATCCCTCAATTTCAAGTCATTCAATAACCTGAATTGTGTAACAGAAAAACATCGCGCTCCCCGATACACTCCCTGCCGGGACGCCGGGCGCGACGCGGTACAAAGATCGTGGCGCCACTCCCACAGGTAACTCGGAAACAAAGTCCCAGCCCCCCGCGCGACCCCCGCCGGAAACTCGCGGCCGGCCGCGCCCCCGGGCCCCCGCGGCAAGGTCAGCGGGCCGCGAGCTGACAGCGGGCCCACCGCGCGCCCCGCCGCGCTGAATCACCTGCGTCGCGCCCGGGCCCGGCCGCTCTGCCGCCAGCCCGCGGTCCGCCGGCCGCCCCGCGCCGCCCCCACCCTCCCACCCGCCCCCACTCACGGCCGCGCGGGCCGCGCCGCTTCCTCCTCCGCCTCCGCCTCACTTGACAAAATGGCGGCGGCAGGAAGTGGTGGCTCGGCCCGCCCCCGCCGCCCCGCGCCCGCCGCCCGCGCCCGCCGCCCCGCCCCGCAGGCCTGTCCGCACTGGGACCGCCACCCGCCGCCCGCCGGCATCCCGGCCCGCGCCCGCCCGCGCGGGAGCTCCGGCCCCGGTCCCGTTACGCAATGCGGGTGACGCGGGCCCGCGCGGCCGCCGCCCCGAAGGGCACCGGTCCTCACCTGAGACGCTAGGCCGCACGCGCCCCGGCCGCCGCCGCCTCGCCGGGCCGCCGCGCGCCGCCCGGGCCCGCCCGCCGCGCACGCCGCCCCGCCGCGCTCACGGACCCGCTCGCCGCCGCCGCTCGGGCTCCTCGGCTGCGGGAGAGCAGAACAAACAGCCCTGCCGCCACTGCCGCTGCCGCCGCCGCCGCCGCCGCCGCCGCCGCCGTCGCCAGCGCACTGACGTCACCGCGCACGCGCACGTGTCCCCGCCCGCCGGCGTGCGCGCGCCCCGGGCCCGGCGGCGGAGGCGGCGCGGGAAAGCCGCTCCTCCCCAGTGAGGACCGAGGCGGCGGCGCCCCTACGCACCATGCGGAACCCCACGGACCGACCCGACGGGAAAGGGCCCACAGTCCTTGCACGTGAGCCCAGAGTGAGACAGCGCCCGCTGACGGAGGGGACCTGCCACTGCTCCAAACCAGGAAGCGGACAGGATGCTGGCCACTGGCCCGCAGGAGGGGGCCTGTGGGCCTGAGTCTTCTAGAGGGAGGGGGTCAGGGCAGACCCCAAATGCTGAAAGCGGAGCCTGCTCTACCGGGAGGTCGCATTCGGGCAGTTGTATCTGGAGGCTGAAGAGTCCCTTGATGTAGCTCTTTCAGCCCTCCCCACTGCCCTCATTCTCAGCCTTAACACACATCAAAGTCGGCTTCATAAAATAAGAATTGGCTCAGCTTTTGCTTTTGAACGCGACTTTTAAAATTTTTTCAAATGGGGAAGCACAACGTTTCACTAGTGGGGCCTGGGCAAAATAAGGACTTACCTTGATCTAACAAAGCATGAGATAAATTGTTAGCTGTGGCAGTGATTTTATCTGGCTAATAGGTTTCTAGTGCTGTATTACAGAATTTTCAGATTGGTCAGTATCTTCTGACTCCTAACTATTCATGTTTGGCAAGTTGGGGCTAAAGTACAGGGGGCTGGAGCGATAGTACAGCAGATAGGGCATTTGCCTTGCACATGGCCGACCCGGGTTTGATTCCCAGCATCCCATGTGGTCCCCTGAGCATCGCCAGGAGTAACTTCTGTGCATCGCGGGGTGTGACCCCCCCAAAATAAAAAGGAAAAGTACAGCAGGGGCTGGAGTGATAGCACAGCAGGTAAGGTGTTTGCCTTGCACGCGGCCAACACGGGTTCGATTCCCAGCATCCCGATCCTCTGAGCGCTGCCAGGAGTAATCCCTGTGCATTGCGGGGTGTGATCCAAAAAGCAAGAAAAAAAAAGTACAGCAGGTAGGATGCTTTCCTTGCATGCAGCCCACCAGGGTTGGGTTCCCAGCACCTCATATGATCCCCTGAGCACAGAACCAGGAGTCCACCCTGAGCACCACTAGGTATGGCCCAAAAGCAAAGAAAAAAGAATTAAGAACCAGTACTCGAATACTTGTTCAAGAATGTTGCTGGTAGTACTACTTAAAGAAGTTCAGTTGCAACAAATTCCCATTCTTGGAATAATGGATTAGTTTATAAAGAATGAGAATTGCTTTATCAAGGATCAAACTAAGAAACATGCTTAGTGAAGAGTCAGCCAGAAATTCAAGTATTGGACAAGTACTTTCATAAAAAATGTCCTAGAATAGATCAGTTAGAAAACAAGGACGGGTTTCTGTTTAGGGCGAGGAGCCAAACATGGATAATGGCTGTACAATAGTATTAAATACCAGGGCCAGGGACTAGAGTGATAGTATAAAGCCAGTAGGGTGTTTGCCTTGCACATGGCCAATCCATGTTCAATTCCCAGCACCCCCATAGCCCCCCACAAGCATCACCAAAAGTAATTCCAAGTGCAGAGCCAGGAGTAAACTCTCAGCATTGCTGGATGTGGCCCAAAAAACCCCCCCAAAAAACCAGTATCAAATGCTACAGTATTATCACCCACTTATAACTACTGGTGAAGCTGCAGAAAGAGATTAGGGTGTTTGTCTTGCATGTGGCTGACCCAAGTTTGATTCCTGGCTCCCCAGATGGTCCCGAGTGCCGCTGGGTGTTGCCCCAAACCAAAAAATAATGGCTAATTTTACCTCAAAAAAAAAGGAGGGCTGGAGCAACAGCACACTGGGTAGGGCGTTTGCCTTGCACGCGGCCAACCCGGCTTCGATTCCCAGCATCCCTTATGATCCCCGAGCACCACCAGGAGTAATTCCTGAGTGCAGAGCCTGAGCACTGCTGAGTGTGACCCAAAAAGCGGGGGGGGGGGGGGGGGGAAGCACAAACATTCAGAGGTACCATTTTTCTTGAACAGTTTTATTTTAGTTCGGTTATTTGCATTTTTCATAGATACTAATCTTGTATCTCCAATATGGCTACCTGAGAGTAGTGCCCGTATCTTATTCTGAATTTTGATCATGAATTAGCACCTGGTACAGAGATGCCCATCACAAATACTTTACTTTTTTTTCCATTTCCCACTGGCCAGTGCTTCCCAAAATATGAGTTCACAGACTTACAGGGAACCTGACCCAACAATGTTTCAAAAGGAAGATTTCTCTAATTCTTTTGATTATACAAAAGTAGAACTGTGACTAAATTTCCTCTCAGATTAAGAAACCTCCAAATAAACAGTACTTACTAAAATGAAATATTCATTTCATTATATTGCATTTTTATAGATCGGGTCCTTCTATGGCAATATACATCAGTGTTCCATTCATGGGAGTGGCATCAAGTTTTCTTTTTATAAAGATATTTAGATGGAAATAACTCAAAGGAAAAAACCTTAAGCAATGCAGAGCCGAACATAAATGAAGCTTATAATAAAAGGATTTAAAGGGGAATTCAGCAATGTAGGACTGGGAGAGTGCGCTAAGGCAGTTTCCTCATTCTTGAAAGGCAGGTGGCTATGCTTCCTGGTGCAGGAAATTGCTTCCCAGCCAGAGCCAACACCATGGAAATGAGGTTTTATGCCATCTAGAGAGGATCATAATCTACATGTGCACTACCAAAGCACAGATCAAAAATAGGAGGCAGGGCACATTCTTGGAACTTGCCAAAAAAAAAAAATAAAAAAGAGGTGTGGTACGGGTAGGCATGCCACCAGTGACTAGTTAAACAGGCAGAAGTATCATCAAAATTTAATTACCTAACTTTTATTGTTCCAATAGCAGACTAATCCAATAGCAGACTAACTGGCAAAACCTCACAGCTGCTTGGGGGAATGTACAACTTCTGTAGCCTTCAAATCATGGCAGAATCCTCTGTTTCTGAAGGAAGTGGTTGGGTCTCGCCAGCAAGGTAGGTTTTCTGCCTATTCCATTAACACACCCTAAGCAGTGCCTTACAACACCAAAGAGCGCAATGCTTCACATACAATATACCCCGAAGAGGGAGAGGCTCATTCTGCAGAAATGCCATCTTTGGACTCTTCACCCATTCCTTCTACAGCAGCTTCTGCTGGGGATGATGCAAGAGTGGCAACTGCTTCTGTGTTTTCTCCCTCTGTAACTGGAGTTTCTGCTTCACCTCTGAGCTGTGCAGCCTCTGCCTCAGTGTCACCCTCCTCTTCTGTGGGTGCCCTGTAAGACGTGTCTGCTTCTTGTGGCTCTTCTAGAGGGGGATCACTCCTGGCTTCTGCTGTGCCTGTGGGACTTTCCTCTTCAGCCTTGACTTCACTCTGTTCTGGAGAGGGTGATGCCTTCCCCTCTACTGCTCTCACTGCAGCCGTGATCACCTCAGCTAATACTTCTGCGGCTACCTCCTCAGCTGTCTCTTCCTTTTCCTCTTCACCCACTAAGGTCTCATCTTCAATTTCTGGATCAGCGCTTTCATTGGTGAAAGGGTCTTCACCCTGGCCAAAGAACATGAAATGAAGGTAAGTGAAGTCTAAAATCCATATAAATGACATAGAAAGATACACAGGCTACAGGACATCCAGTTATGATGGGCAAAGTCCCAATTTCCTTAAACTATAACAGATGAGTTAATCTTACCTATTCATACAGCCTATAGCCTGAAAATAGACATCTCAGAAAAGTTTTGTCCAGACCACCTTGAACTTTTTACTCGATGGTGGGGAACAGTTCAAAATAATCTAGAAATTACTGGGGGGAGGGACTGTAGAGGGGCTTATTCCCTTGGAAACATGCAGTGCAGGGGAATGAAAGTTTACTCTCCATCTCAAAAGCCTTTCCCAGATACAGCACAAACCTTGAGGTATTTTTCCAGCATTTTCACGATATGTCTGTTGTTCAAAACACTCTTAGCCACATGCAAGCTTGCTTTCTTGAACTGTTCAGCAGCCAACTGGAAAAGAAGCAAATGCAAGCTTTAGAGACAGCAACCTCATGGGGCTGGATGGATAGCAGAGCAGCTATGTGCTTGTCATTCCCATGGCCGACCCAGTTCAATTCCCAGCATCCCGTCCGGTGCCCTGAGCACTGCCAGGAGTGATTCCTGAAAGTAGAGTCAAGAGTAACTCCTGAGCAAGACTGGGTGTGGCCCAAAACCAAAAAAAGACAGCAACCTCAGAAGCAAAGAGAACGGCCAGCCAGGCCTTGTGTAGAGGATTAAGCGAATCCCCAAATGCAGACTCTGAGGGAGAGCAGCACTGTAGGCAGCTGGCCCAAGCAGTGTGTCCTAACAGTGCTGTGAAAATGACAAGGTAATAAGCCTGCCGAACATCAGAAGCGTGTAGACTCAGAAGGAAAAGGTGTGCTTTCATGCTTCTGAGTCACACATCCTCTACATGTTCAATAACAGTATGAACACACATGCTAAGCCTGCCATTTGTAGCACAAGTCCCATTTGTTCTGCTATTCCTTCTCAACAGCCGCGCAAGCCAAGAAGAGAGAAACTGAACTGGGCTTCACACAGATTGCTCTCCTTATTGTTGGTGGCTACTTTCTGCCTAGTAAAGGCAAACCTGAGAGATTCTGAGACACTACGACCTGCAAAGCTGAAAATGGTAAAGAGCTCTAAACCCTAGGGTCCCTCAAGTCATTCTGCTTGGATGGAATCCTGAATCAACTCAGAGAAAAACCCAGTCTTCCATAAACTAGGGAATTTACCTGTATATTTTGGGTTTTTTTCCCTTTTGGCTTTGGCCTTTTGGGTCACACCCGGCGATACTCAGGGGTTAGTCCAGGCTCTGCACTCCTGCAAGTGCTGGCATGGGATGGGGTGGCGTGGGATGCTGGGGATCGAGCCCTGGTTGGCTACATACAAGGCAAACACCCCTCTCTGTATATTTTGAAAGGAACAATTTCAAACCAGGAGAATTTCTCCTACTGTCATTCCACTGATTCCACCAACTGTCTCACTTTTAAGCAGAAATGGGGATCGGTTTTATCACAGACTCAATGGGGCATGTCGAGACCCACCCGGCGGTTGTGGTTGTGGTCCGAGGAGTGCAGGTGACGCTGGAGAAGCTGAGGCTGTGCAGGGATCAGCATGTCACAAGCCAGGCAATGAGCAGCCTCGATCTTCTTGAAGAAATGCTCCTGGCCGATCCCTGTGGGCAACACAGAGTTTTCCCTCCTCCCAGGCCATCAGTATTGGGATCCTCCGTGTCTGCTCCCCACCCCACCCCATCTCATCCCTCACCCCCCATGGGTGTGGGACCGTAGGCCGTTCTTTGCAGCTCTGTGCTGACTGCACCTGTCAAGGCCTTGGTACTACGCCAAAGCAGCATGGCCTAGAAATACAGCTCACCTTTGAAAGGATCTGATTTTGGTTTTACGCTTTCCTTTTCCATCAATTCCTGACGCCGCTTCTCAATCTTTTTATTCCTGTTTACAATGTATTCCTAGAAGAATTGGAAAGCGTTTCATGTGTAGACAGGTCTCATCTGCACCAGTGACAGCTCATCAAGGTTAACTGGCAGACCCTTACAGGCACCTGCCTTGTCGGAGCAACCCCACAGGGACAGCTAGTGACAACTACGACCCCTGAGCTCTTGGCTGTCCCTGTGCTTAGGGAAGCTCTACACTAACACTCTGAGAATGAACAGCAACTTTGATCAAGTTTAGACTTATTTCTCATGAGGGATAGGCTGCTGTGGAACCATGTGGAAGCCTGGGGACATGGACCAACTACCCTTTACCTGGAGGAACTCTACTGTCTTGTCAGGCAGTTTGGTACTTATAAACCGCAGTGTCTCTTTGTGGAATTTGCTTTGGAGATGATCCTGAATTTCTTCATCTTCAAAGCTACGAAACTTGCACACAGAACAGGCAAACTGAATTCTGGAGAGGGAAGGAAAAAAAAAAAAAGCTGTGTTACAAGAACATCCAGCTCAGGCCTAGAGAGATAGTACAGAGGATAAGGCTGTTCACAGCAAGATGTGCAAGGTGCATGACCTAGGTTTGATCCCCAGCACCACATACAGCCCCGAGCCTCTCCAGGGATATTCCCTGAGCCAGAGCCAGGAATGAGACCTGAGCACAGCCAAGTGTGTGTGTCCCCCTTTCCCCATCCCCATTACAAGCCAAAAAAAAAAAAAAGTCCAGTTCATTTCTGGTCAGTATTGAAGCAGACAAGCAAGGGCCAATTGGTAGCCAATTCTGAGCCAAGCCTTCTGGGGGCCTAAGAGAGAACTCAATGGACTGGGTCACACACTTTGGTGAGGAGACGGGTTCAGTTCATAGAGTTCCCCGACCACTGCCAAGGGTAACCATGCCTCCCCACAACTACCTGAGCCAGGAGTAGCCCTCCTGAGCATTACTGGGTGTGGCTTAAACCCAAAACCCATCAACAAAAATACTTCTGATTTCTTATGCAGCCCCAGAGTAGCAGTAACCTAAGCTCCCAAGAACAGGAATACAATCAAGCAGAGATCAAGAGCATGGCTGACTACCACACTCATCTTTTCACTAAGAAAGCTGTTTCAGAAAGCAAGATCATGGACTCAAGGAAGGACTTCCTCTTTTTCTTGGTGGGGGAGGAAGGAGTGCGAAGTGCGGGGGGTGGGGGGCTGGGGGGACATGAATGGGGGCAGGGTTGGGGTCAATGCTCTGGAGTTAATCCTGGCAGTGCTCAGGGGACCATATGGGAGGATGCCCGGGATCAAACTCAGGTGGGCTGCATGCAAAGCAAATGCCCTACCCACTGTAACTTGTTTTCTGACCCTGAAAAAAAACTTGCTGAGCCCCCAAGCAACTGCTTTGGATGTACAATACTCAATGCCATAGCTTTTCAGATCTATTTCAAAGCAATCCTGCACCCTACTAATATATTCTTTTTCTTTCTTCTTGGTTTTTGGGCCACATCCAACAGTGCTCAGGGGTTGCTCCTGGCTCTGCTCTCAAGCACTGGCAGGGTGGGTTGGGAGTGGGGACTAAGGGAAGCTGGGACTCAAACCTGCGTTGGCCACATGCAAGGCCCTACCCATTAGACTATTGTTCTGGTCCCCCACCTTCAATTTTCACAAGCAAATTCCTCAGAGTCTGGCACAAAGAAAAATTCTAGCAAGATCATTTCTATCCTAGAACTTAACCTAAAGCCAAGTCAAATTAAGTTCTAATGTGAAAGTAAGAGCTTTAGGAACCAGGAAGATAGCTTGATGAGCTGAGCACCCCTCTGCATGCCGAAGTCCTGGGTTCTAGTCCCAGCACCACATGGTTCCACCATGCACTGCTGCATGTGACCCCCAAAAAGAAAATTTGAGATTTATCATGTGCTTTCAAAGTCCCACTCTATTCAATTCAGTGCTGCTTCCTGAGGCTCTCCCCAGGAAACACAGGCCCTGCCTATCCTCCAGTTCTGGTTTTATGTTTTTGTTTTTGATTCACACCCAGCCAATACTAAGCATCACTCCTCGAAGGCTCAGGGGACATTACATGGTGCCAGGAATCAAATATGGACCAGTCACATGCAAGGCAAGTGGCACACCAAGTGACCTAGTGTACTACTTCTCCAGCTCTGCCTTTTACCCCTAGACAATCTCAAAACACTGGAAAAAGTGTCCAAACACAACTTTTACTGCCAAAAAGGAGAAGAGGGCATTTTCTTCAACCCTTACTGCAGGGTTTTCTGGAAAAATCTACCAAAGAAACGTGGGATTCTGGGCCTGGACAGCTCAACAGGCTGAAACACACGCTTCATGTGCACAAAGACAAGGTTCAGTTCCTACTACCAGGTGCAACCATTGAGCCAGGAACAGCCAGCCCGTGGGCAATACCCCAGTTCCGCTATCCCTGCTATACCCCATACCCGGCCTCCTCAACAAATGCAAAATCTAAGTTATTTTTGAATTTTTATTTATCTGCTTATTTATTTTTGCTTTTTGGGTCACACTCAGCAATGTTCAGATGTTACTCCTGGATCTGCCCTCAGTAATTACTCCTGGCGGTGCTTGGGGGACCATATGGGATGCCAGGGATCGAACCCAGGTCAGCCGTGTGCAAGGCAAAAGTCCTATCCACTGTACTATCACTCCGGCCCCGCAGTTATTATTATTATTTTTTTTGTATTTGGGCCACACCCAGCGGCGCTTTGGGCATTATTCCTGGCTCTGTACTAGGAATTACTCCTGGTGGTCCTCGAGGGACTATATGGGATGTCAGGGATTGAAACTGTGTCAGCCACTTGCAAGGCAGCACCTTGGACCTGCTGTATGATTGCTCTGGCCTATAAAAAATTTTTTTTTTTTTTGGCTTTTTGGGTCACACCTGGCGATGCACAGGGGTTACTCCTGGCTCTGCACTCAGGAATTACCCCTGGCTGTGCTCAGGGGACCATATGGGATGCTGGGATTTGAACCCGGGTCGGCCGCGTGCAAGGCAAACGCCCTACCCACTGTGCTATCTCTCCAGCCCCTAAAAATTATTTTTTGATCTTTTAATTTTTGTTTTGTTTTGGCCACTCCCAGAGGTACTCAGGGATCACTCCTGGCAGGCTCAGGGGCATATGCAGTGCTAAGGATTGAACCAGGATTGGCCATGTGCAAGGCAAAAGTGCCATAACTCTTGTACTATTTCTCTAGCCCCTTTCCCCCTCATTGTCATCTCAGTATACACGCACACAGAGATATAACATACATACATATCTCCCGGACTGGAGCGATAGTACAGCAGGTAGGGCATTTGCCTTGCACGCAGCCAACCCGTGTGCAATTCCTCCGCCCCACTGTACTATCTTTCTGGCCCCATTTCTGAAGTTTTTCTTAAGATTCAGCAAATCTGATAATCTGCTCCATACAGTATACCAAGGACTGGAGTAATAATAGCACAGCAGGTAGGCAGTTTGCCTTGCATGTAGCCAACCTGGGTTCGATTCTTCCATCCCTCTCGGAGAGCCTGGCAAGCTACCAAGAGTATCCTGCCCACACGGCAGAGCCTGGCAAGCTACCGTGGCATGCCAAAAAAAGTAACAAGTCTCACAATGGAGACGTTACTGGTGCTCGCTCGAGCAACAGTGCTACAGATCCCAGAGTAGAGATCTGTCAGCTTTTGAAAGCAAGTGTTTCGATTAATTTTTCTTGTACTTAGATACTTCTACTTTATAGTTCCTAGTTCACCAGTTTCTAATATCCTTTGCTAAGGCATTTCTCTCCACAGAAAACCACTCTCCTGTTATCAAGAGATCAACAGTGCAGGGAAGAACCACGCTGTAGTTAAGGCTGCCATGGTTTTCATTTCCGGTCAGAAACCATTTAATCACTGGACAAGGAGAGAGGGACTTAGCTAAGTCACACCAACAGCACCTGTTTTCTGTTTCTGAGACAGAATGTCAACGTGAGACTCACCAATACACCCAATTTCAGAAGCATCCACATTGGAATACAGTAGGAGGGGACCGAGGGACCAGGGAGACCTGGGGATCCTGATGGTGCCCTGCTCAGCCCCCTCCCACCTGGCTTCCTCCTCACCTGTCAGCTGCTCGGTCTCGCATCCTGTCTCGCCTTCTTTGCTTTTCTCTTCTCCTCTTCAGTTCATCATCCTCATCTTCCTTCTCTCCTGTAATGGGAAAACCCATCAAGACTCCAAGGAGCCAAGTAGCAGATCCTCAGTGGAGCCCCTGTGGCCCCCATGCCCCACGGGAGCCAAGGGCTGCTCAGAGGCTCCCTGCAGGATGTTTTCACCCAGGTGAGACCCTTCCTCCACCCTGGCCCGCTAAGACTGGGCTGCGTTAGGGACACAGCCTGCCACCCCGCTCTCTCAGACCTTCCCTACCCTGCCTTTGCAATCCAGTGCCCTACCACTGGGTCTCCCCCAATGTCGCTTGAGAGAAATGATTCTCTCCAGGTAAGAGGCAGTAGCTGGCAGCCCCCAGAATCCAAGCACACTGCTCTATCACCCTCCATCCCTCCCGCAGACGGGCCGTGACTACTGTCCTGTCTGCTTCCTCTAAATTAGGGCCGCAGCAGGTCTTGCATTCCTTGCTGACCCAAACCCTAGCTGTGACTAACAAAAAACGCCAATCAGGGCTTTCCCAGGGCTACATGGGAAAGAACCCTAGAGAAGGTGGGTGGAGACCAGTTGGTCCTCCGCCCCTCCCACCCCCACCAGGCCAGTGCAGACACTCCTCTGGGAGCCGTGTAGCCCAGGCCCCAGCACAGGTGAGGCCAGGTCCCTGTAGCTCAGGGCCGAGCCAGACACTGAAAACAGGTTGGAAAAAGCATCTGAACTGAGCCCCTACCCCTGATGCCAGTCACGAGACCGTCCCACGAAGATGGCGACCGGCGTGCGCTGCTCAGAAGCCTCTCAAAAGGGCGTGTGGGATTTTTGGCAAGGTCACTGCCTGAAACTATTACTGCTGTTTAATAGCACAGTCATCCCGGGTAGGAAGCAGGACCTGCGCGCAATAAACACGTCACCTTGGCTTGACCGTGCACCCACTTTGTCAGCTGCTAAGCACTGTGTGGCACTGACACAAGAGTCCCAGGAACTGGGAGACAGGATGTCCTACAGGATGCCCAAGCCTGAGAGCAAGAGGAGCAGCTAAGGCAAAGTCTCCGCAACTCATATAAGCAGAGCCACCGAAGAACCCAGGGGAAATGGCAAAGAAACTAGCGGCTCTGCAGTAAGCTCCAAGTCCCCATGCTTCAGGCTGCTTTTCTACTCCCGAGGGGCTTCACCCCGTTTGCTCCCACCAGTTCTATGGCCTCTAAGGTCTCCTGCTCGAACCAAGAAGATATTCTGAGCAAGGACTGCTTGAGGATTTGGGCCTGGGGGCACCCAACAGGACTTCCCGTGCAAGGGCAGGTGTCTGCACCCTGCCATGTCATGATGACATGCGTCAGCACCAAGCAAACTAGTGCAGCCATGGGCTGGTGACTGAGGAACCAAGGAAGGACAGGACACCCAGGAGGAAGCAGTATGGGGACTGCAGTGGCCAAAGGGGTGGAGGCAACACGGAGGGAGGGGGGAGTGGCGGGGGCACTGTTTCATTTCTGAGATTTTCCTGTTCTCTACCACTAGCAAGCTGTTTTTAGACCCTCTGTGCAGCCCACCTCCCAGAGACCAAAATTCCCATTCCCACGCTCCAATCACCAGCGCCAACCTTGGGATGACAACCGTGGCCAAGGCCCCTCCATCCAGGCCTAGGGCTTGCTGTAGCCGATCTGGCTGGGCAAACACAGCAAAGCTTAAAGACGCTGAGCAATGCCTACCTCTCTGCTTTATGGAGCCAAAGGGTTCCTCCTCCTGAAAAAGGGTACATAAGGTCAGGCCTCTGAGGCTAAACTGGCAGATTCTTCACCAGCCTACCTCCCTGCCAGGGTCCACCAGATTCCAGATTTTAAGTAGTCATAAGCAAATGTGACACACAGCAAGGCAAAAGTTCCCGTCAGCCTGTCCCTTCTGTTCCATCCTCAAACCTCCTGAGCACTAGGAGCTCTGGGCTCGCACAGTATCTCCACACCCTCCAACTGAGAGACACAATTTCAAGGAGGTGGCAAAGCCTGCTCCTTAGGTGCTTGTGCTTGGTCCTGGCTGAGAGGTGACCTCTGCTCCTTCGGAGAGGAGGCAAGGATTGAATGACAAGGCTGCAGCTCGCTCCCACACCCACTGGATATACTGGAAGGGCACAGGAAGCACTGGGAACTATTTTAGGAAGGGAAGGATCACTACAGGAAGGAAATTGCAAAATCTACCCATCAAGTCCACTCAGAGGCAGCAAAGAATCCCACCCAAATGACAAAGGACCAGTAAAAGGCAGACTTACGCCCCGGAATTCTTCATCTCCTGAACGAAAGTCAGCCGCTCCATCATCTGCGAGACAGAAAGGAACAAAGTCAGCTCGCCTTGGTATTGTTCCATCCCATTTTCACTCTCCTACATGTTCTGTTCAAAAGGGGCCCAGCATATCCACCACTGTATGGGGGGTGGGGGGGCAAAGCACACATGTGCATCTGACTCAGACTGCTGGGTTCCTAGGGCTCACCGTTTTCAGAGAAATCTCCATCGCTGTCAGCTCGTGCCTGTTTGGCGTCCCGCTCTTCATACATCTGCAGCTGTTTCCGCTTCCTGCCCATGTTGTCCGGGCCGAAGCGCTCAAACCCCCTCCTCCTGGGCTACAGACACAAGCACATCCCGATGTACTGCTTACCCGGACCATTAAGATACCCCAGAGAAATGTAGAATAGAGAGGGCAAAAGAGAACAGAGGCAGAAAAAGGTCTTTACAAGATTCAATGTTAAGACAACACAGCATAACTCCCCAATTTTATGCTAAACAGAAGTGGCCAGACGCTGAAAATCCTGTACCACAGTTTGGCTGCATCCATAGGGAAAACTCAAGACAAGCTCAGAGTCAGGGCAGACTGACTGTCAAGGCAGAGGAGGACTTGCTCTTGACCCCATTGCTCACTGGGCTGACAGAAATGCTCTAATTCGGGACCTACATGCTCTAAATGGTGGGGAAGGAGCCACCATTCCATATGATTCGTACAAGTCAAATCCTATGTACAGAATCTCACAACGCAAACTCTCCCCCAAACTAAGAAGCAAAAACGGGCTGGAGTTCAGCCAGGGCTTACCCGATCCCTCATCCGCGCCTGAGAACGGCCACATCCATAGGGCACGGGGCTGTCAAAGCCGCCTGCCCCCTGCACACCCATCATGCTGAAGTCAGGGGCCACGGACTGTGCGAAGAGGGAAGGTGGTGGCCTGCTGGGAGATGGGCCTCCTGGGCCACGGGCCCCCACGTAGTTTAGCTCCGTCCAGTGAGCAGAGAGAGGCTCTGAGGGAGCCGCCGAGGGCACAAAGGGATCACTGCGCATGAAGGTGCCGGTGTTGCTGCGGTCCTGGAAGCGGTTCTGGCCCTGCCCCCGGCCCCGAATGTAGCCATCGAAGGAGCCACGCTCTCGCATGGAGTCTCGGCATTCGCCGTACTGACCACTGAAGCCGCCGTTACGGTCAGGCCCCAGGCTGAAGTCAAAGTCATAGTTGTAGCCGGGGCGGTAAGGAGCATGCTCGGGCAGACAGGGCCTGGACTCATATGACTCATAGGACTGGAAGCGAAAAGAGCTGCAAGGAGAGCAGAGGCATCCCAAGTCCCACAGGCTCCCACAGCACAACTTCCCTGCCTTCGGGCACCAAACTTGGTCCCACCCCCACCCTCACCCCTAATGCTCAGAGAGCAAAGCAGTCCAAGTACAGCCCGGAAAACTGCTGGACGGGGGCACAGACGGAGCCTCTAGTCTCGAGGATGAAGAGTGTCTCCTAGGACGCGGGACCAAGGGGCCTGGAACAGCTGAGCCCATTGCCATGCCTCAAGTGACTCTCTAGAAACCAGGACATGGGCCCCCCTCACCCGTCTGGTGGGCAGCACCCCTGGAGAGACACCCATACTCACTCGTCACGGTCCTGCACGCCTGCCCCACTGCCACTCCCACCCCTGCTTCCTTCCTTAGACATCATGTCTAAGCGCTGGTTGATCTTGGCGATGAGGGAGTCAGAGTTGTCACTGCAGGATTCCGGGCCGTAAGAACTCATGTGCACGGGAGGGCCCCCGGCTGCAAGGCTGTCGCTGGCCTTGGTTTCCCAGGAAGTTGGGCCATAGCTGTAGCTTGCTCCTGTGGTAACGCTGGTGTTTTGGGCACCATAGTAGTTATAGTTTTCATAACCTACCAGAAAGGGAATGAGCTAAGTCCGACTGTTACAGCCCAAACTTGGGGCAGGGCCCATCATCATTCAGGGAGGAGTGCCCAGCGCACAAAGAGATCATGCCACCAACTGTCAAGACCATGGCTCCATGTGTGCTGTTGTGTGATTGTTAGGAGGTGTATTGGTGGTGGTGGTGAGGTCTGGGAAGGATTTTGTTACAGGGCTTCTGAAATTCTTGAAATTCCCTAAGTGAAGAGTAATAAGGTAGTTTGGGGGCCATTCAGATAGTACAGCAAGGAAGGCACTCGTCTTGACTTCCTGACCTGGCTCCAATCCCCAGCTCCATATATGGTTCCCAAGTACTGTGATGAGTGATCCCTGAGCATCAAGCCAAGAGTAATCTTAGGGTACTGCTACGTGTCCCCCCGCCCAAACACACACACACACAAAAGGTCTTTGCTATAGTAACTGATTTCTAGAAGCATCAAGGGATGGGAGGGGGCTGGTTGCTGGGAACTTTAAGGCTTATCCACAACCTCAGAGATGGGAGCAGAGGCCAAGCTGAACCAATGTCCAGTGAGTTAATCGCAACCATGCTTATTTTGGAAGAGCGTCCATGAAGACCCCAAAAGATGGGACTCCAGGGGGCTTGGTGTGCAGGTTGATGGGGAGATGTGGGGCAAGTTCCATGCTCTGACCTCTGCACCTCTTCTGTTATTACAGACCTATAATCTTTTGCAATAAATCTGAGAACTGCCTGTTGGAAGTAGGAGGCACCCCTCTTCATATACTATAGACAATAAAAATACAGAATGGAACTGCATCTCAAAACCCTAGACATGCCCTAGTACTAGCTCCCACTCAAGTCTGAGGTAGTAAAGAGCCCTAATGGTAGGTAATGAGGCCACTACTATCATGAAAAAAACACAACAAAGCCCTTGGCCTCTAGCAGGAAGCTGTTGGGCAAAACTGGGGTAAAAACTGGGGTTCTTGAGCACCCACCACCCCCTACAAGGGTTTACCTTGCCAGCTGGCCACACCAGTTCCATAGGCACCTAAGGAGACAAAATACACACTTTGTAGAATGATAGTCCCTGAGACACCGCTCCCCTTCCTGGAATTGTGAGGGCAGCTGTCACCTCCTTCCCATCTCCACAGGGATCAGGGAGTCCTCCTGGGCAGGTGCCACCTCCACCGGGCCCACTAGGCCAAGTTGCCTGCAGAGCCTTTCCAGAGTGCCTGCTTCTCACCAGGAGTTACGGTACAGAGGGCCAAAGAATCATGTCTCAGCTAAGTTCTACTCGGCAACATGATGAACCCAGAAACACTAAAAAGTTCCTCTTGAAAACTCTGTGATGGGAAGAAAACTCCCTCCATGTAGCACTCCCAAGGATGCCAGGCCAAATCTCAAAGTCAGGAAAAAGTGTCTTTAGCACCTAGAAGACAGCACAGGGGGAAGAGTCCCAACCCTGTTCTGACTCAGGCACTGAATGGCCCCCGAAGCACCCTAGCAGTGCAGCTAGCAGAGCACAGCTTCTGGGGACTCCCCAGGACAAAATCTGGCCCATATGCTAAAGAAAAATGAACTTTTTGAGAGGAGGGGAGAGAGGAGCTTGCCGTAAAGTTCCTGGAGGCCCGTGGCCTGGGTACAGAGTCAGAAGTCCTGAGCACTTGCATGTGGCCAAAGAAGAAACAAAAAAAAATAAACTTTAGGGGTTGGATTGGTAAGTACAGAGGATTGGAGCACTTCCCTGGCCCTCCACTGACCCAGACTGGATCATACCACCCATCACTGTCATCCTGTTGCTCATCGATTTCTTCGAGCGGGCACCAGTAACGTCTCTCATTGAGAGACTTATTGTTACTGTTTTTGGCATATCCACATACGCACGGGTAGCTTGCCAGGCTCTCCAAGAGGGGCGGAGGAATCGAACTCGGGTTGGCAGTGCGAAAGGCGAACGCCCAACCGCTGTGCTATCGCTCCAGCCCATATAGTTCCTAAAGCCCCACCTTAAGTAGCCCGAGTGCACCACCACGTGAGACCCATAAAACGAACAGAATGGAGTTTACGGTTCTTTAATGGTTTGAAAGACGAACGCCCTAACACTGTGCTATCGCTCCAGCCCACGGTTTGAAACAAGGAGAAAAAATAAAAACAATCCAGGGGCCCAACCCGGGTTCGATTCCCGGCATCCCATATGGTCCCCCAAGCACTGCCAGGAGTAATTCCTGAGTGCAAAGCCAGGAGTAACCCCTGAGCATCGCTGGGTGTGACCCAAAAAGCAAAAAAAAAAATCCAAAGAAAGTTTACAACACTCGGACGTTAGCAGTCAGACCCATCGACGCGGCGATGTAATTTGTGCATGGTAACAGATGGGGTATGCTACTGAGGAATTGCATCGCCCGCGATTCCCGGTAATACAGACAGCCGTGGGCACAAGAACCGCAAGTCAGCAATGGCCTGAGAACACGTGGCCGAGCACTACCAGCAGTGACAGCAAAGTACTGAGCAGGAGCAACCCAGAAACGAAGTTTGCAAATCACAAAAATCTACTCAACAAAAACAAGCAACATCATTCCGAAACGGACTCTGAGAACCGCACTAGGAGAGTTTTGGCGCTCAGCTCCTGCGCAGGCGACCATCCACCCTGGCCCGGGAGCGGCCGCGCCCTCCCGCCACACTTACCCTGGGCGTTGGCAGTTCCAGCACTCCAGGCCCCGTAGCCTGCAACAGAAGCCCGGTGAAGTTGGGGGCCCGCACGGCAGAGCGCCGCGGGGGCACCCCAGGGCCGCTGGCATGACGCCCGGGCTTCCCGGCAGCCCCCCGCGCGCCCGCGCCAGACCAACGGTTTCTTCACCCAAGTCCTCAGGAGAGCAAGCGTGCGCCCCCTCCAGTGAAGGGTCACCCCGAGAGTTTCCCGCCCGCGCAGCAGGCCGCGCACGCCGGGCCGGGAGGACCAGCCACGGGACCATGGCCCAGGGAGCCCAGGCAGCTGTGAGGCCCCGCCAAACGTCCGGAGGCGCGACCCCGTCCCCGGGGACCCCTCGCCACACCTGCGAGCCGGCCCCGCCCCCGCCAGGCCCCGCCCCCGCCGCCATCTTGGGCGGGCTGCGAGGGGCGCCTCGGCGGGGCTCACGGCACACGGCACGGGGCTCCAGCGGCCCGGCCCGCCCGCGGCGCCCCCGAAGCCGGCCGGCCCGCCCGTCTCCTCAGGCCCACCGGCCAATCCGCAGGCGGCACCCTGGGAGCGACGGCGCCGTGAGCCAATAGGCAGCGTGCGCGGCCGGCCACCTCTCCGCGGGCCGGGCTGCGGGGAAGCCCTCGGCCCCGGTCCGTCCCGCACCTCTCTGCGCCCCTGCCCGACCCAAGCCCACAGCTCGTAGCGATCACCGACCTCCGTAACCCTGCTCCATGTTTCGCCGCGGCCCGCCAGCAGCCTCGTCCCCAGGCAGCCGCAGGACGCATGCGCCACGCACTGCACGCCGGCCCCTACTGGACGGCGGACGTGACGCCACTGCACTCGCAGCTGCAATTGGCCGGCTCGCGACGAGCCCGCCCCCAAACCCAGAGGGCCTTCCGATTGCTCGTGACACGCCCGCGCAGGCGCCGTCAGACTTCGAGCACCCTCCCTCGTGCGCAGGCACCGCCCACCCGCCCTGGCGCCCGCGTTCCCCGCGTTTCCGGCGTTCTGACGTTCCCACCACAGTGCAGCGCATCGGGTGGAAGCAGCTTTATTGGCTCGGGCTCGGCCTCCCGCCGCCCGGGTCAGGGTGCATCCCCGCCGCCCTCTTCGTCGTCGTCGTCAGCGTCCACGTCAAGGCCCGGGATGCCGCGGATCTGGCGCTGCAGCGCGCCGCCCAGCAGGGGCACGGCCTCCTCCTCGTCCTCGGGCGGTGGTGGTGGCGGCGGGGCAGCCCCGGGAGCCGGTTCAGGGGGCACGGGGGGCAGCGCCGACGCGCCTTCGGCAGCCTCGCCCAGGGCCCCCTCGTCCAGAGCGCCGCCCTCAGCCTCCTCCTGCTCCTTGTCCTCCTCAGGGCTGTCAGTGAAGGGGTTCTCGCCCTGCGAGGGGTGTGTGTGGGGGACGCAGGCTCAGAGGGAGCGGGGCTGGGAGGAGGGAGGCAGGGGGAGCTGTGGGCGCCGCCTCACCTTCAGGTAGCGCTCCAGCTTCTTGCTGATGAGCTTGTTGTTCAGGATACTGCGGGCCACCATGAGCGAGGACTTCTTGGACTGCTCCATCATCAGCTGCGGGCAGGGCAGGGGGAGAGGCTGCTGGGGCCCGGCCGCGCTTCATACCCACTCCCCACTGGTCACTGACTAGCCAGAAAGAGCCTTATAGTGGCACTGCAGAGAACTCAAGTATGCCCGGGAAAACCCCACCAGGAGCCCAAGGTGCTGCTTGACTGCCCATGTGCCAGGAGCTAAAAGCAAAACAGCCATGGGCCCCACCGGCCAGCAGTGCCCCCCTCCCCCCCCCCCCCCCCCCCCCCCCCGCAAAAGCATGCCTGCGGCCAGACCAGGGCAGTGAGGAAAGTGCCTAAAGAAATCGGTGAAAATATGCCTGGGCCTGAAAGTAGGACTCCCCTACCCTGGGTACATGGGAGGCAGTGAATAATACCAGCTAGTGCATTTCCATCTGGAAAATGCACCTACCACCAGGGCTCACAAAGCCACCCCTTCTCTTTTCATGTCCTGTCCTAGTTTGATCTTTTATTTTTTCTCCACTGGGGAAAAATTAAGTACTTGCCAACCCACCCCCACCTCCTCCCTGCAACCAGTAAGAGCATCTCACAGCTCAAATACACTGCCACATCACCAGTTTTGCTATGCCAGCATCTACTTTTCAGGAGCTCCTAGACCAGTGCCCTCTTTCATCCTGCCTTCCCTGGCATCAGGGGTCATTTGGACCCTGTAACTGCCCCATCCCCCTGTGACAGGATCCTGACCCCACACTAGCTACCTGAGCTGAAAGTACACACTTTTTAAACGTTATCCTCTACTCTTCATAGCTAAGATTTCTGGAATTGAACACAGGTCCAATTTTTCTTTACAGAAATTTGTAAGAAAAAGCATTACTTTCAGTAATGCTTTCATAGTACTGTAGGTAGGACATCTGCCTAAACAGCCAACCCAGGCTCAATCCCCAGTACCAAGTATGGTCCCCCAGTTCAGCCAGAAGTAATCCCTGAGCATAGAGCCAGGTACAGTAAGCCCTGAACACTGTTGGGTGTGGCCCCAAAACAAACGTTGAAAAATTCATGTGTCTAAGATCAGGTCTGAAGAAATGACTTAGAGCTAGAGAGATAGTATAGCAGGTAAGGAGCTTGCCATCTATGTAGCCAACTTGGGTTCAATCTCTGGCACTGCATGATCCCCTGAGCACCACCAGGCTTGATCCCAGAGCGTAAAGCCTAGAGGAAGTCCTGAGCACCTCCTGGTGTGACCCAAATAAGTCAGAAGGAGGTCGAGACATAGTAGGGATTAAGGCACTTGCCTTGCATTGTGGCTGAACCAAATTTGAACCCCAGCATCACCATGAGTGATTCCTGAGCACTACCTCTTACGGTCGCAGCCCCTCAGAGTACCCCCATCTCACTCCACTCCAGGTACCCAAAGGCTCAACACCAACTCTGATCCTGTTAGTTCCTGCCCACTTAAAAATTCTGTTGCCTATAGGAGTAAGCCCTCAGCCCCACCACGTGAACCTCTGAAGGGCAGTCCCC
This sequence comes from Sorex araneus, assembly GCF_027595985.1. Taxonomy (NCBI): domain Eukaryota; kingdom Metazoa; phylum Chordata; class Mammalia; order Eulipotyphla; family Soricidae; genus Sorex; species Sorex araneus. The sequence continues at coordinate 231,479,284 of NC_073303.1, forward strand.
AAGTCTAGCAACCCTTGCCTGTTCCACTGTCCATCTGGTGTCTGATTCTCATCTGTCCACAAGCTCTATACACAGAAAGAACACCCAGAGCCAGCCCACGGCTCCTCAAAGTCCAAACTGGAAATGCCAAGCTGCCATTTCCCACCCGCCCCTGTACCATGCCAGTTACTCTGAGCGGGAAGGTCTGTCTGCTGACCCTGTACCCCAGGCAATATTTGAGGGGTGGGACAGTGTATGCCAGAGGCTCTCAGGGCCGACCCACAGTACAGAGCAGAGCCACTCCATATGGTAAAGGTCACTCACCCTGCGATTCCGGTTGTGATCCATGGTCTTGAGGTGCTTTTGGATGATCCCAAACTGCATGGGAATGAAGAGGTCACAAGCTGCGCAGTGAGCTGCCTCCACCTTCTTCACAAAATGCTCCATGGCGATTTCTGAAGGAAAAGTGTGATACCTGAAGTCCCAGGGAACACTACCAGTCCTGCCACTTCCCAGGAGTAAGCTACGTGTCAGTCCCCACTCTGAGAGGCGGCAGGCTATCTCCTCACCCTGGGTCAGATCCTGGTCTCTGTAGATCTGCTGAATGAGACCATCGAGGTCTTCCACAGTCTTCCGCAGTTCCTCCGTCTTCTTGGTCTTATTGGTGACATACTCCTAACAGAAACACAGTGGTCCACAAGGGGGGGAAGGGGGCTGCCGGCCTCAAGGGACCCAGAAACCTACAAACAAACTTGGCTCACCTGCAGGAAGTCGGCTGTCTGTTTGGGGAGCTTGGTGCCTACGTACTTAAAGTGCTCCTTGTGGAACTTGCTGTCCAGATGGCTGGCCATTTCCTCCTCGTAAAAGGTCCGGTATTTGCAGAGAGAACACACAAACTGGATCCTGTCCGGGAGGGAAAAGAAGGGCTGAGGACACGAGGATTGCAAGGAATGGTGCTGCTGCCACACCCAACCCAGCTTCGAGCCCTCAGCAGGTCTCAGGTGCGGCCCCAGCAGGGGGACGGGCTGGGACCAGTGGGGTGGGGAGCAGAAAGGGCCAGTCTGCAGGCTGCAGTCACTGCAGCGTGGGGGAGGGGAGGAGCTCTTCCTTCCCTGAGGCAGGAGGCAGAAGCCTGGGGCAGCAGCAGCTGCAACAGGCTAGGAGTCGCTGGAAGTTGCTGGAGGGCCGCTCTGCCCAGGCTGGGCAGAAACCAGTGCACTTGGCCCAGTGGGGAACCGCAAGGAAGGATGCCCTGGCGTGAGCCAGGTGGCCTCGAGGTGCAGAGTGGAGTACGCAGTCCCGAGGCAGGGCCCGAAAAGGTGCTGCATCTTCCTTCTGGGGCCTGGGGGGGTGAATGGCCCAGACCATCCTCTGCTCAGAACGCTTGGGGATGGTGTCAGGAGGGACGGGAGGCGGACAGGCCTGGGCACCTGCTGCCTCATCTTCCTCTTGCGAGAAGAGACCAGTCTGAGCTGGAAGGAGGGCGCCCGGCCTGCCAGAGGGCAGCCTGGAGTCACCTGAGCGAGGTGCTCTGTCTGGGCCTGGTGTCCACAGCAGAAGCCCGGGGTCTGGGGCCTGGGCTGGAGCAGGCCGCCGTGGCAAGGGGCGGAGGAGGAGGCCAGCCGCCACCGAGGCCTCAGGGCGGGTCCCTACCTCTGCCGGACGTCCTTATCTGGGCCACGGGGTCAGCTTTGTCTGGAGAGCCCAGGGGCCGGGCGCCGGCGAGGCTGAGGAAGGTCCAGCAAGAGCAAGAGTCTGAGGCGGAGGAGGAGGCAAGCGCCAGTGCGGGAGCCCTGAGGGCAGACAGACCCGACCAGGGGCGTGAAGGGCTCAGCCGCAGACAGGCCCGGCCTGACGGGGCCGGCGGGCAGGGCAAAGGGCAGGCCCGTGGCTGCCATGGCCCACAGGTGCTGCATCTCTCCTGGGCGTGGCGGCGGCCTCCTGGCAGCTAGCTGGGGTGGCACAGGCACCTTGGACCTTGAGTCTCTGATGAGCTGGCCCCCTCCCTCGGGGGCATGAGGCCCCCAGTGCACCTCAGAGCTCGTGCACGAAGTGACTTAGCGCCGTGGCTTCGGGACAACGGTGCCGAGCAGTGTCAGATCTCAGGTCAGATGTGAGCGGTCACGAGGCGGCCGCAGTGGGACAGGGGATGAGCCAGGCCTTGGGAGCTGGGCCTGGCGGGAAGCAGGGTCCATGCACGGCCGAGCAGGTGGGAGCTCCCGAGGGAGGTCAGAGGACGGCGAGGCAGCAGAGCTACAGCCTGCTCTCCTGACGTAGCCCCAAATGAGGCAGAGGCATGGGGTGTAGGGAAGCAGGTTACCTTTCCACCATCCGGTCTCGCTGCCGCTTTTTCTGCTTGTCCTGGCTCTTCTTGCCTGCCTGCAGCTTGCGCTTGCTCTGGCCACTCTCATCCTGAGTGCTCAGGGCCCCTGTGGGAACCAAGGGCACTGCCTCAGTGGGGCTCCAACAGAGCAGGCCGAGATGAGCCTCTGGTGGGTCACCCGCCGTCTACTCAAGAGGGTCCTCCCCAGGAGCAGCTGTTGGAGCAAGTCTCTGGCCTAGGCCCTGAAGGGCAGCAGGGGTGGGAGGGACACGCGCAGACCCCACCATGCTCCAGGTTCCCACGTAAGGGAAAAAGACGCTATCTCTGTGGGATACTGGCATGAGCTGAGCGGGTCTGAGTGGCAGGATATAGGGAGGCCGTGGCCGAGGCCTGAGAGCAGACCCCAAGCTCACGTGGCCTTGCCCACCCCCCACCGGGCACCGCGGCAACAGTGGGTTGAGGCTGGATTTACTGTTAGGTACCTGCTGGCGCTCATCACTCGGGTGGGGGGACACGGACTCCCAACAGGGGCTGGAGAGGCGCTAAGGGAGAGGACACGCAAACCAGAGCCGTAAAAACTGCACCAAGGGTCCCCGCTCGGACACCAGCCACTGAGGACTTGGAACTGTGTGTTACTGAGGGACTGAGGGCAGGGGAAGCGCTGCGGGTTCCCCCCACTTTTGCTCCCTGCCCCCACTTGAAGGCAAAGCCAGTGTGTTAGCAGAGGCCACACCACCCCCCGCTCTGCCCCTGGGAAGAAAGGGGCAGCAAGGGCACAGGCTGGAGAACGAGGAGCTCCCGCCAGCGCAGACCCAGCCCCTCAGAGAGACCCGACTGATGTGCTGCTGCCACAGCCCTGCCCAGCTGAGCCCCTCCCAGTGTGAAGGGCCACCTGAAGAGCGGCCGGCACCAGTACTCCAACACTCACCCTTCTCGGCCTCGTCTTTGCCTTCTTCCTTTCCCTCCTCTTTCCCCTCCTCGTCTTCTTCCTGACACACAATAAAGAGAACCAAAGGTCATGGCACAAATACTTGTCCAATGGCTCCGACAAAGCCGGCCAGAACGTGCCATCCTCATGACTGCACCTACACACACAACTCCTCCCTTCAAGGGCACAGGCCTCCAACGAGGCAGCCTATGCCCACCCCCAGAGCCCGCGCTCTCCACGCAGGCTCAGCCAATACTCCACCCACGCCCCCCTGCACACAAGAGCCCCGGCACGAGCCACTTACTGCTCTGGAGCTCTTCTCTACAGCCTCAGCGCCTTCCAGACCTTCTGTGGCTTCCCCCTCGGTGCCCTCATCTGAAAGGGGCGAGGGGCAAAGTCAGCCCAGCAGCCTCCGGGTCCAGAAACAGGGCCACAGGCCGGGGCCTCTCACCATTGTCTGAATCGCTGTTCTCTGAGCAGTCAGTCCGGGAGGCTTTGCTGTCCGGCTCGTCGGGACTGCCACCCTGCTTCCTCTTCTTCTTCTTGGTCTGACCAGGGAAAGGGGAGGAAGTCAGGGTGTATGGCCCTAGGTCCCTCACCCACCCAGGGGGCCCAGCAGGAAGGGTTCCCCGCCCCACGAACCCGGAAATCGGCTGTGGTCCAGGTCTTCCAGGTCCGCCTCATCTGCTTCATGCCGTTGCCAAACCCGAAGCCAAAGCGGGAGCCACCAGGGAAGGCACCCCCACCACGCATGCCCTGGAACATGCCGTACTCAGGGATGATGTTCTGGGAGAAGAGGGAGGGCAGCCGGGTTGCACCAGGCATGCACTGGCTCCGGGCCCCCATGGGGTCGTCCCACATGCGCCCATAGCCCGAGGCCATAGGCCGGCCACTCCGGGCATCCCTGGCCCAGCCCTGAGCCCGGGGGCCAAAGGTGTCGCCGCTACGCATGCGGAACTGGTCTCGGTAGGCGTCATACTGGCCCTCATAGGCCATCTCCATCTCAGGGTCAAGCTCGCCATAGTCATAACCCGACCGGTACAGGTCACGTTCGTTCAGGATAGCCCTCGACTCACAGGCCTCGTAGGAATCGTATCTGCAGAGAAAGGTTCCGAGCATCAAGGGAGCTGACTCCGGGTCCAGCCCTCTCTTGCCTCCCCAGACTCCCTGATTCCTACGCCCACTCTCAACCACTGGAGGCACCACTGAAAGGCTTCTCTGGAAAAGAGCACCAAAAGCAAGCAAGGGTCCCTGCTGGCATGTGGGCATGAGGGCGCACAGCAGCGTGGGGACTCTCAGTACAGATATTAGGCTGGAGCAGTGTTCAGGGCGCTCCCAGGAACACGTGCTATAGGGAGAAGGGTTAAGGCCTGCAGCAGTCAGGCTAACACACGCAGGTGCCCCAACTGGGCAGAGTCTCTAAGCCACCAAACCCTAAAGGCCTGCTTTCAGCATCCTCAACTCTAAGCACTGTAACTTCCAAACCCAAGGGCATTCCCAGCACTTGCAAGTTGGTATCTTAAACACATGATGGCACCTATTCCTTGTGTGTCCCTGTCCCCTTGTGCACAGGGAGCACAACACAAGTTCCCCAGAGGGCACATCCAGGTCCAACAGACCTAATGTGTTCAGACACCAGAGTAGCCAGGCAATGTCCACATCTGGTCCTTCCTTATGTGGGGCAGCCAAACTCACTATCAGCCCTGAAGGCTCACCCACCCTGCACACACCAAACCCAATCTGCCTTGTCTTGCCTGGAAAGCATGCCGAAAAACACACTGGATGAAATCTCCAGAGACTCCGATGGAGCAGGAGCCAGTGCACATGATGGACTGAGAAGAACCACCCAGAAGAACCAACACAGAGCCTCCATCCAGACTGCAGGTCCTTCCAGAACACGAGGGAAGGGGCCACCAGATTCTTAGAAGTGGGGCTACGAAGGGCAAAGGTCCCCAATAGTCCCTGAAGCCCTGCACTGATGAAGGAGGAAGGTAATGCAGTGCACGAGCAGGGAAGGGCCCCAGGCCATCTTCCACTCACCTCTCTCCACCTGAGCCATGCATGCCTCCTTGCAGCATATCTGTCTCCATGCGTGGTGCAGTATCTAAGCGCTGGTTCATTCTGGACAAAACGGAATCGGCACTGGCACTACCCCCAGCATTAGGGTTCGCATTCGTGTCAGAGCCAGGCATGTCCCAAGTGTTTGAAGTGGCCATACCGTACCCATAGTTGGCGGTGTTCTCCTGGCCATAACCATAGCCATAGCCATAGTTCTCATAGCCTGCAACAAGGGAAAGAGACAAATGGTGGGGGCAGAGAGAGGACAGAGACAAAGACAACCCTAGGCCCCCTTTCCTCCACCCTGGTTGAGATAAGTGGTGGCAGGAAAGAGGGAGTGTCATAAAAAGGGTACTTGCCTCTGTTTGTGCCAGAGTTCCAAGTTCCATATCCTAGAAAACAGTAAGAGGGAAATGACATCTACGGTCACAGCAATACGGCAGCATTTAATCCACATGCAGGCAACAATTCCCAGTATCTGATTGATGACAGGAGGCCGAGGCTCCCCTAACTGGTAAGTCATGAGCTTCGACACACACCATTAACCGCCCATGCCACCTCCTGCCCTGATAGCCAACTTCCTGTTACTGAAGGAGCCCTGATTCCAATACTGTCAATCAGTAAGAAATGAGAGTTCCTGGCCCCTCCCATGAAGAAAAAGAATTAAGACCCCACACTACCAGCTAGGTCCTGATGAAAAAGGGAACAGTCCTCAGCGCTCACACAGACTGTGCTAGTCAGAGTCTAGCAGAGCCCACTTGGACTCTGAACTCAAATCGAAAACCAAAGCCATCCAGAGAGGAGAACCCCCTGCCAATATCTGCTGCCAGCAAGCCCTTCAATCTGAGTATGCACAAGGACATTCGGCCACTCTGACAGAGCTTCATCAAGCCTGAGCCTGCGGTGCACTGTCATGGTGACATAATCCAGACTCCCTGCTGGGATCCCTAGCACAGCCCCCTCCCAGGGCGAGCCTGTCTACACTGCAGCTAATGGAGACCTGCCCTCTCCAGAAGGCCATCCAGTTGCTTTCACCCCTACAGTAAACTGACATCATGACTGGCAAAGGAATATTTTTTGGGGGGGAGGGGGAGTACGTAGGTAGGTAGGTGGGTCCACCTGATAGGGCTCAAGCATATGTGGTGCCAGAGATACAACCTGGATCAGCCATATGCAAGCCAAGTGCCCTAACCGCTGAACTACTGCTCCAGTCCAACAAAAGATTTTTCAAGGACCTTACTGGTTGACTGACTGCCTTTAGCTTTTTTTTTTTTTTCCTTTTTGGGTCACACCCGGCGATGCTCAGGGGTTACTCTTGGCTCTGCATCTCAGGAATTACTCCTGGCGGTGCTTGGGGGACCATATGGGATGCTGGGTATCGAACCTGGGTCAGCCGAGTGCAAGGCAAACGCCCTACCACTGTGCTATTGCTCCAGCCCCTGACTGCCTTTAGCGTTTTAGGTCAAACCCAGCAGTGCTCACTCAAGGGACCATACAGTACCAGAACTGAACCAGCCTCGAGCATGCAAAGCATGAGCTCAGGCTGTTGAGCTAACTCTCCAGCCGCAAGGGATGTAACAGATATGCCAGGGAGAGATAGGAGGGGTTAGAGTGATTGCCTGGCATGAGGCTGACATGTTCAATCCTGGCACCACATATGGTTCCCTGAGCACTGCCTAGAGTAATCTCTGAGCAGAGCCAGAAGTCCTGAGCATTGCCTGGTGTGGGTTCCCCACTTCCCCTGACCCCCAAGAAACCCATTAGGGGCCAGAGATGCTCAACAGGATGAAGCACATGCTTTGCATTCAGGAGCCCTGCTTACAGTCCCTGATACCACACGATTCCCAAAGCACTACTCCAGGAGTAGCCTCCGAGCAACTCCAAAAGCGGTCCCAAACCAATATCAAAACAAAGAGATGAAACGGAGATTTTTCATAATAATCAACACTACACTATAGTCAAACTTAAACTCCTATATATTTCTTCTAATTTTGTTTGTGTGGGGGCCACCCCTTACAGTGCTCAGAACTTACACCTGGCTCTGCGCTCAGGGATTACTCCCCACTTACTTGTGGCCCTACACTTGCTACTGCTTCAGCACCCCTTTTTTTCTATTTTTTTGGGGGGGAAGGGAGACATACCTGGTGGTGCTCAGGGATCACTCTTGGTGGTGCTGGGGGATTATCTCTCAAACCCTTCTATATATTTTCAGTGAACAAACAGAAGCCTTTTCTTTTTTCTTTTTGGGTCACACCTGGCGATGTACCAGGATTATTCCTGGCTCTGCACTCAGGAATCACCCTTGGCGGTGCTCAGGGGGACCATATGGGATGCTGGGAATCGAACCCGGGTCGGCCGCATGCAAGGCAAACGTCCTACCTGCTGTACTATCGTTCCAGTCCCAGACTTCTTTGTTTTGCTTTGTAGTGTTGGGATCAAACACAGGGCATGACACATACAAAGTTAGAGGTCTATCATCAAGTCATATCCCCAGCCCCAGAAATTGTTTTTGTTGGGGCAGGAGCAATAGCACAGCAGGTAGGGTGTCTGCCTTGAATATGGCTGATCTGGGTTCAATTTCCAGCATCCCATATGGTCCCCCGAGCACCGCCAGGAATAATTCCTGAGTGCATGAGCCAGGAGTAACCCCTGTGCATCACCAGGTGTGACCCAAAAAGCAAAAAAAAAAAAAATTGTTTGAAATTGTTTTGGGGGGTCACCTACCTGATGGTGATGCTCAGGGATTACTCCTAGAGCTCTGCACTCAGGAATTACTCCTGACAGTACTCAAGGGGGGGCCCATGTGAGATGTTGGGAATCAAACCCAGGTCTACTGCATGCATGGCAAACTGTCCACCGTCTCCACAATCTCAGCAGCCCCCAGAAATTGGTTCTTAAAAAATAATTTTAGGAGCCAGAGCTTTTTTAGCTTTTGGGGCACAGCAGGAAGGGCACTTGCCTTGCATGTGGCCAATGTGGGTTCAATTTCTGATACCCCCATATGGTCCCCCTCCCAGGGTGATTCCTGAGTGCAGTCAGGAGTCAGCCCCAAGCATAGAGCCATGTGTAAGCCTTGAGCACCGACAGGTTTGGCCCCCAAAATTAAAACTCACGCTGTCACTGTCATGCCGTTGCTCATCCATTTGCTCGAGCGGGCACCAGTAATATCTCCATTGTGAGACTTGTTGTTACTATTTTTGGCATATCGAATACGACATGGGTAGCTTGCCAGGTTCTGTCGTGCGGGCGGGATACTCTCGGTAGCTTGCCGGGCTCTCCGAGAGGGGCGGAGGAATAGAACCCGGGTTGGCCACATGCAAGGCAAACAAGCTCCAGCCCCAAAAGCTAAAACAATAAAATAATTTTACCATAACATTAACCATGCTGAAAGGTCAAAGAGATAGCTCAACAGGCTGGAGTACAAGCTTTGCATACAGAAGGAAGACCCAGGATTGATCCCTAAACACCAAGCCAAGTATAACTATGAGCACCAATGTGGGTGGTCAAAACAAAACAAAACAAAACAAAAAGCATAACAGGTCTTACAAAACATATGATAAATCTATGTATTCAGAACAGCAACATAGTAAATTAAAGAAATAAAAAACATACATATAAATATATGTGTGTATGTATATATATATACACATATAGAGAGAGAGCACACGCGCGCAAGAGAGAGAGCATGCGTACAGAGAGCAAGATCGATCGATCAAGTGTCTAATAAAGTTTCCCAAACTTAAGTAGCCCATAAGCCCTTTTTCAGGGGGGAAAAAAATCGCTGTGTTCCACCTCAAAATCTACCTTCCTTAAAGGAACAAACAGGAAAGAGCTTCCCATTGTACCCAAAGCTGACCCCGTTATTCCAGTCCCCCAGACTCAGGTAGTTGGGGAGGAAAACTGATCTAAATACATAGAGTGACATTCTGGGCTCAAGGAGCAGCAGAGAACACTGCTAATCAGTCCCAGGGTCCTGCATGAGAGCTTGCGCTCAGCCCTTTGAGTCACCTCCCACTCACTTTTAAGACAATTCACACAAAACCTCAGCAGAACATCCTATATAAAGTAGCAAACACATGTACTCGCAAAAGCAAAGGAATTAGAATATCCACGTCAATTTTGGGGAAAGAACAAACTGGCTAACTCACTGACTACATGACTTAGTACCTAACACTCAATAGTGCAGATTAACAGATTTTAGATACCAACCAGGAGAATAAAATCAGAAACAACTGATTATCAACCATGGTAAAAAGAATCTTGATTTATAGGAATATTAACTCAAAACTGAATCAGAGAATCAAAACTGTAGAACTATGAAGCATCTATAAAAAATTTTTGAAGAAAATATCTGTGACCGGGGCTGGAGCGATAGCACAACGGGTAGAGCGTTTGCCTTGCACGAGGCCGACCCGGGTTCAATTCCCAGCATACCATATCGTCCCCTGAGCACTGCCAGGGGTGATTCCTAAGTGCAGAGCCAGGGGTCAGCCCTGAGCATCGCCAGGTATGACCCAAAAAGCCAAAAAAAGAAAAAAAGGAAAGAAAATCTCTGTGACCTCGGGTAAGGTATGACTTTTTAGGTACAACATGAAAGTCATGTTCAATGAAAGATAAAATCAGGGAGCCAGAGAGATAGTACAACAGGGAGGGCACTTGGCCTTGCATGTAGCTGACATGGGTTCATCCCCGGCATCCCATTCATTAGGTCCTCCAAGCACCACCAGGAGTAATTCTGAGCACAAATCCAGAGTCAGCCCTGAGCAACCCCAAATGTGCCCCCCACCCTCCACCAAAAAAACAACACATAGTAAGATGGACTATATCACGATGATGAACCTCTGTTCTTCACTGACACGAGTATTACAGGACAAGGGAGAGGTCTATAAGCATAGGCTTTCCATGCAGGAAACCCGGTTCCATCCCCAGACAAACCACAGTCTTCCAAACACTGACTCAGGAGTAGTTCACACATTCCTACTAGAGACCCCCCAACCCCAAGCAAAAAGGAGAATCAACAGACTAGTCACAACCTAAGCGAAATGTTTATGAGGTTGGAGTCAGAGTGATGGTACAGTGGGTAGGCATTTGCCTTGCACATGGCTGACCCAGGTTTGATCCCCAGCATCCCACAGGGCCCCATGAGCATCACCAGGAGTGACTCAAAAAGCAAAAAAATAAAAAAATATATATTTTATGAAGTATATCTGATAAAATGCTATACCCAGACTATGTAAACACAGGGGAAAATAATCCAAAGATGTAATGTCAAGTAATTCAGATAATGTCTGATTAAAGGGGGCAAAGCAGGAAGGTAGAGTAAGGAGCTATGCAACTGTATTTCTACACACTCATGATCATATCTATTATCTCCTTGTACCATTTCAATAGCACATTAGGGGAGCCAGGCAGTCAGTAACAATAAGTGGCAAAATGTTTGTGTGGGGTAGGTTCTGGAACCCAGAGCACCCCCAGCTCGGGTGGCCTTTAGGCAGCAGCTGGTGAAGACCCTGGCCCCTGGCAACTACTTCAACAGCAACACATACATGAAGTCTCCCTCTTTCTCCAGGAACTAGCTGCAGACTCAGTGAGCTCCTTTACATTCTTCCGTTCACTGGCTCCTGAGGGACAATATGTAGACTTGGTAGTGTAATGCTGATGCACCCAGCAACCGAGGCACTGTCCTTCATTCTACAGATGGTCCTCTCTGCAAACACTACGGAAGACCTTATCAACACTAACGTTACTAGAGTTCCAGGCTGCCCAAGCACAACCCCAAAACATCTCTGGATCCTGCTAGATGGCTACTTTGGAATTAGAGGTTAGCATATCTGTCCACACTTGAGAAGTGAAAGGGAATGAAAGGGCATGTTCCCTCAGCCCATCATGTGCCAAGTCTGCTAGTTTGAGGTCTGACCACATTCCTTAGTGCCCCAAGCAGGCACCCTCTCCAATACAGGGGGTTCTATGGGCTAAGGTAAAGGCAGGGTTTCTGCTCCAGCAAATTCTTACACTTGCCCCTCCCAGACCCCCAGAGTTCTTTTCTGAAGTCAGATTGTCACAAGACACTTCCTAGTACAACAGGACAGGCTGCTTACCTTGCATGCAGCCAACCCAGGTTCGATCCGTGGCACCACATATGGTCCCCCAAGCCCTACAAGGAGTGATCCCTGAGTACAGAGCCAGGAATAAGCCCCGAGCACCATCACACTCCTGCACAAGTCAGATGGGTGACCACCAAGTCAAAGGCAATTAGAATGAGGACTCAGCATCTGGTTCCCAGGAGTCCACACTTACCATAATCACAGGTGGGCTGTGCGCTGGTGTCTGAGTATGTTGACTGCAAAGTGGTTTCAGATCCCTGGACAAAGCCTAAACACAAGAAGTGTGGTTACTTTCACCGTGCCAATTCCACAAAGATGCCCTATAATTAACCTTCAGTGGAAAAGGGCTGACAGGCCCTCTTTACCAGGTAGCTAAAAAACTTCTAGCTTCCGAATTCTATTTACACTTCCAAACATGAAGGCTCTGCCCATGAAAAGGCAGAGCTTAGAGTAGCCCCTGAGCAACACTGGATAGGGCCCAAACACCCCCAATAGTAATTAATATTTTTATTAAACAATTTACTCTTTGAGAGACTACCTAAGAAGCATTATCAGCGCCAAGCCCAGAGGCTTTAGAGATGAAATTTCACGCCAGTCTGCAATGGCCTCTGTACAATAAAACCATCACCGAGCACTTCCCCAGAGCTGACAATCAAAGTTTTGAGTCTTTGCAGACTTCTGCAATAAACGTGGCAAAGAGTGTCCAGAACCAAAAGGCCTTTGCCTTGGAGGCTGCTAAGAGATCTGCATTACTTGCCACAGCCAATAAAGGGGTCAGGGCCAAGATTCTTTACCCTACAAACTCAAAGTTCAGAAAACTCTGGAAACTGAGTATTCTACTCAAACATGAAACCAAAGCTCACTTAGGATCAAAACTGATGTTCAAGGACATTCCTCTCTACCTTAGGAAAAGAGTGTTGCAGTAGAGTTCAGTGGGGGTTCTGTGGGACGTCTTTCTCTGATGCTAGAACTCCCAAACACACCCAGACCCAGGGCTTCAACTAAGGATGGCAGACCTATACTTTTATGGAGATAAAAGAGGGGGAGATGGGGTCAGAGCAATCGTATAATGGGTAGGATGTTTGCCTTGCATGCAGTTGACCTGGGTTTGATCCTTGGCATCCATATGGTCCCCTGTGCCCTACCGGGAATGATTCGTAAGTGCAGAACCAGGAGTAACCCCTCGAGCATTGCCGTGTGTAGTCCAAAACCCAAGACAAAAAAAGGGGGGTGGGGTATAGAGAATACAGACTGGTAGCAGGGAAGGAGAAATCAAGACCTTACTTTTTACTGTTTCCATCAGAACAGATTCCCTCCAAGAACCAAGAACCTTCCCAGGAACCTAACTTGTAAGTATTAATGATTCAGGCTGATGATTCATAATCTACAGCAAACAATGAAAATATTCTTGATACATTCTTCAGATCATTCACATATGGGAAGCCTCTCAGAGTGTGAAAAAAAAAAACGCAACTAACTACAGCCTTCCTCACTGCCCATCCACCAGTCTCTGGAAACCCGTTTGCTCAGCAATCGGGCAGGAGCAGTGGCACGCTTGCTGGCGGCACAGGCACAGGGGTCCAGCAGAGAACCATAGAGCGAAGCCCTGACACTACCCAGGGGAGGGGGCCTGAGTCTGCCCACAAATCCATCGGAGCTCAGAGGCAACTCTGCTCTATTTCTATCCCACAGCATTGTTTCACAGGCCAGTGGTGCTCAAATTGTCTCACTCCCACCTGGAGAGAAATCAGTCTTGTGGTTACATTCATCATCTGAGCAGCTCTGGGGGAAGTCCAGACCTTCAAGTCTTTGATCCTAGAAGGCTCAGCCAGCCCAAGAGTTTCGGAAGGTGCTGCCACACGGTCCCTCCTTCCTCACAGCCCCTCTCACATTTAATTTGCTCAACACCACACAAGGTTCCTTGACTTTATTCTTTCCTCCATTTCCAGAAAAGGGCTTCTCTGAAGCACGCGTGGGCCAGAGAGAGAAGAGACCAGGTAGAGCACTTTCCTGGCACGACTCGGGTTCATCCCCAGCACCCCGTTTGGTCCCCTGATCCTGGGAGAAGTCATCCCTGAGCAGAGTCAGAAGCAAGTTCCGGGCTCCACCAGCGTGGCCCCCAAACAAAAGCAATGGTCCAGTTTGAGCCACAGAGACAGAAGGTCAGGCTCCTGCCTTGCACCTGGTACTACAGGGGGTAGTTGCCCACCAGTTAGAATGCCTCAGAGCAGAGCCGGGAATTAAGTCCCCAGCACAACCAGGGTGGTCTCAAATCCAGTACCGATAAAGACAGGACAAGGGGAACGATGCTGCCAAGGCTTCAGTTCTCCATCACCTCAGGGGCCAGAGCGGCCGGTGAGAGGCAGCCCCGGAACCGACGCCCACAGCAGCCCACCTTGGCCCGCTCGGACCACCGTAGGGGCTGGGGTGAGGTCCCCGGCCACCGCCAGGAGCCATTCCCGAGGGGGCTCCCCGGCACCGGGAGGCCCTCAGCTCCCACTGCTGCCAACTGCCCTGCTGCCAACAACGGGTGGAAGTGCCTTTAGGCCGGGACGTGGCCGGCGCCGGCCCCCGCGGGGCCAGACGCAGCTCCCGCGCGACCCCCGACCCGGGGCCTGCCAGGCTCCTCTCCAGCCCGCGGCACCCGGGCCCTTCCCGCCGTCCCCGGCCCGCCCGCAGGGCTCGGCAGCCGCGATCCCGAAGCCGCGACGTCGCGGTGAGCTCGCGCCGCGGGTGCAGAAGGCCGCCCTGAGGCCCCCAAGGCGCCGACCTAGGCGACGGCCGCGGCGCCATTTTGGGCCATCGACACGACTATGTCCGCGCCCTCAGGAGCGCTGGCCGGTGCGACCCTGCAGCCGCCACCCGCCTGGAGCCCTCCCCGGGCCCCGCTGGGCCCACCTGTGTAGCTCATGGCGGCGGCGGACACGGAACCCGCAGCCTCCGGGCGCGCGTCCTGAGCCCGGAAAGCCGCGACGCTGGCCCGGGCTTCTTCTGCACACGGAAAAGCCCCGCCTCCCGCACCTATTGGCTCGTGCCGAAAGCCGGCTTCACGCCTATTGGCCAGTGGTGCCGTCTAGCCCGGCATCTGCTCAGAGTTCAGTGGCCGAGAAGACTGACAATCCCAGAAGAGCTCCTCTTTATGCCCCGCCTACCGTTATTCCTAGTCCGCGGCGATTGGCTAAGAGGGGATTATCTGTCCGGCTCGAAGGGCGCGTGTGTGCGTAACAGAGACAAGGAGGCGCGAGCGCAGCCGGGTGCCTTGAACTCCAGTGCCCTGGGGACCCGGCAGAGGGAGCCAAATTGTGCCACTTTGGGCTGAGTATCTCGACTTCTCGGAACTACCAGTTCCAAACTGGGGGAAGAGAAAGCTGTTCGGGAACGAAATTGTGAATTGAAGGCCCAACCAGGAGCTTGGCGCACGTTCAAAAGTGGTTTGAACTGCAGGTCTGGGTGAAGGGCTAGACCTCGTGGCTGCACAGTGCACGTGGGCAAAGCGTACCCGCCCCCCTCACCAGCAGCGCTCATCACCCCTCTGAGAAGATAAAACATGGCTGGAACCCAGGCGCACAGCAGGTCCTGTGTTCCGTGTTTAGGAGGGATCTGTCCATCACCCCCGCCAAGAGGAGGTGTGGAGGGGGGTGGCTGGGGAAAGAGGGGAAAGCAGGCACCTTTTAATTTCCAAGAGGTGACGTTCACTGTATTCACTGCAGCTCATGGAATTGTGCAATCACGACTTACACACATTTTTCAATGTTTTGGGTTAAAGTATGTTTCGGAGAGATGGATTGAAGCCATCTCTCCTGCCCATTTAGTGTTCTCTGTGGGGCTGAAGCGCTAGTACAGGGGGTAGGACAAACCTACCCACTACCAACCTGGGTTCCATTCCCAGCATCTCATGGTCCCCAAGCAACCCCAGGAGTAGTTCCTGAGTGCAGAGCCAGAAGTAATCCCTGAGCATCACCAGGTGTGACCCAAAAAGTCTCAAAGCCAAAAATAAAAAAGATCCTTCAGAGATGGAGATTGCCAGCAAGCAAATATAAGCTGGGGGCATGGGCTTCCTGGTCAGCTCTTTTCCACCCACATTTTGGGGAAGCTGACATTATTTTTAAATAAATCCTTAGGCTCAGACATGCGCCCCAGCCCTGCCTGGTCAGGATGGGTAGGTGCGCTGAGTCTCCTCTTGTCAGGCAAGATGCGTTATGCCCACCTCATGGCAGAGACGATGCACTTGCTGTGGCCCTCTCGGGATGTTGGCTTGTTTGTCTCCCCCTTCCCAGTGTAGCAGGGTTGGAGGCTCATGTTAGCGATGCCCCATGAGGTCATTTCCACTTCCCAGCTCTTGGCCGTGGACAGAAAACATCAGGCTGAAATTTTATATGGAGTAAACGAGGAGGAACAACCAACATCTCTTAAAATCTCAGAAAGGTTCACTAAGCACTGGCAGAGTGAGAATAAGTGACATCACAGAGGAACCAGCACCTCCTGCTCCCCAACTGGGTCCCGGGGCAGCTACTGGGTCCTGAAGACAGGCTGGCCCAGCAAGGTATCCTCCAGCTTCAGGGCCCCCGCACCCACCCAGCGCCTCTCCTCCCAGGGTCCTTCTGGCTACCATCAGGTCTCTGACTCCCTTCCTGGCCCACCTGCCCCCAGCTCTGGTTTCTCACTCACAGAAGCTGCAGTGCCAGCCGGGTTCCCGCCCCCATCATACCATTTCGGGGAACGCCCCACACCCCCCCGCAGCAGAGCCCAGCCAGCTGGATGGCCAGAAGCCAGGCCTCTGGGCAGAGGTAGCCGGCCAGCCTGTCCCCTCAATGGAAACACAGACGCTGGCTGCCTGCCCCAGGGAGTTTCCAGAAGAGAAATTTAATCTAATTTACATACTTCTAGTACATAGATAACCAAAATGTGGCCACTGAAAAAAGTTAAAAGTTCCATCATCTCCCGGTGTCTAACTGGCCCAGGGTTGCAAAATAAAAAGATCAACGTTCCTTATTCTCTACACAAAACGCGTTTTTAAAAAAGTGATGGTCTAAGGAGCTATACATAGAAAGAAAGCAACAGAGAAAAGTGGGGAGGGCGGGCATGGGGGAGCCCACCACAACCCCTCCCGCCCAAGCCCGAAGGCTGGGGCACTTGACCTGGCAGGGGGCAGCTGTCAGCTCTGAGCTCTTCCTGCTGGGGAAGCCCCTGGGGGGGGCATGGCCAGCAAGGGTTTCCGTGGCATCATGGCTCAGTAGGGGCTCCCGGCCTCCCCTGAGCAAGCACCGTGGCGGGACTTGGTCGCTCGACTCGGGAACTGGGGGGCTCAGCAGATCCCAGGTCTCACGAGGTGCGTGCGTGCACGTGTTGCGATTGAGTAGGTCCACGGGGACAGGAGTGAGCCAGGATAGGGGGTCTTTGGGGTCTCTGGGAATGGCCATTGAAGGCAAGCGCAGCCCCACCTGGCTGCCCCCATGGGCCAGGGAACCCCCCAGGCCCCAAGTCTTATGCTGGGGGAGGGTGCCCCAGCTGTAGTGTGCCCGGCCCCCCTGGGGACCGGTTTGAGGTTCTGGCTTGCTCCTTTGGAAACGGAAAAGAAAGAGGGAGGAGAGGGTGGAGGAAGGTGTGGAATGCGCGTGTCAGGGCGCCTCGGCCACGGCCGTCTGTGCCTGTGGGGCGGGGGGCTCTTCGGGAGGGGCGTCCACTTTGGAGAAGCTCATGTCCAGGATGTGCCGCTGCAAGTGCCGCACCCACTCCTCCTGGATGGACAGCGGCCCCTGGAACTGCGCCTCGCAGAACCTGCCGAGAAGGGGCAGAGATGCTGGTGGGCTGCAGGCTGGCTCTTCCCAGGGACAAGATGCGGTCAGCCACGGGCCCCAGCACTTGCCCCAAAGGATCCCTGACCTCACAGACCCAAAGCACGCCATCAGCAGTGCTCAGGAAGCCTGCAGGGTGTGGGGCAGCTTGCGCCCCAGTTCCAGGATGCTCCGGCTTAGTCCTTGCCACCCTGCACTTAGGGGGAGACACCCCAACCCCCTGCCCCCTCAGCCCCAGGTAGGTGCTCACCTGCACTTAAGGGTATAGATGTTGCCCACAAACTTGACGAGTGACGTCTGAGGGGGTCGTGGCACCAGGGAGGGGACCGGCCGGACCCGGGGAGGGGGCTGCCGGACCTCCTCTAGCTTCTGTTGCAGACTGCCAGCATCCTCACTGCCCCGGGCCCCAGAGGCATCGGCCGGGCGCGCTTGCCGGCGCTCAAACTCTGAGGGGAAGCAGGAGGTAAGCAGTGGGGCAGGGGGGATAGGGACGAACAGACAGATGGACAAGGGAAATCCAGAGGGGCAGCCCGAGGCCAGCAGCACTCACTGTTGATGTTTTGCCGCTGGTGCTCCTCGGCCTTCACAGTGCCTGGAGGGCTGGAGGCCAGAGGCCGCTCGCTGCCATCAGCTGCACGGCCCAACTCAAGCCCCGGCTCGCCACAGGCGCTACGCCCCACCAAAGCCAGGCCACCGGGGGCCAGCCCCAGAGGCGGCCGCTTGTCACCCTCACGACTGTGGCCAGCACTGCGGAACTTCTTGGTGAAGGGACGGCCGCCCTGAATGTAGCTGCGGTAGGCGCCCACCTTTTGGGGCCGGTGCTTGATCCACTCGCTCAGCGTCTCGATGGGGGAGCCATTCACGCACCACTCGGTCACCCCAAACTGCCTCAGGTGCGCCCGCGCGTGGCTGGCCAGCGCCTTGCGGTTCTCAAAGTAGAGGCCGCACAGCTCGCAGCAGGCCTCAGTGGCTGTGGGCAGAGAATGCTGCTGAGCACCAGCCCTGCTGGCGGCAGGAGCTGTGCCCAGCCTGCCCGCAGCCCCGCCCACCCACCCACCCGCTTACACGAGTGGGAGGCCTTGTCATGCAGCGCCTTGGCCTTGAAGGGCAGCTCAGTCTGGATGTAGGTCTTGGCCTTCACCTCAGGGGGTAGGAGGCGGTCCTCCTGCAGGGGCCGCTTGGCTGCCATGGAGCCTAGGTAGCCGACAGCTGCCGCCTTGGCACTGCTGAGGGGCGCCAGGATGAGCTCGCGGGGGATGTGGCCCAGCCCAGCTCCCGGTTTGCCCGGCCGGCCCGCCATGGGCACCAGCGGCAGGGCACTCTGCATGGGCCCGGGTGCCACCAGGTGAGGCCCATCCTCGACCAGCGCAGGGGCAAGGTCCCCAGCCGGTGGCTCCTTCTTGATGAGGCACGGCTTGGTCTTCTTTTTGAGGATCTCCCGCAGGGTGTCGATGGGCGAGCCATTGACAGACCACTCGGTGACGCCCATCTGTCGCAGGTGTGACCGTGCGTGGCTGGACAGGCCCTTGCGGTTCTCGAAGAACTCACCGCAGAACTCACAGCGGATGTCACGCACAGGCTCTGCCCGGGATGCTGTAAGGGGGGCAGGAGGCAGCAGCTACATGGGGAGCTTGGGGCTCACTTGAGAGCCAGTGGCCTGGCTGCCCTCTCCACACTCCAGGACCCAGCCCCCACAGCACCCTCATCTACCTTAAGGCCCTGGTGTGTGCTGGCTTGCTCTGCCTCACATATTCCCGCTGTGTCCATGGGGACACCTGTGTCACCTTTTACCTTGGGCTCAAGGACACCAGCTCGGCTGCCCCCACCACTCACTTCCCTTCTTAGAGCCTCAGCTTCCTTCCCCAGAAGAGGGTCAGAAGCATTCACATTTCAGAGTCAGAGCAGTCCGTGGGGCAGGCCTGGCCAGCATCACTTGGGGTGCAGACACGTGCCCCACCCTCCACTCAGCAGACGCAGACCCACACTGACACAGACACAGACAGACACACACAGAGGCACAGATAGATGCAGATAGATACAGATACATGTGCACATAAAGATACAGACACAGAGATACAGACAGATGCAGATATAGAAATGCCCATTCACAGATGGAGACACAGATACAGACAATGCAGATATAGAGATGCACACACAGAGACACAGAGATACAGACAGATGCAGATGATATAGACAGATGCACACACGCAGACATGCACACAGAGATAGATGCAGATATACACATGCATACATACACACAGATGCAGACACAAACACAGACACACAGATGCACAGATACACACAGATGCAGACAGATACAGACACAGATGCAGATAGATACAGACACATGCACACACAGATACAGACACACACAGATACAGACAGGTATAGACACAGACGCAAAGACAAACACAGATGCATATAAATATAGACACAGACGAACACACAGGCACAGACACAAGATACAGAACACACATAGATGCAGACACAGACATGCACACAAACACATTCAGACACACAGATACACACAGACACAGATGCAGATACATAGTTGCAGACTGATATACAGATGCACACAAAGATGCACACACACATACTGATGCACGCATAAACACATATACACAGATGTACACACAGATAATAGACACATGCATAGACAGATGCACAAACATACACAGATGCACACACAGACACACAGATACAGATGCATACATACAGACACAGACGCACAGACATGCACACACACAGCCCTCACGCACCCCACACATAGAAGCGGGAGACAAAGGGTGTTAGCACAAGGAGGGAGGGCATCTGCCTCGCCCCGCCCCGCCACAGGAGTGTCCACCATCCTGAGGACATGCCCCTACTTGCCCAGGGACACAGTGCTGTGGGACCCCACCTCCTCTGCGGTGGGCCCAACCCTTTACCCCGGGCGCGGGGAGCAGGCTCAAGTGAGGCGTCTCCTATGGGCCCTTCCTGGGCCCGGGTCCCACTTACACAGGTTCAGGGGACTCAGGTCTTCGCGAGGGGCCGCCCAGGGGCTGTCGGGGGGATGCGGCTCCCCGTGCAGAAGTGCCTCCCGCTTGATCTCCACCCGCATCTGCTCTGGCTTCAGTTTCCTGCTGAGGGAGGGGGCCGCCAGGCCAGGGAACATCTTCCGGGCAGTGGGAGGAGGCGAGGCCGTGGGGGAGTGACCCAAGGGGCTGCCTGGTGGCGGCGGCAACTTCTTGGCCAGGGGTGAGAGGTGAAGGTCTGCGGGGCTGCGGGCCTCCAGCACACCACCGGGACTACCGTTGCCAGCCATCTTGGCCAAGGCTTTGGGGCTGTGGCCAGGCGGGTGGGCACCACCAGGCCGGGACTGGGTCCGTCTCTTGAGGATCTCCCGCAGAGTGTCGATGGGTGAGCCGTTGACGTACCACTCGGTGACACCCATCTGGCGCAGGTGTGAGCGCGCGTGACTTGATAGGCCTTTGCGGTTCTCGAAGAACTCACCGCAGAACTCACAGCGGATGTCGCGCGCTGGCTCAGGTCCTGAGGCTGTGACAGGAGGAGAAAGGGCGGTCAGTACTATGGGCACCCACATGCCACCTGCTAGAGTCCTGGCGACTGGGCATGGGGGTTGGGGGCAGGGCAGGTGAAGGCCAAAACATGGCCAAGGAGACTGCATGGCATAGACTGTGCTGGCAGGGCGGGAACCCAGCTGCCAGGCTATGGGGCCCTCAAGTGATGCCCTGGAGGCCAGGGCAAGGTGGGACCCCCTGATGGTCGAAGTCAAGGCCCACCCATGGCCGCCTTGCCAGGGGTGGCTCAGGGCAACTGCCCACCAGCCCTCTGGGCAGGAGCCCACTGCCGAGGCCCATCCATTCCTGGCCCTGGGCCCACGGGGAGGAGGGCATCTGAGGTGAGGACCTACAGAGGGCAAGAGGGAGCTGCTCCACATCAGAGGCCCAGCAAGTGCCGGCAGCGGTGGTGGCAGCCAAGAGATGCTGCTTCCCGGGGGGGCTGGCCACGCCCACGCCCGTCTGCTCAGCCTTCTGGGCCAGGGTGGGGACTGGGAGCAAGGAGGCCGTGCAGGCCAGGGGACAGCCCAGTGGGGACGGGGCGCTGGCCCTCCTGACGAGCCCGTGCAGCAGGAGTATGGGGGATTGCTTGGCGTCCGGGTCGCTGGCACCCAGGTGGCGCAGGTGGGCGCGGGCATGGCTGGACAGGCCCCTGCGGGTCTCAAACCAGGCACCACACAGCGGGCAGCTCAGCCCTCGGTCCCTGGCACTGTCTACAGCTGCGGAGACAAAACACAGGGTTCGCGGCCACAGCCGGGGCGCAGGGGCTGGACAGGTGCTCCGTGGTGACATCTGGGTTCAGGGCTGCACACGACCCATGTGACAGACACAGGGAAGCAGAGGACTGTTGCTGCATTGAGAAGGCGCGAGATGCAGTGGGGGTCAAGGTTCTCCCAGCCATAGCCAATATGGAATAAGAGTGAAGCAGAAAGTGCAACGGGGGCTGGTGGAGTACAAGGGTGTGGGGAGGGGATTGCTGCAGGGGTGGTGGGGGACTGGTGGGTGTGATACGAGTACAGGGCGGGGGGCTGGGGGTGTCATGGAGTGTGGGGGACCTAGCAGGTGTGGTAGGAAGGTGGGGTGTGATGGGCTATGGGGGAACCTGATGGGTATGATGAGATGTGGGTGGGACCCCCATCACATAAGCCAGGATCCCCGAGGCTGGTGTTTGGAACCCCAAACTGAGTTCAGAGAATGAAGGATAGATGGGGAGCCAGTGCGGGGCAGAGCAGCCCAAGAGGGAGCAAAAAATGTGAAAAGAGCAGGTATGACAGGGTTGGAGGGTACCTCACAGGTGTGATGGGGTGGGGGCTGAACCTCGCAGGTGTGACGGGGTGGGAGGGAATCTCGAAGGTGTGATGGGATGGTGGGGTGAACCTCACGGTATGATGGGGTGAGGGGGTGAGCCTCGCAGGTGTGACGAGGTGAGGGGTGTACCTCGCAGGTGTGTTGGGGTGAGGAATGTACCTCGCAGGTGTGATGGGGTGGTGGGTGAACCTCGCAGGTCTGATGGGGTGAGGGGTGTACCTCGCAGGTGTGATGGGGTGGCAAGTGAACCTCAAAAGTGTGATGGGCTGGAAGGGTGAACTTTGCAGGTGTGATGGGGTGGAGGGAACCTGGCAGATGTGACAGGTGTGTATACAGGTAACCTGGCGGATGTGACTGGGTATGTGGGGGTGACATAGTGTGATGTGACCTGGGGCATGGGGGGCCTGGTGGATTTGATAGGGTGTGGGGGGCCTGGTATGAGGGGGTATGGTGTGGGGGGGGGCTGGTGGGTTTGATGGAGTGAGGAGCCTGGCAGGAGCAATTGGGGGGGGAACCTGGTGGGTGTGATGGGGTGTGGGGTGCTTTGTAGGTGTGATGGTTGGGGGAGTGGGCGAAGTGTGATGGGTGTGTGAAGGGTGACCTGGCAGGTGGGACAGTAGTGACAGGTATGGGGGGAGGCGACCTGGCAGGTGAGGTGATTGTGATAGGTGTGAGGGGGACAGACATGGCAGATGGGAGGGGGTGACCTGGCAGGTAGGGCAATGTCTATGCACAGTGTAGTATGGCTGTGTCTATGCACAGTGGTGGCGATGAAGGACAGCAGGCGGGGAAGCGCAGGCTCTAGTGCAGTCTGTGGGAGTCTGTATGACAGGGCCCTTCTAGTCACTGAGCATCACCCAGCAGGTGCCTAGCAGCAAGTGGCCAATGGAAGTAGCTTTGTAGGCAGACTCAGGACTACAAAGGGTGCTCATGGAGCTGGGGTCAGAACCAAAGGCCCACAGGCGCAACGCACGCTTGTTTCCCGGGGGATGCCTCCACAGCCCCCCTCCCTGGGCTGGGGGTGATGGCCCATGAGCAGCCAGGATGGGAGGAGGAGGGCCTCCGGCATGGAGGCCCCCCTCCCTGCCCCCCTCACCCCTGGAGAAGGACGGCACCCTGTCCATGTGCTAGGGGAATGCAGCAGGGCGGGGCTGGGGAAAGGCGCAGGCGGGGGAGACGCTGGGCCCCCCCCTGGGGCCTGGGCTGCTGCGCTCCCCCCACCCTGCTCCCAGGACCCGCACTCACTGAGGTTCAAGGGCCCCTCGTCCTCAGACTGGGGCCACGGTGCCTTGGGGGAGCCCGGCCGGGGGCTCAGGGACAGCTGGGGGCTCTTGTCCTCAGGATTCCTGGGGTTGGGGGAGCCCGCCAGGGCCAGTGGTGCCTTCTTGAGGAGCGGGGAGCTGGGCGGGTGGACCAGGCCCTTGGCGGAGAAGCCAGGCGGCGACTTGATGGCCTTGTTGATGGCGGGGGCGTCCAGGGGCTTGGCCAGGGTGAGCAGGCCGGGCCGCGGGGCCCCGGCCACCATCTCCTTGGGCGAGCTGGACTTCTTGGCCAAGCTGGGGGGCAGCCCAAGATGGGCGTCGGGCAGCCCCTTCTGCCTCACCAGCTCGTAGAGCAGGTCGATGGGGGCGCCGCTGCTCTCGGACTCGGCCACCCCCAGCTGCCGCAGGTGTGAGCGCGCATGGCTCGACAGGCCCTTGCGTGTCTCAAAGCAGGCACCGCACACCTCGCAGGTGGTCAGGCTGTGGGCTGGGGGCGAGACAAGGCCTTGAGGGCCCCAGCCCAGCACACCCCCCCGAGGGCCCCACCCGCCCAGACCCCCTGTAAGTGCCGGAGTCTGTGATGCCTCCCCCCACCATCAGACTGGCCCTGGTGCTGGGGGAGGTGGGAGTGGCCTGTATGAAGGAGGCTGAGGCTCAGAGAAGAAAGGACGGTGCCCAGGGCGCAGAGCAGGGGCAAGCCAGGGTATAGCCAAGGCATTGTCTCGCCACACCAGCTCCGTGGCGGGGCGAGCCAGGGCTGAGCTGCCCACCATACCAGCTGGGTTCCAGGGCTGAGGCAGGCCGAGTGCCGCAGTTGCCTCTCCCGGCCCCACGTCCAAGGCCCCGGGGTCAGGGCCAGGTCTGCTCTGCTCCTATCTCATCCTGTCTGGAGGGGCCGGCGGCAGCGGAGGTTCTCCACTTGCTACAATCACGATCACGGCGCAACCAGTGAAGCTTGGAGTCGGGAGTGGTGCTGAGTCCAAGGGTCGGCCCTGGAGGCCAGCCCCAGCTTCCCGTAGGACACCCCTTGCCACACCCTGCGAGCAGCACTCGATTCCGACAGGAGACAAGTGCTGGGGGCTCCCAGGGGTCCCTGGCCAGGCTAGCCACTCACCCTTGAGGTCCGGCAGTTCAGGCCGGCTAGTGTGCGGGCCCTCTGCAGCCGCTCTGCTGCTCAGCCGGCTGGCCACCTGCTCCAGGGGCCCTGGCACAGTCAGGCTCTTCCTGGGCAGTGCGGCCACGCCCAGGTCCACGGCCACCACCTCGCCTTCCTCGGGACCCAGGCCTGTGAGGTCGGGGAGACAGGCTCAGCAGCGGCCTGGGCCCAACCAACATCCCCGAGGCCTTGCGGCAGTAAAAGGGACTGGACAGCTCTGCTCCAGGACACACGCGGGGCTGTGGGGTGGGGCTGAGAAGGCTGGGCAGGGGTCGCCGAAAGAGCATCCGGACAAAGTTTCCTCTGCGGAGGGGGTGACTGCCGGGGTGATGGACCGCTTAAGTTTGGTGACAGAAGCCCGCGGGCAGGAGCCAGGGACAGTCGCCAGAAGCCTGCACAGGCTGAGCTCAAAAGTGGAGAGGGTGACAGCTGGGGGCCGAACACGGGCGCTGGGGGACACGAGCACTTGCACGAGCTTCCGAGACGGACGGCCGCGGGAGAGGGCAAACTGGGGGCGCGGGTTTTGGGGCGCGCACTTCAGAGAGAAACGCGGAGAACCCCGAGCTCGGGGCGCGAGGGGAGGCCGGCAGGGCGGCCCGAGTGGGAACCGGGCACACTCAGGGCCCGGAGTCAAGAACGCGACCCCCGCCCCGACTCGAAGCCCGCGTGCGTCCAGAGCCCGCGGGGGGGCGGGGGGGGCTCGTCTGTCAGCGGCGCCCGCATCTGACAGGGGCCGCGGCGGGCCCGGGGCGCGGGCGGGCGGCGGCGCCGGAGGCCCGGCCCGGCGGGGGGAGGGGAGCCCCGGGGTCGGCGCGGCGGGCCGGACGCTGCGAGGCGCCGCCGCCGCACTCCCCGCACCCTCTCGGCGCGGCGCTTACCCGGCGCGGGCGCGGCCGCGGGCCCCGGCTCCAGCTCGGCCTTGGGCCCGTCCCGCGGCGGCGGCGGCGGCGGCGG
The DNA here is from genome assembly GCF_027595985.1 of Sorex araneus. Taxonomy (NCBI): domain Eukaryota; kingdom Metazoa; phylum Chordata; class Mammalia; order Eulipotyphla; family Soricidae; genus Sorex; species Sorex araneus. The sequence continues at coordinate 231,504,711 of NC_073303.1, forward strand.
CGGCGGCGGCGGCGGCGGCAGCGGCGGCGGCGGCGGCGGCGGCAGCGGCGCAGGCGGAGCGGCGGGGCCCGGGCTCGGGGGCCCGGGCGGGGGCGCCCCCGCCGGCGCGCGCTCCCGGGCGCCCCCCGCGCGCGGCCCCGCCGCGGCCTTGCCGTCCGCTTTTGTCACTCGGCACTGGGCGGTGGAGGCGGCCATCTTGGCTCCGGCGCACGCGGGGCGGCCGCCTCAGGCAAGAGCAGCCGAGCGCCGAGTGCCGCCGGCCCCGCCCACGCGCTCCCAGGCCGGGCAGCCGAGCGCCGATGCCGCCCCGCCCAGACTCGGCGGGCTCCAGCCTCGGAAGCCCGAACAGCCTGGAAGCCCACGGCCCGCGGAAGCACACGGACACATGCACACACGTCGTGGTGCCCCACGGCGGCACACGGACACACCATCATAGCCCACGGCCCGCGGAGGCACACGGACACACACGCATAGCCTGGTAGCCCACGGCCACAGAACCAGGACTCCCCTCAGGACCAGCCCACGTTCCCAGCACCAAGTAACCCTGGGCTCTGAGATTGGGGAGGGTTTCGCAGACGAGCCGCGGCTCCTCCCCCAGCCCCGCAGCCGCCTCCTGCGACCACTTAGGGAAGGCTGGAAAGGTTGCTAAGGGGGACGCTGCAGGGACCCGCACCCAGCTGCGACCTGGCTCCTTAACCCTCCCTGGAGCAGATCATCACCCACCACGGGACCAGTCGGCCGCCTGCTGGGAAGATCTCACAGGACACTGATGTGGGGTCTGCCTAGCACGAGGGACTGTCGGGGCGGGGCGCGAAACCACCCTGTCCCGGGTGCCTCCCGGGCACCCTCAGACTGTGCCGTTCTACTGATGTGAGCCGGATGACCACTCTGCTTCGCCCACTTCACCCAAAGCCACAGCCACTGTACAGTCGGGGGCTTTGACAGCCCCGCCCCGCACAGACCGTCCAGGAACCTACGGGCAATCCCTGGAGGTGACAGAGGGGTGGACGGCCAAAAGGACGCCGCTGTCTCCACACAGCTCCTGGACATTCACCGCCGCTTCTGGCCAGCTCTGCTTAGGGTCCAGAGAGCCCCGCAGGGACGACTGACGGGGCAAGGGGGGAGGAGAGGGGGGGGACACTGAGGGGCCACAGAGGCTTCACAGGGATGGGTCCTTCCCCTTTGCTCAGCAGTGGTGCCCAGGGCATAGGTCCCGCCCAACACATTCCCCCAGTCACTATCAAGGGTCTGGGGTCCACTGAGGAGCGACCATCATCGACCATCTCCCGGCTCCCGGCTGTGCTCCTGGGTCAGGGGGCGGGGCGGGGGTGGAAAGTGAGCGTGTCACTCTAGGCCTGGCCCCCTCCACCTGACTGCAACCGCGGGCCTGGGACCTCAGTTCTCTGAGCCTCTACTTCCTGTCTCTGACTGCACTGCGGGGATACAACATCTGCCTTACCGGGTGTCTAACTTAGTTATCTGGTCCTAGCCAGACCCTGAGGGGCAGGCTGGTAGCGAGGGCACCCAGGGTCCCCTGTGCAGATGCTGGGTCACTTGCAGGGAGCCCGGTGCCACCCGCACCCGCCCGCTCCCCTTACCGTCGCTGTAGGTGGGGCCCAGGTCCTCAGGCCAGCCGCTGGGACAGGGCAAGGGCAGGGGCATGCGGGCCCGGCGGGCCGGCAGGAGGGTTCCAGGGGGCCGTGGAGTGGCAGCCGTGGCCAGCAGCTCCTGCAAGACGCTGATGGGTGACACGGTGAGCTCCCAGTTGGTGATGCCAAAGTCTCTCAGGTGGGCACGAGCGTGGCTGGACAGGCCGGCCCGCGTATCGAAGCCTGCCCCGCAGAAGTCACAGCGCATGAGGCTGAAGGTGCCTGGGTCAAAGTTGGCCACTGCAGAGGAAGACAGGACATGATGTCCTGGGAAAAGGACCCCGGGCCAGCCATCCCTGCCCATTTTGCGCACACCTCCTCCTCCAGGAAGCCTTCTTGGCTCTGCTCCCAGCTCCCAGCCACAGGGACCACACCCGTTGATCAGCGGTACAACACCTGCCTTGTACGTTCCATCCCCAGCACCGCAAAACAAACAGCCACAATACAAGCCACTGTCTGTGTTTGGCCTGGCCATCCTGGGGAGGGCAGAGGTATCTGAATGGCCTGTGTGCTCAGCCCACTTCACGCCAGACTCCCAGGGCTACAGACTGTCCCTGGGAGGACAGGACAGGCTCTCGTCCCCATCAGCCCCTCACCACGTTCCCATCAGTGCGTGTCCACTGTCTCCCAGCCCACCAGCCAGAGACGAGCAAGAACACTGAAGCCTCCACTATGGCTAGCCCAGCAACTCGGAACCAAAGTGAGTCCTGGGTGGGGCAGCGATCAGTGGCAGCTGCCTAAGGTACTTCGAGCCTGGCCCCAGTGGCCGAATGCGGGGTGCCCCGCGGCCCCAGCCACCCACCGGTGGCGTGGCCCTACCTTTCTTCTTCTTCTTTTGAAAGGAGCAGCTGCGCTCGATGGCCTTCACCTCCTCAGCCGAGATGAAGTGACGAACGTTGTAACTGACGCCCACGCGGTTGAGGTGGCCGCGCACATGGTTGGCCAGGCCGATGCCATTGTGGAAGCGGTCAGGACAGTAGGGGCACCTGCGCTCCTCGGGCCGCAGTGCTGCCGTGGGGTCCCCACCCAGGAGTGCGTCCAATCCCAGTGGTGTGTCCAGCAGCAGCAAGTCCAGGGGGTGGGTGCCTGTCAGCCCCAGCGCTTCGGGGGTGCCCTGCCTCGAAGCCATGGCGGCCAGCACCTCTGGCCCCACCCTGGGCAGCAGCACCACAGGCACCGTCCAGCGTAGCTGCCTCCGCTGCAGGGTCGAGGCCTCAGCAGCCCTCAGGGTCTCCCAGAAAGTCCGCCTCAGCTCCAGTGCTCGAGGTGGGATGTGGCCAGGGGTGGAAGGGGAGAGCCACAGGCCAGCACTAGGGGGAGCATCCACTTCTGGGGTCAGCGGGCTGCCTTCCTCCTCCTCATCGCTCCAAGGGTACCTCCCGGGGTCCAATGGGACAGGGGGCACATCCTGCTGGAGCTGCACAGAACAGGAGGCAGAGGCCCGGGGCAGCTGTGGGAGCTGAGGACCTGTCCAGCCCAGTGGCGGGCAGCCCCGGCTCAGCTCCATGCTTGGGCTGTGTCTGGAAGGACTGTCCTGCCACTCAGGGCCCAGGAATGGCTCCTCTTGGCCAAAGTAGTCCGCAGCGGGGGGTACGCAGTCATGGACCTCCTGGCTGGGCCCGTCCCAGGGAGGCACCGCGTGGGCCAGCCTCACGTGTTCCCTGAGCAAAGTCTCACTAGATGCCAGGAAGCCGCAGCACCAGCAGGCCTGCAGGCCTGACGACGAGGCTCCCGGGGGTGGGCAGGCCAGCACGGCGGTGGCCGCCAATGGCTCCCCGGGGCGGTCATCCAAGGCGCAGTGAGGGCCCGGCAGCCCGGCCCCCCAGCCCTCAGCGGCCGGCACCTGCTTCAGCTTCTGGATCTCTTCAAGGATCTTCTCACGGGAGGCCTGGTGGAGCCGCCGGTGCTGCTGCAGCGCCTGCGGGTCTGCGAAGGCCCAGCCGCACTCACTGCAGGCCAGGGGCGTCAGGTGGGCTGGTGGCTCCTGGCCCGGGGCCCGGCGGTGCTGGCTCATATGCTCCAGCAGATGCGCCTTATGTGGGAAGTAAATGCTGCACTCAAGGCAGGGGAACACGGCTGGCTCCTTGTCCTCATCCTCCTCCTCCTCCTCGTCGTCCTCTGGGTCAGCCGCCCCCTCAGCCACCTCCTCCAGGAGCCCACAGAGGTAGGGTTGCGGGTGCCTAGGCGGCAGTCGCTCCACAGACGCCTCTGCGTTCACAGTCCAGGTCTGTGTGGCCACCTCTGAGGCTGCCCTGGGCAAGCCCCATTCAGCCTGCCCCTCGAGGCCCACCAGGCTCTGGGGGGCCTCCACCATGGCCATGGCGTGCGTCTGGGCATCATTGTTGATGGCTGGTGGCAGCAATACTGGCTGGAAGGACGGGGATGGCAGGGCGGGGCAGAGGGGAGGGGGCAGCAGGGCAGGGTGCAAGGGCCCCTCTCTGTCAGGGCGCCAGTGGAGCCGGGGCCGACCCCGAGACCCCTTGTGCACGAGTGCAGGATTGCTTTGGAGGTGCGAGAGCCTCAGGGTGCCCCCCTCCAGCTCCTTCCCAGGTCTCACGATGACCAAGTCCTCCACCCTGTGCTCCAGCAGGTGGCCCTCCCCGACCTCAGGGTGCACGGTGTTCTCCCAGGGCCCCTGGCCATCAGGGGGGCCAGGGAAGCGGCCCCAAAGACGGCGCGGCGGGGAGCCCGGCCGCAAGTCGAGGCTGCAAAGAAGCGGCAACGGTCAAAGGTTAGCGTGGGTCTCAGTGCCCACTGTGGTGAGGCAACTCCCGGGTCACCGAGAGGGCCAGCTGTAGGGACCTGGGGAGACTGTCACCTCTCACAATCTGCCCTCCCCCCGAGCCACCGTGTCTCTGCTCCCCAAAAAGCTGAAGTGATCCCTGCCCCCCCCCCGGCTGTCTTGGGGCGGGGACTGGGGTTAAAGGGTGGAACGCAGCATCTGGGCACCTCTGTCACCTGATCCCAGCTGTTCCTGGATGTCCTCCAACAGCCGCTGCCCAGAGCCAGCCCTAGTGGGCAGGACCCAGGCAGCAGACGCAAAGCCCACACTGAGGCTCAGGATGCACAGTTCCCAGCGCCCATGCATGTCAATACGCGCTTCTACAAGCAAGTTTACGGGCTGCCTCTAAGGAACCCATTTCACAGATGAGGAAACTGAGACTCAGAGATGCCCAGTGTCCCCTGTCCCACTCTGGGCTGGTGGACTGTGTCCTTTTGGGGCTGACCCCACCCACGGTGCTAGCCCAGGACCAGCCTGCAGGGGACACCTCACCCTGTTCACTACTGATGCTACCCCGCCGTCCCGGCCATCCTCCTGTCCTGTTGCTCTGCCATCCAGCTGTCCTCCTATCCTGCTGTCTGACCGTCCTCCTACCCTGTCCTGCTGCTGTGCCGGCCAGCCGTCCTCCTGTCCTGCTGCCCCGCTGTCCTCTTGTCCTGCTGTCCTGCTGCCCCAAGGTCTAGCCATCCTCACTGCATTCTCATCACTGTCCCCGCTGCCCTTGGCCGCCCTCTCTCCTGGCCTCACTGCAGCTCGCTCCCTGCCCCTACCCGCCCTGAGCTCGGGGCCAGCACTCACCAGGGGCGCATCCGAAGGCTGGCGGAGCTGGCACGGGGGAGGGCTTCGCAGAGGCCAGGATGGGGCTGCCCGTCTGCAACAGAGAGGGGAAAGCCTGAGGGGTGGCACCCCAGCCCTCCCCCAGAGGCCGTGAGCCTCTGCCGCCTGAGCCCCAAAAGTGGGTACAGAAGTGAGGGCCCCGAGTAATTCAGGGACCCAGGGGCTGGCTGCCACCCCCACAGCCAGGCCCCCTCCAGGGACACCCAGGGGGTGGGGCCTCTGCAGTACCCCCATGGCCTCTCTCCTGCTCCCCTGCACTCCCCTGCCTAGTCACTGGAAAGCCCCCTCAACCCTGACTCCCTGCACTGACACCTCCTCTTCGGAAACCATAGCTGAACTCCACCTGCTCAGGGGAGCCCCTGAAATGCTCTCACGCCCCCTGAACTCACACACACCTGCTCAGAGGAGCCCCAGAGGTCTCCAGGCACACCTCTTTCCCACTTTCCCTCACCATTTCTCAAAGTGCAAGGCTCCGTATCTGTTTCTGCTTCCCTTGGAGGTGCCCCCCACCCCCACCCCCAGCCTTGCACCACAGGACTTAGATCTTCTGGCCAGGCTACTCCCCTGCCCCCACTTTTCCTGGCCCCGGCTACTCCCCTGCCCCCAGCTTCTCCTGGCCCCGGCTTCTCCTCTGCTCCCAGCTTCTTCTGACCCCAGCTTCTCTGACCCTTTGTGGTCCCCTCTGCCCCCGCCCAGCCATGCTCATAGTGGTGGCTGGTACCCGGCACAGCTGACGCTAAGCACTGGTCCTGAGTACATGTGTGAAGCTGCTGTCCCTACCTTCTGGGCCCCTCAAGGCTGTGTGTACAGAACCAACTCTCTATTACCTGCCCCTGTGGAGTGAGCACCTAAAGGTACACAGGAGCCTGACCTGGTTCTGCTCTACCCACCACAGCCATAGTTGCCAACCGGGCATCAGCCAGCAGCCCAGGCCCAGGTGGATGCCGGGGAACCCCCTCAGAGTGGGAGACACAGGACCAAGGCAAAGTCCCCATGGAAATCGACAGTCCTGAGGCCGTGACCAGCAAGTGCCTCTGCAACAGTGAGGCTATACCCTCTATCTGTCCAGTACAGCCCATGCTAGGGTCCGCGGTGCAGGCAGTGAGGGCCACACACCCGACGGGTCACTCACACTGGCCCAGGGCCTGGAGATAGAGCAGGACCACAGGGAGGTGGCATAAACAGTCGTGAGGTGGTGCCACATGCACCTGTGTCTGTGAAGCAGCTGCAGGCACCTGCCATTACCCTGTGCCAGCTTCCCACCATGACACCATCCACATCGAGAGAGACCCTGCAGCCAAAAACACCTACATGATGAGGGCAGGACAAGATCCCACAGCCCCTCAAGGACTGGCAGATGAGGATGGACAGGAAGTGCCCATGTACGCATGTCAGCTGTGGCACAGAGATTCCAAACTTGAGAGTCTGTCACTGCCGCTGACAAGGACTCCACTGGCCAGTGAGACACTTCCATTGTCACTGGTGGTGAATTTGGGGAAAACAGCCAGACAAGGCCCTGGGTTCAAAGAGGTGGGCATGTGGGGGACACCCCAGCCAAGAGGACCCCCTTAGCATCCCTGTGGGTGTGCCGGGCTCAGTCCCTCGTTGGTACGTCTCCTGGGGTCCCTGGGAGCGAGGACGAGAGATGGGGCGACGCCGAGGTACCCGTCAGCACCTGGAGCCCCAGCAGGCAGCAGAATCCAGTGATAACCGAAGAACTGGGTGTGGGCCTCAGATGGGCAGGGACACAGGTGTCTTTCCTGTGGCTCAGAGAGACCCAGGGTTCAGCACTCCGTGGCAGACAGCAGGAGGGTACCGGCTTGCAGCTGTCCCACGAAGGACTCCGGTGCTTCAGTGGCCTGGCCACAGGCCCAGTGGAGGCGCAGTTCCACCCACCCACCCCAGCCACCACAGTGAGGTAACACACCACTGCCCCCTGGAGGCCAGCATAAGAAGGGCACATGGAGAGCAGAGCAGGCGGTGGACACATCTCACCTGGGAGAGGACAGTCCAGGATGCCCACCCAGGGAAGGGCAGAGCAGGCCAAGAGAGGATCAGGGGACCCTGGTTCAAGTCCAGCTACCAAACCCTGGGCCCTGTGGGTGTGCTGGGACCCTCCCCCGCAGGTGCTCAGGGAGGACCAGGGCACCCACACCTGCATCAAGGACTCTGCCTCCTGACCTGGGTTCTACAAAGATAGGGAGAAGCACGAGTGTCTTGGACCCAGGGCCAAGAGCCCCACAGAGCCAAGATCCAGGGGCCCTGGACATTGCGAGCTCCAGTGTCCAGGTATGGGGGACTCAAAGCTCAAACAAGGGGTCCGCTCACTCCCCAACACTGTCACAGTGCCCGAGGGCACTCTAGGTATGGGTGCCACATCAGTGCACACTCCAGGATGGTCCAGGACCCAGCGCATGGTGGCAGCGCAGGCCACCATGTGGTCTTACCACCCCCTACCCCCGCCAGTGGCTGGCATAGAGCAGCTCAAGCTGGCAGGGACATGGTGCAGCCAGCTTTCTGTCTGGCCGTGACCACTGACCCAAGGCAGCTCACTTGTCCCTTGGGGGGGTGTCTCAGTTTTCCCATCTCCAATGATGCAGATAAATGGGGGGGGGGGAAATCTTTCAAGAATGATCATGTGGGGTCAGGAAGATGGCACCAAGGGCTAGAATAAACACCAGTTTGATCCCCCTTTGTTAGGTGTGGCCTTCATGGGCCAAATTGCTGCTGGAAAATCACCCCCCACACACAATAAAAGAGGTCACTGCATTAAAAGAATGGTTTGCAGGAAATGCGCAGGTGAGGAGCTCAGATGGTTCTAGATGTTGGGCCCTCAAGTGCCTAGGTCGGCCTTGCCCACCCTCCAGGATCAAGCCATGTGGACACTGGCCTCCACCTGACCTCCACTTGGCCTCTACTCAGTACTTGGTCTTTGAACCACCATCCCTGCTAAGCACCCCTCAAATTCCCCTGGCCTCCAGGTGTGGTTCTGCCATTCAGTCAGACTTCCCTACCTGCCAACCCCTGTGGGTTCTGGGTGCTCCTCCTTCCACACTGTTGGAGCCCCTCAGGGTGGAGGCTCTTTGCTCTAAGCCTGTCTCCCCGATGACTAGAAGAGAAGCCAGTGTAGAGGAGCAGCCAAGCATTTAATTAAGGAGAAACATCACGGGGTGGGGTAAACTGAGGCACAGAAACACGCCTGGGGCACTGAGTGGTTGCTCTCTCCCTGGTAAGGGGCACAAGCTCAGGAGCACAGGGCAGATCAGAGGGAGAGAGGGGCCCTAGAACAGGTGGTTTGGGCATTCAGCTGCCACCACCACCCTGTCAGGTACAGGGGTGCTAGTGGGCTATGCTCCATTACTCTCGAGGCAGGGGCTGTGGGCCCAGCACATACGGGCATCCAGGGCCTCCATGCCACACTGACCTGGGACCTGGACTGAGAAGTTGCCAGACCCAAGTGCAGTCACGAAGCCCAATTCAGCCCTCGCTGGATGGGAGCTGCCATCACCACCATGGGCCAGATCCCCTCTTACCAGAAAGGCTACCTTGGCCGTCCAGGATGTCCCGGGGCCCCTCCTTGGAGAGGGGCGGGTACTGCGTGGTTTGGAAGATGCTGCTGTCGCCCTCGGCCTCCTCAATTCCACCGTCCATGTCTTCCCTGGGTGCTGGGCCAGGCAGTCGGCTGGGGCCACAGGGGTGGTCGGGGGCCACCAGACCTCCTGCCAGGGGGCCATCCATGAGGGCTCAGCCCTGCTCCCCTCGGCAGCTGGGCGGCTCAGTGACACATCATGGGGCTGCAAGCAGAGAATGGAATCGCCTCAGTTTCCCCAGCCTCAGTTTACCTTCCAGCTTGGCAGAGCTGAAGACACAGTGCTGAGTCTGAGTCTCTCTGACAGCCCCCACCGGCTGTGAGCCCCCATCCCCTTCAACAGCCTCAGTTTACCCCCTTCTACACACACACTCCCTGGTGTCTGCAGCTGGAACTGTTCTCAAAGCCTCCCCATTCCATCCCCACGGCAGGCTCCATCCGGGCCCCAGATCCCTGCGGTCTCCCACCTCCCACCTCCCACCTCCCACATGGCCTTAGAGCTCTTCACCTGCACACAGCCTCAAGTGACCCCTGCAACCCCTCCTCTTCCGCACCCTGTGTCAGATCGGCCCTCGTCTGAGGGCTGCAGGGACCAGATCCTGTGGTCCAGAAAAGCGGACCCCGGGGAGGCCGAGGGGGCGGGGGCCTCCACTCCACTATAAATACCTTCAAGGTAACGAGGAAAGTGAAGGGCAGGAATGAGGTGCCCTCCCCAGGGAAAGGAGGGGAGGCTGGGCCCAGGCAGCTGGGGCGGGGCCGGGGATTCAGGCCGGGCTGCAGGCGCTGCCCCCGGGGGTCCTGGGGGCGGGGCGGGGGCTGGTCCCGGGACTGGTAACCGTGACTGGGACGGGGGTTCCTGGCCTGGCTGGAGGAAGCACCTTCGGGTGCCCAAGGTGGAGGGGGGCACTGGCCGCGGGGCACCGGCGGGACCGCAACTTCGGAGCACTTTGGCAGCCTGGCACCGGGCTCCCGCCTGCACGCCCTCCGGGTCGCCGGGGAGGGAGCCGCGCCGCGCCCGCGAGCCCCTGGGGGACGGGCGGGGTCCCTGAGCGGCGCCCTCCACCCGTTCCCCTCAGGGCAGGAGACCCCGCGGGACGCGCCCAGGTGGGGGCCACCTGCTTAGAGACCCCCGCTCCTCCCCCATGCACGGCCCCGCCCAGAGGCCCCGCCCCTGCAGCCCCGCCCCCCGCCCCGGGGGGTCCCGCCCGGCCCGGCCCGGCCCGGGTCTTCCCCTCCCCTCGCCGGCTCCGCCCCGCCCGTCGGCTCCCCGGCCCGGGCCCGGCCTCACCAGGGGGGCGGCCCAACCGGCCGGGCGCCGGGGCTCCGGGCTCCCCTCCCTCGGTGTGGCCGTCGCTGTTGCTACCGCCGTTGCTGCTCCCGGTACCGGTGCTGCGGCCTCCACAGCCACCGCCGCCTCCACCGCTCGGGGGACATTGTCCCTTTAAATCGCTCCCCCCCGCCGCCCCGCCCCCCGGCGCGCCGCCGTGACCTCAGCGCGACAGCCCCGCCGCGCCGCCATGATGAGGAGGTCCGGCGCCCCCTCCCGCGCCGCCCCAGGGGGGAGCGGCCGGCGGGCGCGCCGCCATGTTGGGAGTGGCCTGGTTGGACACCACCACATCTCCCCGCACCCCCCCACACACCTTAAAAGGGCCTCTGGGACCTCAGAACCCTGAGTGAGGCCCGGTTACCATGACAACACTCCTGCCCTCCTAACCCCAATGATTGCTCATCATTCCACTGCTTCTTCCACCACTAGGCCTGCTAATAGCACCTGGAGAGTTGGATTGGGGGCAGAGACGCTCCCCCATGGGTCAGTCATTCATAGGTCACTGAGGACTCCACCCAGTCAATCCCTCCTTCTCAATCCCCTGCACCAACCCAACTTGTCACCACAAGTTCAAGCCTATCATTCACCTTGGACTTAGCATGACCCATGCCCTAGAGCTGTCCAAGGTTCCATTGCTACACCAATGCCCTATGATCACAGCCTTCTGGACAGCCCATCATATACACAGAATAGTCCTGCCGTCTTCTCCTATGCAACAGTCCAACAAACACCCATTTATCCATCCAATTAGACACCTATCCACCTTCCCATCATCTAATCATCCAAACACTTTTCCAACCATCCTTGCTTCCATCAGTTCATCCAAACACCCTTTAATTCACCTATCCACATTCCATTTACCTGCTCCTCCATGTACCACCCAAATAAATACCTACTTATCCATGAATCTAAGCATGCACTCACTCATCCTATACACCTCTTTCCACCCAGCCACCTATTCATCCATCATCCATCCATCTGTATGCCCACTTCCCCAAACACCCTTCCAATCACCTATTCTTCTGTCCATCCAAACACCCACACAACTCACCCACTCACATCCCACCTACCAGCCCATCCATATCCCACCCAAGTGAACATTTGTATTGCAACTATGCATCCTAATACTCTCTCCCCCCCATGCCCATATTCCTATTTACCCAAACACACTTCTATCTACATATTCATCCATCCAACCACCCACCCATCCACTCATCCTCTATCCATTTTCCACCCTGATACCCACTCAACTCACCCACCCATATCCCTAAAACCTACCAGCCCATCATTAAAACCATTTGTTCATGCAACCAAGTACTTATCCACTCTACACACCCTCTTCCTTCCAGCCACCCAAGCACCCATCAGTTCCAGGCTGACTTGTTGGTACTACTATCTGGTAGGTGCCACAAACATAAGTCCTTTCTGTCTAGCTGGTTACTATTACCCTCTGCACAACTCAAACATCTCAGGAGATCTATGTGTATATAACATATAAAATCATGAAATTAGGTGTAAATATTTACTACCCTTCACAATCTAGACCTCTTCCCTTTCCAGCTAACCACCAACCTAATTCCTCACCTACCAGAAAAAATGTCCTGCTTAAATGCTAACATCAATCAACCTATTGTACCCTCCCCCACACACAAGTTCTCACCCATCCACACATCCAAAATTCAAATTTCCGCTCATTCCTCTGACCAGTCCCCACAGAAACCAGCCATCTGCACACTGACCCAATCTTTCCTTCATCTGCCACCATATGGGAAACTTTGATCTGGGAGTCTTAACTGTATCTCATCTGGGGTCCAGGGATTGATGGAGGTGGAACTCGTTTCAGTGACAGCAGCTCTAACTATAGAACCACTTATACTGAACACTTGAGACCAGTGACCCACGGATTACAGGTGCAGAAAGACTGAAAACCACAGGTCTTATGCCTTGGTTATAGCTGTCAGCCTGTGGACATCTACACAGGACAGGTGCAGGGCTTGCAGGCTGTAAAAAGATCGAAGGGCCGTGCTTCAAAGGATGAAACTTTTCGAGTGTAAGTAAGTTCTGATCCGTTTCACAGCTGTGGAAAATGGACACTCAGTCAAGTCCTAAGGTCTACAGAGTCAGAGTGTGTATGCATACAGTCTCCCTCCCCCAACCTGGAATTAGGGGAGCATTTGGGAGAGTAGAGTGGAAAGATGAAATGCCCTCTGATTGGCAGCTGTAGGGGCAACAAAGAAGCAAACACCATCCGCTGGTCTGACTGAATCAGGATTTTACTCTGCAACCTCGCAATGCCAGCCTGATTGGCACCTACAGCACCACTCTCCTGCAGCCCACTGGCGGAGGCAGGGGCCGCCTCACTGGCTTTCTGCTCCCTGACCACTGGAGGTGGAGAGGGCGGTTCAGGGGGTGTCGCCGTTGATGCAGGGTCCTTTGAGGGGTTGGGGTTGGCTTCCGGGGGACCCCGCGGTCCCTGGGGGAAGCTGTAGGCGCTGCAGAGCCTCGCTCAGCTGGGTTTGCGCATTCTCCACCGCGGCCAGGCGGTGCTCCTGGGAAGGGAGCGGCATGAGGAGGGGAGAGCATAAACGCACCGCCCCGACCCATCTCCCTGCTTTGACAAGCACTCACCCAACTTTTCAGCCTAGGGACCTCACAGCTAGGCAGGTTGCACTCGGCATGCAACCTGGAGGTCCTGCAATCAGGGATCAGAGGCAGGCAAAGGGTGAAAGGTCAGAGGCTGAGGAAAGCCATGCAAGAGGTCAGGCAGGGGGCGGGCTAAAACCAGAGGTGCAGGATGTAAGGACCGCCCCCAGGTAGTGGCGGGGCTTTCAGGGGTGTGCTGGACCAGGTCGTTTGAGGGCGGGGCTTGTGTAGTGGGTGGGGCGGGGCCAGAGGGTGGGACGGGGTCACCTGTCGCAGAGCCTGGAGTCCAGGTCCTGCAGCTGGCCGCGAAGTTGCACCTGCTGCTCAGCGAAGGCTCGGAGCTGGGCTCCTAGTGACTCCACGAGGCCGGACAGCGCCTTCTGCTCCGCACGCAGGGCGGCCATCTCGCACTGAAGCTCGGCCAGCTGCGAGAAGGGGTCACTTGTCTTTCCAACAGCCAGTCTCCTCGATCCGTTTCCTCCCGCCCCGGTGTTTGTGCAGGGCAGGAAATTGGGGCTCGGAGAGCAGAGACGGCAGCCGGCGTCCAGAACGCTGAGCAGCGGAGTCCGCCGCATATAAGCCTCCCACCTGGCTTCCAGGCCACCTCCAGCCCGCTCCCCAGCCGCAGCTACCTTGCCCATGGGTCGGTGCACGCCTAGCGCCTGGTCTCTGTCCCGCGGCTGGTCCAGCTGCCGCTGCCAGGGAACTGACGATTTGCGAGGCAGCGAGGCCGAGGCCCGGGTCCAGGGCCGACCACGGGGTGCTGACCCCGTGCGCATCGAGCATTTGGGGTGCGGCAGAGACCCTGTGGATCGGCATCGGGCTGGGACACTTTGCGTGCGCTGCACGCAGGTGGGATACAGTGGGTTGTAGTGGTCTGGTCGCCGCCAGGTCTGATAGCCTGCTCCCTGGACGCTTCGGAGGGACTGGCTCTTGGAGATGAGAGGGGTGTGCTTAGGAAGGTCCCGGGGGGGCAGGAACCCTGGCTTCTCGCCTGCAGGGAAGCTGAGGGAGTCGCAGAAACTCAGATTCCATCCAAAAAAAAAAAAAGAGAGAGAGAGACCCAGATTCCCAGATCTGATCCATCCCCATGATCTCCAGTTGGAAATGCCCCCATCCCGTGGATCTCATCCTTCCTGGGACCTGGCCTTTCAGGGGCCACCCTGAACTCAAGTTCTCATGGCCGTGGCTCCCACCTCACCTGGCCTCTTCTCTCACCCATGACACCATGGCTTGAAGTTCATAGCAGCTTCAAATTCCAAACCCACCCTGTTTATTTGGAGGGGTGTAGCCCCAGTGCTACTCAGGGGCTACTCCTAACTCTGTGCTTCAAGTTTGCTACTGGTTGTCCCTGGTTGTGTTCAGGGAATTGAATCCGGGTCTCCTTCAGGAAGGCCTGTGCTTAACCCACTGAGCCATCTCTCTGCCCACCCCCCCAGCTGACCGTGGGCATTACTTCTGCCCATAAAGATACCTTCTCCATTCTTTATCAGACACATTCTTTGTGTGTGTGTGTGTGTGTGTGTGTGTGTGTGTGTGTGTGTGTGTGCTCGAGGGGCAGGGGAAACACATCTAGTAATGCTCAAGGGTTACTCCTGACTCTGCGCTCAGGAATTAGTCCTGGAGACCATATTTGGTGCTGGGAATCAAACTTGGGTCAGTCTCATTAAGCCAAGGCAAGTGCCCTAATCTGCTGTACTATTGCCCTGGCCCCTCAGACCCATTCTTGTCCCAAAATTCCATAACCTTAAAATGACCTTATCCCTGCCCCTGGGTAAACTGAAGTTCATAATATCTGATCCCAAATATCCTTGTCCCCATTTGATCCTAGTGACCTCTGGTTACAGTCTGAGCTACCCGCTGACCTTCGGCAATGCATCTTGGTTTCTGTCCCTGGCTTGACCCCACTTAGTCTCTCACTGGAGCCTTGGCCGAGGCTGACCATAAGAGCTCTCATACCCAAGTGGGGACACCAGCCCCAGGCCCTGACCCCAGCAGACCTGCCCCATGGTCCCATCGTCACTTCTGTCCCTGCTCCTTCTCTCACCATCCCAACCCTTCACTCAGCTCCAGGCAGGCAGGTTACCTGGTGTTCCCCTGGATGGAGGGTGGGGGCAGGCGCATGGGCACAGACACGGGGACAGGCCTTCCCTCCTCGATGGCTCTCAGGATGGTGGGCAGTGGTTCCAGGCTCTCACGGGTTGCCTGGGAGACAAGAAGTCCAAATACTGAGCCAGTCCCTGGGGCCACAGGATCCCTGACTGCCAGCCTCCCCACACTGTCCTCACCTGATCCAGCTCAGCAAAGATGGTGCAGAGCTGAGCATGCAGAACTGCCAGTCGGAGGGCCAGGTCAGTGCTGCCTTGGTAGCCGCTGGGGGCTGCTGCATCCACCACAGCCACTTGCTCCAAGAAGCTCTGCATGGCGGGTCCATGTTCCTCCAGGAAGCTGTTCATGAAGCCCATGTACGCCTCCTTCTCGCCGAAGCTGAGCAGGCCAGGTTAGAGGTTAGGCCCAGCACCCGCTGTACCCCCCAGCAAGAGCCCCCAATCACCCAATACCTACAGAGTACGGTTGGCGAGGTTCTGGATGACCTTGGCAATGAGTGTGAGGGCACGCGCCGGGCCAGGGGCTGGATGCTCCGGTACCAAGCCGAACAGGCTGGGGGCCAGGATGGCAGGGCAGAGGAGCCGCAGAAAGAGGGAGGCACACACCAGCTGTGGGCCCAGCACCTCAGTGCCCCGCTTCCTGCAGACGTCTGTCCAGCTGGAGAACACAGCACCCAGCTCGGCGGGGAACCAGCTGCCACAGAGGATGCTTCGTTACAGGTGGAGGGGGGGCGTCGGGCAGGGACTGGGGCAATGATGTCTGCACTGCAGCTTGTGGTCAGGGTTTATAGAGTAGTGAGGTTGCCTCTGGACTCACTTTGTTTCTGGTTTTGGGACCACATCTGTTGATGCTCAGGGGTTATCCTGGCTCTACGCTCAGGAATCACTCCTGGCGGGCTTGGGAGACCATCTGGGATGCTTGGGATAAATCCAGGTTAGCCACATGCAAGGCAAACACCCTAACCACTGTACTATCTCCCACCACCCTGAAATCACTCACTTAGAATTGGGGTACGGGGTACAGGTCCACAAGGAGTCAGACACCATGAGCTTTGGATGTAGCTGTGAGCAGACATAACTTTGGGGTACTGAAGTACATGTGAAATAGCATGGGATTATTATAGGGGTACTCAAGGCCAATGACTATGGGTGGGGTAAGTCATCTCCTGCTATCAGAGGTCCTACAACTGGGCCAGAGGGGTTATTTGTCATTAGAGAATAAGGCCCTGGGCCCAATGCCGCCTAGGCTCCATGGTATACTGTAGCACTGTATCGTTGTCGTCCCATTGTTCATCAATTTGCTTGAGCGGGCACTAGTGATGTCTCCATTGTGAGACTTGTTACTGTTTTTGGCATATCGAACATGCCACAAGTAGCTTGCCAGGCTCTGCTGTGCAGGCAGGTTACTCTTGGTAGCTTGCCAGGCTCTCCGAGAGGGATCGAGGAATCGAACCCAGGTTGGCTGCATGCAAGGCAAACGGCCTACCTGCTGTGCTATTACTCCAGTCCGTGGTATACTGTATGGAGCAGATTATCAGATTTACTGAATCTTAAGCAAAACTTCAGAAATGGGGCCAGAAAGATAGTACAGTGGGTAGGGTTCTGGCTCTGCATGCGACTGCCCCAGGTTCAATCTCCAGCACCCCAAAGGGTCCCCCAGCTCCCCGGAAAGGCATGTGCCCTCCCTATCCCAGCAGTGAGCTCACCTGTGGGAGTGGACAATGTTCTGGAAGACCTCCTCACAGCTGCTGTGCAGCCAGGCCTGGTGCTGCGGCAGTTCGGGACCCGGGCACTTGCTGGGGTCTACCTCACAGTCCTCTCTGGAGGCACAGAGACGACGCACCACCTGCCCTGCAGTGGACACTGTGAGAAAGCGGCCAAGCCATGGCCACACCATCTTCCACCTGCCTCCCTGGACCCCAGCATGGCCAAGCCATGCCAGAATCCAGCTGCCCTCTGGAACCTCATGGCCCCTCCTGACCCCACCCCAGCACACCGAGGGTCTCCTGGAGGTAATCCTGTGCCACCAGCTTCATGTATTCATCAATGGCCTTGGTGGCAAGCGTGTTCTCCCGGAACAGCAGCGCTTCGTGACCTCCGCAGCGGGCCAGTTCCATGGTACCCAGGTCTGTCACCAGTGCCTGGCGTTGTGGGGGAGGGTCATGGTGCGCAGGGCAGGCTGAGCTTGCAGAGTGACCCTTCCCTCACACCTGGCGCCTGGTTCCCGCCCCTTGCACAACTGCTGCTCCAGCCCAGTACTCCAGCTGGGGTGTCTAAGTGGCAGGAACTGCAGCCTCAAGGCTCAAACTCAGGCCTCAGGCCCTCAAGCCCAGTCCCTCGAAGCTCCTCCCACTGAGCATGTGCCCCAGGACCCTGTATCCGAGGTGTCCTGCCCCCCCCATCCCTCTTGCCTATGTGTGCTCAGACACTCTCCACCTCCCTTGGCACCCCAGCGTCCCCTCCTCCTAGGAACCACCCTGGGCTCTCCCCACCTCCCTGTAGCGCTCCGGCTCCCTCCTCGCCTCCCAGGGAGTCCCATGCGCCCTCCCCGCCTGACTCCCCCACGCTGTCCCTGCGTCCTCTCCACCGTCCAGGATGGACGCCTCTGCTCCCTACCCACCCGGGTCGTCCCGCCCCAGCGCGCGGCTCCGGGGTCCCGAGCCCTGCCGCCCGCTCCGCACCTGCGCCCGGCCGGTGGCCTGCAGCACGCGCACCAGGGCGGCCGCCAGCTCCTCTTTGGCCTGCGCGGGCAGCGCGGGCTCCAGCGCCCCGCACAGGCGCGCGTAGTGGAAGGTGAGGAACTCAGCCAGCTCCTTGTAGCGCTCCGACGGCAGCACGCGCAGGCGGCGCGCCCGGACCCGCGCCCGTAGCGCCGCGCCTTCCGGGGCCCCGAGCAGCGGGAACCAGCGTTCCAGACCGGCGGCCGGTCCGCGGGGAGCGCCCAGCTCGGCCAGGGTCAGCGCCACGCGGCCCAGCGCCGCGCCCCCCGGGCCGGCCCTGCGCAGCCGCAGGGACAGGCGCCGCGCAGGCGGCAGAGCCTCGAAGTGGAAGCGCTCGGCCCAGAAGAGCGGCCCCGGGCCGGCACGCGCCGCCGTGCGCGCCAGCAGCGCCCCGTCCAGCCACAGCTCGGCCCGCACGCCCGGCGCCGCGGCCGCCGCCCGGGGCAGCCCCTTGGCCTCATGCACCCACACGCTCAGCCACGTCTCCTCCCGCTCCGACGTGTCCTGCGGGCCGGGCGGTCGGGTCAGGGGCGCCGGGTGAGGCTGGGGACGGGGTGGGGATGGGGGGGGGCGCGGCGGCCCCCTCGGGCGTCGGGGATTCCCCGGGGCTAGGCGGGCGGAAGGGGCTGAGCCTGGGGGGGCCGGGCTGGGGCGTCTGCGCCACCTCGGACCTGGCAGGGCTGGAAGTGGCGGCGCAGGTCCTGGATCCAACGGTCCTTCTCGGCGGCTGAGCGACAGGAGAAGCAGCGCTGGCCGCCGGCCCACGTGACCTGCGGGCGGGAGAACCCAGGTGCGGTGGAGCGCGGAGGGGCGCGGGGCGCGGAGGGGCATGAGGCGGTGGGCCGCACCGCTCACCTGGAAGCAGTGCCTCTCCTCCAGGAGGCTGGGATGCACCGGCCACACGCGAACATCCCTCTCGGCGCCCAGGTCCAGCTCGGACAATGTGGCCAAGGACTCCCGGGAGCCCAGGGCCCTGGAGCACGGTGAAGGTGGGGAGGAGGGCGCTGGGAGAGGGAGTCGTGCCCCCACTACTAGTATCCCGAGCCATCCTGAACCCTGGGGTCAGTGCAGGGTCCAATAGCAGGATTGTAATCTGTTCTCTGCACCAGCTGCCTCCACCCCTTGGACACTTGCTGTGGCCTCTGCCGTTTTCTCTGCAAGCCTGTTAGCCCATGTCCTTGCCCTGTGGCCCTGAGGCCTGGGGCCTTGCCCCCCACACACACCCATGGCCTTGCCTTCTGGTCCATGGCCTTTCTCTGTCACTGGTCCTTGTCTGTGGCCTTGTGCATGCTGCCCACCCTTTGGCTCTCAGCTCTTGGAGGCCTCCCCAGAGGGTCACCTCCTGCTCCCTCTCAAAGTGGCCAGCTGGCCCGCCCACATGCTGCATGATGCTGGAGAGGAGTGTGGAGAGGGGATCTGGGGGGTCCAGCCCCTGTACCCCCGACCCTTACCCATCTCGGGGGGCGTTGGTGCCCAGCTCCAACCTGGCCCTCTTCTTCTCTTTCAGACGCCTGAGCAGCCCCTGTGGGAAGGTTCAGGAGCCCTCAGTCCTCTCCCCCAGGCTGCCGGGAGGATTCAGGGCGCCAAGCCCGGGCTGCCTTAGCAGGACCTACAGGCTGATGTTCCCCCTTGTCTTGTTTTTCAGGCCCCACCCACAGTGCCTGGGGGACCCTAGGCTTCCACCTATCTCCCAGGCACAGCGGGAAAGGGGGATGGCATCATGAGGGCCTCCAAGGGGGTCCCAGGGCCTTCGCTCTCCCCACCTCCAGCCTTACCCGGACGTTGTGGGGCGGGTTGGGTCCAGCAGCCTCCGGCTCCAATTTCCTGGGGGTCCGTTCTGGGGGTGATGGGAGGTTGGAAGGTGGGGGTCTTCTCTGACCTTCCCTACAGGCCCCTCCACCCTGCACCTTACCTTTGTCTCTGAGGGTCCCCAGGGCCATATGGATGCTGCTCTCAGAGCTGGCACTACCCACCCAGGACAGGTGGGATCCCTGTTCCCACAGAGACCATCAGTCCAGGGACATGGCAGCAGCGCCCCTGCTGCCCTCCTCAGGGCTCGCCCCCTTACCAACCCCAGCAGCGCCCCTCCCCCTCCCTGCCCCCAGTAGTACCCCCTCTCCCTCCCCTCCTCCAGCAGCACCCCTCACCCCTCCTCATCTCCAGCAACACCACTTACCTCCTCCTCGCCCCTTAGCAGCACCAGCCGGCCATCCAGCAGGGTGAAGTCACTGATGTTCCAGACAGGCACGTTGGGGCTGGGGGCCTCAGGAATCTGGGGGCCAGGGGGCTCCAGCTCTGAGCAGAGGACAGTCAGTGGGATGGGGGACACTTCCTCCTGCTGCAAACCCCTTCCTCCATGCCACAGCCTGTCTCCCTGCCTTCTTTCTTTTCTAAGGTCCCAAAGCTGCCCCCACCCCCACAGGGCATTGGGTATGTTTGTGGGGTCCCCCTGGGAGCCTGTAGCCAGCTAGAGGGCAGAGAGCAGCTATTCCTTGTGGGTTTCAGGAGCATTAAGGGCGACCTTTCCTGTTCAGTTCTGGGTCTCCAGTGCCTACAACAGGGTCTGATCAGAACACTTCAGCAAACCTCTGTTTGAATGGATGGACATGAGGATGTATGGATGCGTGGATCGTGAAAGGGTGGGTGTGTGGATGGGTGCGTGGATCGTGAAAGGGTGGGAGTGTGGATGGGTGCATGGATTGTGAAAGGGTGGGTGTGTGGATGGATGTGTGGATGGAAGAATGTGTGGATGGATGGGTGGTTGGGTGGATGGAGGTGTAGATATGTGATGGATGGATGTGTGAATGAGTGGCTGAAGGGATGTATGGATGGATGTGTATGTGTGGATGGATGGGTGGTTGGATGGATGGATTCATGGGTAGATGGAAGTGTGATTTTATGGATGAGTAGATGAGTGGGTGAATGGGTGGTTGACAAATGGATAAATGTATAATGAATGAATGTATAAGTTGACAGAGTGATGGGCGGGTGAATAATGGAAAGATAAATGTACAGATGGGCAGTGGACGGGTGGACTAAGACACTCTTCAAGGCAGGGCTTGGGAGATCACTGCTTTACTGGCTGGGGAGCTGAGTTTGGTGAGGGGAGGAAGAAGAGCATCGGGGGAGGAAGAAGAGCAGTGGGGGAGGAAGAAGAGCAGCGGGGGAGGAAAAAGAGCAGCGGGGGAGGGAGAGGGAAGCAGGGGCAGCTGGACTGCGGTCCAGTGGGGAGATGGTGAGAGTGGACCACCTGCTGGGGCCAAGAGTCCTAAGTCCCCCAAAGGCCATCCCTGTCCTTTGCTGGCTGGACCTCTGCCACCCCTGCTCAAGCCCTGGGTGAGGGGAGAGGGAAGCGGGCAGCAGGGCCCCTGCCATTTCCTGCCTGCTCTTGCACTCATCACAACTTCCTGTCTGTGGGCTTTGCTCAAGAGCAGACGAGTCAAGCATCCGGAACCCTGCCTGGCAGGGATGGGGGGGCTGTGTACCTGGGGCTTGGGGCTCTGGCTCTGGCTCCGGTGAGGGGCTCTTGGACCGCCCCCAGAGCATCTTGGACATCCTCAGGCGGCTTGTGCAGGCTTCCTTTGGGGGTGCAGAGAGAACTCGGCGGAACAGAGAGCGGGGAGCTGGCTGCCTGCTGCCCAGGGACTCCTGGAGGCTCAGTGCCCGACCCCAGCCTGAAAGGCGCCCCCAGCGGACCCCGCCAGCAGTCCCCTTCTCCCCGGCACTGCCCCCAGTGTGCCAGCGGTAGGAGGTCAGTGGGGAGGGGTCCATGGTCCGGGAGGGGACACTCAGGGCTGACAGCAGTGGGTCCATGTGGGTCCTCCTGGGGGCGAGAGGGCAAACAGTCCTACCCGTTGCTGGCCCACATGCCACCCTCATCCCAGCTCCCCACACTCGGCCTTGTCCCGGGGCCCCTGGGGGGCTATAAGCACTTCCTCCTGTACCTGATTTTCTGACCGGGTCGGAGTTGCCGCTGTCTGCACCCGCCTGGCTGGCTTCCTCCCACGGAAAGAGACTCCACGTGACCTGCCTGGCCCACCCCACAGCCAGGCTGGGAGGGCCCCAGGAGGTGACAGGCAGAACCTGAGTCTCACTCCGAGCAGATGTGGGAGAAACTCAGGATCCTAAGTTTGGCGCCTGCCTAGGAGGGACTTAGTGAGAGCTCCGAGCACCTCGCAAGCACGGGCCCGAACCTGGCCCAACCCGCGCCCAACCAGCAGTCCCTCCCCACCCACGTTCCCCAGGGGAGCGTCACTACCATTTCTGCCATCTTTGGAGGTGGGTCCAGGGCCTCCCTGGCAGTTCTTGCCCCACTGGGGCTAGTGCTCAGTCCTACAACACAATGCCACTTGGGCCCAGTGCTGCTGGAGCCACAGCCATGGTGCTCAGGGCTGGGGTGCCTGAAGGAACTGTGGGCTTCGTGTGCACAGCCTTCTGACATATCCCAGCCCTTTTCCTGTGTACATTTAAAATTTGGGGGGTTTCAGCCACACCCATCAGCGCTCAGGAACGATTCCTGGCTCTTGGCGAAATGACCCTTGGCGGTGCTCAGGGGGACCCTATGTGGTGCTGGGAGTTGGTACCGGAGTTGGTGTCATAGAAGGCAAACACCTGAATGCCTGTACTTTCCAGCCACACACATGCATATATGCACGTACTTTTGTTGACAGCTGTTGCTCAGCAGCTACGCCTGGCTCAGTGCTCAGGGAACATGTGATGCTAGGGAAGGAAATGGGGCTCCTGCTTACAGAGCTGAGCTCCAGCCCATCGAGCCACCTCCCTGGCTCATTTTTTCAATTTTGTTGTTGTTGTTGCTGTTGTTAAGAGCCATCCCTGGCAGTGCTAGGGAATCACTTGGTGCCAGGACTAGAGCAGGGCCTCAGAAGCAGGTGTGTGCTACCCATCCCACCCTCTGGGGCTCTTTCTTTTGTTTTGGGGCCACACCCAGGGGTGCTAAGGCTTACTCCTGGCTCTGTGCTCAGAGATCATTCCTGACTGTCTTGAAAGTCAGGTGCCTGGGATCAAACTTGTGTCAGCATATGCAAGTTGAGTCTGGTGCTTTTTCTTAGCTCCTCACCTCCTCCCAAGAGAAACAGCCCAAGTGTCCATCTAGTCTAATGTGGGTTGAGCTGTCCTTTCACCAGGCTGGGTACCCCGCAGATCACAGACTACGGGATAAGGCTGAAGAAATCCATGAGGGTGGGCTCCATTTGCACGAAACACACTTGGAAGGCTTCGGAGGGGTCTGTCCTCAAGTTCCTATCCTTGCCCCTGCCTTGCGCTCTCATTTCTACGTGGCTCACATGGGCGCTCATGTTCAGCCGTGCCCACTGCATTCACCCCACATGCATGCACACAGGGCTTTGGCATCCCACGACCCAGATGGTGACTGGGGAACAGCTGTGGGGTAACACAACTGGGGAACATGCCATTCCCTGCCTCTCCCTCCTCCCAAGCAAATGGCTGCACTGGGGCACTTGTTATTTTATTTACATTTTTGCTTGGGGCTACAGCCAGCAGTGCTGAGAGCTCAGTCCTGGCAGGGCTCCAGGGCTCCTATGTGGTACTGGGACTGGATGGAACTGCGGCTGACTGCCCGCAAGGGCTCCCTCCTGCCATCCGATGTAGGGGTGTGCCTCCAGGTGGATCCAGGGGCGAGGAGGCAGGGCTGTGCGGCCACACCAGCATCACGGTCGTTTCTTGGTTTCTAGAAGAGACATGGGAGTTTGCGTGGAGGAGATGCCCTTGGCAGAGGAGAGGTCGCAAAGAGACGGAGGCAGTCGGAGGGGGTTCAGTCAGCTACTTGCAGCGAGGTGCTGAGCAGAGGCGCTAGGCGGGTCGGGGACTCACCAGAGAAGTGCGGCCAGGAGCGCAGCTGCTGGAATAGCGCCTCCCCCGGGCAGTCCGTGGTCACCAGCTGGCGGTGACCGAGCAGCGCATAGTCGGGGCGCAGGAGACCGGCGCGCACCGCGCACTGCGGGAGCTCCAGGCGCACGGTGCGCAGCGCGCGCTCAGCCGGCAGCCGTGCGCTGTAGTTGCCGATGATGGCCACGCCGAAGCCGTGGGCGTTGTGACCGCGTGTGTGCGCGCCCACCCAGCGCCAGCCGCGGCCCTCGTACACGTAGCCGTCGGAGCCCACCACGAAGCTGCAGGGACAGCAGGAGCAGCGTGTGAGGAGGCGCCGCCCCTAAGCGGCCCGGCCAGACTCGAACCCCAGTACACAGAAGGGGATGCCCGTGCCCCACCCCTCCACTGACACGGACCGCGGCTCTAGGGGATCCATGCCTGCCTTGCAAGGAGGTGTGCACGAACACAAACACACACAGAACGTGTACAACACTATGCACCCCCGCAAACCACCCAACAGAGGACAGGGGCGCCCTTATTGCCCAGTTCTGGGCCCTTTGCAGCCTGAGGCCAGATCCCACCCTGCCTCTCCAGATCCCCCTAGGACCCCTGGTCCTGAACCTCCCAAAGACCTTCCCACTTCCCTCATTGACCTAAGAGGTTCCATAAAGGCTCCACCCCATCCTTCTTGGCTTCATCCACTCTCGTCTTGCCACTTTACTGGGGTCTACATCAGGACCTCTTCTTTCCCAAACCCTGACTCACACAGACCACACCACGCTCCGCCCCACCATGGCCCCGCCCCAACCCCCCCAACACACCCCAGTGTAGGCCACGCACAAGCCACAAGCCACACCCCACGCCAACCTCACCAACCTCGAGCCCCAAGGCCCCACCCACAACAGGCAGTGCTCCAGATCACGCAGCTCCGCCCTAGATCACACAGCCACGACCCCAATCAGTCTCCGCCCCAGAACCACAAAACCACGCCCCCGCCGAACCCGCCATGGCCACCTGTAGCCAATGTCGTCCCAGCCACGGGTCTCCTGGTGGAAGCTCTGCATGGAGCGCATATCCGCAGCGCAGTGCGCAAGATCAGTGCAAGGAGCCGAGGGCAGGTATGTGTGATGCACGTATAAGTTGCTGAGCGGGAGCTGCAGCAGCGTGGGGCTACCCTTGTAGGGCGCTGCGCCCCAGAGGCAACGGGGGTGGATGGCCGGGCACCCTGCAGGAAGGAGGGGCAGGGTAAGCCGGGGTTCAGCAGCCGCCCAGGAGAACGTGCCTGAGGAACATCCCTCTAGGGCACTCCCGGATTTGGGAGAGTTCGGCCTCAAGTGTGCTGGCCCCCACAGGGCTCTAAAGCGTCAGTTTGGATATCCGTCAGGATGTCCAGCACCTTCAGTGTCAAGCTCCAGACTTTCAGCTCAGACTCTCAAGGAGGCAACCGCCCAGTTAGCAGTTGAGCACCGAGCCACTGAGAGGCGAGGGGTGTCTTAGCCTCCATCTGCAGTGCTTGCATTTTCCTTTCTTTCTGTTTAGGTCCCGGTCATACACACCCTACAGTGCTCTGTGAACTACTCCTGGCTCTGTGCTCAGGGGTCTGAATCTGTACTCATGGAGCTCTCCCTGACTCTGGGCTGTATTTCTTCAAACCATGCATCAAATCCGGAAGGTAGCAGTGGTTTCCCTGACTTCCCTGTAGAAAATGATGCTCAGAGGCATGAAGCAAGTTTCCTAAAGGTGCACCATAGGCTGTACTTCCCAGCTGGCCCTGGGCCCGTGCAGGTGCCCTTGCACGTCTTGCACGTCTGACTATTCACAAGAGCCTAAACTAGCATTTCTTCGTCATGGGCAACTGCCAGCAGAGCCCACCTACCCCTTGGGGTCCCCCAGTCCTGTACCCCTCGGGCATCCTGGTTCTGTGTCAGGAAACTCCTTACCCAGGAAAGCTTCCGTGAATTCTGTGGCAGCATGGGTGGCCACCTTTGCCAGTTGCTCCTGCCCTATGCCCTGCAGCTGAGGGTGCTCTGGTTCAAGCTTCTGGAGCAGGAGGAGAGCCCCCCACACCTGCTGTGCCAGGGTGAGGGTCAAAGTCAGGGGGGCTGCATTCTGCCTTCGGAAGTTGCTGCGAAGTGACGAGTTTCCGGCCACCCCTGGCCCATAGTATTGTCCCAGCAGGTGGCTAAAGAGAGGTTGGGGCTCAGGGGTGCGGCTCAGATAATCTCCGAGGATTAACCCATCCAGGGCACCATTGAGGAAGGCCAAGGTGAGAGGTGAGTTCTCAGGGTCCAGGAGCGTGAAGTTTCGGGGGTCAGAGAGCTGGTCCCAGCAGCCATCCGTTCCCAGTCCCGGACGGCTCTGGATCTGGGGGACATGGAGGAAGGCCAGGCCCAGATTTCTGGCCAGGGTGACCCCCAGGAGGCTGTCCACAGTGGTTGGTGACTTGACACTGGCATTTGGTGAGAAGCTGTGGGTGTCTGGAGAGCTGAGTCCGAGGGCTCCAGTGGACACAGAGGCGTCCCTGCTGTCCAAGGGAATCAGCACAGCCCTGCGCCCCTGTCGCCCGGCCTGCAGCCCTGCCAGCAAGGGCTGCACAGCCACTGTGGAGCCATCGGGGGCCAACACCACCCCCTGCTCCTCCCGGCCCCGCACACTATGCTGGGCCAGCTCCGAAATAAGGGCCTGAAGCTCTGGGCTCAGCTCAGGGGCTCCCAGCTTGGCGGTCAGGAGGTGCTGTCCGTCCAGCAAGAAGACATAGAGGGGATCCAGGAGGCCCGGGGCCAGCAGTGGCCACTCAGTCACAGGGGCACCGGCCCCGGGCTCTGCATTCTTCTCCAGGGCAGCCAGGGCCTGCACGAGCGAGTCCATGAGCAGAGGCAGGGAGGCTGCGGAGGGCAGGTGGGCAGGAGTCAGCCTGCAGCCCAGCCCCCCACTGCCTCCCCTCCTGCTGGGTAGAGGGGCACAGGAGAGGAGCAGGGCAAGCTGGATCCCCTGGAGGGGGTTGGGAGAGAAGCTGGGGGCCATGACTGGGGCTCAGCCTACCCAGGCCCTCTGGATCTCAGCTGTCTGTACTGGGCTGCTCTGGGGGATCTTAGTGGGAAGGGGTCTGCGGGACGTCAAGGGGTGGGCTCCGCAAAGGGCTCTGCGGGGCGGGATCTGGATGCGGCTCTGTTCAGAATGGACAACTGCACAAGCACAGAGAAGTTAATCTGGTGCCTCAGACTGCACAGCTGGAAGTGCTGCGGGCATTTTGTCCTGACACAGAGCAGCCCAGAATTCACCTGCATTCCTCACGTTGCTCTTCTCCACTATGGGCCCTTCCCTGCACCTGGTACCATAATCCTTTTTGTCTTGGTTGCAGCCCCCTACTTCTCCTCCAGGAAGCCTTCCTGGATTCTTTTCCTCTGGCCTCAAGGCTGTCTCTCTAACTCTACCCTGACCCTATGGAGCTGGGAGCCAGAGGTTTCTGGGTCCTGCCTTACCCTGTATGGGGCTGGACACGAGACAGCACCGGCTACTGAGCACCTGACCTTTCCACCCACCTGTCCCTGGCTCCGGCTGTAGCAGCAGTGCCAACAAGACCCAGAGGACGCCCTGGGTCACCATGGTGGGCTTCCAGCTTCCACAGGACATGTCTGGTGATCTCAGCAGAGGCATGGGCAGGGCTGCAGAGCTGAGTGTACCTGGGCCAGGATCAGAGTCCACAGTCAGGGGCATGTCTGCTCTTTGGTGAGTGTGGGCGGGTGGCAGGGGTGCAGGAACACAGTGCCCTGAGACAAAGTCCACCCAACCCCAGGCCAGACTGACCCTCCCCCACGGGGGTCAATAAACCAGGTGGAATTGGAATTGAAAAGGACTCCCCCAGTCCCACCTGCATGGCCGCTGCTGGCCACCAGAGGGCGCTCACCAGCTCGGACCGGAGCAGGCACGTTTGGGGCTCACCTGGGTGGACAGCCCCACTGGGTCCTCTCTCCTGGTGCCCGTGCTGCGACACCCTGCAGAAGGGAGCCACTTCCCTTTATCCCGGCGCTGGTGAGACGGGCCCACGTGGCTGGGCGGTCGGGCAATTGCTTCATCTGGGCCTTCCCTGGGACTTTCCTGGGGCAACTGCTGGGTCTGGAATTCCCAGGGGGGTGCTCCAGCAGGACCCTTCCCCTGGGGCCCGTGTGCACAGCTTGGGGTGCCAGTGAGGGCCCCACTCACATCAGACTGTGCTGTGCTGGAAATGGACCGTGCCCAACATGGGCGGTGACACTGGGGATTAAGCTGTGACCTGAGGCTTCCAGGAACTCCGAGCCTACCCCCTGCCACTGTCCTTTAAAAGGGGCTGGTGGATCAGGGCCAGCTCTATGCCTCCTGGGGTCATTCTGAAGCCTGTGGTCCCCTCCAGAAAGTCTCCCTGGCTTACCTTACCAAAGTGATAGCCCCATCCTGGCTTCTGAGTGCAGATACCTTCTTTGTGACTCAGGCCCTCTCTGTGCTGGCCAGGGACCAGGAGGTGGCAGGGAGGCTTCAGGTGTGTGAGCCTGCAGGTGTGGGGTCAGGCTGGACGCACATGCACACACGGGCACCCACACCAAGCCTGTCGTTGGGGCCGTGCCTGGGTGGCAGCAGAAAGACCGGGGTTCCCAGGATGAATCAGCGCACCCCTGCTTCCTCCCCACCCCACAAGAGCTGCCTTCCCCCAGATGACTCGGGCCAGTGTCCCTCCCTCCTCCTAGCTGGACCTTGTCTCTGGAGAAGGGGAGGAGAGCCAAGGACAGCTCGTGGCTCGGTGCCTGGTCGAGTGCCCGGTGTCCCAACAGGAGGAGCCCAAGCAGGGCTCTCAATGGAACCTGCAGCCCTGGTGTGTGCCCTGGCGGGCAGAGCTCACATGGGCACTGCTGTTGAAGGCACTCAGCTCCCAGTGCAGCACTCCGTGGACAGCACCCCAGCCAGGCATGTCCCCTACTACCAGCCACCAGGGATTAAACAAGGCGAGACAGTCTCGCCTCCCAGGGTCCAGTCGAGTCTAGCAGGTGGTGGAGTAGTGCTTAGAACGTGGGCATGCTGGGGCCCTGCCAGCCCGGCACCCTGCCAGGCCTCCCCAGCTGTGCCAGCAGAGGGCAATCCATGACTCCCACCCACATCTGGATGGCATGGCTCCTGGGTATCCACTTTGAGCTCCCTGCATGGAGCCGGCCCACCCCCTGCAGCCAGCCAGGCCCGAGGGCTTGGCCCTGTGCCAGTTTGGAGGCATGGCGGAAGCCATGAGCCAGCTTGCCAGCCTCAAGACCTGGTTGGTCCCAGGAGCTGGCAGCATCACAGGTGCTGGGGTGAGCCAGACCCAGGACCTCTTGCTGCGACCACTCCCCCGTCCCTAGTGGGTGGAGGAGGCTCCCAGACATCTTACTGGAGAAGAAAGGACAGTGTGGCTGTGGGCACTTGCAAAGGGCAGGAGAACATGGCTAGCATTTGGGGATGCAACCAAGGACTCCGTGTGCTAGAGGTCAAGAAGCATGTGTGCACTTGTGTGTGCATGAATGTGTGCACATGTGAGTGTACATGCAAGTGTGTGCATGCATGTATGCATGTACACAAGTCTGTGCATGTGTGTATGCACATGTACATGCTCTATGGTGAGTGTGTGCATGTGAGTGCATATACATGTGCATGTATATATGAGGGCAGGCGTGTGTGCATGTGAGTGTGTGCGTGTGTGTGTGCATGTGTGAGTGTGTAAGGTATATGTGCATGTGAATGCATGTATGTGTGCATATGTGCATGTGTGTGAGAGTACGTGTGCCTGTGCGTGTATGTGCATGTGAGCCCCAGGCATTCGCCAGTCCTGCCTGGGGAGTCCCAGGGCATGGCAGCAGGAGTGAGACTTCCACACGGACTTTTTTCAGCATTTCCAAAGCTGTCTAAGGGGTGATAGAGGGTGAGCATCCATCCCCACCCTGCCCTCCCTGCGTTCCCCCTCCCTGCTCTCTGCCAGCAGTGATGCTGCATCTGTCGAGGGGTGCCAGAGGCAGACCCTCTTGTTCTCAGTTGTGGTCCCTCGGGAAAGCTCCACACGGACACGCTAGTGTCTGCATGGCACTTTGGCTCAGAGCCCCTGGCAGAGGTCTGAAGAGATGCCCAGCTCCATGACAGGCTGTGGGAACAACCAGATGTCCCTCTGGGAAGTGCCACAGAACGGGACATCATTCACGGTCAGCACATAGGACTCTAGGCCCACAATCAAGGAAAGACCCAGACACAAGGCCAGTACCAGAAGCACTGGGCCATCTCGCCACCTGTTTTCCTTGGCGCTGTGGCCGCACTCCTGTGATGCCTGAGCCATACATCTGGCTGACATTTGGCCTGCTCCACCCAATGAGGGCCCCAAGCCTGCAGTGTATTTGACACCCTCTGAAGGCAGGGGGGAGGGAGCTCAGCCAAGACCCCAGCCAGGACGAAGTGCCAGAGCTCGTGAGGGTCCAGCTAGGGGAGAGCAGCCTGGTGCTGTGGCACTGGGGTTCATGCTGAGCATTGGGGCCCCCATGGCCTCACTGTCCCTGGAGCCCACAGACCTGGGCTTCCCTCCCTGCTCCACTTGTCCGTGCCTCGTCTTTAGGAACTCACCCCTGAGCTCCTACCCAGGCGAGGCTGGCAGGTGATGGGCCCACACTGAGTCTCTCTACAGATAGGCCAGTGACACAGTGGTTGATGCAGGTGCAGAGAGGTGAAGTAACTTGTCCCAAGTCAGTCACCTGGGGTTGAGTCCAGCCTGTCAGCAAGTTTTAAATCTGAATCTTCACCTCCTCTGAGGCTAGTAAGGTGACACTCCTAAGGTAGGACCCTAGTAAAAGCGACAGTACTAAAGCAGGGCCCCTCTCAGGGCTGCGAGTGCTGCTCGGTTCTGATGGTGTTGGAGGTGACAGTGACTGGTACTGTCGGAGGTGGTCACGGTGATGGTGGTGGGTATGTGGGAGGTGGTCACAGTGGTGGTGGGTGTGTCGGTGGTGGTCATGGCGGTGGTGGTAGGTGTGTGGGAGGTGGTCACGGTGGTGGTGGTGGATGTGTGAGAGGTGGCTATGGTGGTGGTTTTGTCAGAGGTGGTCATGGTGGTGATGATATTGGTGGTGGTGGCAGAGGTGGCACTGGTGTGTGCCTCTGATCTTTGAAACACTGACCTTTGGTAACCAAAAATCTTATTGAGTCAGTCTGGGGTGACGTGCAATCAGTGAGAAAGAATGTCTGTTTTTCTCGTGGGGGGTCACCTCTGACCCAGCCCGCTCACTCCTCAGGTGGGGTCAGCCTGGCTGCAGGTGCTCCTGGCATTCCCTGGCCTCCTGGCTTGGCTCTGCAGACCCTATGCCCCGAGGTGCCCTCCCCACGGTTGCACAGCCTAAGCCTCCTCCCACTGCCTGATCCCATCTCCTGGAGACTGGCCTGCTCCAGCCAGGGTGCTGGGCTGCCGGCAGGAGCCACCCACTGCAGCCTGGGGCCTTATGCCTCCTGCTCCTCTT
Source organism: Sorex araneus (assembly GCF_027595985.1). Taxonomy (NCBI): domain Eukaryota; kingdom Metazoa; phylum Chordata; class Mammalia; order Eulipotyphla; family Soricidae; genus Sorex; species Sorex araneus. The sequence goes on from NC_073303.1 coordinate 231,535,706, forward strand.
CTCCATGCTCAGGGATCACTCAGATGTCACTCCCAGGGCTGGAACACACTTGCCACATGAGTGAAGGCCTGAATTTGATTCCTGGCACTGAAGAATCTCCCAGCACACGGCGGCCACACCGCTGGCTTGAGCATGACAGGTCACAATCCTTTTGTCAAAATTAGCCCCCCTGTCCCTCCCTGGACCTATTTCACAAGACCCCTTAGGGTCTAGGACATGGATTCTGCGCATCAGCTGATTTCCTGCTGCCCCCACACGGATCCAGACTCTGGAGGACAGGCAGCCATCCCGCTCAGTGGCCCCGGGCTGGGAGCAGCAACAGGACACAGTGGGCAGTGAGCGGCCGGGTGGTCCTGTGACCAGACTTTCAGCCCCATTGTTAGGACTGGGCGAGCGGTGGGAGCCCATGGAGAAGCCAGGGGACAGCCTGAGCAGCGGAGAAAGAGTCCCGAGAAGGGGCTGCATTCGCAGGGCTCTGCAGGATGAACAGGAGTTGGTCAGCCAGGGTTGCACATTTCAGCAGAGGGCTTGAGGGAGGAAAAGGAAGGGAGCTTACACGACTACACGACAGCTTTTTCAGGAGAGGTCATGTTCCAGGCCTCAGGATCACACCAAAACGGGCTGGAAAGATAGTGCTGTGAGTCAAGCACTTGCCCTGTACACGGCAGACCTGAGTCCACAACAAACCCAAAATCAGTCAATAAAAGGTAGTTACCCCTTCACTTTGTAGTTGGGAAGATTGAGTACTTCCCACGTCTGCCGAGGAACATTCTTATTGGCTGATGTATAAGAGGGTTATTTCTACCAGGCTGGGGAGTTTAGTGGCTAGAGACCATGCCTGATTGGAGGTAAACAGGCGCTGAGAGTTTGATTGGCTGAGAGCTCGGTGAGTAGTTTGGTTGGCTAAGGACCAGAGTCTAGTTGCGGGAGCAGCTTCTGGACGGCTGAAGGCAGGTCGCAGAGTCTGATTGACTGAAGGGTAGGCATGCCTGAAAGAGCAGGAAAGAAGCTAATTGGATGAAGAGCAGGAGGTTGGCGTTGGATTGGCTGGAAGTGTAGGCGATGGACTTCTGACTGGCTGAGCAGAGACCAGCCTAGGTATGGGTGATACCAGCGTATATTCATTCCCCAATCCTAGCTCCCTGCGCCCTGGTGGTGGTGGGTGGAGGCTAATCCTGGGAGCTCTTGGGAAATGCAAACAGGGTGTGTGTGTGTGTGTGTGTGTGTGTGTGTGTGTGTGTGTGTGTGTGTGTGTGTGTGTGTGTGTGTATGTGTGTGTGTGTGTGTGTGTGTGTGTCTGTGTGTGTGTGTGTAGGAGGGGAGGGCTGGGTCACTGCAGCCAAAGGCCAGACCTGGTGACAGTAACCTTGACCCCTACCCCCCTCACCTGCCCTGCTCTGCTTGACCACTAGGCCTCCTGCCTCACGTCACGTGGGTGAACAGAAGGTCCCCTTGCACTGTGGTTTCCCAGCTCTGTCCCCTTCCAGCCAGCCCCTGCTTTCGACCCTGTCCCATTGTCCCTCCAGGAATCCGGACTCTGCCACTTCTTCTGCTCCCTGTTCGCCCCTCCCCATGTGCTGACCTTCTCCCTGCTCCTCCATCTCCAGGGAAAACTCCAGGGTCCAGGACACACCTGGGCAGCTGTGCCCAGATTTCGTCCTATGGAGGTGCTGGGCCACCGCCTCTGCAGCCCTGGGTCATGCAGCCTCCCTGCTGTGCCCCCAGGGCTGGAGGCATGCGAGTGCTCCCAGGAGCCCTGCAGTCTGGCCTGTCCCCTCAAAGCGGCCCTCCTCCTCCCTGCCATCAGCACCCCGCGACCCACACATGCCAGGGGTGGGCAGAGAGCAGATAGAACGCTCTTAGTTCCCCTTACTCCCTGTGGTCTCCTCTCCCGAGTTAGCAGGGGGCCTGTTGTCTGACCGGGATGCTCACGCATTTAACCGCCCTTGGAGCCATCTCTGACCCGCCAAACAACACCTTTTTGTTTGTTTGTTTGGGGGACACTCCAGGCATTGCTCAGGAGTGACCCCTGGCAGTGGCTGGGGACATGCAGCTCCAGGGATGGAAGCAGGGGGAGCCACCTCCCCGTGCTGTCTCTTGGACCCTCGGAACATCACTCAGAATCTCGGAATCCCCCAAAGGGAGCGCCCTGAGCTCAGGTGGGCCAGAGGGGCCAGCTCTGCAGTGTGCCTGGGTCCCACAGTGCCTCTGTGGGTGTCTGGCCTTTTGACTGGGTCTCTGCGGCCCGCCAGGCTGTGTGGGGCTGTCTCTGCTCGGGGGCTGCCCTGTTCCCCCAACCACAGACATGCATGGCCTTCTCTTGGCTCTGTTCTGCCCCTCCCTTCCTCCTTCCTTCCTGCATGCTGGTGACCTGCTACCTGGCCCTGATGGCCACTTCCAGGCCAGATGCTCCCATGAGCACCTCTAGGGCTTGTCCAGTCCTCCTGGCCCAGGGACTTCCAGGGCCTCACATGTGGGCCATGCATCCTGTGAGGGGGTGTCCCTGCCCCCCTTTCCCCCGTGTCTGAGAAGGGTGGGCTTGGCAGGGAAGGTGTTCCGGGGGACATGGCAGCAAAAGGCGGCTGGGGTGGGTGAAGCTGGGTGATCTCACCCATGCATATGAGACGGGAACCCGCACCGATGGAAGACGGAAACGAACCAGGAGGCGGCAGAGGTGGGGATTTATGTAACAGCTGAAGGGACGGCGTGTAGAGAGGGGACATGGTGATGGGACAGAAACACAGCACTTGCCCACTTGCCCTTTTGTCCCCTGACGCCCATTTGGTGTCTGCACTTCACACCCAAGCACTGCAGGAAGTACCCCCCACACCAACCAGGGTAACGGAGAGAGTGGAGGACCCAGGTCTGACCCCCTGAGCACTGTTGGGTGTGGCCCCAGACAAAAACAGCACAAATAAACTTCATCCATCTGCGACCCCAGCGGGACAGGCCCACGCGGTTCCCTCTTCAGCTGACGGCACTGACCCTCCAGGCCTTTCCCTCTGCCCCGCCACCTCTCCTGGCCTCCACTCCTCCCTAGGGATGGCCACTGGCTCTGTCCTGCCCCAGCCAGGTCCTGCTGAAACCCGACCTGCCACGTTTGGGTTTCACCTGACATGTTTTCCCTGCCTGCCTCCCTCCGAATGGCACAGCTTGAATTATTTGTATCATCTCTGTCTTCACAGCCCAGCCCCCCACCGTGCTGGAGGTGGGGCTCTAACCCGAAAGGGAGGCTTTCGTGTCCGTGTTCCCCCTGGGAAGCCAGTTCCGTCTTGAGTGCTCAGCCTGGGGGGAGATGGGGCAGTGGGGCGGCGGGGAGATGGCTTCTGAAATTTCAGCCTCTCTTCCCTCTCTACCATCTGCACTCACCTACCCGCCCTCCAGCACCCGCCTCCCCACACGCTTCCCTTCAAACCACACGAAACGGCTCAGTAGCCTTTGGTTTGAGGGCTGTGGGGGTTTGGAGGCATGCGTGCTATAGCCTGCCCCAGAAATCCCGGTGCTCGTCCCGCTGCCCATCTTCCTGCTCTTGGGTCACCACAAACTCTTCCTGAGAATTGGTTATTAGATGTGTGGGACCACGGGTCTGAGGCATGGTCTGGAGGCACATATACATGCACATATACGTACACATATACACACACATATACATTTCATCTGTACATAGGAACAGCCCGCATGGAAGACCGGGCCGTTCTCGGGAGCAGCTGAAGTGACGGGGCCCACAGAGCACGTCTGTGAGGTGTGCATCACCCATTCACTGACCCACACATTCATCCATTCACTCATTCCCTCACACATCCATTCATTCAGTTCTTCACAATCTCATTCACTCAGCCTCATTCGTTCACTCATCCATGCATTCTTTATTCCCTGGACACTCACCTGCGTATTTCCTCACTGACTCCCTCATTCGAGCTGAATTCGGCTCCCCAGTTTTACTGAGTCATAATTGACACACGAAATTATATGTATTTAAGCTGCACAATGTGACTCAATGCTAGTTCTTGTTCTTCAGGTTTCAGTTTAGGGCCTGACCATCAGCCTCCAATGGTGGGTCCCCCCCTGCTGCTGCGTCCTCCTAGGCCACATCCCCTCCCCGCTGTGAGGAGCCTGCTCCCCTCTCTGAATTCTGACCCAGGAGAGGCTGATCTTTATTTTTCTCACTTGTCGGTGCCAGTGGTGGACCCTGGACGCACACAAGCAGGCCCATGCAGACCCCCGGAGCCCTTTGGGGCCTGACTATGCTGTGCCAATTCTCCGCCTGATTCCAGTGCCCCGGACAGACGTCAGTGCCCAGCCTGGGCGGTGCATGGGCTCTCTCACTCCAGCTGACCCCAGAGTCTCCTGCAGGACACAGTCTGGCCTCAGTGGCCAGGCGGGGCCTGCCAGCTGGAGACAGAGAAGTGTCCGCTGACTCTGAAGTAGGCAGGAGTCAGTGGCAGGCTCAGCTGGCAGGGCCAGGACTCCTGTCACCCTGGCAGCATCTGTGGTGCTGGGGCAGTACAGGACCCTCAGGCAGGGCTTGGTGTGTCCAAGGGTGAAGCTGGCACTGCAGTGTGCCTAGGATGGCATGCGTCTTGCCCATACACCAAAGGCTGCTCCCAGTTAGCTGCAGTGTCCGCTGCCCCCAGGCCAGGACTGACATCAGGACTTCACTGCCTGAGCTTTGGGATGGTCAAACCTGGAGGAGTCCCCTAACCCTGATTCCCTTTCTTGGGGCTCAGGAACTAAGAATTCAAGGCTTGCTGCTGCTCCTGCCTGACCCCAGGGGCTGCACCATGGCCTGGAGGGTCCCTCCCCTCTGGTGACCCCCTAGGGGTGTCTGGTCTGTGCAAGGTCCTTGAGCTCCCTCTGGGGTGGCCACAGGAATGGGGGTAGGGGAGTATGCAGGGAAGTCCCCAGCTGCTGCCTGCGTCTCTCAGTTCAGGGGCAGGGTGGCAGGTGCTGGGTGGGGAGGCTGATGAGGGGGTGGGGAGCTGCCGGGGGCGGGAGGGAGCTGGTTTCCAAGGGGAACCCTGGGAGGCTGCAGGTCACCTGGGGGCCCAGGGGAGGGAGGGGCCTTCGGGAACTGGCTGAGCGGGATCTGGGCCAGGCTTCCCCAGCAGGCGTCCGGGGGTCGGGTCTTTGGGGAATCCTGGCTGGTCCCCCCAGTGCCTGCCTGTCCATTCCCAGTGTCAGGCTGGGTCTCCTCTAGGTCTCCTCTGGGTCGCACGTCGTCGTCGGTCCCGCCCAGAGGCGGGCGAGAGCGGGCGGGGCGCGCCGGTCCGGGTTAAAGCGAGGGCGGCTGGGTGCGGGCAGAGCGCGGGGAGCAGAGCCGCACCGACTCCGGGGTGAGCGCGGGCGCGCGGGGTCTGTGGGGCGCGCGGGGTCTCGGGGCGCGCGGGGTCTGCGGGGCGCTCGGGGTCTGCTCGCGGGTCGCGCTGTCTTGTGGGGCCCTCAGGCGGGGTCTGCGCAGGTTCGCGCCCCCGTGGCACCGTGCGCCTGGCGGTCGGGCCACCTTCTCTTCTGGGGCAGACACAGACCCCGGGACGTCTACCCCGCTCCCCGCATCTCCAGGCTGGGGGAGAGGTACCAGGCTGCGGGCCAGGAGCGCCTCCCACCTCATGGGAGAGGGACCTGAAGGACGCTGCTCCGGGAGGCCCCAGCGTGGTCCAGAACCCTGCTCGGACACCCTGACCCATGAGCACCGATGGGTGAGGCTCTGGACCTGGAACAGGGCCTGGTGGCTGGAAGCTTCTGCCCGTCTCGGGCCAAAACTGCCAGCTGGCACTGCCCAAGCGCTTCCTTGAAACCGTCACAGCCTTCTCCTCCCTCACTCAGATGCTGGGGGTGCATTGGCACCAGGACTGGGGAGTGGGGGGAGCCCGTCGCAAGACAGGGGGCTCCAAGGGGGCGTGGCCTGTGTGCATCTTAGGCCGGCCGGGAGCAGGGCCCCTGTCCACATTCCTCCTGGGAGCCCACACAGCTGAAAGACAGTCAGGAGGGGCTGGGTCAACCTGACTAACCAGCCGCCCTGGGCGTGGACCAGGACACCTTGGGCTGCCTCCCAGTCCCCAGAGGTGGGCGGGCTGCTGCTGCCAGAGCTGCTGCCTGATCGGCTTCCTGGAGGAGGAGGCACAGCGAAGAGAATGGGAGTGTGCAGTATGTGTGTAACTGTGTGGATGTGTGTGTTTGAACTGTGTGTGGGCAAGTATGGGTTTGTTTGTGAATGTGTGAGTGCAGAACTGTGTGATGGGAGTGTGTGAATGTGTGTGACTTATATGTGTGTGTATGTGAGCACATGTGTGAACCTATGTGAGAATGTGTGAGTGTGTGTATGTGTGAGCATATATATATGTGAGCATGTGTCTGTGAGCATATGTATGTGTGAATATGTGTGAGTGTGTGTATATGTGAGCATGTGTGTGAATGTGTGTAATGTGTGTGTGAGCATGTGAGTGTGTGGGCATGTGTGTATATGCGTATATGTGAGAGTGAGCATATGTGTGTGTGAGTGAGCATGTGTGCATGTGTGAGCATGTGAGTATACATGTGAGCCTGTGTATGTGTAAGTGTGCAGTGTGTGAGCCTGTATTGTCACCGTCAGGGCCCAGGAGACCATGGGCCTGAGAGAGAGCACAGGGGAAGATGAGACATTTACCTTGCACTTACCCGATCCAGGTTCAATTCCCAGCACTCCAGAGGGGCCCCAAGCTATGCCAGGAGTGATCCCTGAACGCAGAGCCAAGAGTTAGTCCTGAGCTCCTCCGGGTGTGATCACCCCCTCCCCACCCACCACGACCCAGAGTCCAGAGTGGGCACCACGGAGAGGGGCTGACCAGAAAAAGACCCCTCCTGGGCAGAAAGTGGAGGTAGCTGGGAGGGAGGAGGCGCCCAGGAGGGTGGAATATTCTGGAAGCAGATAGAGGAGCACTTGCGTGGTGAGTGCCCCGGCCAAGTCAGAGTGGACACGGTGCCTGCCATGGGCCGGGCACAGGAGGCAGCTGGGAGGAAGGCTGGCACAGAGGTGGGCACTGAGGCCCGGCAGGCAGTCCCCTGCCCAGCTGCAGTTGGGGAGCCCACTGCCATGTCCCCCCAGGATGCTGCCCATCACTGAAGTGCTGCTGCGGGCCCTGGGCCTCGAGAGGACGGCCTTCCGCCTGGGCGCTGTGTCCGCGCTGCTCCTCGGCCTGCTCTTCCTGCTCTTCCGCCAGCTGCTGCGGCTCCTGCAGCGTGGCCTCGGCTTCTACCGCACTTGTCGCCAGCTGCGCTGCTTCCCCCAGCCCCCCCGGAGAAACTGGCTGCTGGGACACCTGGGCATGGTGTGTGAGGGCAGAGGAGAGGGGCACCGGGCAGGGGTGAGGACAGCTGGGCGGCGGGCGGGCTTGGCAGAGGAGGGGCTGCAGGTTTCTCAGCCTCAATTCCGAGCTGGAGCCGTGAACAGACCCTGCGGGGAGAGGACCAGAGATCACAGCGGTGTCCAAGGACTCACTCCATTGTCCAAGGTTCTGCTGAATCGTCCCCACCTGTTGTACACGGCCCATGCGCACCCCAGATCCTGGCAGGTGCCTCCTGTCTGGTCACGGCCTTTGCTGACACAGCAGGGGCCTGTCCTGCACCAGTGCCCCCCGCCCCCTGGAGGCTCTGCCTCCCGCAGGGCCTCTCTGCTGTGACCTTAGCCCAGAGGGGAGAACCCCAATTCCTGGGGCATTTTCCAAAGCCCTCCCCACCCTGTGCGAGCACCAGGAGACCTGGGGGAGCCCCACCCTGTCCGTGCAATGGGAGGACCAGCAACCCTGACCTGGCTTTTAACCCCGTCACACCTGAGTGTGGCATCTGGACAGTGCTGTCACATGTCATGCATGAGTGCCGGCTGGACGCTGCCATCGTGCGTTCATGCATGGCGGCTGCCACTGGGCACTGGTGCATGGCAGCTGGACGGTGCAGCTCACCAGGTTCCTGGCTCCACTCGAGTCTTGGTGCCACGTCCAGGGAGGCACAGGCAGGTGGGAGGACATGGCTTTCCACGTGGCTGCCGAGGGTGGCTCTGAGCACTCACTCTTTGGACACTACCGTCCTTTGTCCTGCTGGCCAGGGGCAGCTGCTCGGACTCCAGTTCTGTGGTGGGTGACAGTGCTGGGTCCAGGAACTGAGCCCTGTGTGCAGGGTGAGCTCCAGCCACTGGAGATGCATGGAGACTGAACTTTGAGCAACACGCTGGGGTCAGGCAGGCAGGGAACAGCAGCCATTGGCCTTTTGGTGCTTCCCCGTCACTTGCTCTGACTCAGGCCTGGTGGGAGCCCAGATGCTTCGCTGGTGCTCATCTGTGAGACGGAGTTTGCTGGATTGGAAGGCCCTACTGTGCAAAGGGACAGATGTGGGAGAAAGCTAGGAGAATCAGGTGGGAGGGATGTTCAGAATGATGAAGTGTGAGGGCGGGCAGGTGATGAGGTGGGGGTCAACTGGGTGCTGGAACTAGACACATGTACACAGAAGCAGGAGCCGGGGCATGCTTGGCTCTCACAGTGAGTCTGGGTGGGCATCTCACATGCTTCTCCCTTGTCCCTTGCAGTATCTCCCCAATGAGTCGGGCCTTCAGGATGAGAAGAAGGTGCTGGACAACATGCATCATGTGATTCTCGTGTGGATGGGGCCTGTCCTGCCACTGCTGGTTCTGGTCCACCCTGACTACATCAAGCCTGTGCTGGGGGCCTCAGGTAGATAGACTGGGCCTCCGAGCCACAAGAAATCTGCCATTCTCTAATCCCACCTGGGTTTCTACGTAGTTGGGCTATCCAGAAGAAGGGCTATTTGAATAGGGCTTTGAGGGTTGAATAGGAGTTTACCAAAATGAACCTGGCTCAGCACAGCCATTGGAGGAAGGTCCAGCAGTGGATTGGTTTGTGGTTCATGGAGGCACCATTTAGGTGAGTCGGCACTTCAAGGGCTTAGGCAAGCGCTGGTTTGCTGAGTTCATGTAGGAATTCCACCAGGCAGGCACACTTGTTTTCATCTTTTTTTGAGAGATTAGGAAAGAGAGAGACATAGGGATGCCTACCCAAATTATCACCACCAGTTAATGGCCTGCCAGAACATGACCCAGATCTGGCTCTGTCCCAGTGGCTGACAACTTTCTAATGGGCCCTTCGTGGGCTCAGAACCTCGTCTTCTGCATACCTTATGTCCTTCTCTTCCTGACCCCAACTCATGGAGATAATCATGGAAGAACAGCCCAGAATCTGCTGGAAGGCAGTAGAGGAAGGAAGAATAGGGACAGTGCCTTTGGAGGAGGCTGCCCAGAGATGTGAATAGGGGTTTTGAAGGATGCATAGGAGTTTGCTGGACTGGAAGGCCCTGCTGTGCAAAGGGACAGATGTGGGAGAAAGCTAGGAGAATCAGGTGGGAGGGATGTTCAGAATGATGAAGTGTGAGGGCAGGCAGATGATGAGGTGGGGGTCAACTGGGTGCTGGATCCAGACACATACACAGAATGGAAAAACTGTGTTTTCCTTAGGGACAGAGGGAGCCACTGAGGGGGTGGGGCAGCACTGAGTGTCCTAAAGATCTCAGCAGGTCAAGCCTGTGGTCGAGAGCCCAAAGGAAGACATCTCCATTTTTCTCTCTAGAAGCCCGCCCTGGATTCCAGCATGACTCTCTGTCTCCCTTTGTACTGGACACACCTTTTACCTTCTTGATAATTACCTGGCGTGCCTCTGCTTCCCTTTCTCACTCCACCCAGTGCTCCTCCAGTGGGGTGTGCGGCTGAGCCTGCTCTGGGTCCCCAGCATTGCTCTGTATGGGATGGGTGCAGAAAGGGGCAGGGGAGATGTGTGGAATGGGAGAATGAATGGACGATGACTGTGCCAGTGATTGACCAACTCCTGGGGAGTGTATGTGGGTGTCTGAATCATGTCTTGGGTAAAAGTGACATTACTTGAATTTCACATACTTCCTCCTAGGGCCCCTGATTACTGTGTCCTAAATTTTTCAGCATATAGAAGGGGAGTTAACATACTCACCCTCTCATCTATCCATTATCCATCCATCCATACCCCCCCTCCATCCACTTATCCATCCATCCACCCACCTATGCATCCATGCAACAATATATCCATCTATCAGCACACTCATTTATTTATCCTTCATCCATCCATCCATCCATCCATCCATCCATCCATCCATCCATCCATCTATTCACCCGTCTATCCGGCCACCCATCTATGCATCCATGTAATGATCTATTCATCCGTCAGTAAATATCTCTTCATCCACTACCCACCAATGCACCCACCCTCCCATCCACCTACCCACCCATCTATCCATCCATTCACCCACCCATCCATTCCTCTACCCACCCATCCATCTACTCATCAATCCATCCATCCATTCACCCATCCACCCATCTATCTACTCATCCATCCATCCATCCATTACCCCACCCATCCATTCCTCTACCCACCCATCCATCCATGCACCATCCATTCTCCATCATTTTCCCACCACATAGCCCTTCATAGGTTTTTTCATTTACTCAATAAAACTTATTTAGTGCCAATACATCCACAACCATTATAGTGCCTCCTTTTGACTGGTTGGTGATCGACTCCAGTGTTTGAAAGGGGGCTAGTAGACAAACAGTGGTGGAAGAATGTGGTGTGTTGGAGAGAATTTGTGCCTGAGAGCCGCCTGGGGGCAGATCTGTGGGATGGCAGCAATGAGTGTGCAGGAGTTGGGGTACAGGAAAGGGTCCCTGACCGCTCAGGACTTGGGGAAAGGGCTGGTGCTCGAGGCTGTGAGTGTGAGAGCAGGAAGGCCCACCTGACCTGGGGGCAGTGGCAGGGCCGTCCTGGAGAGGGGAGAGGAGGTGTCTTGCACCACCTATGCTACAGAGGTGAGAGTGAGGGTCACTTGGGGTGGGCGTACAGACTGGGCATGATTTGGAGGCGGGGTGGAGCACCTGGGGCAAATGTGGAAGGAAGAGGTGGGCGAGGTAGAATGGGGATGAGCTGGGACAGTTTTAGCAGGGCAGGGGGAGCCCTGGGGAGGGCCTGAGGGGGAGGGGGATCCTGGCAGCGGGCCACTAGGAAGCCTCTTTGGAGCAGGGTTGTGTCCACACAGCAGCCGGGGCCCCCACGCAGGGCCTGGGACTGAGCTGTGCTTTCTCCATCGTTTCTCCGTCTCTCTGCAGCGGCCATTGCCCCCAAGGATGACCTCTTCTATGGGTTCCTGAAGCCTTGGCTGGGTGAGTGAGGGACAGGCAGGCTTCGGGCGAGAGGGGGCCTGGCTGGGGGCTCCCTGACCGCAGCCTTTGGGCTCCAGGGGACGGGCTGCTGTTGAGTAAGGGGGACAAGTGGAGTCGGCACCGCCGCCTGCTGACGCCTGCCTTCCACTTTGACATCCTGAAGCCCTACATGAAGATCTTCAACCAGTGCAGCGACACCATGCACGTGCGTGAGCTGCAGCGGGCGGGTGCCAGGAGGGATGCGGTGGGTCCTGGGGGCCTGCCCATGGCCACAGACTGGCCCACCGCCATTCTCTCTCCCAGGCCAAGTGGCAGCGCCTGGTGGGGGGCTCAGTGGCCTCTCTGGACATGTTCGAGCACGTGAGCCTCATGACCCTGGACAGTCTGCAGAAATGCGTATTCAGCTACAACAGTGACTGCCAGGAGTGCGTGTGCCCCCAGGGGAGGCAGAGGGCTGGGGGGGAGGGAGCTGCTGGGCGAAACCTCATGTTCTCCTGGTGGGCTCTGGTGGAAGGGACCTCAGACGTGTGTGCTGGACCGGCATGTGGGGTGGATGGTGGCAGTGGGTGAGCGCGTGGAATTCCTGAGGCTGCACCTCTCTGCCAGTGCTGGGTGGTGGCGGGTGCCCTTGTGTCTGTGACCCAGAGTGGGCAAAACTCGCGGCAGGGACGTGAGTGTTCACCTGCCGGGAGGAGGTGTGGGCAGGGTGCTGGGGCACGAGGGATGGGAACCGGCGTGGAGCCGTTGGGGGGGGGGGGTTGGGGATTGGCCTGCAAGGCTTGCTGGGCATGGCTGGACAGGACAGCGGGATGGTCTGGGTCCAGAGAGGGCGTGGCTGAACATCACAGGGATGCGTCATAGCATACTCCAGTGGTGTGGGGCCTGGGCTATTGGCGGGCCTCCCGTCCCTGCTCAATACCAGCCCTCGGCAGGAAGCAGAGTGACTACATCTCGGCTATCATTGAGCTGAGCTCCCTGGCCGTGCGGCGGCAGTACCGCCTCCATCAGTACCTGGACTTCATCTACTACCGCACGGCTGACGGGCGCCGCTTCCGTGAGGCCTGCGACACAGTGCACCACTTCACCACCGAGGTCATCCAGGAGCGGCGCCGCGCACTGCATGTCCAGGGTGCTGAGGCCTGGCTGCAGGCCAAGCAGGGAAAGACCCTGGACTTCATTGATGTGCTGCTGCTGGCCAGGGTGAGGCCATAGCAGGTCCCAGAGGGGAGACTGTGGGGTGCCCTTGACCCGCTGGGAGGTCTGAGCATGGCCCACTGCCTCCCACAGGATGAGGATGGGAAGGAGCTGTCCGACGAGGACATCAGGGCGGAGGCCGACACCTTCATGTTCGAGGGTGAGCACCTGGCAAGCAGGGGGCAGGGGCCAGGGCCCTGGGGTTGGTGCCCTCTGTCAACGGCCCAGGGGCTACTCTGTGCTTGCAGGTCATGACACCACATCCAGTGGCCTCTCATGGGTGCTGTTCAACTTGGCCAAGCACCCAGAGTACCAAGAGAAGTGCCGGGAGGAGATCCAGGACATCATGAAGGGCCGGGAGCAGGAGGAGCTGGAATGGTGAGTGGGGGCCAGGGCGTGGGCCCGACTGCCTGACCATACGCGGCTCCCAAGTCTTGGGTGGGCAGATGCCATGGTCCCTCTCTCTCGCCACTGCTGCTGAAGAAGCCCCTGGCCGCCTCATGAGCTTTGACCCAGGGCCAGTGCTGGGCTCTGACTCCCATGGAGGAAAGAGCTTGGCTAGGAGCCGGGACTAGGACAGCGGGGAAGGCGTTTGCCTTGCATGCGGCCGACCCGGGTTTGATTCCCAGCATCCCTTATGGTCCCCCCAGCACAGCCAGGAGTAATTCCTGAGTGTAGAGCCAGGAGTAACCCCTGAGCATCGCCGGGTGTGACCCAAAAAGCCAAAGAAAAAAAAAAGAGTTCGGCGAGGGGGTTGGGGGAGTACTGGTTCTAAAGGGCTGTTGCCCAGGGTGGTTAACATGTGTGGCTACACGGCCCATACACGCATGACTACACAGCCCACACGTGTGTAACTACACAGCGCACATGTGTTACTATAAAGCCCACATTCATGACTACACAGTTCATGCACATTAACTACACAGCCCACACATATGTAACTATAAAGCCCACATAGGTGACTACACAGCTCACACACATTATAGACACAGACCACACATGAAACTACACAGCACACATGCATTATCTATATGGCCCACATGGAGTAACTACATGGCCCATATGTGCGACTACACAGCCCACATAAATGTAACTATACAGCCCACACATGTATATCTACATAGCTTACACATGTATCTACAGAGTCCACATATATGAATCTATGCAGCCCACACATGTGTATCTATGAGCCCACACATGTGTAACTACATAGGCCATAGACATTACCTACCCGGCCCATACATGTGTATCTATACAGCCCACACACATGTATCTACATAGCCCACATGCATGTATCTACACAGCCCATACACATGTAACTACATACTGTTACTGGATATGTGTAACTATGTGTAATGCACAGCCATACTTATGTGACTACTCAGCCCACACTTTTGTAACTACACAGCCCACACATGTGTAACTATACAGCTCACACATGTGTATCTATGGGTCCATGCCCTGCTGTCCACTGGCCTTCATGGACGCACCGTGATGGGACAGACTAGGGTGAATGGTGCAGCTCTGCAGTTCCCATGGAGGCTGCATGCAAACACCTGCACATGCACACGGGCATGTGTTTTCAGACATGTATATGTGGGTGTAGAACATCTGTGCATGGATGTACAGGCACACACCTGTGTCCATGCAGAGGAGCACACGTATGCAAACCTGTAGTCTGAGGGCTGAGCCTGCACTCTGTCGCCCACCTGCAGGGACGACCTGACTCGGCTGCCCTTCACCACCATGTGCATCAAGGAGAGCCTGCGCCAGTTCCCGCCTGTCACGCTGGTCTCGCGCCGCTGCACCCAGGACATCCGGCTCCCGGACGGCCGCATCATCCCCAAAGGTGCAGCTGGTTCTGTGCAGCTGGTTCTATCCCAGGGCACCGAAGGAGTCTCCAGACTCTGCCCTGACTCTCCCCTCCCCTCCTCACAGGCATCATCTGCCTGGTCAGCATCTACGGGACCCACCACAACCCCAAAGTGTGGCCCGATTCCAAGGTGAGGTTTCGGCCCAGCCGAGGAAGGGACAGTGGGTCAAGCCCCCCCCACCCCCTGCAAGGCAGAGACAAGCCAGCTGGGGACAGGAAGCACTAGCAGAGAGGCCCTGTGTGTGTGTGAAGGGGTGGTGACCACTTCCCACTGCCGTTCCCTGTCCTGCTGAACTCACCGCAGCTGCCTCTGCCCAGGTGTTCAACCCATACCGCTTTGACCCAGACACCCCGCAGCAGCGCTCGCCGCTGGCCTACGTGCCCTTCTCGGCAGGGCCCAGGTAACTCCTGCATCCGGGGGCATGCGGCAGGAGAAGCAGGGCGTGCAGCCCCGGGAGTGAGGCCCTGCGGGTCCCGCAGCTCACGACGCCCGCCCTTGCAGGAACTGCATCGGACAGAGCTTTGCCCTGGCTGAAATGCGTGTCGCTGTGGCACTGACCCTGCTGCGCTTCCGTCTGAGCGTGGACCGGACGCGGAAGGTGCGGCGGAAGCCTGAGCTGATCCTGCGCACGGAGGACGGCATTTGGCTCAACGTGGAGCCGCTGCCTGCGCGGGCCTGAGAGCTCGGTGGCTGCACCTGCGGACCAGGGGCAGGCCCCGCCCACACAAAACCACGCCCATAAGAGAGACCAGGTCCAGGCCCTGCTCACGGCGCAAGGCCACGCCCAAACCAAGGTCCCCGCCCACACCAAGGCCCCGCCTGCCCGCCGTGCTAGGAACTCTGGGTGGCGAAAGGCCTCCAATAAAGACCCTCCCATAGTGCAAGGCCGTGCCCATGGCACGAAGGCCAACTCATGGTGCAAGGTCCCGCCCACAGGCCCAGACCACGCCCATGGAAGGAGGCCCCACCCACGGCACAAGTCCCGCTCTTGGCGCAAGGCCCCGCCCACTGCACTCAGGCTGAGTCCATGGAGACCAGGCCACAGGGTTCACCCCAAAGATCCTGGGAAGTCATGCCTTGCCAAGCTTGAGCTCTGCTCCTGAAGGACTGGACTCTTTTACTAGACAGCCCAATGGTGCTGGCCTCACCCCTGGAGGCAGGTTCTGCCTCCCTAGTGCCCTTCCTGCCTTCTTGCTTAAGGGGCCAGGCTCTGTGGAGCCCCTGTGGTGGAGGCCAGGGCCCCAGGACACAGCTCACGCTCCAGAGTGCAGGCCGGCTTCCAGGTCACCACCACGGCCTCCGAACCAGAGACATGACCGGTGTCCAGGACTTCAGAGGCAAGATGGGCCACTGAACCGTCGAGGAAACAGACCTACCATGCGAGATGGCCCTGCTGGCTTTCTTACTGTGGACTAGGAGCTGAGGTCCGGACTTCACTCTCCGGAGCCCCTTTCCCTGCACAGCCCACCTGGACTGCAATGGCCCTTCCTACCTCCCTTGCTCTGAGGCCCTTGGGACTGTCCTGATTTTTGTAAAATAAAAGCGAGCAATGCACACTGTCCTGTTAAGTGCTGCAGGTCTTGGGTGGGGCAGTGGGATGACCGGTCCCTGCCCTGGGCTGGACAGGATGTAGGTGTGAAGAAATCATGTCCTGTGCTCCTGCCACACATGGCCAGTGCTCTGAGGGAGAGCACCTGCAGGACCTGCTGGGGAGGTGGGAGGTGGGGCTGAGCGGGAGGGTGTGGGCAGAGGGACAGGAAGTGTCAGAGGGGCTGGGTCTGGCCCAGATTCCTCTGGACAGGAGCAGTCATGGGGGCTGGTGAGGTTGACCCCACACATGTGCGTGTGCAAGCGTGTGTGCATGTGTGTGTGTGTGTGTGTGTGTGTTAGGAGTGTGTGTGTCTGTCTCTCTGGGCCCCCTGAGATTTTGTGTGTGTTACTAGATGGAGATGCTGATAGAGGTGATGCAAAAACAAACTAGCCAATAGCCCTATAATTCAGCAAACCTTGCTAGCTCATCTGTGTGAGCTGGGCTGGATTTGGGCCTTTGTGCCAAGGACAAACCTGCCAGAGAGATAGGGACACCAAGACAGTGCTCAGCATTACCTGGGTTCAGCGTAAGGCAGATCGCTGATGGAGCGCAGGCTCCCAAGGTTCGCCTGGTCAGTCATGGCCCCCACCAGGAAACGCACTTGGTCTGGAGGTGACACGGGGCCCTGGAGGCCTTGGTGTGGGCCTGTGCCTGGGTCCTGCCCAGGGAAGATTTTGCAGGATCAACATGTTTGCAAACCACTCTGGCTTCCCAGGGAGGAGCCTGCATGAATTTGGGAGAAAGGCAGGGAGGCTGGGATTCCGATGGGACTCTGCTCCCAGTGCTCCAGCGCGCCTAGCTCAGTCACCCAGCCCCTACCTCGTGGTCACATGCTGCTTGCCTCCTGTGTGAGTCGGCGACTCCCTCTGCCGGCATTTTGGAGAACGACAGGCTCTCAAGTCTGCAGTTGAACCTGTGTGAGCTGGTGTGTGCATGCAACTGTGCGTATCAGATTGTGTCTGTGCGATTGTCACCATGCACGGCTGCATGTACATACGTACATAAGTGTGGTGTCTGCATGCACAGAGGAAACATATGAGCGCATCTGTGTGCAGCCAAATGAGCATGATTCTGGGCACATCTTGTACATATGTTTGTGTGGCTGTGTGTGCGTGCATGTCAGTGGGCATGCCTGTGTAATTTCGTGAGCTTGTGTGCTTGCGTGTGTGAGTTGTATATGCATGCACCCATGTGTGGGACATGTGTGTGCGTGTGGCCTGTGAGTGTGTGAGTGGTCTGTGAGTGTGGTGTGTTCTCTGAGTGTGTGGTCTGTGAATGTGTGCAATCAGTGTGTGTGTGGTCTGTGAGTGTGTTGCCAGTGTGTGTGTGGTCAGTGTGTGTATGTGTGTGGTCTGTGTGTGTGAGTGTGTGTGGTCAGTGTGTATGGTCAGTGTGTGTGTGTGGTCAGTGTGTGTAATCTGAGTATGTGTGTGGTCTGTGAGTGTGTGTGATCAGTGTGTGTGTGGTCTGTGAGTGTATGTGTGGCCAGTGTGTGTGTGTGTGTGGTCAGTGTGTGTATGTGTGTGGTCTGTGTGTGTGTGTGGTCATTGTGTATGGTCAGTGTGTGTGTGGTCAGTGTGTGTGAGGTCAGTGTGTGTGATCTGTGAGTGTGTGGTGTGTGAGTATGTGTGTGGTCAGTGAGTGTGTGTGTGGTCTGTGAGTGTTTGTGGTCTGTGAGTATGTGAGTGTGCATGTGTGGTCTCTGAGTATGTGTGTGAATGTGCGTGAGTGTGTGGTCTGTGAGTATGTATGTGGTCAGTGAGTGTGTGTGTGGTCTGTGAGTGTTTGTGGTCTGTGAGTATGTGAGTGTGCATGTGTGGTCTCTGAGTATGTGTGTGAATGTGTGTGAGTGTGTGGTCTGTGAGTATGTATGTGGTCTGTGAATGTTTGTGTGGCCAGTGTGTGTATGTGTATGTGTGGTCTGTGTGTGTGTGGTCTGTGCGTGTGTGTGTGGTCATTGTGTGTGGTCAGTATGTGTGTGGTCAGTGTATGTATGGTGTGTGAGTGTGTGTGAGGTCAGTGTGTATGTATGGTCAGTGAGGGTGAGTGTGTGTGTGGTCTGTGTTTATGGTCTGTGAGTGTGAGTGTGTGAGTGTGTGTGTATGAGTGTGTATGTGAGCATCTCCTAGTCTTTCCTCCTGTTCAGGGCCACGGCTCTGCTCTGTGGCTCTCACCTGCCCTCTCTGAGCCCGGCCCTGTGGCTGCTGCTGCTGCTGACTGGGGCTGCCTGGCTGCTGGCCCAGCACCTCCTCCCCCCTGAGAGAGGTGGGTGCTGGACAGCAGACTCCAAGATACCGTGGGCTCCGTTCTGTCCACCCAGCTCCTGCTCTGCTGGGGAGGGCGGGGAGGCAGGGATGGCAGTTGGAGCGTCCAGGTGCCTGGGGGTAGTAGTTCTGGGCACCTTGATTCCTGCTCCTTCACCCCGCCCTGGGCACCTGCCAGGCTGTGCCACGCCGGGGCTCCCTGGCCCTCCTGGTCATTGCAAGAGGGTCTGAGCAAGGTTGGCTGGGTCGCGTGGGCTCTGCCCGGTCAGGGAGGCCGTGAATCAGGCGGAGAGCCAGGGCCGTGGCAGGGCTGGACTCTGGGCACCCACGCCTGCAGCTGAACTTACTCCCAGTTCCTGGCTGGCCTGGGCGGCTGCCAGGTGGGGCACAGCTTCCGGACCCCTGGGATTGGCTGGAGCTCTGAGGTCGGCGGCCTGGAGGAGGCGGGACCAGGAGTCTCTGGAGAAGGAACTGGAGTTGCTGCGCGCAGGCCTGGCCGGCTCCAGGGAGCACCGCCGGCTCTCTGGTAAACACGCTCCCTCTCGCCCGTGCTGGGGCTGCATCTCTTCGCAGCTCTGTTCTGGTTCTGGTTCCTCTGCAGTTCCCAAGCCCCTGCCGCCTCACCCCGCCTGAGCCCCGGCCTCCACCCCCCTCCCCTCTGCGTTCATCATCCCCCAGCCTGCACGATGCTGCCGGCGAGCCTGACCTGGCTGGGCCCGGCCCTGTGGCCGCTGCTGCTGCTGACTGGGGCTGCCTGGCTGCTGGCCCGTGTCCTGGCCTGGGCCTGGGCCTTCTGGGACCTGTGCTGGCATCTGCGCTGCTTCCCGCAGCCCCCCAGGCGGAGCTGGTTCTGGGGGCACATGGGCCTGGTGAGTGCAGCCAGGGGCCGGGTGTTGGGGGCGTGAGGACCTGCGGCAGGGAAGGGGCCAGGGGTCAGGGTCTGAAGAGTCCTTGGTCGAGTGGATAAGCCATCAAGTCCCTTTATCAACTCCCTCTGTTCACGTCCACCCTCACAAACCAGACCCCAACACGACAGGGTGTCTGGAGCTTATCTGGAAGGTCCCAGATACTCTCTGCCAGCCCGGGGCAACAGGAAGGGTGTCTGTGGCCATGCTCCTCCTCTGCCTGCCGTGGCCACCCCTGCCCATGCCCGGCTCCATCCAGGGCTAATGCCCCACAGTTCTCAGCGAGGAGCACCGCCTCTTACTCCCCAGGTTTCGTCAGGCTGTGTGGGGTGTCCGAGCAGGCCTCTCACTAGAAGGGGACTGTGGATGGCCCTGCCAGCCCTGGCCTCACTTGCCTGTCACAGGTGAAGAGCAACGAAGAGGGCCTGAGGCTGTTGGAAGAGCTGGGACACTCTTTCCAAGACCTGCACCTCTGGTGGATGGGGCCCTTGCATCCTGTCCTGCGGCTCGTGCACCCCAAGTTTGTGGCCCCCTTGCTCCAGGCCCCAGGTATCTCCTCAGGAAGATCTCAGCACCCACCCACCCCCATACCCAGCCCCTTCCATCATGGCTAGATCAGGCTGAGTGAGGGAAGGGGCTTCCCCGCCTGCTGATGGGGATTCCGGGCTCTCTCAGCTTTGTCTGGTGAACTCACAGCGTGGTAGACACAGGACATCGTGAGATCTGAGTAGAGAAAGGGAATCTAGGACGGTTGCCTTCAGGCATGGCTGAATCCAGTCTCAGTGTCACTAGGGACCTTTCCTCTGTGATGGCTTCTTCACTCCCACACTGAGAGGTGGGTCCTAGAAGCTCATCCACAGAACAGTAAACGCTCAGGGAAGCTGTAGGCCTGAGTAGACAAACAATTCCCAACTATTTATCTATTATCTAACTCTCCACCCACCCACCATCCCCCTCCTTATGTCCCATCCACTCCCACCCATCTAACTCCTTATTACTTTCTATTGTCTATATATCATCTATCCATTAATTATGTATCTATTATCTCAAGAGACAGATGAAGAGAGTGAGGGGCAGGGGAGGCAGTAAACAGATTTTTTTTTGGTGGGGGGCATACCCAACAGTGCTCCATGGCTCTGTGCTCAGGGATCACTCCTGGTGGGCTCAGAGGGTCCATGTGGGTTGGCAGGAGTAGAACCCGGGTCTGCGTTATGCAGGGCAGATGCCCTCTCTGCTATCCTATTGTTTCGACCCCTGCAGGAGGCGGTTGGATCTGAGGTCTGAGGGTCAGTGTCTGTCCAGAGTAGGGTGGGGGGTGTGGCAGAGTCCACTTAGCCTGAGCAGGGAGGGCTAGAGTGACGGGAGTGGGTACTGGACGGGCAGAGCCCACAAATGTCCACCTGCCAGCATCCTAGGTAGATGGACATTCGCTGGACAGGGGAAACGGGTGCAGGAAGCACCGTGACTTTCCAAGGTCATTGATTTCCCAAGGTCATGGGACCTGCAGGGCTTCTGGGGGCGCAGAGGTGAGTCTCCGTGGGGGCCACTCTCGCAGGAGCCCTGACCTTCTGTATGGACACGCAGGCATCTGTTGCCCTCCCTCTGCCCTGGGCCTGTCTGTTTCGCATGCTGAGGCCGTGTCAGAGCCCATGTGTGAGGCCAGGGTATGCCACACCTGCTCGTGTCTGTGGGGCTGTGTCTGACGTGAGGGCCAGACCCCCGGGCTAGCTCCCACTGGGGAGGGCAGCACGCGCTGTTCTGGAGCGCTCTGGGCTGTGTTGCTGCCATGTTGGCCATGTCAGGCCTGGATGGGTGCCGTGCCGTGCAGAAGCCTGTGGGCCATGTCATGCCAGGCTGGGCTGTGCTGGGCTGTGTGCCCTTTCTGTGCCATGTGGCAGTTGTGTTGGGCTGTGCTGTGCAGAGACGCTCTGTGTGCAGGGCTGCAGCCTGGTTTGGCCCTCCTCCCTGCTCCTTCTCTCCCAGGCCCTGTCCAGTTAGACAGGGGTGGGGTGAGGACCTCCCTACTGCCCACCAGGGCTCTGATGGTCTGTGTCCCATGCCAGCCAGTGTCGCCCCCAAGGACATACTCTTCTACGGCTTCCTGAAACCCTGGCTGGGTGAGTGTCTGGGCTCAGGGCCGGGGGCCGCCTTGGGGGTGCAGGAAGGTGCTCCCAGCCTCTCCTCAACTCTGCCCCTGCAGGGGATGGGCTGCTGCTGAGTGCAGGGGACAAGTGGGGCCGGCACCGCCGCCTGCTGATGCCCGCCTTCCACTCCAACATCCTGAAGGCCTACGTGAAGATCTTTGGCCAGAGCACGGACACCATGCATGTGCGCCCCTCAGGCCTGGGCGGGAGCAGGGGGGCTGGGGTGCGGGTCCTGGGTCTGTTCCTGCCTGCAGAGGTGGCCCAGGTGTCCTGGGGTTGTTCTGGGCACCAGATCCTTATGTGGGGTAGCCACGTGCCGCACAGACAATGTCCAGGACAGTGTCCCAAAAGGGCCCTGTGGGTTGGGGCTCCTGTTGGGGGTGTTGGTCCCAGCCTGGCCCCCTGTCTTCCAGGCCAAGTGGGCACGCCTGCTGTCAGAGGGCAGCTCCCACCTGGACATGTTTGAGCACGTGAGCCTCATGACGCTGGACAGCCTGCAGAAGTGCATCTTCAGTTTCGAAAGCAACTGTCAGGAGTGAGTGATCACGTGGGCGGCACAGTCCGGAGGGTTCCTGAGGGCTCAGTGCGAGGGCTGGAGGCAGGGAGGAGGGAAAGGCAGGGCCTATATCCATAGAGACAGCCAGACTTTACCCCGAGGAGAGCAGAGAGGCATGGCCCCTGAGTGATGAGCAGAGGCTGGACACTGGGCTCTAGAAGGAGCCTGGCATGGGGCCAGGCCCAGGGGACCACCAAGGGGAGACTGGGGACCCCACAGCAGGCAGGGAGGAGTGATCGGGAGGTGCAGGGCCGACCCCGTCTTGGTACATGGAGTTGGGACGAGGGGGACGCCCGGCCCACGGTGCCCTGTCCTGCCGGGGAGCTGCGGACAGATCTCCTTTGGGCCGAGTGCAGGAAGCCCAGCGAGTACATCGCCGCCATCCTGGAACTCAGCGCGCTGGTGACCAAGCGGCTCCAGCAGCTCCACCTGCACTGGGACCTGCTGTACCACCTCACGGCCGACGGGCGGCGCTTCCGCCGAGCCTGCCGCCTGGTGCACGCTTTCACAGACGCCGTCATCCATGAGCGGCGCCAGGCCCTCCTCGCCCAGGGCTCCCGCGACTTCCTCAGGGTCAAGGCCAAGGCCAAGACGCTGGACTTCATCGATGTGCTTCTGCTGGCCCAGGTGGGCTGGGTGGGCCTGGCGCTGTGGGGGAGCGGGAGGGCGAGTGGGGCGGCGGAGGAGCCACCTGGGCAGAGCCAGATGTGTCCGCACCTCCCCCCCACTGCCCAGCATCCGTCTGTATCCGGGCCCCCAGCCTGTACCCCGCACTCCTCTCACTGTGGGAGCCTGATCCTGCCCCGGCACGGCTGCGTCTGTCTCTGCTGTCTGGTGGGGGCCGGGGAGCATGCCCTGGGGTGTGTCAGAGCTCTGGCGGGGGAGGCGCAGCCGCAAGTTCACAGCAGCACGTCTCCGCAGGGGAGGGTCTGTGCCCTGTCTCTGCCCATCTCCGTAAACGCTTTTCCCTTCTGGGGAAACTGGGTTGCACAAGCGGGAGCTCTGGGCCGGGGAGGGGCCCTGGGTGGGCTCCTGGGTCACAGTGACCTCAGTGGCGGCTCCCCAGGATGAGGACGGGAAGCAGCTGTCAGACGAAGACATCCGGGCCGAAGCTGACACCTTCATGTTCGAGGGTGAGCACCCTCTACCCTGTCCCCTACCCCCTGGTGCAGACCCTACAGCTCCCGCCCTCCCTGGCCTGACACGGACACTGCCCCCAGGCCATGACACCACGGCCAGCGGCCTGTCCTGGGTCCTGTTCAACCTGGCGAAGCACCCGGAGCACCAGGAGCGCTGCCGGCAGGAGGTGGGGGCGCTGCTTCGGGGCCGGGTGCCCCAGGAGCTGGAGTGGTGAGCCGGGCCGGGGAGCAGGCCCAGTGGGTGAGGCGGGTCTGTGCCCAGTGACATGGGTCTGTGCCCGGTGAGGTGGGTCTTGTGCAGGGATGAGGCAGGCCTGTGCCTGAGTAAGACGAGTCTGTGTGCAGGGGTGAGGCATTTCTGTGTCTGGGTGAGGCGGGTCTGTGTGCAGGGGTAAGGTGGATATGTTCAGGGGTGAGGCTGGTCTATGTGCAGGGGTGAGGCTGCTCTGTGTTTAGGAGTGATTCAGGTTTGTGCAGGAGTGAGGCAGGTTTTTGTGTAGGGATGAGGCATGTCTGTGTGTAGGGGTGAGGTGGGTTTTGCAGGGTGAGGCTGGTCTATGGCTGGGTGGGGCTGGTCTGTGTGTAGGGGTGAGGCGGGTCTGTGCAGGGGTGAGGCGGGTTTGTGCAGGGGTGAGGTAAGTCTGTGCGCAGGGATGACCTGGCCTCGCTGCCCTTCCTGACCATGTGCATCAAGGAAAGTCTCCGCCTGCACCCTCCCGTCACTGTCATCTCTCGCTGCTGCTCCCAGGACGTGCCTCTCCCGGATGGCCGGGTCATCCCCAAAGGTGCTGTGGTGGTGGTGGTGGTGTGTCGGGTCCTGCCTAGGGGTCTTTGCTGACGCCCCTCCCCCACAGGGATCAACTCTGTCATCAGCATCTTCGGAATCCATCACAACCCATCCATCTGGCCGAACCCCAAGGTGCCTTTCCCTGCATGCCCCACTCTCCTCCACATCCACTGTCCTGGGGGGCATCGGGTGCCCCAGGAAAGGACCCGTTGCAGCCTCTCTGCACCCCCAGGTGTACGACCCCTTCCGCTTCCAGCCAGAGAACATGAAGGACAGGTCACCGCTGGCCTTCATCCCCTTCTCTGCGGGGCCCAGGTGAGCTGGTGCATCTGGCAGGGACAGCCGAGGCCCCTTGGTGTCGCCCCCTCCCCCCGGGTGTTTGGGCAAGGGGTGTGGGGGGTCCTCAGACGCCCACTGCATGAGCCTGTCTGTGAACTGCAGGAACTGCATCGGGCAGACGTTCGCCATGGCCGAGATGAAGGTAGTGCTGGCGCTGACGCTGCTGCGGTTCCGCGTGCTGCCCGATGAGCAGGAGCCGCGCCGGAAGCCGGAGCTCATCCTGCGGGCCGAGGGCGGGCTGTGGCTGCGGCTGGAGCCGCTGGACCTGGCCCGCTGACCCTGCGCGGACACCCGAGAGAGAATAAAGCTGTGTGCTCCCCTGCCTTCGGCTCTGGGCCAGCAGCAGGGACCCAGGGGACAGAGGGGTGGAGCGGGGCTCTGAGCCTCGTGCTGGCCATGGTGCGCCAAAGTCCAGTGGGGGCTTCGTCTGCTCTCATGGAGCCGCAGGAGAGCCTGAGAGGGAGGAGCAGGGGCGGGGGGGGGGATGTGGAGGGGCGCCCTGGTGGGTTTGTGTTCAAGGTGCCACAGGACGGCCTCCTGACGCTGACTCTAAAGTCTGCTGCTGTTGGCTTGGCTGTGGCCGCTCCACGGGGGGCTACCATGGGCGCAGATAGGGCTCACGGGAGGTGGACCTCACCTGACCCTCTGGCCCTTCCTGATGCTCGTTGGGGTGTGCCCTGAGTGCAGAGACAGTTTTCCTCCTAGTCCCTCTGTGCCACTGGCCCGGCTCTGCCAAACACGCCTCAGAAATAATACAGACCTGCTCGGCTGCTCTCTGGCCCTGTGTCCTGTCTCTCCAGATGTTTGCTGCCTTTTTAAGGTCCGTTATTATTATGATTTACCTTTTTGGTTTGTTTTGGGATCATACCTGGCACTGTTCAGGGCTCTGCACTCAGGGATCACTCCCGGCAGTGCTTGGGGGACCCCGTGGGAGACCGGGGATCAAACCCAGGTCGACTGCACGCAAGACAAGCGTCTTCCCACGGTACCATGGCTCCAGCCCCTTTAAGGTCAATGATTAACCTTTGAAGCTGGGAAATCGTCCAGCTTTGCCATTGAGAAGTGGGAGTTTGATCCCCGGTAACAGGAAACGTGAGGTTTCCATGGGGTCTAAAAGGCCAGGAGCAGATTTTCTGTCACCTGTGGGAGGTGGGGTGCTGTCACCCCTCTGCGTATCCACGTGTAGGCAAGAGAGGCCCATTTCAGGTGTGGTATATGGAGCTCGGGGCGGGGGGGCTTGCAGGTGGGGACACCAGGGCTCTGTGCCCATGCCCACAGGCCAGCTCAGGGCACAGGAGCTTCCAGGAGTTGGGGTGTCCGTCATGGGCTCCCAAACCCACATTCTCCAGCCAGGGACCCGCAGGTGTGAGCTGCCGATCAGGGCCCTTACCTTACTAGTGAGCTACTTACTGCAGCTCAGTAGCTGTGGGGCTTTGAGGAGTCTCTGCCTCGAGCCCCGACCCCCCACCCCCCTCCCCCGCCCTTTCCAGCCTGGCAACACCTGCCAGGCTCTCACCCAGGCCCCTTGTCCCGAGATTGCCCCTGGGCTACTCCCCCCTGAGCGTGTCAATGGCGCTATCTGGTGGAAACTTTGGGAATACCAGGACCCGGGGTCAGTTTCCGCCCGGGAACCCACACAGGTGCGCGTGTGGCTGTGTGTGAGGCGGTGCAGAGACGCGCCCGTATGCCCATGGGGGCACATGTGCACGTCTGTGTGTGTGCAGGTCTTTGCATGCATGTGACTTTGTGCGTGAACATAGAACTTGGCGTCCAGGTGGACATTCGGGACCCCCCACAGACTGCACTGCGCTGGCCGGGACTCTTCCCACGGGATCCATGGCCAGAACCTGCGCGAGTAATCTCCGGCCAGGCCGGTTCCTTTGTTCCTGCTCAGCCCAGCCCTGGACGCTGGCCCTGAGCTGCTGCCCTGTGCCCAGGCCCCAGCGTGCGGGCCCCTCCTTCCTCTTCTGCACTGAGCATGACGCTCAGTGCCGGCCACTATGGAGCAAGGCGGCTGGTGCCCCAGTGCAGATTGAGGGGACGGTGGCCGCCTGGCCTGGGGGAGGGACCAGGCCTCCCTGCAGTGACCCTGCCTGGGCCTGGCAGCAGTGGCCCCTCCCCTGCCTGGGCAGGCTGCCTGCGGGGAGGAGAGAGACCTGTGTGCCCATTGGTCACTGCTGCCCTGTGCCAGCGCCCCACAAGGGGACAAGGGCAGACACTTCCCACAGGAGGACTCAGGAGCTGTGGAAAGGTTCTCCACCAGGGGTACCCGGCTGGGCAGGGGGCTGGGGGAGGGGGGAAAGGGAGGGGTGGGCGCCCCACAAAGTGGGGGACTGGGCTGGGCAGACGCACGGGGGCAGGGGCCAGGGGTGGATGGCTGCCCTGGGTCCTGTGGGTGAACGTCCGTCTCCCCGCTCGCCCTGAGTTTTCTCCATCTCTCCTCGCTCCTGTCCCCTGCCTGA
The DNA here is from genome assembly GCF_027595985.1 of Sorex araneus. Lineage (NCBI taxonomy): Eukaryota > Metazoa > Chordata > Mammalia > Eulipotyphla > Soricidae > Sorex > Sorex araneus. The sequence goes on from NC_073303.1 coordinate 231,562,185, forward strand.
GGCCTGTCTCTGCCTCCAGCCCCCCCACCCCCCTGCGTTCATCATCCCCCAGCCTGCACGATGCTGCCGGCGAGCCTGACCTGGCTGGGCCCGGCCCTGTGGCCGCTGCTGCTGCTGACCGGGGCTGCCTGGCTGCTGGCCCATGTCCTGGCCTGGGCCTGGGCCTTCTGGGACCTGTGCTGGCGTCTGCGCTGCTTCCCGCAGCCCCCCAGGCGGAGCTGGTTCTGGGGGCACCTGGGCCTGGTGAGTGCAGCCAGGGGCCGGGTGTTGGGGGCGTGAGGACCTGCGGCAGGGTGCCGGTGTCAGGGTCAGGGGTCAGGGGTCAGGAACCAGGCTGTGAGCGGGTTGGGCCCCTTACTTCTCCCTCATCCTCTGCTGGTCTCTGCCTAGCTGCCGTGTCCCCGCGTTTGGGCGCAGCTCCTGGCCCGGTGGACTCCCAGGTCCCACATCCCTCCACGGACCCCTCCCTGCCTGCCCAGAGCCCCCAGCCCTGTCTACTCCTCCCCCAGGTGTCTCAACAGGGAAGTTGCCCAACTGGAAAATGTGGGTTATCACTTCCCCTTTCGGGCCCCCAACTCCTGCCGGGCCCCGCCTGCCCATGGTTCCTGCTCACCCGCAGCACAGGGCTCTGCAGCTCGTGGGACGGGCACAGGGCACAGTGGCCCAGTGTGAACTGGGCAGACCCATGTCCCGCAGACCCATGTCCCTGCGCTCTGTGAGACCCCCAGCATGGCGCCCCCTCCCTGCAGATCCACCCCACGGAGCAGGGCCTGCGGAGCATCACCCAGATGGTGGCCGCCCACTGCCAGGGCTTCATGCTGTGGCTGGGCCCTGTTCTCCCCCTCGTCACCCTCTGCCACCCTGACGTAGTCCGGCCTGTCACCAACGCCTCAGGTACCCGGCAGGGCTTGAGGTGGCGGGTGCTGTGGCACTCTGGGGGTCCAGCCTCCACCCAGTTTCATGCCTCCCTGCAGGACCCCGGCCCTTTCTCCCTCTCCAACCACCTCCCTGTCCCTGCATGCACTCTGACCCCCTGCCCTCCTCCCTTCCTCCCTGCATGCACACTGACCCTCCCCGTCCTTCAGGAACCAAGCCCCCAGTCTTGGGCAGAGCTAGGAAGGGGCCAGAGGCAGCTGGCGGTGACTGTGGAGAAGCAAAGCTGGGGTGGGCTTCCTGGAGGAGGAGTCATGGAACAATGAGCAGAGAGAACTGACCAGCACCACAGCAACAGGGTCTCCAGCTGGTGGGGGTCAGAGCCAAGCTTGGCCTCTGGGGGTTGGCTCCTCTGTCCCCCTTCACCCCTTGGCTCCAGGCTCCAACATACTCCTGGGACTCAGGCCCCAAAGTGTCTGCACCCCCTGAGGCCCTCTCTAGCAGAACCCAGCAGACCAGGGTAGTGGACAGCATCCCACACATGCTGGGATACTGGCACAGAGATGCCGGGCGACCCCAGGGCTGTGCCCAGCATTCTTTCTCTGTCAAGGTCACCCTCAGTTGGAAGTGTGGGATTTCAACTCCAAAAGGGGTACACAAAGAAATGGAAACTTTTCCTTTGTCCCAATCAAGAAAATGCGGGGTCAGTCACAGCTGGAGCCAGGTCTCCGGCACTGCTAGCCAGGGAGGCTCCAGGGTCCGTCTCTCAACCCTCTAGTTCAGGGACAGTGGCCTTCAGGCACAGCGGGATCCAGATTGCCAATGCTGTCCTGAAAATCTTTCTTCATGGTCTTGCTGACTCTTGGCCTGGAAAAGATGAACCTGGGCGCTCAGCCCCATGGAAAGTGAAATTTCCCTGGCTGTTCCAGAAAACTCTGCAGGACACTTCTTTCCTGTGACCTAACCGGGGCTCCATCCCTCACTGGGGAGTGCCTCTGATTGTCCCTCACACAGATGCTGGACGCTGCTCGTGCTGGGTCTGCAGCAGGACACGCCAGGGCCGGACCCTGAGCAGGCTGCGGCCAGCACGTCTGCGGGTGGGCATCACCTGACCTGGGCATAGAGCAAAGACGTGGTGTGGAGTCAGAGGGAGCTCCCACCCGTTCCTGCTGGCTGTGAGGGTGCAGGCCGGACCGCGGATCCTCGAAGCAAGCCAGGTTCTGGTCATCTGTCTGTCCTTCTGGCCACCTAAAGGGCCGTGAGCACTGTCTGTCCCACAGATTCAGAGCTCGGAGAAGGGCCTTCAGTACACACAGGGGCTGGCCAGCACCTATGGGGACGTCTGCTGCTGGTGGGTGGGGCCCTGCCACGCTGTCATCCGAATCTTCTGCCCCACCTGCATCAAGCCTGTACTCTTTGCCCCAGGTACCTGGGGGCAGCCTGCCTCGGTGTCCTCTGGACACTTTTGCCCATGGCTGTATCTGCTCACGAGGGCACTCGTGCTGTGCACACCTGTGCTGGTCTGTCCAGGCCTTGGGGAAGCGTCTGTACATCTTCCTGTGCGTCTGTGTATCTTTCTCTCAGTCTGTCTCTGTGCCTATGTGTCCCTGTGTCTGTGCATGTTTGTATGTCTGTCTGCACGTCTGTGTCTCTCTCTGAGTCTGTCAATATGTGTGTTTATGTGTCTATTTGTCTGTGTGTCTGTCTCTCTGTGCCTTTGTGTGTCTGTGTGTCTGTCGTATTGAGCTGATTTTGCTCCGGCTGGAGGCAGCTGCAGGTGGGTGGCATGGGGGCGAGTCTGAGCTGTGCCAGGCCCACCTGCAGGATGTGCCGAGGCTGTGGGGGTCTCCGTGTGAGTCAGGGGCACATCCGCATGTGGGCCTATGCCGGTGCCTGCTCACACGCGGGACTGACGTCTCAGGGCTATCAGTGAGGCCGGGCGACTGAAGAGGCGGCCTGCAGAGGGCTTTGTGCATGTGTGCCCAGACATGCTGTGCTATGTGGGAGCCGTGTCAGGCTGTGTGTGCCATGCTGTGCCATGGAGGCCATGTAGAAGCCATGTGGGGCCATGTTAACTGTGTGGGCCATGCTGCCTGACTCCAGTCAGCTGCAGTCTGGTCTGGCCCCGCCTCCCCTCCCTGCTCCCTCTGCCCTGGGCCCTGTAGTGGGTGGGCAGGGAGGGGTGCAGACCTCTCCTGGAGCCCCCACGACCCCTGATGTCGCCCTTCCTTAGCTGAGGTCGCCCCCAAGGACATGCTCTTCTACAGCTTCCTGAAGCCCTGGCTGGGTGAGTGTCTGGGCTCAGGGCCGGGGGCCGCCTCGGGGGTGCGGGAAGGTGCTCCCAACCTCTCCTCACCTCTGCCCCTGCAGGGGACGGGCTGCTGCTGAGTGCAGGGGACAAGTGGGGCCGGCACCGCCGCCTGCTAACGCCCGCCTTCCACTTCAACATCCTGAAGCCCTACGTGAAGATCTTCAGCCAGAGCACGGACACCATGCATGTGAGCAGCGCGGGCTCCGGCGTGGCCGGGGTGGACCCGCCCCCTATACTGAGAGCCGGTGGGAGTGTCTCTCCCAGACCAAGCTGACAGTTCAGGGGCCCAACAAGGGGCGCCAGTCCCAGCCTGCCCCCCCCTTCCAGGCCAAGTGGGCACGCCTGCTGTCAGGGGGCAGCTCCCGCCTGGACATGTTCGAGCACGTGAGCCTCATGACGCTGGACAGCCTGCAGAAGTGCGTCTTCAGTTTCGACAGCAACTGTCAGGAGTGCGTGCTCATGCGGGTGGGCGAGGGGGAGTGCTCAGCCCGGAGGGTTCCCGAGGGTTCAGCGCTGTGCGGTCCTTGTGGGGGCCCAGGAGTGATGTGGGGGCTGAAAGGTGGCCGGCCAGGTGGAGCCCCACTGGATCCTGGGCACCAGTGGGAGCGCCTGAAGCTAATGCAATAACCAGATGAGGTGCTCCAGGCATGGGGCAGCCCCATGGGGGCTGGGCAGGAAGTGGGAGCAGTTGGGGAGAGCAGGTGTGCTGTGGCGGCTGGATTTCATCCTGAGGCTGCAAACATCCCTGGGAAAGTGTGTTTGCCCATGTGAATGTGTTCATGTGTGCATGCTTGTCTGCACGCACATGTGTGTGCCTGTCTACCTGGGTGTATACATTTCCCTGTGCATGCACATGTGCATTTCTGTGTACATGTCTGGATGCCCTGTGCATGAGTACACATGTGTGTGCATGCATGTGCCTGTTATGCAGGGTCTCCTGTTGGGGCTCTTGGCCTCTGCAGGGCACGGGAGAGCCTGACCCCACCCCCACGGTCCTCAGGAAGCCCAGCGAGTACATCGCCGCCATCCTGGAACTCAGCGCGCTGGTGGCCAAGCGGCACCAGCAGCTCCACCTGCACTGGGACCTGCTGTACCACCTCACGGCCGACGGGCGGCGCTTCCGCCGAGCCTGCCGCCTGGTGCACGCTTTCACAGACGCCGTCATCCATGAGCGGCGCCAGGCCCTCCTCGCCCAGGGCTCCCGCGACTTCCTCAGGGTCAAGGCCAAGGCCAAGACGCTGGACTTCATCGATGTGCTTCTGCTGGCCCAGGTGGGCTGGGTGGGCCTGGCGCTGTGGGGGAGCGGGAGGGCGAGTGGGGCGGCGGAGGAGCCACCTGGGCAGAGCCAGATGTGTCCGCACCTCCCCCCCACTGCCCAGCATCCGTCTGTATCCGGGCCCCCAGCCTGTACCCCGCACTCCTCTCACTGTGGGAGCCTGATCCTGCCCCGGCACGGCTGCGTCTGTCTCTGCTGTCTGGTGGGGGCCGGGGAGCATGCCCTGGGGTGTGTCAGAGCTCTGGCGGGGGAGGCGCAGCCGCAAGTTCACAGCAGCACGTCTCCGCAGGGGAGGGTCTGTGCCCTGTCTCTGCCCATCTCCGTAAACGCTTTTCCCTTCTGGGGAAACTGGGTTGCACAAGCGGGAGCTCTGGGCCGGGGAGGGGCCCTGGGTGGGCTCCTGGGTCACAGTGACCTCAGTGGCGGCTCCCCAGGATGAGGACGGGAAGCAGCTGTCAGACGAAGACATCCGGGCCGAAGCTGACACCTTCATGTTCGAGGGTGAGCACCCTCTACCCTGTCCCCTACCCCCTGGTGCAGACCCTACAGCTCCCGCCCTCCCTGGCCTGACACGGACACTGCCCCCAGGCCATGACACCACGGCCAGCGGCCTGTCCTGGGTCCTGTTCAACCTGGCGAAGCACCCGGAGCACCAGGAGCGCTGCCGGCAGGAAGTGGGAGCGCTGCTTCGGGGCCGGGTGCCCCAGGAGCTGGAGTGGTGAGCCGGGCCGGGGAGCAGGCCCAGTGGGTGAGGCGGGTCTGTGCCCAGTGACATGGGTCTGTGCCCGGTGAGGTGGGTCTTGTGCAGGGATGAGGCAGGCCTGTGCCTGAGTAAGACGAGTCTGTGTGCAGGGGTGAGGCTGGTCTGTGCAGGGGTGAGGCGGGTCTATATGAAGGGGTGAGACACATCTGTATGAAGGGGTGAGGCTGGTCTGTGCAGGGGTGAGGTGGGTTTGTATGCAGGGGTGAACCACGTCTGTATGAAGGGGTAAGGCATGTCTGTGTGCAGGGGTGAGGCGGATCTGTGCAGAGATGAGGTGGGTCTGTGTGCAGGGATGAGGTGAATCTGTGCAGGGGTGAGGCGGATCGTGCCCGGGTGAGGCTGGTCTGTGTGCAGGGGTGAGACACCTCTGTGTAAAGGGGTGAGGCAGGTCTGTGTTCAGGGGTGAGGTGGATCTGTGCAGGGGTGAGGCAGGTCTGTGCCCAGGTGAGGCTGGTTTGTGTGCAGGAGTGAGGCTAGTCTGTGTGCAGGGGTGAAGCAGGTTCGTATGCAGGGGTGAGACATGTCTGTGTGAAAGGGTGAGGTGGATCTGTACAGGGGTGAGGTGGGTCTGTGTGCAGGGTTGAGGCGGGTCTGTATGCAGGGGTGACGCACATCTGTGTGAAGAGGTGAGGTGGGTCTGTGTGCAGGGGCGTGGCAATGGGTTTGTGTGCAGGGGTGAGGTGGATCTGTGCAGGGGTGAAGCGGGTCTGTGTGTAGGAAGGAGGCAGGTCTGTGCAGGGGTAATGTGTGTCTGTGTGCAAGAGTGAGGCAGGTCTTTGCAGGGATGAGGCTGCTCTGTGTGCAGGGGTGAGGTGGGTCTGTGTGCAGGTGTGAGGCGGGTCTGTGTGCAGGGGTGAGGTGGATATGTTCAGGGGTGAGGCTGGTCCATGTGCAGGGGTGAGGCTGCTCTGTGTTTAGGAGTGATTCAGGTTTGTGCAGGAGTGAGGCAAGTTTCTGTGTAGGGATGAGGCTGGTCTATGGCTGGGTGGGGCTGGTCTGTGTGCAGGGGTGAGGTGGGTCTGTGCAGGGGTGAGGTAAATTTGTGTGCAGGGACGACCTGGCCTCGCTGCCCTTCCTGACCATGTGCATCAAGGAAAGTCTCCGCCTGCACCCGCCTGTCACTGTTGTCTCTCGCTGTTGCTCTCAAGACGTGCCTCTTCCGGATGGCCGGGTCATCCCCAAAGGTGCTGCATCTGGCATGAACGGGGGTGAGGGAGGGGACACGCAGGTGTGGAGGTGGGGCGGGGCGGTGAGGCCCTCACTGCCTGCTCCCCGCAGGTGTCATCTGTCTCATCAGTATTTTCGGGACCCACCACAACCCTTCTGTGTGGCCAGACCCTGAGGTGCTGTATCTTCTTGTGTGTCCTCTCTGGGTCCTTGGGTGGGCGGGTCCCCCCAGGTGGCGAGGCCTCCCCATCAGCCCTGTTTCACCACCACCCCAGGTGTACGACCCCTTCCGCTTCCAGCCAGAGAACATGGAGGACAGGTCACCGCTGGCCTTCATCCCCTTCTCTGCGGGGCCCAGGTGAGCTGGGGGCATCTGGCAGGGGCAGCAGAGGCCCCTCAGTGTTGCCCCCTCCCCCTGGGGGTTTGGACAGGGAGTGTGGGGGTCCTCGGCTGCCCACTGCACGAGCCTGTGTCCCAGGAACTGCATCGGGCAGACGTTCGCCATGGCCGAGATGAAGGTAGTGCTGGCGCTGACGCTGCTGCGGTTCCGCGTGCTGCCCGACGAGCAGGAGCCGCGCCGGAAGCCGGAGCTCATCCTGCGGGCCGAGGGTGGGCTGTGGCTGCGACTGGAGCCACTGGACCAGGCCTGCTGACCGTGCTGACCCTGTGTGGACGCCTGAGAGAGAATAAAGCTGTGTGCTCCCCTGCCTGTGTCTCGTCCTGCCCGCGGGGCCCTGGTCGGGGGGCTGGGAGGGCTCTGAGCCCCCAGGGCCTGGCTGCGGCTCTGAGGACCTCTCAGCTTCCTGCTGAACACAGTGTCCTCCAGAGTGGGAGGGTGCCATGGCAGTCAGATCTGGTGAGTCAGTCCCGCCCCATGCACAGACTCGGGGCTGCTGGGGGGTGTGAAAACTTGTGTCCATCTCCTTGCGTCAGCCGGCACAGCTGGGGAATGTGTGGGGACAGAGGCCAGCTGAGGGCCGGCCGGGTCTTTGGGAATGACGGGGCTGGATGCCAGGTAAGGAAACAGCGCCGCAGGGCATGCAGGGGATGGGATCCCTGCTGTGGCGGGGCACCAGGGGGTCAGGAACCTCAGGACAGGGGTAAGAGCCACTGTACCCTGGGGCGGGCACTCTCCTGGCATGGAACCAGCCAGGTCCGATCCCCGACACCACATATAGTCCCGGAGCTCCACCAGGAGTGATCCTGAGCACCATCGGGTGTGGCTCCAAAACAAAAATTAGAAGCATCCTAAAAACCTCAGGTCAGGGCTGGGGAGAGCCTCTGCCGTGCGCCCGGCTGCACCTGCCCGTGCCCAGCCAGAGTGACCCTGAGCACAGTTGGTGTGGCCCACGGAGAAGCAGACGCAGCAAACCAGAAAGTGTCTCCTGGAGATGAGTTGCCAGGCACGGGTGGGGACACGGGAGCAAATGTGGGTGGGATGGTGCCCGGTGTGTGCCATGGAGTCTTCACTCATGTCAGTGCTGGGGACTCTGTGGGATGCGGGGTGTGAAATAAACATGTTCCCCGCTGTCCTGCCACTCTGTCCCCCTTCTGAACACTCACAAAGAACGGGCTGCTCATTCCTGAGTTTGCTCACATTAGGACACTGCAGGGCACGGCCGCTCCCCCTGAGCCTGTCTGCACCTGTGCCCCCTGCTGGCCCTTTGGCACGTCCCCATGGGAGTCTGTCCCCGTTGCTGGCATGGAGGTTGTGCTGATGAGATGCACCTGCGGGACCAGCCGGGGGCCAGATCGTGCCCTGGTAGCCTCTCACCGGCACAGCCGCCTGAGTGCCAGTGCAATTTCGCTTGGTTCTTAACCAGCAGCAAGACTCCCAGAGACTCCTGGGGCTCATTAAAAGTTGACACACATTGTCAGCTCTGCCTCATTAGTGGAGACTCAATGAACCCCAGGGTCAGCCATGGTGCTGTAGGCCTTTGCCACCAGGGACTGAGCCCAGACCAGGGATGGGGAAGCGGGTGGGCCGGAGCAAGAGGACAGTGGGAGGGCATTTGTCTGGCTCCGGCTGACCCGGGTTTGATCCCTGACATTCCACACAGTCCCCTGAGCCCAGGTAGGACTCATTCCTGAGGGCAGAACCTAGGAGAAAGCCCTGAGCATCTCCGGGTGTGGCCTCAAAACTAAAATAAATAAATAAAAATTGTGTCCAGTAACTGAAGAACGGGGAACACTGGGTCAGACAGGTGGGCCAACCTGAGCAGGGAGCAGAGAAGGGGGTTGGTCTTCATGGGTGGAACATTTGGGCACTGGATTTACTTTACTTTTCTTTTTTTTTTCTTTCTTTTTTTTGGAGGGCCACACCTGGGGATGCTCAGGGCTGGCTCCTGGCTCTGCACTCAGGAATTATTCCTGGTAGTGCTCAGGAGACCCTGTGGGATGCCAGGAATTGACCCAGGTCAGCCATATACAAGGCAAACGCCCTCCCTGCTGCATTATCACTTCGGCCCCTTGCTTTTCAGTTTTTACTAAGGTGACATTGGTTTGTAAAAGTGTCAACATGATTGGGGTGCAATAGGACCACAATTGTGCCAATGTCCTTCCACCAATTTCAACACTTCCTTCCCTGTCAATTCTCACCCTTCCTGTCCCACCCCCACCCCGCCCACCCCACATTAGTTCTGTCATCAGAATCTAAGGGTTTGGGGTTTTGAACACTATTTTTTAACTGGCTGGAGCGATAGCACAGTAGGTAGGGCGTTTGCCTTGCATGCTGCCGGCCTGGGTTCGATTCCTCCATCCCTCTCAGAGAACCCGGCAAGCTACTGAGAGTATCCCACCCGCACGGCAGAGCCTGGAAATCTACCTATGTGTATTCAATATGCCAAAAATAGTAACAACAAGTCTCACAATGGAGACGTTACTGGAGCCTGCTCGAGCAAATCAATGAACAACAGGACAGCAGTTGTTCTATAGTTGCTATATAGTGCTATATTTTAACCAAATTTTGTGGTTGCTCAGGGCTTAATCCTACCTCTACCCTCAGGGATCACTCCTAGTGGGCTGTTGGGGTCTTTGGATGCCATCTCTGGATGAGATCATCTGGCAGCTTTCTTTGTCCTAGCTTATTTTGCTCATCGTGATCCCTTCCAGTTCCAAGTCTGTAGCAGCAAAGTCATTTTTTTGATGACTCTGTAGTATTCTACTATATATCTTGGTCATCACTTCTTTATTTACTCATCTGTCATTGTCACTGCACATTTGAGTTGTTTCCATGCTGTTTTTCTTTTAATTTTTTTTAGTGAATCACCTCGAGGTAGTTACAGACTTACAAACTTTCGTGCTTGCGTTTCAGTCAGACAATGATCGAGTACCCATCCCTCCACCAGTGCCCATTTTCCACCACCAATGGTCCCAGCACCCCTTCCACCACCACCACCCCCTCCCCATCCCCTCCATCCCACCTCGCCTCTGTGGCAGGGCATTCCCTTTTGCTCTCTCTCTCCTTTTGGGTGTTTCCACACTGATTTTTGTATGCTATTGTGTTGCCTGCAAATAATAGTAGTTGAACTTTTCTTCAGATGTGAGTCCCTTTAACTTATTTTTCTTGCCCACTTTTTCTGGTCAGTGCTCCCAGTTTTGTTTCAGATATTAGAGGCATTAGTGGGTAGCCTGTTTTGTCAGATTTTCCGAATTCAGTGTATCAATTGCGCACAATCAGTCTTTTTGGGATTTTGGGATTTCTAACTGTATTTTAATTTTTGGGTGATGTTTCCATTTGCTTTTCATATCAAGGCAACTTTTTTTTTCTTTTTGGGTCACACCCGGCAATACACAGGGCTCACTCCTGGCTCTGCACTCAGGAATTACCCCTAGCGGTGCTCAGGGGACCATATGGGATGCTGGGAATCAAACCCGGGTTGGCCACGCGCAAGGCAAACCCGCTGTGCTATTGCTCCAGCTCCTCAAAGCAACTTTTGCCAAGAACAAGAATTCTTTTTTTTTTTTTTTTTTGGTTTTTTTGGGTCACACCCGGCGATGCACAGGGGTCACTCCTGGCTCTTCACTCAGGAATCACCCCTGGCGGTGCTCAGGGGACCATATGGGATGCTGGGATTCGAACCCGGGTCGGCCGCGTGCAAGGCAAACGCCCTACCCGCTGTGCTATCGCTCCAGCCCCAAGAACAAGAATTCTTGTTTCTTCAAAACTTTGAAGAACTTGAGAAAGCCAGAAACAAGACTTGTTAGAAAAAATACATTTGGTAGGAACCCATATGGACCTGAACTTTTGAGGTTTATATATTTTTAAGTATTTACTATTCCAATTGAATTTAGAGTTAACTATTTTACTATAAAGAAACTAAAGAGTTTCTCTGCTTTTATAGAAGATCCTTTAGTTCAGGCAAAGTTGGTTTCATGGCCAAGAATTCCTTGAACTGTTGTCTAGATGCAAAGATTTTTTTCCCTTCGACTCTGAGTGGTGAGGCTGTGCACTCGCTGGGGTGTCCCTTCCACGTGGTGAGTTGGATGTGTCGGGCTCTCTCCCTACTCGCTGATTTCCATCTGACAATGAGTGAATCTTATGAGGTTTCCCTTATATCTGAATCTTTGCTCTTCTTTTTGCCTTTAGGATTTTGTCTCTGTCCTTTGTTTTTGCCATTTTTTTCTCAATGTGTCTTGGTATTTATCTACTTGGGATTATTTTGTGTGGGAACTCTGCTTCCTGGCTGAGTCTTGCCTCCTCCCTCAGATTGCCCACGGGGGCAGGGCAGGGGGTGCTGTTTAATGGCCTGAGGCCATCACCAATAGTAAACTTCTACCCCAGTGTCAGCCCTGCCACCAGTGAGAAACAACATCCACTCCAACAAACTTGGACCCCACCCCAGGCTGGTCACTGGCAAATGCCCACAGGCGCCGGCGGGTTGCACCCAGACACACAATGTGAGGATCAGCTACGCCCACGGGAAAGCTAATGAGCATCACAGTGTGATTCCATGACTCCACTTTCGGCTACACAAAGGAGTGGACAAGGATCTAAACAAAGGCTCACTTTCGATATCCGGGTAATGTTTATCATGGTTATTCATGGCCACACAGCTCTCGGCCTGAAAGGTGGAAGCAGCCCAGATGTGCATGGGCAGACGAGGGCTGAGGAGGGGAGGACCAGCCATGAACGAGGTACAGGTGGATCCTGGACGCTTAACCCCTGTGGACAGACCTGGGCACATAGCCCTGCTCCCATCAGACCCCAGAGAGGAGACAGACCCTTCCCCAGTCAGGGAGCAGGTAAGAGTGGTCAGCGGCTGGAGAGGGGCTGCCCATAAGGAGCTCACGAGGAGAGAGCTCCACTGGGGCCATGGAATGTTCTGGAAGCTGCAGGAGATGTGCTTGCGCTTCATATCCTTCAATAGGCTTCTTTTAGTTTTTAATTATTTTTTACTGGGCCAGAGCAATAGTGGGGAGGGACTTGCCTTACACATGGCCAATCTGGGTTCGATTTCCGGCACCCCATGTGGTCCCCTGAGCACCATCAGGAGTAAAACCTGAGCATCACTGGGTGTGCCCTCCCAAACAAAAGATATCTACTTTTTACTATAATTTAGGTAGTATGGATGTAATGGTATTAAGGCAAATGGTCACCAAACAGCACAGGGAGCACTATCCCGGTGTCCCTCTGTTCCCATAGTCAGCCCCTCCCCTCTTTCCCCGGTTTGCTGGCAGTTCTGTAAGCCATGGCCAAGGGTTCGACACTGGCACTCCCCCCGTCTCATCTCGTTCCACACACGGTGAGATCTCTTGGTGTCCACGTCCCTCATACTCTGACTCGCTTCATGTGACGCCCTGCCGTGGAGAGCCTCTACAATTCCCTCGGGAACAGCATGCTTTCCAGCAGAGAATTGTTTTTCATGTTTATTGACCTTTGCTATTTCCTCTGGATTCATTTTATAAAGCAGTGAAATTTACACAATGTGAAACTCACTTCAAAAATAAAGTCAAACGCCACAAACTCCTTTCTCCTGGGCTTCTGTTACTTTGCAGAATAGAAGCCTCTGGAGCAGCGCAGCACTGCCTGCATGCTGCACCCACAGCAGCGCAGATGTGTGTGTGTGTGTGTGTGTGTGTGTATGCATGCACATGTGTGTGTGTGCGTGCATGTGTGTGTGTGTGTGTGTGAACATGTGAGTGCTATCTGTTGCAAAATACTTGAAGGACACTTCTCGGGGCCAGGAGGGTGGGGGCATGGAGCTGCTTCCCGTTCCCCGGGGACCACAGCAGGGATTGCCGGCCACCTCAGCCGTGACACCCACTTCTGGGAGCCTCTGAGCATGCGAGACCCCCCCTGAGAAGGGCAGGTAATTGGCACACCCAGCAGGCGCAGGGAGGGAGGGATGTGGGGACACCGTGTCCTTCCCGGAGGTTCCTGGGGGACCCAGCTGTTCCACACACAGGCACAGAGGGAGGCAGCAGGCTAGGCGCAGACAGACACAGGGTGATAAATGATGCTGTGGGTGCACCCCGCTCACTGGGGCAGGGCCATTGCCCAGGCCTGCTGCTGCGTCTCCCTGTCTGTGTGTGGTGGCAGCTGTTTGGCTCAGAGACCTTGGGACAGCCACTCAGCTGGCTTCACCTGCGGGGACTCGCTTTACCTGAGGATACGGTTGTCAGGCAGGTGAGGGAAGGGTTGCTCAGGCCCCTAAATCCTGTACTGTCACTCACTCAGCAGAAACCTGCTGTGGCACCGTCAGGGAGGCAGAGAAGAGAGACCAAGAGTGCGGGAGATTATCACCCCTCCTGGGAGGGGGTGTAGGGACAGGTGGGCACAGTGAGATGGGGCAGGTGAGATGGGGCAGGCGGTTGTGGGTGAGATGGGGTGGGTGAGCTGGGTGGGGGCAGGACTCAGGATGAATGAGGGAAGGGAGGTGTCTATGTGTCTCTTCTGTGCATCCACATCTGTCCGTCTCCATCTCTGTCAATGTCTGTATGTCCACCCTCCTGTCTCTGCATCCATCTGTCCCACTGACTGCCTCCATGTCCGTTTATCCATGTATGTCTATCTGCACATTCGTCTCTCTGACCCCAATCAGTCTGTCTCTGTCTCAATGTCTGTGTGTCCATCCATTTGTCCTGTGTCTGTCTTTCCCCCTCCCAGGGCAGCCAGAAAAGTCCATTTCAGGAGGCTGTGATACACCCACCCCACCAGGGCCCGTGTTTTTTCGTTTTGTTTTATTTTCTGTTTTTTTTTTTTTGCTTTTTTTGGGGGGGATCACACCCAGTGATGCACAAGGGTTATTCCTGACTCCACACTCAGGAATTACTCCTGGAGGTGCTCGGGGGACTATATGGGATGCTGAGAATCGAACCCACGTTGGCCATGTGCAAGGCAAACGCCCTACCCGCTGTGCTATCGCTGCAGCCCTGGGAGGGCCGTGTTTAAGGGCAAAAGATCAATAAACATTTCACAGAGATGAAAAGGTATTTTCTCCCAGAACCTTGAGCTTTGCCCCCACCCGCAGGACCCTAGGAGCCCCCATGTTCCCTGAAGCCCCTGGGGTAGCCCAGGAGACCCACCCATGCACACCCCCAGTACCCCCCCGAGATGTCCTGAGCTCCTCCTGCTACCAAGCGGACGCATGGATGCGATGTTCCCCTGGTGGCCCTGGGGTGAGCCTGGAGTGCATCTCCGCCCCCTCGGCTGCTTGCTCCTCACTGTCTTTCGTACACCTTCATCATGTCCTCAAGGTCCCCTGGGGACCCTGGTCCAGCCCCCCCAGGGTGGAGACATTCTGTGCCCTCGTCCTGCAGGCACACAGCTCCGATCTTAGCTTCACAGGGCCCCACCTGTCCCCTCCATGGTCGCCATGGGAGGCCGTGAGCACAGTGGCCAAGGCCTCCCCCTGACCGTGTCTGGGCCCGAGACAGGCTCCGGGGCCAGCAGGGTGTGGTGGACACCAGGACCCTGCTCCTCTGTCCAAAGCTGCGGTGTGGGCATGCTCTTGGTGGGGTTCGGCCACACTGACACGCAGAGGCCTTCGGGGACACAGAGAGCACGGCATCCCGAGGGGCGGGCGGGATGGAGCAGCTCTCAGGCCGCCCCCAACTGAGCCCTGCCCTGTCCCCAGCCAGCACCCATGCAGAGAGCCAACGCGTCCATGGTGACGGAGTTCATCCTGGTGGGCTTCTCCGCCTTCCCCCACCTGCAGCTGCCCCTCTTCCTGCTCTTCCTGCTCATGTACCTCTTCACGCTGCTGGGCAACCTGCTCATCATGGCCACTGTCTGGAGTGAGCGCAGCCTGCACACACCCATGTACCTCTTCCTGTGTGCCCTGTCCATCTCTGAGATCTTCTACACTTTTGCTATCATCCCCCGCATGCTGGCCGACCTGCTGGCCACCCGCCACATCATCACCCGAGGGGCCTGTGCTGCCCAGATGTTCTTCTCCTTCACGTTCGGCTTCACCCACTCCTTCCTGCTCACCGTCATGGGCTATGACCGCTATGTGGCCATCTGCCACCCACTGCATTACCACGTGCTCATGAGCCCACGTGGCTGTGGCTGCCTGGTGGGTGGGTCCTGGGCAGGCGGCGCTGTCCTGGGCTCCGTGGTGACCGCGGCTGTGTTCAGCCTCTTGTTCTGTGGACCTAATCAGGTCCATCACTTTGCTTGCCACGTGCCGCCCCTGTTGAAGCTGGCATGTGGACACGAGGTGCCCTGGGTGGCCCTGGGCGTGGGCCTGCTGTGCATCTCCACCCTCCTCGGATGCTTCCTCCTCATTGTCCTGTCCTACACTTTCATTGTGGCCACCATCCTCAAGATCCCCTCGGCCGAGGGCCGGCGGAAGGCCTTCTCCACCTGCGCCTCGCACCTCACCGTGGTCGTGGTGCACTACGGCTTCGCCTCGGTCATCTACCTCAAGCCCAAGGGGCCCCAGTCCCTGGAGGGCGACACTCTGATGGGCTTCACCTACACGGTGCTCACGCCCTTCCTCAGCCCCATCATCTTCAGCCTCCGCAACAAGGAGCTGAAACTCGCCATCCACAAGACCTTCTTCAGCAGACCCTCCTCGGGAAAGTGGTGAAGCAGCTGGGAATGGCTTGGAAACAGCTGCCCCTGGCCAGCAGCTTTGCCCATGAGCCAGCAGCCTCTCGACCTTTGCGAGCTCTGGTATAGACACTCGTGGCTGCTCACTCGAGACATAGTCCATGGCGACACGGGAGATCCAGTTCAGAGACCCGGCCCGCCGGATCAGAACATGATGGGGGTACCAGCACCTCTGGTGTCGGTTCTCCCCCACAGCCCCCCCCATGGGCTGACACCCCCCACTGTAAACCCGCCCCGCCAGGAGAAGTGGAGAGCATCAGCGCCCGTAGGGGCGGGAACACGCCCCACAACATGGGTCAGACTGAGCAACACCAAGGCCTGGCCGGCCTCTGCCCGCGGGGCTCAGGTGGTGCACGAGCAGCCGACAGTGCGGGGCGAGGCCTTGTTTCCAGACTGAAGCTGCAGCTCCAAGGAGAGGCAGAGAATTCCTGAGACTCAGCCCGGGGCCAAGTGTTCATGGGTGTCAGCGAGATGACCACGGGGTGGTGGCAGTGATGATGTTGGAGCTCGTGGTCTCCAGCGTGCTTGGCCCCTTATGCAGGGGATGGAGGGTGACTGCATGGGGCAACTTTATGTCGTGTTGAAAATATTTGTCTTCCAGAGGAAGGCAGATTCTGGGGGCTGGATTCCGTAAATCTCACAGGCCAAGGGGAATGGTGGTCACTAGCAGGCGGGGGCTGGCAGCAAGAGGGATGTTGTTTAAGATACAGATTCTGACCAGTGGACAAATAAGCTCCAGAGATGTGTCCCGAGGTGCAGGTTCCAGCAGGGAACCATGTCTGCTGGGCTTTAGCCGTGCTCAGAGTGACACACGTGGTCAGATGTGCCTCAGACCCACTGAAGTCGCTAAAAACATATGACTGGGGTGGGGGTAACAGCACGGCAGAGGGGGAGGCGCTGGCCTTGCACGCGGCCCTACCCAGCTCTGACCCCCGGCACCCACAAGGTCCCCTGAGCCACCAGGAGGGACTCCTGAGAGCAGCAGGAGCCAGGAGTCAGCCCAGAGCAGCGCTGGCTGTGACCAGAAACCAATAAAGAAAAGCTACTTGCACTCACGCTTTCAGTCCACTCAGTGCCTCCCACCCGTCACAGGCGTGTGCTGTCGGGAGAAGGTGTCTCTCATGCTGTGTGTCCCCAGGCAGCTCACTCACCCTCTCTTGAGCCCATTCTGCAGGCATGAGAAGTGCCTGTGTCTGTGGGGTCAGACAGCTCTCACTTTGTAGTTTGCTTGGTGAGCATGGGCCAGAGGAGGCAGCAGGAAGTGAGGGAACAGCAGGTAGAACCACAGGGGGAGGGAGGGTGCTCCCAGGAGAGACAGAGACCTGTCAGGGATGAGCACAAACATCCTCTTCCCCATGTCCAGCCCCAGGGCTGAGCCTCTGTCCACCCCCAGAGATGAGCCCTGTGTCCACTCCCAGGGATGATCTCCCATGTCCAGCCCCCAGGAATGAGCCCCGTGTCCAGCACTGAGGGATGAGCCCCCTGTCCAGCCCCAGGGCTGAGCCTTGTCCACACCTGTGCAGGTGCCCTGGGGGCTGTGCAATGGCCGTGGCAGCTGGGCACATGCAGGTGTGGGAACTGGGCAGGGCAGGGCCAGTGGGGCCTGAGCAGTCCTCTGTGTCCTGGGGAAGGCAGGATTGTGGGCGAGGGTCCTGCAGGCTCTGTAACCTTCTGCAGCTGCCACTGAGGCCGAGCGAGGGTGGCAGGAGCAGTGAGTGCCCTCTAGGGGGTGCATGTCGGTGAGGGTTGGGGTGCTGGCCTCACGCGGGACAGCGGTGAGCTGGGAGGACTCAGACCCAGGTCCTGCGGCAGGACACAGGCTCACGTCCAGTGTGAAGCTGCAGGAGTGGGGGGTGCCCACAGCGCAGAGTCCCCTGTGTACCCGCTCTTGTGCTGTCCCTTAATCACCTTTGGGCTCTGGGGCCAGGGAGGCCGAGACTGGGCCCGGAGGGACCATTAGCGGGCAGGCAGGGTGGAGGAGGCCATGGGGGACAGAGACACTGTGGCGAGGATGTCCTAGCCAGGACTGTCTCCACCTGAGCTGTGGCCGGTGGTGCCTGGGCGCCGGAGCCAGGGCCAGCTCCCCCTAGGAAGCGGGGCACTTGTTGGGGACAGAAAGGCATTTGGGGGCAGGGAGAGATGAAGAGGGTTGCTGGGGTCAAGCTTGGGGTGGGGGGAGCTGGTGCTGACTCGTCTTTGGGGTCCCACAGCCTCGAGGTACCCCCTGCTGTCGCTCAGTGCTACCCGGCCAGGGCAGGATGGACACAGGGCTCCTGCCGAGCTGCAGCTGGATGGTGTCTAGTGTCAGCATCCAAGACAGGCACGCTGGGTGCAGTCTCCCAGGTGGGCTCCTCTGGGCCACCCAGACCCACTGTTTTCACCTGGACTTGTGCCTGCACAGAGGGGGTGGTGTGCGGGAGGCCGGCACTCAGATCTGTTGGACGTGGAAAACTAGCCAGTCAGAGGCCAAGAGGCAACTTCTCTAAGCTTTTTAATGCCTTTACTTATAGGACTGCAGGGGGCAAGTGTCCAGCCGGGCTGTGACTGTCCCCAGCGCTCTCCAGAGCAAGACTTAAAACAACGGGAATGAGAGTGAGCCCTGGGAGTGGTCCCGACCTGCACACTGGCATGGTGCCCTATGGAAACACCCAGTGTATGGCTCTGCACTGGTGAGCACTGAGTCAGGAGCACCCTGTCTCCAGCAGGTGTGGTTGAGGAACATAGACAAAGCAAACATCCACGTGCTTCTCTCTCTCTCTCTCTCTCTCTGTCTCTCTCCTAGCACCACAGCCCTTCACAGCCCTCAAAGCCCCTCCTTCAGGCTGGTCAGCCTAGGCCTCCGGTCCCACACATGCTGTCAGAACACAGGTCCCCTCTCTGGAGGTGACATTGTCAGCTGTCCTGGGGCTTGATAGGCGCCTTCCGCCCGGACCAGCTTCTCGCTCCTCCTTCCTCACCACTGTGGTCAGTGGGCACCAGGGCTTCGTGTCAGCAGCCAGGATGTGACATGAGTCCCAGTGCTCTCAGGAGCCATCGCCACATGACCAGAAGACCCCCACACGAGGCGACCCCTGCTCCAGGCCCGGGAGACTGCAGACCAGGCCAGGTTCTCCACGCTGTAGGGTGGGGGAGGGGGAGATCCAGTACCAGAGAAGAGGGAGGGAGCTTGAGGCCCACCTGAACATGGGCGGAAGGTGAGGGGACATTGGAGGGTCGGACAAGCCACGTCAGGCGCTCTGGAGCGAGGGTCTGCTGAAGAAGGTCTTGTGGATGGCGAGTTTCAGCTCCTTGTTGCGGAGGCTGAAGATGATGGGGCTGAGGAAGGGCGTGAGCACCGTGTAGGTGAAGCCCATCAGCGTGTCGCCCTCCAGGGACTGGGGCCCCTTGGGCTTGAAGTAGATGACCGAGGCGAAGCCGTAGTGCACCACGACCACGGTGAGGTGAGAGGCGCAGGTGGAGAAGGCCTTCCGCCGGCCCTCGGCCGAGGGGATCTTGAGGATGGTGGCCACGATGAAAGTGTAGGACAGGACAATGAGGAGGAAGCATCCGAGGAGGGTGGAGATGCACAGCAGGCCCACGCCCAGGGCCACCCAGGGCACCTCGTGTCCACATGCCAGCTTCAACAGGGGCGGCACGTGGCAGAAGAAGTGGTGGACCTCCCGGTGGCCGCAGAAGGACAGGCTGAACACGGCCCCGGTTACCACAGCGCCCATGACTGCGCCACCCAGCCAGGACCCGCCCACCAGGCAGCCACAGCCACGTGGGCTCATGAGCACGTGGTAATGCAGTGGGTGGCAGATGGCCACATAGCGGTCATAGCCCATGACGGTGAGCAGGAAGGAGTGAGTGAAGCCGAACGTGAAGGAGAAGAACATCTGGGAGGCACAGGCCCCGCGGGCGATGATGTGGCGGGTGGCCAGCAGGTCGGCCAGCATGCGGGGGATGATAGCAAAAGTGTAGAAGATCTCAGAGATGGACAGGGCACACAGGAAGAGGTACATGGGTGTGTGCAGGCTGCGCTCACTCCAGACAGTGGCCATGATGAGCAGGTTGCCCAGCAGCGTGAAGAGGTACATGAGCAGGAAGAGTAGGAAGAGGGGCAGCTGCAGGTGGGGGAAGGCGGAGAAGCCCACCAGGACGAACTCTGTCACAAGCGTGTAGTTCATCCCCATCATCCCGACGGGCGGATGATGTCCTGTGTGGGCGAGAGTGGGGCTGAGTCCTGCACCCTCCCTTGCTCGCCTATCCTGGCGCTGCTGTGGGCGTGGCCTGAGCCCCATGACTGTTCGGGCGTGTGTCCACGAAGAGAAGCCCACTTGCGGTGCCCTGAACACACGAGGAGCGAAGGCCGCACCACCCTATTGGATGGTGGGAATGCGGCTGCCCTGTTTTGGGGATGATGGCACAGACTTGCCAGCCCAGCTAACCTGGTTTCGATCCCTGACACCACTTATGATCCCCAAGCACCGCCAGGCATGATTCCTGAACACAGAGACAGGAATTAGCCCTGAGCACTGCCAGGTATGGTTAAAAAATACAAAAGAGTTTGGAGATTTCTCAAAATATTAAAAATAGGCCTATCATGGGACATAGTAACTCCAGACCAGATGTCTGTCCACAGAAGCGCTCATCTGGGAAGGTGGCTCCTGTGGCTTCTGGGCTGCTGTTTCCAACAGCCACGGTCTGGGGACAACTCAAGAGCTGAGTGCAAGTGACGAGGTTGACACATGTGTGTGCCAGTAACTCACTGCACTGCTGACATGGCTGTAGCTTCAGACACGCCCACATCAGTAGCACCTTGCATGCACACATCATGACACCTCGCACACATATATCAATGACACCTTGCATGCACACATCAGTGGCATCTTGCATGCACACATCATGACACCTCAAATGTCCCTGCTAAGACATCTGTCCTGAAGATTGCTGCCATCCAGATCAATGGCATGGCCCACACGTCTGTGGTCACCAGTGAGCTGCTCGCCCGCACCTGGCATCCGTGTTCTGCATATCTCATGATGCATTTCAGGTGCTTACCAGGCAGGATCATTCCAGGGGCGAGTGTCCCCTCTCCATTTCCTCCATAGGAGTGTGGCTATTGCTGCTGGAGACGGTCACACACTATCCTGGAGATGAACAATAGGGCTGGAGACAGGCAGCCCAGCGGGTTTGTGGCTGGAGGGCCAGCAGACTGCACCCCTGTTCCCATGTCTGGGTTACTCCCACCTCTGTCTCACACCTGCCTCAGCTCAGCTCTGGCTTCCAGCCCGGGCCCAGGGTCTGTGCCAGCCCCCTCAGCGTCCCGTGGACCTGTCCACAGCCTGGGCTCTGCAGGTCCTGTCGGGGTTCGTGCAGGCTGTGCTAAAGGCCCATTTCAAGCTGGTGGGATGCCCAGCAGGGTGGTGAGCATGAGACCAAGCCTGTCCTACAGCCGCTACAGTCATTCCCACCAGTCATGCAGGGCACCCCAGGCTGGCCCACTGGCCGCTCCCAGAGGAGATCCCTACCCCTCAGCTCCTGCGCCAATGTCAAACTTACAGGTGCTGCTGCCTCACGTCAGCGGTTCTGAGCCTCACCAGGGCTGGGGATGGGCCTGAAGCTTCACCTGGTGCGACCTGGAGCCAGAAACACACAAACTGACACTTGCCTCAGAGTGGGGGGCAATGAGCCTCCATTTGAGAATGAGGAATGAGGGTCTCTGTACATGCCACTAAGGAGAGGCCAGGTCGAGCTCATACCAATCTGGGGTGGGCACTAAATCCAGAGCCCAGGCTCCTGAGAGGAGGATGAAGAAAGGGAGAGTCCAGTCAAGCACCTGCCTCAGCTCTGCTCCTCCACACTCCACAAACTCCTCTCAGACCAGAAACACTCCCCCTCAGCCACACACTCCCCTCAGATCACACGCTTCCTCAGTCCACACACTCCCCTCAGATGACACACACTCCCATAAGCCCACACACACTCCCCTCAGATCACACACTCCCCTCAGCCCACATATTCCTATCAGCCCCCACACACTCCCCTCAGCCCCCACACACTCCCCCTCAGACCACGCACTCCCGTCAGTTCACACACACTCCCCTCAGCCCACATACTCCCCTCATGATCACACACACTCCCCTCAGCCCTCATACTCCTATCGTCCCACACACACTCCCCTCAGCCCACAGACACCCCCCTCAGACCACACACTCCCCTTAGTCCACACACACTCCCTTCAGCCCACAAACTCCCCTCAGATCACACACTCCCATCAGCTCACACACACTCCCCTCAGTCCACACACACTCCCCTCAGTCCACACATTCCCCTCATGATCACAAACACTCCACTCAGCCCACACACACTCCCCTCAGAGAACACACACTACCCTCAGTCCACACACTCTCCTCAGATTATACACACTCTCCTGAGCCCACACACTCCCCTCAGCCCACACACACTCTGCTCAGATATCACACACACTCTCCTCAACCCACACATTCCTCTCATGATCACACACGCTCCACTCAGCCCACACACCCCCCCTCAGAGTACAGACACTCTCCCTTCAGTCCACACACTCTCCTCAGATCATACACACTCTCCTGAGCCCACACACTCCCCTCAGATCACATACACTCCCCTCAACCCACACATTCCTCTCATGATCACACTCCACTCAGCCCCCACACTCTCCCTCAGATCACACACACTCCCCTCAGCCCACAAACTCCCCTCAGAGCACACACACTCCCCTCAGCCCACAGACATTCCCCCTCAGACAACACACTCCCCTCAGTTCACACACACTCCCCTCAACCCACATATTCCCCTCATGATCACACACACTCCACTCAGCCCACACACACTCCCCTCAGAGCACACACACACCCCTCAGTCCACACAGTCCACACACTCTCCTCAGATCACACACACACACTCCTGAGCCCACACACTCCCCTCAGCCCACACACACTCCCCTCAGATCACACACACTCCCCTCAACCCACACATTCCCCTCATGATCACACACAGTCCACTCAGCCCACACACACTCCCCTCAGAGCACACACCCTCCCCTCAGTCCACACACTCTCCTCAGATCACACACACTCTCCTGAGCCCACACATTTCCCTCGATCACACAAACACTCTCCTCAGTCCACACACTCCCCTCAGATCACACACACTCCCCTCAGCCCACACACTCCCCTCAGATCACACACTCCCCCTCAGTCCACAGCTTCCCTCAGTCCACACACACTCCCCTCAGCCCAACATTATCCTTAGATCACACACTCCTCTCAGCCCACACACACTCCCCTCAGAGCACACACACACTCCCTCCCCTCAGTCCACACACTCTCCTCAGATTACACACACTCTCCTGAGCCCACACACTCCCCTCAGCCCACACACTCCCCTCAGGTCACACACTCCCCTCTGCCCACAGACACTTCCCCTCATCCACAACTTCCCTCAGTCCACACACACTCCCCTCAGTCCAACACTCCCCTTAGATCACACACTCCTCTTAGCCCACACAGTCCCCTCAGCCCACACACACTTCCCTCAGCCCATACACACTCCTCTCAGTCACACACTCTCTCCTCAACCCACACACTCTCTCCTTAGAAGACAAGCTGCTCTCAGCTCGCACACTCTCCTCTCTGCCCCCACACATTCCCTTCAGCTCATGCTTCCCTCAGCCGACACAATCTCTCCTCAGCCCACACACATTCCCTCAGCCCACAGAGTGCCCGCCACTTGCTCTGGATATCCGGTCTGGACAGAGCCTCTGCTCACTCTCCAGCCTGGCATGAGCTCTATGAGACGCTGTCCTCTCCAGGTGCTCCCTCAGGACTCCCCCTCTGGAGGCATGGGAAGGCGGGGTTCATAGTCCTCCTAAGTCCAAGGAGAGAAGCTGGGACCTCAGGGACAAACCCTCATCCCAGGCTTGCTTTTCCCTTCTTCTCCCCTCCCATGGAGCCATTTTCCCTCCCTCCATCTGCCCACCCTCTGTCTATTATCTAGCTCAGTCCATCCTCCGCCTGTCTCTCCTCCCTTCCCATCCTCCCTCAGCCCTGCCTGCACCCTAGCGTCTCTCCACCGACCTTCCATCCCCTGCAGCTCTACTATTCACATGTGGCTGTACTGTCTCACTGTCCTTCCACAGGCCCCCTGCATTGCGCACCCACCCACCTCCACTGACCCCTGCCCAAAACCTGACCCAAGAGGAACAATCCTGGGTCCAAACACCCACTTCCCCATCTCCTCACGCTCAGAACCAGACTTAGGGGAAGCACCTGTGGAGGGGAGCTGGGCCCTGGACAGGCATGTCTACACACTGTGCTGCCCCCCACTGCTGCACCATCTGTTTCCATGCCCAGGACGCCCCGGCTTCCAGCCAGAGAGCAGCTTCCCTCCAGGCAGCTGCGAGCTCATGAGCTAATGCAGCAAGTGGCAGATGGCCATGTCGTGCTCGGAGCCCATGGTGGTGAACAGGAAGGAATGGGTGAAGCTGAACATGAAGGAGAAGAGCATCTGGGAGGCACAGGCCCTCTGGGCAATGGCGCAGCGGCCAGGGATGATGGTGAAGGTGGAGATGGATAGGGCACACAGGAAGAGGTATGGGGGTGTGTGCAGGTCGCGCTTGCCCCAGAGGGTAAAGGTGGAAGCAGAGTGCCCTGTGTTCAGGAGACACAGGGCAGGACTCATCCAGACACGCATCCTGCCAGCAGTACTGGGCCTCGGGCTCATCTTTGTCCCTTCCCCATGGCCCCTTTGGTTTAACTCCTTGTTTCATGTGTCCTTACTTCCTGGTGCCCGACACGTGCCCTGGGTTCTGCCCTGCAGTGGCGAACCTGGCTGGCTCTGTCTGGCAGAACACACACTGACCACCTCTCTCCACAGGCCACGCCTTCCCGTGTGCCAACCCATCACTAAGCATGAGCAGTCACTCTTGGGCACAGTGGGCGAGCACTTTCATTTCCAGGGAACCTCAAAGGAACAAGCTGTGGGAGAGGTTCAAGCCCCAAAGGGACATGCACAGTAAGAAGACAGTTGTGTCGGGCATGATGTCATCTCATGAGAGTTCGTGGTGACACAGATGGGGGCTGGCTTGGGTCTGGGCTCCTTGGTCCTACAGCGCGTAGAGTCTGCATTTTTAATTTATTTTATTTTTATAAAGTTGTTAACAATAATTTATTATATTCAAACACCTTCCTACCACCATTATTTTGAATTTTCCCAACCATCAACCAAGACTGCCCCAATAGCAGACCCTAAATAATTTAGTTTGTATTGCTTGTTATGAATAATTTGCAAAAATGATCAAAAAAGTTTTCCTTAGAAGTGTGTGAAGATTGTTCTATCTCATGCTGGAGCCATAAAGCCCTTGTATAAGAAATTACTAACATGTTCTTACAGGTTGAGGCTTGTGTGCTAATATTCTTTTTTTTTTAATCACGATTGGTTGCCTCACTTTACCTCCCATCCAATGCGGTGTGCTACTCCTGGTATATCAGTGAAATAGAGTATGAGATATTATGGTGGCATGCTCCATAATTATAAAATTTTATTTTATTTTATTTTATTGGTTTTTGGGTCACACCTGGCGATGCACAGGGGTTACTCCTGGCTCTGCACTCAGGAATCACCCCCGGCGGTGCTCAGGGGACCATATGGGATGCTGGGATTTGAACCCGGGTCGGCCGCGTGCAAGGCAAACGCCCTACCCGCTATGCTATCACTCCAGCCCCAATTATAAAATTTTAAATAAGGTGATACAATTGGAGTTAAAATTTTAACTGCATGGTGACTTTGGGGTCTGGAGGCATCTCTGTAGTTTGTTGCTCTCTTCTGAGATTTATTTGTGAGTCTCTGGATCACGGCCGTTAATAAGCCTGTATGGTGCCAGAGGCAGTTCCATGAGCATGACTGCCATGCTACTTCTGAACAGGGCGATGGGGGAGGTCCTCTATTCCCGACTCCATGCGTTCCTGGAGATTTTGGTCACAAAACCCGCATGCCTGAGCTTCTCTGCAGATTCATTCATGGATGAGGAGCCTCTGGAGATCGGTTGTGAGCATGGTGGGGATTGAGCTCTGGAGGTTTTTGGCTGCTGGGGCTGTGTTTGGCAGGTGGGGGGACTCACTCACCCCCCTCCAGGGTGCCCTGGATATGAGATTTTGTAGGGAGCCATCTTACAGAGCTTGGCTCTTATCGTCTAGTCAAGCAAGGCTGCTTGGGATTCCTGTGATCTTATCATTTCACCACTTGTCTCACTAGCCAACGGCCATGCCTGATCGACATTTTACTATTGTTCCTGTGGGGGTCCAAGCATGCATACCACCCCCTCCCACCAAGAGGTATAAGTATTGTAACTGCTGTGAATAAACTCTCTCTCTCTCTCTCTCTCTCTCTCTCTCTCTCTCCTCCTCCTCCTCCTCCTTCTGGCTCTGCGTCTCTTCGTTTGGTTGCATCCCCTCCTTAGCCCCATGAAGGGTCCTCCCTGCGGGACAGGATGATGCCCGCAGGGGGGACCCCACAAGATTTAGCCTCATTTGGGTTCTTAAGGCATCCCTGCAGTTTATTGACTTTTTCAAGATTTATTTGTGAGTTCTACCGTCTGCATTTAAAGACAGGCAAGTCTCAGTGAAAACTGAAGCAGCTGAGGGAGTGAGGTGCTGCCTTGCATGGAGCTGCCACCGCTTTGACCCCTGGCACCACACTCAATAGTCCCCTGAGCACATGGGGACAGTCCCAGAGCACAAGCAGGACCTTTTCCCTGAGCACCACAGACTCACACTGAGAGGCATACAGGCATTTATTGGTCACGGATTGTGTCTGGTACAAAGACTGACATCAACGATACCAGAGGACCCCCTGGAAGACCCCCAAGGCCACCACAGCTCCTGTCAACAAGGAGCCACCATGTCACAGCCAGTCCCACTGTGTGTCTGTGTGAAAGTGGCAGGAAGTGATTAAAGCTGATTAAAACTGATAATACGGCTTAGTGTTCTGTATGTGGGTATCTGCCACTGGAGCCAGTGCAATCAGACTGCTCTTAGTCCTTGGGTGAGTGATTTGCACCTTGGTTCTCCCAGTCACCTGGGGCATCTGGTACCTTTACTAACTTTGGTCCCGGAGTTGTCCCACTCTCCTGCAGCAGGGCTAGTCAGAGCACCAACGTGGGAGCCAAGGGAGCATTTGAACCGCAGCCTTCCAGAAAGTAAAGCCACAGCCCCGCACACTCCACTTGAAGTCAGCATCTCTGTTCTCAGCTCAGCCTGGCAAATTTTGGGGGCAGTGCCCTGGTGTGTCCAGCACTTGAATGAATTGTGCCACATAAAGTCAGTGACCTCCCGGAGACCAGTGAGAGATGGTGCTACTGGCAGAAACTGAATTCTGGGACAAGCACTCACACACGCACACATAAACAATATACACACAATATGCACACTGTACACAACACAGGTATACACACAAGCACACA
This sequence comes from Sorex araneus, assembly GCF_027595985.1. Classification (NCBI taxonomy): domain Eukaryota; kingdom Metazoa; phylum Chordata; class Mammalia; order Eulipotyphla; family Soricidae; genus Sorex; species Sorex araneus. The sequence goes on from NC_073303.1 coordinate 231,589,115, forward strand.
TAAACACCACACACAACATACACACCATCACTGTATCACTATCACGGTCATCCCGATGACCATCGATTTGCTTGAGCGAGAGCCAGTAATGTTTCCATTTGTCCTAGCCCTGAGATTTTTTTTTGCATTTTTGGGTCACACCTGGTGATGCACAGGGGCCACTCCTGGATCTGTACTCAGGAATTACCCCTGGCGGTGCTCAGGGGACCATATGGGATGCTGGCAATCGAACCCGGGTCGGCCGCGTGCAAGGCAAACGCCCTACCCGCTGTGCTATCACTCCAGCCCCAGCCTCGAGATTTTAGCAGCCTCTCTTTACTCGTCCTTCCCAACGGTGCCACATTGGAGGCTCTTTCAGGGTCAGGGGAATGAGACCCATCATTGTTATTGTTTTTGGCATATCGGATAACCACGGGGAGCTTGCTAGGCTCTGCCCTGCGAGCAGGATACTCTCGGTAGCTTGCTGGGTTCTTTGACAGGGAGACTAGACAGTAAAAGGGAGCTTTGTTGGGTCTGGAGCAATAGCAAGCGGGTAGGGCATTGCCTGGCACATGGCCGACCCGAGTTTGATTCCCAGCATCCCATATGGTCCCCTGAGCACTGCCAGGAGAAATTTCTGCATGCAGAGCCAGGAGTAACCGCTGTGCATCGCCAGGTGTGACCCAAAAAGAGAGGAAATAAAATAGGGAGCTTTGTTTTACAGTCTCTGGATCTTGGCCATTGATGGGATTACACAGTGCCAGAGGCAGTTTGTGGATGTGACTGCCTAGCTACTGGAAAATGGGGATCTGGGTGGAGGAGGCCCAGTCCTAATCCAAGCAGACTTAGAGATCTCAGCCCCGGGTCCCGCACTCCTGGGTTCCTCTGCCGGTTCCGTCATATGTGAGGCTCGTCCGACCGTGTGGAGAGTGGCCTTGAGCATGGCTGTGGCTGGGTTCCGGAGGTCTTCAGCTGCCGGGGCTCTGCTCAGGGCAGAGAGGGAAACTCAATCCGCCCCTCTGAGGGGCCCCGGTGAAGACAGCCAGGTGCAGGGGCAGAAGACTCTGCCATACACACCATACACAGTGCAAATAGGTACACAACACACACACAAGCACACATAAACACCATACACAACATACGCACCATACACAGTGCAAATAGGCACACAACACAAACATACACATAGACACACATAAACACCACACAATATACACACCATACACAGTGCAAGCAGGCCCACAACACACATACAGACAGACAGACACACACACACACACTTGAGTTCTGGTGTTTAGGTGGATAGCAGTCAAGTCCTGTCCCACCTTCAAGGAACAACTCAGAGGTCCGCCTGCACCTGAGGCACAGAACTTCATTGTGGATTTGGGCATGGATGAGAGTGCGTGCTCACAGCGGTGAAAGCAGAGTGCAGAGTCCCCTCTCTGCCTGCTCCTTCTCCTTCCACCCCAGAAACTCTGTCATCATTCTGGGCTTTTATCTAATCACCATTGCCCTCCCCTCCCAGTCAAGCCCATAGAAATGAAAAATTCCAACACTGAAGCCACAGAACCATTTTCAAGAAAACAAAAGACTCGAATCCAGATACATGCACCCCCCCAATTCTGCAGGTGGCAATAAAATGAAATTCCTAAAAGATGCTGACCCACATCCAGAGGAAAAACTTAAAAGAGAAAGCTGGAGAAAGTAACAAAGGCCTGAGAACAGCCATTATAGCAATACTTTACGAAGTTAGAGCATCTCCAGAACACAGAAACTCAGATGCCATAAAGAGCTCCATGAGGAAAACGTTGCAGAGAGACACACACGTCTACAGACCAATATCACTTTCATCCCTAAGCAGAGAAATACCACACACAAAAATAAATCTCAGATGAACGTTGAAGCAAAAGTGCCCAATCCTTCATCATGACCAGGTGGGATTTTACCAAGAGATGCAAAGATGGTTTAATGTTGTGCAAATCACTTAATGAGCAAAAGTAAAGATAAAAACTAAATGACAGTATCAATAGAAGCTTAAAAAGGATTGGGAAAGACTCAACATTTGAAGAACATGGAATAAATACAGAATGGAAGGAACATACACCAGCACAGTAAAGGCCATGTTTGACTCACAGCTAACATCTTACTCAATGGCAAATCACTTTTCTTGTAAGATCTGGGAAAGGAGAACCTCTCAACAGACTTTCAGCAGCATTAGAAATTCTAGCAAGAGGCATGGATGTGGGGGAAAAGAGATGCTCTTTCACTGTTGGTGGGAATGCCGACCGGTCCAGCCTTTCTGGAAAACAATATGGACAGTCCTTCAAAAACTAAAAATTGAGCTTCTATATGACCCCACAATACCACTTCTGGGAATATATCCTGAGGATGCAAAAAAGCAGAGTAGAAATGACATCTGTACCTATGTGTTCATTGCAGTACTGTTCACAATAGCTAAAACCTGGAAACAACCCAACTGCCATAGAACAGAGGACCAGTTAAAGAAATTGTGGTACATCTACACAGTGGAATACTATGCAGCTATTAGAAGAGATGAAGTCTTGAAATTTGTTTATAAATGGATAGACATTGAGAGTATCATGCTAAGTGAAATGAGTCAGAAAGAGAGGGACAGACATAGAAGGACTGCACTCATTTATGGAGTATAGAATAACATATACTATAACTACCCAAGGATACTCAAGAACAGTAGATAGATACAAGGGGCCAGGAGGATTGCCCCATAGCTGGAATCCTGCTTCATGAGCAGAGGGGAGAAGACAGATGGAATAGAGAAGGGATCACTAAGAAAATGATGGCTGGAGGAACCAGTCGGGATGGGAGATACATGCCGAAAGTAGATAATGGACCAAACATGATGATCTCTCAGTGTCTGTGTTGCAAGCCATAATGCCCAAAAGTAGAGAGTAAAGTATGGGGAATATTGTCGGCCATGGACGCAGGGGGAGGGGGGGAAAGGGGGGCATATATCCGGGATATTGGTGGTGGGGAGTGTGCACTGGTGGAGGGATGGGTATTTGATCATTGTGTGATTATAACCCAAATATGAAAGCTTGTAACTCACAGTGATTCAATAAAATTTAAAAAAATTCTAGCAAGAGGAATTAGGCAAGGAAAAGATGTAAAATGAATCCAAACCAGAAATGAAGAATAGCATCGTCGCCTGTGGGTCATATAAGATACATGGAAAACCCTAAGAGAAAATGCAATTTAGTCTTGGAATCATTCCTACCTGAACCCCAGCAAGGCCATTCTCCAGAGTTAGTGCCAAGAAGCGATTTCCAGTGCTTGCGATGCGAGGATGCGAGCTTAAGACCGCCCTATGACTTCAGTGGTTGAAACAGAAGGCACCGGAGAACTGCCCCCTCATTAAAGCCCACCACTCACCAAGAGTCTGGAAATCTTCCATTAGTGTAGGTAATACAGTGACACAGTGTTGGTGCTGTCGGTATCTAATTGCAAGGCTGATACATATCACCACCAAAGGGCCCGTGACCGTCCTCTGTGTCCTGGCACCTCTGAGCCCTTCTTCATCCCTCCTTTCCTCTCCCCTCACTTTGTCATGAAAGTAATAAAACTATTGGAGAATGGCTGGATGTCAGGCTCGGAAGGGGACTGGTCCAAAACAGGGAGGATGAGGAAGCAGGAATACTCCCTGGCTATATTCCAACACAAAGCCTCATTCCTGGCTTCAGGAGAGATTCAGAAGATTTGGAATGTGTGTTATGTTTTGCACGTGTAAATAGCTACTTTTTAAAAAAAGATTCTCACAGCCTCTTCTCCCAGAAAAGGACAAATCAGAATTTTTCATTATATGACAGGGTTTCTTGCATTCTCCTGAAGGTTTAGTTATTCATCCCGAGCTTCCTGTGTTCCTGAGACAGTTGAAAACACTTTCTGCTCTTCTCTAGGGGTAAGGCTTGTCTCAGAAGTAATAGCTCCCGTGGCTGCCAATTTTACTGGATAAAAAGAGAGTAAAATGAGCGCTTTGATGCAATCAGGTCCCCAGAGTCTCTGTCCTCTGACGATTCTCATCCATCACCCCAGTGAGCACAGAAAGATTCATTAGTCCCCACTCTGGGGAGCTTTCCCAGAGGACACCCCTGGGCGTGAAGAACTGAGTGTTTGGGCCAGGTGCTGGCAAGTGCTGCTGAGTGCGGCTCGTGGCTGGAGGGACTTCAGGCACAGCCGAGAGGGCTGCCCATGTCAGAAGGAGCCTGTGTGGCCTGTCCGTCTCGTAGTCAGGGTCCTGGTGAGTGTGGATTCGCTTAGACCTTCGGAGGGGAGAAACTGCACCGTCAAGTTGCCCCTCCTAAAGGCAGGGGAGCTGGCAGCTGGCCGTGAGAGTGCACCCACACGTCTCCCTGGCACAGAAGCCAGCCTCCCCCTGGGAAGTGGCCCCAGCATCCCACCAGACTGGCCAGCAGAACCTGGCCCTGTGGTCCCCCACGGCACATGTTCACCCCACGGGTTCTTGTCCCTCAGCAGGTGATCCTGGGGTGATGGCTCTGCCCCAGGGGCAAGTGAGGTGAGATTCAGAGTGGACAGGCTCTTGGTGGCCAGCAGGGAGCGGGAATGGGGAGTCATCGGATCAGCCAGAGCTCTTTGTCTCTGTGCGCCCGCCTTCCTTCTTACTCCCCCTTCCTCCAACCTCCTTCCTCCTCCCTTCACCCTCCTCCCTCCTCTGTTCAACCCCTTCCTTCACCCTCCTCCCTCCGCCCTCCTCCTTGCTCCCTCCTTCCTCCTCTTCCACCTCCACCCTCTACCCTCCATCCTTCATAACAAAGTTGGTTTTTGTGTATGTCTTTTTTCCCTTTAAATTTACTTATTTATTAATTGAACTACAGTGAGATACAGTCACAAGGTTGTCCACAATTGGGTTTCAGTCACGTGATGTTCCAACACCTGTCCCTTCAACAGTGCACATTTCCCACCACCAATGTCCCTAGTTTCCCTCCCGCCCCCTCTAGCCTGCCTCAATAGCAGGCATTTTTCTCCTCTCTCCATCTCCCTCCCCCCTCCCTTTTGGGCATTATGGTTTGCAATACAGATACTGAAAGGTTCTCAGGTATATTCCTTTTTTATTTTTTGTGGTTAGTTGGTATGGAGACAGATGGAGCCATGTTTGGATACTTTGCTTTCTTAATTTAAAATAAATCAAGACTTCTCTGTGTGACCAGGCAGGGAGGGCTCGGCTGGGCGCTGAGGTGGGTGAGGGATGTGGAGACTGGGTGCTTCTCTCCTCCCAGCTGGGACTTATCACGGCGAGCACCAGGGCGGCATGAGGTCTGCATGCGGTAGGGCTTCCGTGTCCTTGAAGGCTGTCTCCCTGCAGGCAGGTGGAGCTGTTTCGGGGCGCACCCAGGCTCACTGTGAGGGGGGAGCTTGTCTGCCCAAGCTCTCCTGCCTAGTCAGCGACAACGGCAGCTTTGTGGACAAGAAACAGCCTTCCCCTGAGCTGTGCTGTGAGAATCGATTCAAGACCCCAGGCAAGCCACAGCACAGGCTGTCTCACTGGACAGGCTGCTTGGGGGCATCCCAATGCCAGTTGGTGTGTCAGCAGTGGAAGGTCCAGCTGGAGATTGTGGCTGGGAAGGTCAGGAGAAGGATGCAGAGGGCTGAGTGGGGGAAGGAAAGAAGGAAGGAAGGAAGGAAGGAAGGAAGGAAGGAAGGAAGGAAGGAAGGAAGGAAGGAAGGAAGGAAGGAAGGAAGGAAGGAAGGAAGGAAGGAAGGGAGGGAGGGAGGAAGGGATGGAGGGAGGGAGTGAGTGAGTGAGGGAGGGAGGAAAGAAGGGAGGAAAGAAGGAAGGAAAGAAGGGAGGGAGGGAGGAAAGAAGGGAGGGAAGAAGGAAGGAAGGAAGGGAGGGAGGGAGGGAGGGAGGGAGGGAGGGAGGGAGGAGTCCTTTGGTCACTGAAACACAAGGGCAGGGGACAAGCACCTGGGCAAAGGTGCCGAGTGTCATAGTTCTGTGGATGCCCAGGGCTTCGGACCGGCCAGTCTGAGCTCTATTCTCAGGGGACACTGGGGGTGCCGGCCGGGAACAGCATGGGAGAGGCAAGGAGGTGAGCAGGGCAGGGTGCTGGGGGACCCAGGACAAGCCGGCCCCCGCGGCTGGTGGTGTGGCTTCTGTCTGGGCCAATAGTGTGGCACCAGTCAGAGGAGACTAGAGTCGTGAGGAGGCACGCTCAAAGGGGTCAGTAGAGGGGCTGACCGAGGCCCACCTGAGGAAGAAGGGGAGCACGCCAGGGGCCCAGCTGCTGTCTGGGACTTGGTCACACACCCACAGTTGTTGGGTGATGTTGGGTTGCCTCACCAATGTCTCCCACAGCACAGATGGCTGTAAGACCACAGGCTTGTCTTCCCACACAGCTGCGGGGCAAAGTCCAATGCAGAGTCCATTTTTCCTGCGGGCTCTGGCGGGGACACTGCCCATCCCTCCTGGGCCTGCAGCTACCAGCCATTTGCAGGGTCCTTTCACTTGTGACTGTGTCACTTCTGCCTTCACCTCCTCCTGTGGCTCTCATCTCTGAGCCTCTGTCTTCTCTCCACGAGTTACTAGAACACACACTGAACCCAGGGAACCTTCACCTCAGGGTCCTTCATAAGTGCAAACAAAGACCATTTTTCCAAACACAGTGCGTGTGGGAGGCACTTGTCCAACCCTATAGAATCACTGTACTTCTCTGAGCCTCTGTTTCCTCACAGGGAACAAAAAGACAAGCAATAAGACTCCTTTGGTAAATAAGTGAGAAATATGCCTCTAATGCACCCCATGTGTGCGGCTGCTGATGCCAATAGTACCAGCGCAGAGAAAACCTTCCTCTGAAACCTGTCAGCCGCTTCCAGTGTCCAGCAGTGCACACGCAGGCAGTCTCGGGCTCAGTTCCCTGCAGAGGCGGGCATCTTGCCAAAGGAGAGGAACCGAGCATGTCACCCACTTGGAAACCCATGGGCGGGTCCAGAAAGACTTGCTCTGAGCTCTCGCCAAAGGTCCGAGAAGAGCTGACCCATCTCTGTCGGTGATTTTCTCAGTCTGGACACAGTTGACATTTGCTGAAGCGCCACGCTGCGCATTATACAGTGGTCAGAGCATCTCTCCCTCCTGATTCCCGTAGCAGGGAATCACCCCCCGGGAAGTGAGAGGGCAAAATCACTTCTGACTTTGTGGAACAGGCGTGATAAATTAATCGTGTTATTTTCCCCCCTACCAAGCCTGAATTCATGCACGGTCAGGTCCTTCTCAAGATGCTCCAGGAACCTGCCTTAAACAACTGGAGTGTAGCCTAAGCGGAGAACGTCCCCTCTGGCTCTTCCCATGCCCGCCTTAGGCAGATGACGCTAACAGATGGGGGCATCAAACCAGTCAGCGCCTGCAGGCTTCACTCTCATGGGGCTCTTCGGTGACTCGGCGCCACAACTGGTCCTGTTCTCCCTGGTGGGCACCATGTTTGTGGCAGGGCTCCTGGGGAACGCCACCCTGCTCCTCCTGATCCGTGCCGATGCCAGGCTGCACACACCCATGTACTTCCTGCTGAGCCAGCTCTCCCTGCTGGACATTGGCTTCTCCCTCATCACCATCCCCAAGATGGCAGTGGGCGTCCTGCAGGGCGACCTCTCCATCTCCGTGGGGGGCTGCGCAGCCCAGATGTTCTTCCTGATGGTGATGGGTGTCTCCGAGGGCGTCCTGCTGTCCCTGATGTCCTACGACCGCTACGTGGCGGTGTGCCACCCACTGCACTATCCCGTGCTCATGAGGCGCCAGGTGTGCCTGCTCATGGTGGGCACCTCCTGGTCAGCGGGGGTGCTGGTGGCCTCCATCCAGACCGCCGTGGCCTGGCACTTCCCTTACTGTGCCTCACGCTCGCTGACGCACTTCTTCTGCGAGCTGCCGGCTCTGCTGCGCCTGGCCTGCGCCGACACCTCAGGCTATGAGCTGGCGCTGTCCGTGTCGGGGGTCCTGATCCTGCTGCTGCCCCTCGCCTTCGTGGCCTCCTCCTACGGCCAGGTGCTGAGGGCCGTGGTCCGCATGCGGTCGGCCGCGGCACGGCAGAAGGCCTTCAGCACCTGCTTCTCGCACGTCACCGTGGTGGGGCTCTTCTACGGTGCCGCGGTGTTCATGTACATGGTCCCGGGCGCCTACCACACCCCCCAGCAGGACAACGTGGTCTCCCTCTTCTACAGCCTGGTCACCCCCACGCTCAACCCCCTCATCTATAGCCTGAGGAACCGGGAGGTCCGCGCGGCTCTGGCCAAGGTTCTGAACAGAGTCGCCTGCGGGGCCAAGATGTGATGGCCAGCCCGGCAGACCCTCTGCCCCGGCCGCTCCGCGTGCTCCTGGCACCCCGCTGGTGGATTCCTTGGCCCTCAACTGCTCTTTGACCCCATCTTTGGTATGTCTCTGTATGGAGTGATGAATTTGGGACTCAGCCCTTGAGATCCCGACAGGAAAGGGGACACGGGGCTGCGGCTCGCCCCCTGTACCCGCAGCCATTGTACCGCCTTCGCGTTGCCAACAGAGAGGGCGGGGCCCAGCTGCGCCCAGTTGCTGGAGCGCGGTCCTCCTTCCATCTCAGTCCGGTGGGTGAAGGCGAGGCGCCCACTCCTGACCGGATGTTATGGTCAACCGAGACCGACTGTGGTCATTTAAAAGTTTCTGTGACCATCTGGACACAAGGCTTAGGGGTTTCCATGGGGATTCTGGTCCCTGTTCCTTATCTTTGCAGAGCTGCTAACCTAATGTACCTTTGGATTCAGAATTGGAGCCATTTTTATATAGACAAAGGCTGAGTTGATGGTAATGTTAATCATTTTGAATGGCACGTGCCAACCTATGTGCAGTAATATTATATAGCAGAGGGAGAATTTGTTGAGTGGGAACTTTTATTTATCCATTAAACACTTAACTTTTATTGTATTTTTGAATGTTGTAAATATTTATATTGCTCATGACCACAGATGATGTGCCAATAATCTTTACCACTGTTACAGAAACCCTGATCTTTTGGAGGCTTAATGACAGGACAGTGGGGAGGGCACTGAGGGGCTGGAGCAATAGCACAGCAGGTAGGGCGTTTGCCTTGCATGCAACCAACCTGGGTTCAATTCCCAGCATCCCATGTGGTCCCCTGAGCACCGCCACGGGTAATTTCTGAGTGCAGAGCCAGGAGTAAGCCCTGAGCATCGCCAGGTGTGACCCCCCAAAATAGTGGGGAGGGCACTGGTCCTGCATGCAGCCAACCTGGTTCAGTCCCCATTATCTACAGGGTCCCTGCAGCACCACCAGGAGTAATTCCTGAGCACAGAGCCAGAAGTAATCCCTGAGCAATGCAGGATGTAGCTTAAAACAACTAAGAGAGAAAAAGAGAAGCCCTGACCCTTTCAATCCACCCCTCTCAGAGAAACCTCAGAGATCATCAGAATGAATATAAGCGATTTTATTTCACTTTGTTCCTTTACACACCACATGTGAGTGAAACAATCTGATGTTGTCTTCTGACCTCGTCGAGCCTATGCACACTGTCGTCTAGACAGGGCCCCCTCTGTCCTTCCAGCTGAGAAGCAACACTGTGAGGTGAGTGCGGATACTTGAAGATATGCAGATCTCTCGCCACCCTATGGTTGGAGCAGAGGCAAAGCCCAGACTGAATGGGGAGCCCCTCCCCGGGGCCAGTCACAGAGGTGCAGGGGTGGAGGGACAATTAGCAGGAGCCCTAACAAGGCACAGGGGACGCAGCCCAAGGAGCATTGAGGACGGGGTAAATTGGGCTCTGCTAGGTCTTCAATATGCTCCTGTGGGACCAGGAGTGCCGCCACATCCCCCTCAGCCCTGGACACTCTCCAGAAGAGGTGCCTCCCCCCTGCAGACACTTGCTCACTCGGACATCTGCACACAGACACACACACACACACACCTACTCAGACACCTGCACACACACACACACCTGCTCGCTCAGACACCTACACATTCAGACACCTGCAACTCAGACACCTCACACACACATACCTGCACACACACCTACCTGCTCACTGACACTTGCACACACACACACCTGCACATACACACCTACACACACACCTACACACACCTGCTCACTCAGACACCTGCATGCACACCTGCTCATATCAGCACCTATACACTCACATACCTGCACACTCAGACACCTGCAAACATATACCCGTGCAAAACACCTGCTCACTCAGACACCTGCTCACTCACACATCTGTGCACACACACACACACCAGCTTACTCAAACACCTGCACACAGCACACATTTTCACACACACCTGCACATACACATACCTGCACACACACAGGCTCACCTAGACACCTGTTCACACATACTCGCACACGCACCTGCTCACTCAGACACCTGCACACACCTGCATACATACCTGCACACACATGCACACTCAGACACCTACATACTCAGATACCTGTACACACAAACACACCTGCACACTCAGACACCTGCTCACTCAGATACCTGCTCACACAGACACCTACACAGGTGAGTGGAGACAGAGAGTCCAGGTCAGGGGAAGGAGCAGCAGGGTCGAGAGGCTCCAGCCAGGGGCACTGTGCTAGCCCAGGGAAGCAACTTTGCCGCTCTGATGCAAACAGAGTGAACCTGGATGAATCTGGGTTGGATTTATGTGTCAGGAAGGAAGACAAATCTTTCAGAACTTGCAGCCAGTCATTCTAATCAAACACAGAGTGAAGTTTCTGCTCTCTGCCTGCAATGGACTGACAGGACTGTAGAGGCCCCCAGGTGAGTCTGAGAAGGGGCCTCGGACTCTCATAGCTCACAGGCCTGGGGAGGCTGAGTAAGGAGTGAAGCTTTATAGCTGGAAAATACAGCAAGGAGTAGCCGGTGACTCTGGGGGTGTCCCCTCCCAGTAAGTAACAGTAAAGGTTCCTGATCCACAGTGAAATTGTGGGAGCTCCTAGTGGGAAGTCAGAGCAAGCTCCTCTGGCGGGTCCTTCCCAGCACGGGGGCAGACACAGAGAGCCCATCCTGCAGAGCAGCTCACCGGCTGTGCTTCACAGAGAAACAGCACAGGACAGACAGCATCAAACAAGAACGAGCCCTTGGCCTCTGAAGACAAGCATGAGATTAGCACACCTCGGGCCTGAGATTCCTCTTAGGGAGATGGGGGAGAAGTGACTCTAGTGGCGCTACAGAGGCAGTCGGCCGACACGCCAACACCCTGGCCTCTGGCACTGCTGTGACCATGCTACCTCAATCAGAGGGAAAGCAGCGAACACAGTCAAACAAAACAGGTTTGAAGAATACACATTCATAACGCCATGAAATCCTGTGGCTTTTCCTGAGGGACTGTGCTGCCCTCAGGTAGGAGTCAGGAGCGAGACAGGAACGGAAACCTTGGACATTGGGTCTCTATATAGGGCAAGGGGAAGAACAGGAATGTTGTTGTTATTGTATCTAGCCCCCTTCATTATCATTTGGTCTTGGATAAGAAGAAAATGAAATCTTCCAGTTAGACCATTCAGAGTTCAGTGAACACGCTTCTCCCATGTTGAACTTTCTGGCGACATAATTACACTTTTTTTTAAAAAAAAAAAGATTTATCAGATCACCATGATATACAGTTAGAGACTTGCATGACTGCATCTCAGTCAAATGATGCTTCAGCACCCAGACCTCCACCAGTGCACATTTTCCACCATCATCGTTCCCAGTGTCCCACCCACCACCCTCACCCCACCCCACCCTGCCCTTGTAGCAGGTACAATCCTTATTATCCTCTCTCTAATTTTGGGCATTATGATTTGTAACACAGATACTAACAGGTCATAGTGTTTGGTCCTTGGTCTATTTGCTGAAGCAATAGACCATCGCTCCATGATGTGCGAGCCAGCCAATCATCATTTACTTAGTGGTTCCTTCTCCATCCCAACTGCCTTTTCCCCCAGGACATGGGAACAGCTTTCAAACTATGGTGTGATCCTCGTGGCCTTATCTCTATTGTCCTTAGGTGTTAGTCTTATTATGCTACTTCATATTCCACAAATGAGTGCAGTCATTCTACATCTGTCCTTCTCTTTCTGACTCATTTCACTTAGCATGATACTCTCCATGTTCATCCACTTACATGTGAATTTCATGATTTCAAACATGAATACACTTTGATGGTATAATGTTCAGAAGTCTGTGGGCTAAAGAAGGAGCTGCACTATACATGTTTTTTAGGGAATTATTTTCTTAAATAAAGTTGTTCAGGACAATTTGTTGACTGGAGCGATAGCACAGCAGGTAGGGCATTTATCTTGCACGTGGCCGACCCAGATTTGATTCCTCAGTCCTTTTTGGAGAGCTCAGCAAGCTACTGAGAGTATCCTACCCGCACGACAGAGCCTGGCAAGTTACCTGTGACGTATTTGATATGCCAAAACCAGTAACAAGTCTCACAACAGAAATGTTACTGGTGCCCGCATGAGCAAATCAATGAACAATGGGATGACAGTGACAGTGACAGGATGATTTGTTACCTTCAATAATCCAACACTAATCTTACCACTATTGTGCCTTCCACCTTCATAATCTCCGATTTTCTGAACCAAACTTTAAGCCTGCCCCCATAGGGGGCCTCAAATACTGTATTGTATATTGCTTGTTATCAATAATTTGCTACAAGAATGATCCAAAAATGTTTCCTTGGAAGAAAGTTAGTGAATTGTTGTATCTAAGCATTGAGCCATTAAGTCTTTGTATAGAGATTACTAAGAACTGTTCCAGGTTAAGACTGTGCTTATGTTTTGTTATTCGAGATCGGATGCTGTCTACATTCCATCCCATCAGGCCTGGTATGGTGCTCCTGGTTTATCCTTCTTGTAGAGTTTGAGATGTTGCACTCCGAAAAGTTCAAACCTTAAGGGAGGTGATGCAGCTGGAGTTAAATCTTAGCTGATGGCGACACTGACGTGTGCAAAGCTGCTGGGGCCCCAGAGAGGAGGGGGAGGAAGCCCGACCCCTACGGGAAATCTTTTTTTTTGGCAGATGAAATACAATCCCTGTATCATTTATGTCTATTTCAAGTAAAACTATGCTCATCAACTGTGGGAAAATGCAAAATCAGATAGAGCTGGAAGTTCAGGTGCCAAGGCAGAGGGCTGCTGGCTGGGAGGATTCACCCTTCTTTATGGCCAGGTGAGCCTGGCCCCTCTGCACACAGAGCGCACTTCCCTCTCTGGACTGTGAGGGCGCTCCTGTGCCAGCGCCCCTGGTGGTTTACAATGGATCAGGGGATGGAGGTGATGAAGACTGAGGTAAAGGTGGTGAAATGGTGGCTTAGATGACTCCCTGCGACACTGTGAATGTCTTATGTGACTGGATAACAAAGTGAGTTTTAGTTGATGTGTATTACAACGCATTTCAAATTTCCAGAGTTGCACCCAGAGGTACGTGGCACACCCAAGAGGGCTCAGATACCTGCTGCCCCAGCCGTGAGCAGAGTCCCTGCAGGACCCAGAGTTCCACCCTCCTGAGTGCACCAGTGAAGGGAAATGCAGGGCCAGCAGCATTGTCTCCTCCTCCCCACCCCAGGGCCAGGCGCAGAGGGATGGAGGTGAAGGGACAATTAGCAGGAGCCCTAACAAGGCACGGGGGACAGAGCCCTAGGAGCACCAAGAACGGGGTAAATTGGGCTCTTCTGGGTCGTAGGATGCTCCTGGGGAACTGACCTGCCTCTTCAACCTCGGAGGAACTGCACCGTACTCACACATCTCCACAGTCAAGGGATACAACAGGAGAGTGGGAGCTGAGCCATGCACAGAGAGAGAGAAGAGGCAGGGCTCGGCAGCTCAGACTTCTGTGTGACCTCGGGGTTGTGACGGTGCCGCTCTGGGCTCAGTTCAATGGTGTGAAGGATGTATACCAAATAAAACATGAAGAAGCGATAGCGATGAGTGTCTAAGTTCGTGAGAGGACCCAACTCCGGGGTCTTGCGTAGCCGAGTTGAAGAGTGTTGGAATAGGGTGACAGGGAAGGCTGAATTTGTCTCCAAACCTCTTCCTCCTATACATGGATGCACTGCTGCATGAATCAGAGCAAGATCGAAGCCGCCCACGTACCAGGTCATGCACAAGGTTGGTGGGGAGCAGGCAGCAGCCATTGGCTCTAGTCTTGGGCAGAATTTCAATAGTGGAGAAGCTTGCTATTTCATTTGATTGTGTCCATGGAGAGATGAGGTCAAAGAATAAGACACTGATGGGGCTGGAGCAATAGCACAGCGGGTAGGGCATTTGCCTTGCACGTGGCCGACCCGGGTTCGAATCCCAGCATCCCATATGGTCCCCTGAGCACAACCAGGTGTAATTCCTGAGTGCAGAGCCAGGAGTAACCCCTGTGCATCGCCAGGAGTGACCCAAAAGGCAAAAAAGAAAAGAATAAGACACTGAGCCCAGGAAAGCAGAGAAGAGGCAAATGGGCAGTGGAGGGGGTGAGGTGGATGTGTGTGAGCTGGGGAGGAGAGGGGCATCGGAAGGAGTGAGGGGCCAGGTAAAGCATGAGGTGCAGGGTGTGGGGCCGCCCTTGCACCTTCTCTGGGAGAGGAGGGGGACCTGGACCTTGTTCTTAGCTATAGGACAGGAGGAGGAGGGTGATTGACTGGTGGGTGAGGACGAGTGTCCAGACGAAAGCTGGGCCCTCAGGAGGGGAACAGCCAACACTGTCCATGACCCAAGTATCAGGGCGGGTCCCGAGTTTACAACCAACCCATGTAATAGCCTCTCTCCATCTATCTTCCTCTTCCTTCTCTCTCATTTACCGCGCTCTCCCTTCCAAATAGTCCAGGGTGGGTGGAAATCTAAAACTATGTGTTGTCTAGTTTAGATATTCAGAAAATACAGATCATAGTTCAGACTAGAACGTGGCTCATGTCCACGTTTAAAATATGAAGCAAACATCCTGTGCCTTTCCCACCTGCTTCTATTTGCCTGTCTCCCTCCTCCTTCCACTTGGCTCTTCCACTTCCTCTCTCTCTTCATCAGCCCTGTCTCTCCCATCCACCATCTCTCGCTCCCTCCCTAACCCATTTTGTCCCTTTTTCAAAGTATTGCACATTTCCGGTTATGGGGAATCCCTGAGGTATAGCCAGGTGGCTCGTACCCTACCCTTGACAAAGCTGAGCTCAGGAGTGACCAATGAAGGACAGATTCAGTGAGATTCAGGATTGTGGTGTGGAATCCTTGGGTCGCTTGGTTGATGTCCATAAACATTACGGAGCATCTGAGGTGGAGGCTGGATGGTGTGTGCATGTGGTCTGTTGTATAAGTAAGATGTAAACTCCTTTAAGAGAGAGTGGGGGGGCTGGAGCAATAGCACAGCGGGTAGAGCTTGCATGCCTTGCATGCAGCCAACCTGAGTTCGATTCCCAGCATCACATATGGTCCCCGAGCACCACCAGGAGTAATTTCTGAGTGCATGAGCCAGGAATAACCCCTGTGCATTGCCGGGTGTGAACCAAAAAGCAAAAAAAAAAAAAAGAGAGAGAGAGAGTGGTGGGAAATGATGAACAACCGAGTTAATCCAGGGGGTTATAGATAGCTCACCATGAACACCTGATCTGGGTCAGCACCTGGGACAGCACCCTGAACCCTTTCTCATTGATCCAGGAGTCATGGAGGCAGGAAACCTCACCCAGTTCTCTGAGTTCCTCCTAATGGGCCTCTCTGAGGACCCCCGGGAGCAGCAGCTGCTCTTCATTCTCTTCCTGGTTATGTACCTGGTCACGGTGCTGGGCAACCTGCTCATCGTCCTGGCCATTGTCACCGACGCCCGGCTCCACACCCCCATGTACTTCTTCCTGGCCAACCTGGCCTTCGTGGACATCTGCTTCACCTCCACCACCATCCCCAAGATGCTGGTCAACCACGTCTCGGGGCACAGGGGCATTCCGTATGCCGGCTGCCTCACCCAGACGTTCTTCTTCATCTTGTTTGTTAGCCTTGACTGCTTCCTGCTGGGTGTCATGGCCTATGACCGCTATGAGGCCATCTGCCACCCTCTGCACTATGCCATGTCTGTGACACCCCAGGTCTGCAGCCTCCTGGTGGGGGCATCCTGGGCCACATCATTCGGGAATTCCTTGGTTCACATCATACTATTGAACCGTCTCTCATTCTGCACCCACAACCAGGTGCAAAATTTCTTCTGTGAACTCAGCACTCTGCTGAACTTGGCCTGCTCCGACACTCTCCTCAACAATGTCGTGGTGAACTATGAGGGGTCCTTGACAGTTGTCCTCCCCTTCATGGGCATCTTGATCTCATATTTGCTCATCTTCTCGACCGTAATGCGAATCCCATCCAAGACAGGCCGGCAGAAGGCTTTTTCCACTTGCAGCTCCCACCTCTCCGTGGTATGTCTCTTCTACGGGACCATCATCGGGGTGTATTTTACCCCCTCCTCTTCCGAGGAGACCCAGGGGAAAACAGTGGCCGCAGTGATGTACACCGTGGTCACCCCCATGATGAACCCTTTCATCTACAGCCTCCGTAACAGGGACATTAAGGGTGCGTTCAGGTCCCTTCTCATTAGAAAGACTGTTTTTACTTAGCAAGAAGAGAAATGTACATAACATTGTTCCAATATATTTATGCATGTCCTAAATTCTCTTCACAATCTAGTCTTTAATAAGGTCTTTTTATAACTTCGTGGTCTGTTAACTTACTAGGTTATTTTATTTTCTTTTATTTTTTCTTTTTTTTTTTTTTGTTGGTCTTTGGGTCACACCTAGCGATGCTCAGGGGTTATTCCTGGCTTTGCACTCAGGAATTACTCCTGGTGGTTCCCAGGGGACCATATGCGATACCAGGGATCGAAGCCAGTCAGCTGAGTTCAAGGCAAACACCCTACCTGCTGTGCTATCGCTCTGGCCCCTTCCTTTCCTTTTAAGACATATTCATTGTTTTTGCAGATTAAGGGTTCTTCCTCCTTTGTGTCTGCTACTAAGCATTTTTATGTGCTCAGAAATCACTCCTGAAGGAGCTCTGGGTCCATATGTGTTTCTGGGATCCAACTGGGTCTGCTATGTGAAAGGTACGCATTTTACTTGCTCTACTATTTTGCTGGTCCATTCATCGTTTTTCTAGCTTGTTCTCTACCATCTTACAGAAAGAAAGGAAGCAGAAGAAAACTAAGGTCAAGGAAAAATACTCCAATACTCCTATTTTGGTATACTTATTTGTTCTCTTACATACGTATATTTAGTCTTTACCATAACCATGTAAATAGGCATGCATTATTTTCTGTTAAGACACCATATGTTGATTTTAGACTTGAAATAACTAACTTGTGTTGGGCTTTGTGAATAATTTCTGAAGCCAAGATGAAGTGCAATTTTATTTTATTTTATACTTAAAGTGAATTAAAATATTACTTAAATTGAAAAAAGAGATATTCATGTCAACCAAAAATTTTAGAGTTGCTAGTACCAAAATAGAAACAAAACTTGTTAGCCTGGAACTCTGGAGATACAGGTTGGAAGTTGTAAATGCTCCAGTAAAATGTCCTGTGATCAAATGCTGACGTCAAGTCTCTCATTCAAGCAGGTGCCGGTGAAATGGCTCTGAACAAGAAACCCAAACACCACAGACTCAATAGCCAGAGAGCTTTCAGACTTTACACTGGATTTTTGTTGCTATACTCAACACAGAACCTTAAAAAATAATGTTCTCATGACCCACTTTTTTGTTATTCATTTATTTCTAGAAAGCATCTTAAAATTTATTTTGAAGACTACATTCTTCCATCTACTTCACGGGAAGTACCGATGCATTTGTCTCACAGTCGCTTTAGTGGCAGCAGAACAGTTGTCCTGAGTTGGAGCTAGCACATCTAGCGTTTCTGCCTCCCTAGATTAGCTCCCTGTTTTCTCTATTCTGATATGTATGACACCATTTCTAAGGTCCACAGGAGTAGACATAAGTTTATATCTCCATTATTATTTCCCCTTTGTAAAGAGTGAAGTTCTGACGGGAAACATCACAGACAGACCCAAAGTCAGTCCAAACCCAGGTGAAGACAGATATTCCTGAACTGCTGTCTAGGTGGGACGCAGCACAAGGTGACACTCAAGAAGCGACTTAGGAGTGAGCCAAGAACCAGTGAGCAGAACCGCTGCATTTCAGTCACCTGCGGTCAGCAGGTTCCGCCCATGCCCAGGCTGTCCCTCCCTCGGACAGCACCCGATCTGCTGTCAGAGAGGAGAGTCAGAACAGCAGGCACCCAAGTCTCCCACATTTTTTTTGAATGTAGGAGTACTGCTATTTCTTAGGCCAGTAAGCTGATTGAATTGGGCATGAACTCCACATTGTTTTTTTGTTGTTTTTTTTTTTTAGTGAATCACTGTGAGTTACAGTTATAAAGCTTCACTGCTTGAGTTTCAGTCATACAATGATCGGACAACCAACCCTCCACCAGTGCACATCCTCTACCACCAAAATCCCCAGTATCCCCCACCCTCAGTCCCTTCCCCTGCTTATATCACTGTATCACTGTCATCCCGTTGTTCTTCGATTTACTCGATCGGGTGCCAGTAACGTTTCCATTTGTCCCAGCCCTGATATCTTAGCAGCCTCTCCTTACTCGTCTTTTCCAATGATTGGAGGCTCTTTCAGTGTCAGGGGAATGAGGTCTGTTATTTATACTGTTTTTGGCATATCGAGTATGCTACAGGGAGTTTGCCAGCCTCTACCGTGCAGGCTGGATACTCTCGGTAGCTTGCTGGGCTCTCCGAGAGGCATTGGGTAGTGGAGGTCAGTTGCTGGGGCTGGGTCCCTTGGGGTAGGGAGGGCTCTTGTTTTTAGAGGGGGTGCACCCAGTGATGTTCAGGGATTACTCTTGGCTCTGTGCTTAAAAAATTACTTCTGGCAGTGCTTGGAGGACCATATGGGGTGCTGGGGAATGAACCCAGGGTGGCCACGTGTGGCCAAGTGCCTTCACTGCTGTACTATCTGTCTGTCCCTTTTCAGAGATTTTTTTTTATTTTTTAATTTATTTATTTTTTTTTCTTTTTTTTTTATATAATTTATTTATTTTTAATTAGAGAATCACCGTGAGGGTACAGTTACAGATTTATACACTTTTGTGCTTATACTTCCCTCATACAAAGTTCGGGAACCCATCCCTTCACCAGTGCCCATTCTCCACCACCCGTAAACCCAGCGTCCCTCCCACCCTCCCCAATCCCATCTCCCCCCCACCCCACCCTGCTACTGTGGCAAGGCATTCCCTTCTGTTCTCTCTCTCTAATTAGCTGTTGTGGTTTGCAATAAAGGTGTTGAGTGGCCGCTGTGCTCAGTCTCTAGCCCTCATTCAGCCCGCAACTCCCTTCCCCCACATGGCCTTTGACTACAATGTAGTTGGTGATCGCTTCTCTGAGTTGACCTTTCCCCGGAACGTGAGGCCAGCCTCGAAGCCATGGAGTCAACCTCCTGGTACTTATTTCTACAGTTCTTGGGTGTTAGTCTCCCACTCTGTTATTCTATATACCATAGATGAGTGCAATCTTTCTATGTCTGTCTCTCTCTTTCTGACTCATTTCACTCAGCATGAAACTTTTCATGCCCATCCACTTAACTACAAAATTCTTGACCTCCTTTTTTCTAACAGCTGCATAGTATTCCATTGTATAGATGTACCAAAGTTTCCTCAACCAGTCATCCGTTCTGGGGCATTCGGGTTTTTTCCAGATTCTGGCTATTGTAAACAGTGCTGCGATGAACATACATGTGCAGATGTTGTTTCGATTGTATTTTTTTGCCTCTCTGGGATATATTCCCAGCAGTGGTATTGCTGGGTCAAATGAGAATTCAATATCTAATTTTTTGAGAGTCGTCCAAATTGTTTTCCAGAAGGGCTGAACCAGTCGGCATTCCCACCAGCAGTGAAGAAGGGTCCCTTTCTCCCCACATCCTCTCCAACAGCGGTTGCTTTTGTTCTTTTGGATGTGTGCTAGTCTCTGTGGTGTAAGGTGGTATCTCATGGTTGTTTTGATCTGCATCTCTCTGATGATTAGTGATGCAGAGCACTTTTTCATGTGCCTTTTGGCCATTCGTATTTCTTCCTTGGTAAAGTTTCTGTTCATTTCTTCGCCCCATTTTTTGATGGGGTTGGATGTTTTCTTCTTGTGGAGTTCAACCAGTGCTTTATATACCATTGATATCAACCCCTTATCTGATGGGTATTGTGTAAATATCCTTTCCCATTCTGTGGATAGTCTTTGGATTCTGGTTCAATGTATCTCTTGCGGTGCAGAAGCTTTTTAATTTAATGTAGTCCCATTTGTTGATCTCTGTTTTTACTAGATTCCTTAGTTCCGTGTCACCTTTGAAGATACCTTTATCTTCAATATCGTGGAGGGTTTCGCCAACCTTGTCTTCAATGTACCTTATGGTTTGTGGTCTAATGTTGAGGTCTTTAATCCATTTTGATCTGACTTTTGTGCATGGTGTCAGGTCAAGGTCTAAACCCATTTTTTTGCATGTGGTTGTCCAGTTGTGCCAGCACCATTTGTTAAAGAGGCTTTCCTTGCTCCACTTCACATCTCTTGCTCCCTTATCAAAGATTAGATGGTCATACATTTGGGGTTGTGTGTAGGGATATTCCACCCTGTTCCATTGGTCTACGGCTCTGCCTTTGTTCCAGTACCATGCTGTTTTAATTGTTACTGCTTTGTAGTAAAGTTTGAGGTTGGGGATGGTGATGCCTCCCATCATCTTTTTCCCAAGAATTGTTTTAGCTATCCTTGGACGTTTGTTATTCCATATGAATTTTAGGATTGCTTGATCCATTTCTTTGAAGAGTGTCATGGGTATATTTATAGGGATCGCATTGAATCTGTATAATGCTTTAGGGAGTATTGCCATTTTGACAACATTGATTCTCCCTATCCACGAGCAGGGTATATGTTTCCATTTCCTCATGTCCTCTTTGATTTCATGGAGTAGCGTTTTGTAGTTTTCTTTGTAAAGGTCTTTTACTTCCTTGGTTAAGCTGATTCCGAGGTACTTGATTTTCTGGGGCACGATTGTTAATGGGATTGCTTTTTTCATGTCCCTTTCCTCTGCCTCATTGTTTGCATATATGAAGGCCATGGATTTTTGGGTATTGATTTTGTAGCCTGCAACTTTACTGTATAAGTCTATTGTTTCTAAGAGTTTCTTAGTAGAGGTTTTAGGCTTCTCTAGATATAGTATCATGTCGTCTGCAAATAGTGAGAGTTTGATTTCTTCCCTTCCTATCTGGATGCCCTTAATCTCTTTTTCTTGTCTAATAGCTATCGCAAGTACTTCCAGTACTATATTGAAGAGAAGTGGTGAGAGTGGGCATCCTTGTCTTGTGCCTGATCTCAGAGGAAAGGCCCTTAGTTTTTCCCCGTTGAGGATAATGCTTGCCGTAGGCTTGTGATAGATGGCTTCGACTATCTTGAGGAAAGTTCCTCCAAACCCCATTTTGGCGAGGGTTTTCATCATGAAAGGATGTTGGATCTTGTCAAATGCTTTCTCTGCATCTATTGATATGATCATATGGTTTTTATCTTTACTTTTGTTGATATGCTGGATTATGTTGATTGATTTCCGAATGTTAAACCATCCTTGCATCCCTGGGATGAATCCCACTTGGTCGTGATGTATGATCTTTTTGATGAGTTGTTGGATCCTATTTGCTAGTATTTTGTTGAGGATCTTCGCATCGGTGTTCATCAGGGAAATTGGTCTGTAATTTTCTTTCTTAGTGGTGTCTTTGTTTGCTTTTGGTATTAGGGAGATATGTGCTTCATAGAAACTGTTTGGGAGAGTTCCTGTTTTTTCAATTTCCTGGAAAAGTTTGAGGAAAACAGGCAATAGGTCTTCTTTAAATGTTTGGAAGAATTCGCCAGTGAAACCATCTGGGCCTGGGCTTTTGTTTTTGGGGAGGTTTTTGATTACAGTTTCAATTTCCTTAACATTGATGGGTCTATTCAGGTATTCCACGTCTTCTTTCTTCAGTGTTGGGAGATTGTAGGAATCAAGGAATCCATCCATTTCTTTTAGGTTCTCCTTTTTTGTGGCGTAAAGACCTTCAAAGTAGTCTCTAATGATCTTTTGAATCTCACTGGTTTCTGTTATGATGTCCCCCTTTTCATTTCTGATTCGATTTATTAGAGTTTTCTCTCTTTCTTTCTTTGTGAGTCTTGCTAGCGGTTTATCAATCTTATTTATTTTCTCAAAGAACCAACTGTTTGTTTCATTGATCTTTCGGATTGTTTTTTTGGTTTCGATGTCATTAATTTCTGCTCTAATTTTTATTATTTCTTTCCTTCGGTCTGGTTTGGAGTCTTTTTTTTGGTCCTTTTCTAGGGTCTTGAGTCGTGAAGTCAAGCTATCTATGTGGGTCCTTTCTTCCTTCCTGAGGAATGCTTGGAGAGCTATAAATTTTCCCCTTAACACGGCTTTAGCTGCGTCCCATAGGTTTTGGTAGCTCGTGTCTTCATTCTCATTTGTTTCTAAGTATCTTTTGATTTCTTCCTTGATTTCCTTCTTGACCCACTCATTGTTCAACATGGAATTGTTTAATTTCCAGGTGTTTGATTTGATTTTCCGTATTTGTGGGTGGTTAGCTTCTATCTTCAGCGCATCGTGGTCTGAAAAGATGGTTGATACAATTTCTATTTTTCCGATTCTATTGAGGTATGTTCTGGGGCCCAGTACATGGTCTATTTTTGAAAATGTTCCATGTGCACTGGAAAAGAATGTGTATTCTTTCTTTTTGGGGTGTAAGGCCCTGTATAGGTCTATTAGGCCTCTCTCTTCAATTTCTTCATTCAGAGTCAGTGTTTCCTTGTTGAGTTTTGTTCTTGTGGATCTATCTAGAGGCGATAAGGCCGTATTGAAGTCTCCGACTACAATTGTGCTGTTAGTGATGTCCTCTTTGAAGTCTGTTAGGAGTCGTTTTAAATATTTAGCCGGTCGTTTGTTAGGAGCATATACGTTTAAGAGTGTGATTTCTTCCTGTTGTACATATCCCTTGATAAACAGAAAATGACCTTCGCTGTCCCTTTTGATCTTTTTCATCCTGAAATCTATGTTGTCGGATACCAGGATGGCCACTCCAGCTTTTTTAAGGGGGTTGTTTGCTTGGAGGATTGTTTTCCATCCTTTGACTTTGAGTCTATGTTTACTCTGTTTGTTCAGGTGTGTTTCTTGCAGGCAACAGAATGTTGGGTTTAATTTCCGGATCCATTTAGCCACTCTGTGTCTCTTGATAGGTGCATTTAGGCCATTGACATTGAGAGAGATTATTGTGATGTGGTTTTGTGTCATCTTTCTGTGGTATTTGTTGTTCTTATGGGGCTCCTCCTTGTCTTACAGTAGCCCCTTTAGACCTTCTTTCAAGATTGGGTCTATGAAGTTCCTGAGCTGTTGTTTATCCGAGAAATAGTGTATGGTTCCTTCGAGTTTGAGTGAGAGTTTAGCTGGATAAAGTATTCTTGGTGAGGCATTCATTTCGTTGAGTTTTTTCACTATGTCCCACCATTGTCTTCGGGCTCGGAGGGTTTCTTCTGACAGATCGGCCGTAAATCTGAGGGGTGCTCCTTTGTATGTGATTTCCTTCCTTGCCCTTGCTGCTTGCAGAATTGTGTCTCTATCCATGGTATCCGTCATTCTGACTATGATATGCCTTGGGGTCTTTTTATTCGGGTCTCTTTTTGCTGGTACTCTTCGGACTCCTTGTATCTGGATGCCTGCCTTCTCCAGCTCTGGGAATTTCTTAGCAATGATATCTTTGACTGTGTTTTTTTCATTGGGGTTGCTTCCCTGCGGTTCTGGTACTCCAATGATTCTTATGTTGTTCCTCTTGAAGTCATCCCCCAGGGCTCTGATTCGCTCTATAGCCATTTTGAGGTCTTTGGCCATGATTTGTTGCTGTCTATAAGCTTTCTGCAGCTCATCTTCCAGATCACTGATTCTGTCTTCGGCTGTAGTCATTCTACTGTTGAGGGCATCTAGTGAGATTTTTATTTCATCTACCGATTCCTTTATTTGTGAGACTTCCGTTCAAAGGTTTGAAATTTCTGCTCTCATTTCTGCTCTCATTTGTTCCTGTATTTTCTTGGTAGACCGTTCCAGCGCTTCATTCATCTCCTCCCTTAATTTATTGGATGTCTGTTCCATATTTGCTTGGAGTAGGTCGACTCTCCTCCAGATTTCCTCTCTGAATTGTTTATCTGAGAGGTCGTAGATGTGAGAAGCCCCTGTTGAGGTTTCTGGTATCTCTTCTTCCCCCTCTCTTCGCGGGGGGGATTTTCGCTGCTTCTTCATATTGTCACGGAAGTGTAGAGTTGGAACCTTGTAGTTATTTATTCCTCTTCCTTTTTGTGGGAAGAAGGGGCTCCGATTGTGCTAAACTTCCCTTATTCACTGATAGCTTTTATACTGTCAGCCTAAGCTAATGGCTATTTTGCGTAAGTGTTTGAGATCGCAAAAGTGAGTTTTCAAAGGAATACATAGTACCGATTGAGCTGAGGTAGCAAAGAATAACTGCGGCCGCCGCTCTGAGAGGAAGCCACGCCCACTTTTAGACCACGCCCACTAAGACACAGGCCACGCCCCCAGTGTCTTCCTGTTGATGGGGGGGACGGGAGGACGTGGCCGAGGGATGGTCCTCGTACCTGATGGACGTGCGCAGTTACAAGCCGGTTCGGGAGACGGGGTGCGCACCTTTTCAGAGATTTTTAACTTATGATCTTCTATTAAGTTATTCTTATATAATAAGTTATAACTTATTATAATATATTCACATTTAATATGGTTACTAGTATTCGACCTATTATTACTGTTCTCTATAAATCATGCTTACTCATTAAATACTTCTTCCTGATTCTATTAGATTAAAAGAATATTCTTTCAAGTTTTCCACTAAACAATTAAGTTACTTTCTACATCTTTCCCTTTTAGTTCACCTTAAATTTTATTTTATTTTTGTATTGGAGCCCCCCCTCAGTGGTGCTTAGGGCCTACTCCTGATTCTGTGCTCAGGGATCACTCCTGGAGTTCAGAAGTCCGTGTGCAGAGTCAAAGAAGTGAACCAGGGTGTATTGTGTGCAAGGCAAGCAAGACTTGCCTGCTGCACTCTCTCTCCAGCCACCCCCAAGCCGTAAAGTTGAATCCTCATACTTGACCCTGGAGCTTTCTTGCAAAGTCTAGAGTTATGAGTATCTACATCCTCTCCTTGAGGAGGGCCAAAATCATAACATATAGACAGTTCATGCAACGATATCCCTCTTTTATTTTTCTGAGAATATTCTACTTCCCTAAGTTCCATCTGTTTGTTATGTTAATTCAATTTCCTGAGATATATGTTTTGTTGCTTGTTATGAGTCCGGTGTCTCTTTGGGTGTTGGCTTTCTATAATGATGTCATTGTTTTTAGTTGAAAACCTATTAGTTAGATGTTCTAAATGTGGAGTCTATGTTCCTGAGGCAGGGAGGTATGAGGTGTGTGTGTGTGGCGGGGGGGAATGGCAAATCCAAAGGTCTCCCCTATACTCTCTTTTGTACTGCTTGTTATGAATAACATAAGATGTTGTGCGGACACAAGAGGGGCTTCGTGCTCCTGGGGTTCCAAAATTTTAGATAATTAGGGTTGGAGAAATCTCTGCAGCAAACTGAGCTGATCAGTTTGGAGATACTTTTGTGTGTTTCTGGATTATGGCCATTAAGGAGCTTAAGTAGTAGTCAGAGACCATGTGTGGGCGTGACATCCAGAGTCCAATGGGGACAGGGTGGGGGATGAGAAGGACCCGCCCATCCTCTATCCCTTGAGGCCTGGAGTTTGCTGTCACTGAACCTGCATATCGCACTTCCCATTGTGTTCTGGAAGTTGGCGGCCACCAGGGTATTAGGAGGCAGGTGGAAGGACGACGCCTACTGGCATCTGAGGCACCGCACCCCGGTGTAGTTGGCCTGGCATAAAGTCCAGAGGCATCTCTTCAGCGAGCTGCTTGCTTCGGAAATTCTTTTGTGTGTCTCTGGATCGTGCCCTTGTTTCCATCTTTTCCAGAGAAATAAACTATTGGCATTTACCCTGTAGGGCATGCCCGCTCGCCTGAAGGGCACCTCGAAACTGGCCCTAACTGCAGCTTCTGATTTCTTTCGAGATGTATGAGTCACTGAAATATGGCCAGGAAATGAACTTGTATAGCTGAGCTATACCCCCTGAGGTGGTTTGTGGGTGTGGCTCCCACATACTAAACTTTTGCTGTTTAATTTCTTGGTAAACTTGGCCCCAAGTTGTTGGGGTGCGGCCAAAGGCACAGCAGCAATTTTGGGGTATCAGAAAGCCTGAGGGCACCATCAGTACTCGCCTAGTACTCCCACATTTGAAAAAGATGATGTGCAATTTTCCCTAGTGTTGTGGGGCAGAAACCCAGGACAGTGGCAGCGCGGGTGGTACTGATGTAGAAGCTGCCTTCCTGCGTCCCCACAAAACATCAAGCGTGTTTACCAGGGCTCCTTAGAGTGCCCTGGTCCTGCCCAGGAGGTTCCCGCCCAGGGACAGCACCCCCAAGCACCATCCCGTGTCTAATCTGGGTTGGATTTATGAGTCGGGAAGGAAGACAAATCTTTCAGAACTTGCAGCCAGTCATTCTAATCAAACACAGAGTGAAAGTTTCTGCTCTCTGCCTGCAATGGACTGACAGGACTGTAGAGGCCCCCAGGTGAGTCTGAGAAGGGGCCCCGGACTCTCCAGCTCGAGGGCCTGGGTAAGGAGTGAAACTTTATAGTTGGAAACGACAGCAAGAAGAGGCCAGTGACTCTGGGGGTCTCCCCGCCCAGGAAGTAACAGTAAAGGTTCCTGATCCACAGTGAAATTGTGGGAGCTCCTAGTGGGAAGTCAGAGCAAGCTCCTCTGGCGGGTCCTTCCCAGCATGGGGGCAGACACAGAGAGCCCATCCCGCAGAGCAGCTCACTGGCTGTGCTTCACAGAGAAACAGCACAGGACAGACAGCATCAAACAAGAACGAGCCCTTGGCCTCTGAAGACAAGCATGAGATTAGCACACCTCGGGCCTGAGAGGAAGAGATGGGGGAGAAGTGACTCTAGTGGCGCTACAGAGGCAGTCGGCCGACACGCCAACACCCTGGCCTCTGGCACTGCTGTAACCATGCTACCTCAATGAGAGGGAAAGCAGCGAACACAGTCAAACAAAACAGGTTTGAAGAATACACATTCATAACGCCACGAAATCCTGCAGCTAGAGGGGCTGGACCAAGAGCACAGCGGGTAGGGTGTTTGCCTTGCATGCGGCTGACCTGGGTTCGATTCCCAGCATTTCATGTGGTCCCCTGAGCACCACCAGGGGTAATTCCTGACTGCAGAGCCAGGAGTAACCTCTGTGCATCGCTGGGTATGATGCAAAAAGCAAAAAAAAAATAATAATAATAAATAAATAAATCCTGCAGCTTGAGATCACATGTCCTTCTCTCCTGGAAGGGAGCAACATGACGCTCGCCATAACCATAACCATGCCACTGGATCCTGCACCAAGCTGTTTCACTCAGGCTGCCCAAAAGAGGCGCAGATGAGACCTAGCCTCACCCCCAGGGACACAGCCCAGCAGCCGAAAACCTCCAGAACTCAACTGTCTCCCTTATCACAGCCGCTCTCCACATGCTCAGACTGAGCCTCATCCACCAGTGAACACTTTTTTTCAGTTCTTTTTTTCTTTTTGGGTCACACCCAGCAACGCACAGGGGTTACTTCTGGCTCATGCACTCAGGAATTACTCCTGGCAGTGCTCGGGGGACAATATGGGATGCTGGGAATTGAACCTGTGTCGACCACGTGCAAGGCCAATGCCCTACCCACGGTGCTATCTCTTCAGCTCCACGAGTGAATCTTTTTCTGGACTAAATCGCCATGCAACACTTCATAGAACACACCCTGTGCATAGTCCAAGAGTACCACACCACATATGATGGGATTCAAAGTAGACAAACCTTAAAGGGAAATATTATATTATTTTGGTTCTGCTTTGGGTAGGAATTGGGGTTCAGGATAGAAACACCCAAAATATGGTGGTGGAAAGGTGTAATGGTGGTGGGATTAGTGTTTGAATACGAAATGTAATCAAGTACTGTGAACTAGTTTATAAAATAAAAAAAAATTAAAAAGAAGAAGAAATCCTGTGGCTTTTCCTGAAGGACTGTGCTGCCCTCAGGTAGGAGTCAGGAGGGAGACAGGAGAAGAAATCTTGGACATTGCGTCTCTACATAGGGCAAAGGGGCAGAACAGGAATGTTGTTGCTATTGTATCTAGTCCCCTTCATTACCATGTGTTATTAGAATGTGTTTCTTCATTCTTAGGATAAGGAGAAAATGAAATCTTTCAGTTAGACCATTCCAAGTTCAGTGAACATGCTTCTCCTGTGTTGAATTCTCTGGCAACGTGATTGTATATTTTGATAGTATAGCACTGTAGCACCGTCATCCCATTGTTCACTGATTTGCTCGAGTAGGTGTGGGATCCCCCCTTCGGGCATCATCCTGTCCCGCAGGGAGGACCTTTCACGGGGCTAAGGAGGGGATGCAACCGAACGAAGAGACGCAGACCAGAAGGAAGAGGAGGAGGAGAGAGAGTTTATTCACAGCAGTTACAATACTTATACCTCTTGGTGGGAGGGGGCGGTATGCATGCTTGGACCCCCATAGGAACAATAGTAAAATGCAGATCAGGCATGGGCGTTGGGCAGATCAGGCATGGGTGTTGGCTAGTGAGAGAGGAATGGAGAACTGATAAGATCAGTAAGGTCAGCAGTGGTGACCTTGTTACAGGAATCCCAAGTAAGCCTCCGCTTGACTAGAGGATAAGAGCCAGGCTTGCAAAATGGCTAGAGGATAAGAGCCAGGCTTGCAAAATGGCTCCCTATAAGTAGGCACCAGGACCATCTCCATTGAGAGACTTGTTACTGTTTTTGGCATATTGAACATGCCACGGGTAACTTGCCAGGTTGTGCCGAGCAGGCGGGATACTCTCAATAGCATGCCGGGTTCTCCGAGAGAGACAAAGGAACCGAAACAAAGTCGGCCTCGAGCAAGGCAAACGCCCTACCTGCTGTGCTATTGCTCCAGCACATTGACGGTATAGTGTTCAGAAAGTCTGTGGGCTAAAGAAGGAGCTGCACTATAAATATTTTTCAGGGAATTTTTTTCTAAACTAAAGTTGTTCAGGATGATTGTTATAGACATTCAACAGTCCAACACTAATCCTACCAATATTGCACCTTCCCACCCCTTAATCTCCAATTTTCTGAACCACCCTTTAAGCCTGCCCCTATACTGGGCCTCAAATACTGTATTGTATATTGCTTGTTATCAACAATTGGCTACAAGAATGATCAAAAAATGTTTTCTTGGAAAAGAGCCAGTAAGTCTTTGTATAGAGATTACTAAGACGCTGTTCCAGAATAAGACTGTGCTTGTGTTTTGTTATTCAAGATCGAATACTGTCTACATTCCATCCCATCTGGCCTGGTGTGCCGCTTTTGGTTTATCCTTCTTGTAGAGTTTGAGATGTGATACAGGAGGTGATGCAGCTGAAGTTAAATCATAGCTGAGGCAACTCTGGGGCATGTGCAAAGCTGCTGGGGCCACAGGAAGCAGGGGGAGGCAGCCCGAACCCTACAGGGAATCTTTTGACTTTGGGAAATGAAATAAAAGCCCTGTATCATTTATGTCCATTTCAAGTAAAACTATGTTCATCAATTGTGGGAAAATACAAAATCAGATGGAGCTGGAAGTTCAGGTGCCAAGGCAAAGGGCTGCTGGCTGGAGGACTCGCCCTTCTCTGGCCAGGTGAGCCTGGCCCCAGTGCACACGGAGCACGCTTCTCCCTCTGGAACCACCCTATGGCGGTTTATACTGCATCAGTGATGGAGGAGATGAGGACTGAGGTAAAGGGGGTGAAGCAGAGGCACAGATGACTTCGTGCGACACTGTAAATGTGACTCTGGATAACTCTTGAACGCAGTACTTTTTAGTTGATGTGCATTACAACGCATTTCAAATTTCCAGAGTTGCACCCAGAGGTGCGTGGCACACTCGAGAGGGCTCAGATACCTGCTGCCCCAGCCGTGAGCAGAGTCCCTGCAGGATCCAAAGTTCCACCCTCCTGGGTGCACCAGTGAAGGGAAATGGAGGGTCAGCAGCATCGTCTCCTCCTCCCCACCCCAGGTTCATGCGCAGAGGGGTGGAGTTGGAGGGACAATTAGCAGGAGCCCTAACAAGGCACGGGGGACACAGCCCAAGGAGCATCAAGCACGGGGTAAATTGGGCTCTGCCAGGTCCTAGGATGCTCTTGGGGGACTGACCTTCCTCTTCAACCTCGGGGGAACTGCACCGTACTCACACATCTCCACAGTCAGAGGGGTACAACAGGAGAGTGGGAGCTGAGCCGTGCACAGAGAGAGAGAAGAGGCAGGGCTCGGCAGCTCAGACTTCTGTGTGACCTCGGGGTTGTGACGGTGCTGCTCTGGGCTCAGTTCAATGGTGTGAAGGATGTAAACCAAATAAAACATGAAGAAGCGATAGCGATGAGTGTCTAAGTTCGTGAGAGGACCCAACTCTTGCGTGGCCGAATTGAAGAGTGTTGGAATAGGATGACAGGGAAGGCTGAATTTGTCTCCAAACCTCTTCCTCCTATACATGGATGCACCGCTGCATGAATCAGAGTAAGATCGAAGCCCCACACGTACCAGGTCATGCACAAGGTTGGTGGGGAGCAGGCAGCAGCCATTGGCTCTAGTCCCAGGCAGAATTTCAATAGTGGAGAAGCTTGCTATTTCATTTGATTGTGTCCATGGAGAGATGAGGTCAAAGAATAAGACACTGATGGGGCTGGAGCAATAGCACAGCGGGTAGGGCATTTGCCTTGCACGTGGCCGACCCGGGTTCGAATCCCAGCATCCCATATGGTCCCCTGAGCACAACCAGGTGTAATTCCTGAGTGCAGAGCCAGGAGTAACCCCTGTGCATCGCCAGGAGTGACCCAAAAGGCAAAAAAGAAAAGAATAAGACACTGAGCCCAGGAAAGCAGAGAAGAGGCAAATGGGTAGTGGCGGGGGTGAGGTGGATGTGTGTGAGCTGGGGAGGAGAGGGGCATCGGAAGGAGTGGGGGGCCAGGTAAAGCATGAGGTGCAGGGTGTGGGGCCGCCCTTGCACCTTCTCTGGGAGAGGAGGAGGACCTGGACCTTGTTCTTAGCTATAGGACAGGAGGAGGAGGGTGATTGACTGGTGGGTGAGGACGAGTGTCCAGACGAAAGCTGGGCCCTCAGGAGGGGAACAGCCAACACTGTCCATGACCCAAGTATCAGGGCGGGTCCCGAGTTTACAACCAACCCATGTAATAGCCTCTCTCCATCTATCTTCCTCTTCCTTCTCTCTCATTTACCCCGCTCTCCCTTCCAAAAAGTCCAGGGTGGGTGGAAATCTAAAACTGTGTGTTGTCTAGTTTAGATATTCAGAAAATACAGATCATAGTTCAGACTAGAACGTGGCTCATGTCCATGTTTAAAATATGAAGCAAACATCCTGTGCCTTTCCCACCTGCTTCTATTTGCCTGTCTCCCTCCTCCTTCCACTTGGCTCTTCCACTTCCTCTCTCTCTCTTCATCAGCCCTGTCTCTCCCATCCACCATCTCTCACTCCCTCCCTAACCCATTTTGTCCCTTTTTCAAAGTATTGCACATAGCCGGTTATGGGGAATCCCTGAGGTATAGCCAGGTGGCTCGTACCCTACCCTTGACAAAGCTGAGCTCAGGAGTGACCAGTGAAGGACAGATTCAGTGAGATTCAGGATTGTGGTGTGGAATCCTTGGGTCGCTAGTTGATGTCCATAAACATTACGGGGCATCTGAGGTGGAGGCTGGATGGTGTGTGAATGTGGACTATTGTATAACTAGGATGTAAACTCTTAGGAGAGAGTGTGGGAAATGATGAACAACCGAATTAATCCAGGGGGTTATAGATAGCTCACCATGAATGCCTGATCTGGGTCAGCACTGGGGACAGCACCCTGAACCCTTTCTCATTGATCCAGGAGTCATGGAGGCAGGAAACCTCACCCAGTTCTCTGAGTTCCTCCTCCTGGGCCTCTCCGAGGACCCCCGGGAGCAGCAGCTGCTCTTCATTCTCTTCCTGGTTATGTACCTGATCACGGTGCTGGGCAACCTGCTCATCGTCCTGGCCATTGTCACCGACGCCCGGCTCCACACCCCCATGTACTTCTTCCTGGCCAACCTGGCCTTCGTGGACATCTGCTTCACCTCCACCACCATCCCCAAGATGCTGGTCAACCACGTCTCGGGTCACAGGGGCATTCCGTATGCCGGCTGCCTTACCCAGACGTTCTTCTTCATCTTGTTTGTTAGCCTTGACTGCTTCCTGCTGGGTGTCATGGCCTATGACCGCTATGAGGCCATCTGCCACCCCCTGCACTATGCCATGTCTGTGACACCCCAGGTCTGCAGCCTCCTGGTGGGGGCATCCTGGGCCACATCATTCGGGAATTCCTTGGTTCACATCATACTATTGAACCGTCTCTCATTCTGCACCCACAACCAGGTGCAAAATTTCTTCTGTGAACTCAGCACTCTGCTGAACTTGGCCTGCTCCGACACTCTCCTCAACAATGTCGTGGTGAACTATGAGGGGTCCTTGACAGTTGTCCTCCCCTTCATGGGCATCTTGATCTCATATTTGCTCATCTTCTCGACCGTAATGCGAATCCCATCCAAGACAGGCCGGCAGAAGGCTTTTTCCACTTGCAGCTCCCACCTCTCCGTGGTATGTCTCTTCTACGGGACCATCATCGGGGTGTATTTTACCCCCTCCTCTTCCGAGGAGACCCAGGGGAAAACAGTGGCCGCAGTGATGTACACCGTGGTCACCCCCATGATGAACCCTTTCATCTACAGCCTCCGTAACAGGGACATTAAGGGTGCGTTCAGGTCCCTTCTCATTAGAAAGACTGTTTTTACTTAGCAAGAAGAGAAATGTACATAACATTGTTCCAATATATTTATGCATGTCCTAAATTCTCTTCACAATCTAGTCTTTAATAAGGTCTTTTTATAACTTCGTGGTCTGTTAACTTACTAGGTTATTTTATTTTCTTTTATTTTTTCTTTTTTTTTTTTTTTGTTGGTCTTTGGGTCACACCTAGCGATGCTCAGGGGTTATTCCTGGCTTTGCACTCAGGAATTACTCCTGGTGGTTCCCAGGGGACCATATGCGATACCAGGGATCGAAGCCAGTCAGCTGAGTTCAAGGCAAACACCCTACCTGCTGTGCTATCGCTCTGGCCCCTTCCTTTCCTTTTAAGACATATTCATTGTTTTTGCAGATTAAGGGTTCTTCCTCCTTTGTGTCTGCTACTAAGCATTTTTATGTGCTCAGAAATCACTCCTGAAGGAGCTCTGGGCCCATATGTGTTTCTGGGATCCAACTGGGTCTGCTATGTGAAAGGTAAGCACTTTACTTGTCTACTATTTTGCTGGTCCATTCATCGTTTTTCTAGCTTGTTCTCTACCATCTTACAGAAAGAAAGGAAGCAGAAAAAAAACTAAGGTCAAGGAAAAATACTCCTATTTTGGTATACTTATTTGTTCTCTTACATACGTATATTTAGTCTTTACCATAACCATGTAAATAGGCATGCATTATTTTCTGTTAAGACACCATATGTTGATTTTAGACTTGAAATAACTAACTTGTGTTGGGCTTTGTGAATAATTTGTGAGGCCAAGATGAAGTGCAATTTTATTTTATTTTATTTTATTCTTAAAGTGAATTAAAATATTACTTAAATTGAAAAAAGAGATATTCATGTCAACCAAAAATTTTAGAGTTGCTAGTACCAAAATAGAAACAAAACTTGTTAGCCTGGAACTCTGGAGATACAGGTTGGAAGTTGTAAATGCTCCAGTAAAATGTCCTGTGATCAAATGCTGACGTCAAGTCTCTCATTCAAGCAGGTGCCGGTGAAATGGCTCTGAACAAGAAACCCAAACACCACAGACTCAATAGCCAGAGAGCTTTCAGACTTTACACTGGATTTTTGTTGCTATACTCAACACAGAACCTTAAAAAATAATGTTCTCATGACCCACTTTTTTGTTATTCATTTATTTCTAGAAAGCATCTTAAAATTTATTTTGAAGACTACATTCTTCCATCTACTTCACGGGAAGTACCGATGCATTTGTCTCACAGTCGCTTTAGTGGCAGCAGAACAGTTGTCCTGAGTTGGAGCTAGCACATCTAGCGTTTCTGCCTCCCTAGATTAGCTCCCTGTTTTCTCTATTCTGATATGTATGACACCATTTCTAAGGTCCACAGGAGTAGACATAAGTTTATATCTCCATTATTATTTCCCCTTTGTAAAGAGTGAAGTTCTGACGGGAAACATCACAGACAGACCCAAAGTCAGTCCAAACCCAGGTGAAGACAGATATTCCTGAACTGCTGTCTAGGTGGGACGCAGCACAAGGTGACACTCAAGAAGCGACTTAGGAGTGAGCCAAGAACCAGTGAGCAGAACCGCTGCAT
This sequence comes from Sorex araneus, assembly GCF_027595985.1. NCBI lineage: Eukaryota > Metazoa > Chordata > Mammalia > Eulipotyphla > Soricidae > Sorex > Sorex araneus. The sequence goes on from NC_073303.1 coordinate 231,623,726, forward strand.
TTCAGTCACCTGCGGTCAGCAGGTTCCGCCCATGCCCAGGCTGTCCCTCCCTCGGACAGCACCCGATCTGCTGTCAGAGAGGAGAGTCAGAACAGCAGGCACCCAAGTCTCCCACATTTTTTTTGAATGTAGGAGTACTGCTATTTCTTAGGCCAGTAAGCTGATTGAATTGGGCATGAACTCCACATTGTTTTTTTGTTGTTTTTTTTTTTTAGTGAATCACTGTGAGTTACAGTTATAAAGCTTCACTGCTTGAGTTTCAGTCATACAATGATCGGACAACCAACCCTCCACCAGTGCACATCCTCTACCACCAAAATCCCCAGTATCCCCCACCCTCAGTCCCTTCCCCTGCTTATATCACTGTATCACTGTCATCCCATTGTTCTTCGATTTACTTGAGCGGGTTCCAGTAACGTCTCTATTTGTCCCAGCCCTGATATATTTTTTTAATTTTTTATTAATGAATCACTATGAGGTACAATTACAAACTTATGAACTTTCATCTTTGCATTTCATTTATATCCCTCCACCAATGCCCATTCTCCTCAATCAATGTTCCCAGTATCCCTCCCACCACCCCCACCCCAACCCCCACCACCCCACCCTGCCTCTGTGGCAGGGCATTCCCTTTTGTTCTCTCTCCTGTTGGATGTTGTAGTTTGCAATAGAGGTATTTATTGAGTGGCCATCATGTTCGGTCTATAGTCTACTTTTGGCACGCAGCTTTCAACCTGAGTGGGTCCTCCCAATAGTCTCTACTAGGTGTTCCCTTCTGATTTCTACCTCTTTTTTTTTAACAACACGCAGTAAAAATTTATTCATATTAATAACTCCATTTGTCATGGGGGTTGTTGCTTAGATGTATGGGATGGCACATGCATGCTGGCTCTCTGAGGTTACACAGGGCTGGCTCTCTGAGGTTACTCAGGTGCTGGCTCTCTGAGGTTACACAGGTGCTGGCTCTCTGAGGTTACACAGGTGCTGGCTCTCTGAGGTTACACAGGGCTGGCTCTCTGAGGTTACACAGGTGCTGTCTCTCTGAGGTTACACAGATGCTGGCTCTCCGAGGTTACGTAGGTGCTGGCTCTCCGAGGTTACGTAGGTGCTGGCTCTCTGAGGTTACACAGGTGCTGGCTCTCTGAGGTTGCACAGGTGCTGGCTCTCTGAGGTTACACAGGTGCTGGCTCTCCGAGGTTACACAGATGCTGGCTCTCCGAGGTTACGTAGGTGCTGGCTCTCTGAGGTTACCCAGGTGCTGGCTCTCTGAGGTTACACAGATGCTGGCTCTCTGAGGTTACACAGGTGCTGGCTCTCGGAGGTTGCACAAGTGCTGGCTCTCTGAGGTTACTCAGGTGCTGGATCTCTGAGGTTACACAGGGCTGGCTCTCTGAGAGAAAAGGCCGCGCGGCTTGGATCTGTCCCAGTCCCGAATCCTGGAGCCATGTTAGTTGCTGCTCAGTGTCGCCGGGGTTCCATCCGGAGAAGGTGTGCTGGCGGCACCTCCTCCCTCCGGCCCCCGGTGTTGCTGGCCCCGATTCGGGTCCGGAGCATTGTCTGGGCCGCGTTGCTCACCAGAATGCCTGCCGCTTCTCTGTGGATTGTGGCATCAAGGTGGCGCCGAGGGTGGGTCGAGGGCGTGACTTCCGGCCAGCCCTGATATTTTAGCAGCCTCTCCTTACTCGTCTTTTCCAATGATTGGAGGCTCTTTCAGTGTCAGGGGAATGAGGTCTGTTATTTATACTGTTTTTGGCATATCGAGTATGCCACAGGGAGTTTGCCAGCCTCTACCATGCAGGCTGGATACTCTCGGTAGCTTGCTGGGCTCTCCGAGAGGCATTGGGTAGTGGAGGTCAGTTGCTGGGGCTGGGTCCCTTGGGGTAGGGAGGGCTCCTGTTTTTAGAGGGGGTGCACCCAGTGATGTTCAGGGATTACTCTTGGCTCTGTGCTTAAAAAATTACTTCTGGCAGTGCTTGGAGGACCATATGGGGTGCTGGGGAATGAACCCAGGGTGGCCACGTGTGGCCAAGTGCCTTCACTGCTGTACTATCTGTCTGTCCCTTTTCAGAGATTTTTAACTTATGATCTTCCAATAAGTTATACTTATATAATAAGTTATAACTTATTATGATATATTCACATTTAATATGGTTACTAGTATTCGACCTATTATTACTGTTCTCTATAAATCATGCTTACTCATTAAATACTTCTTCCTGATTCTATTAGATTAAAAGAATATTCTTTCAAGTTTTCCACTAAACAATTGGACATTGCGTCTCTACATAGGGCAAAGGGGCAGAACAGGAATGTTGTTGCTATTGTATCTAGTCCCCTTCGTTACCATGTGTTATTAGAATGTGTTTCTTCATTCTTAGGATAAGGAGAAAATGAAATCTTTCAGTTAGACCATTCCGAGTTCAGTGCACATGCTTCTCCTGTGTTGAATTCTCTGGCAACGTGATTGTATATTTTGATAGTATAGCACTGTAGCACTGTCATCCCATTGTTCACTGATTTGCGCGAGTAGGTTTGGGGTCCCCCCTGCGGGCATCATCCTGTCCCGCAGGGAGGACCTTTCGTGGGGCTAAGGAGGGGACGCAACCGAACAAAGAGACGCAGACCAGAAGGAGGAGGAGGAGGAGAGAGAGTTTATTCACAGCAGTTACAATACTTATACCTCTTGGTGGGAGGGGGTGGTATGCATGCTTGGACCCCCATAGGAACAATAGTAAAATGCAGATCAGGCATGGGCGTTGGGCAGATCAGGCATGGGCGTTGGCTAGTGAGAGAGGCATGGAGAACTGATAGATCAGTAAGGTCAGCAGTGGTGACCTTGTTACAGGAATCCCAAGTAAGCCTCCCCTTGACTAGAGGATAAGAGCCAGGCTTGTAAAATGGCTCCCTACATCTCCCCCTGTTTTGTTTTAAATTAAATGTGGTCAGGGGAGCCATTGTCCAGTATCCCTTGTGACACAAACCCGAAAGCATGAAAGTACACACCTCAAGGGGGGAGATGCGGGCGACACATGTGCTCGGGCACCACATGTGCTCGGCCACATGGGCACAAGCAGCACATGGGCTCAGGCAGCATATGCGTGCCCTTCCTTTGTTCAAGGTGGCCTTTATAGGGTTTCTTCAACCTGCCCCCACGTGGGGCTTCTTCCCAGGTAAGAGTCCGTTGCTAAGGAGGTTACCAGGGAGGTTGGGAGTGGTGACAGTCTTCTTTAGGCTGGATCACATTTTAATCAGATTAAGGGAGAGGTTGACGGAATTTGAGGAACTTCATGGGGAGGGGTCCAACCTCCTCAGGGTCCCTAAAGGTCTTATCAGGTCTGTTTTCTGTATCCACAGGGTGGGTCAGTCTCAGGATTCTCCTTCCTGGAGACTTTATTAATCTGTTTCATTGCCAAGGGCCTTTCCCTATCTACCTGCCTACATCATATTCCTCCCTAGAGATTTCACCACCTTAAATCTTTAAGGGGAAAATGTCGGTGATCCATCTTCTGAAGCTACTTCATGCTGACAGAGGGGCACAGACCCTGCCTGGACAAGGGGTGAAAACTCAAGCTACCTTAGTTTTAGTGGGCCCCAGGCAATGAACTGGTTGGGTTCCTGAAGTTATCTGAAAGAAAAGATCAGATCAATTAGACTGAGGGATGGCACTTTGAAATGATTAGACTCTGGAGATGTGGAAGGTCTTTTCTGACCTAGTAAGGACAAAATAGTTTGCTGTCTTAGGAAACATAAGAGTTAAAGCAACAGAAACCAAAGCAACATAATGCCATACCCATTTCTGTCATAAAAACAATGGAAAAGAAAAACTGCTTCACCCATGGTTGATAGAAAATTACTTTCTATGTCCAGATTTTTCTAGTGGCCTAGAAGTACCACGCCACTTCTCAGGTTGGAAAAGCTACCCATCCACTGAAGCTATCAATTAGAACCAATAGATATTTATACCTTGAATGAGTGTTTGATCATTTGCATGTCAAGCTGCCAATCCTTTCCTTAGTGAGTTCCTTGATGCTGAACAAGTGTTAGGAAAGGAAGCTCAGAATTTCCACTAGGTTCATTAATGAAACAGAAAGCACAGTTCTGAGTTCCTTCTCATGAAAGATGGCTTTCAGACTAGTGATAGCAAGTTCAACATTGAGTCCCAAAGACTAGGCTGCTTACTTTACAGTCAGCAAAACACATTTTACCTGAATTACCCAGAAGGGATACCTTTTAGATCAAGATTAGAATACATTTACTAGATCACTCTGTAGAATTTGAATCTGATTCTTTAAAAGGCAAATTACAGAAACATGGTTTTCTCTCCACCTTCATTTTAAAATTTGCCCGATGGCTTAACAAGTCTGACTTGTTCTTCTGCATAAACACAGCAAGATTGGAGAACTCTCCATTTTGGGCTTACCCCATTATTTACTGAGAAGTCCTGGGGGTTGGGCTAAAGACAGGAGGCACACCAATAACGGCATTAATCTTATGTGGCACGTCAGAGTTACCCAGGCCTGGACATCAATGTCCCACGATGAACTGGATGGTCTCGAGCTTTCAGGTTGAACTGGAGGTGGCCTTTTCCGTAGATGCATCCGGGCAGAAAGGAGTCCATCCCCTCCCTTTTTCAGGGCTGGGAGAGATCCTGGTTTCCAGGGTTTTTCTTGATGCTGAGTAGGCCCAGATTGTGTCAGTCACACAGATTCCCGGATTTCTCATTTTCCATAGCAGTGATGATTTCCATTCTTTCCTTAAGCCAACTGGCCTCTAGGGTCTCCCTGAGGTTTGTAGGGTACTTGAAACAGTACCTGTTAAATACCTGCTCCTGTCATTTAGACCAATCCCTTGACTCTTTCCCTGAAAGAGGGCTTTGGGGTCCCATAATTGATTTTCCTGTCTGCATGAGGGGTAGACCCTATTACAGAGAGGAAAGACTTTTGTCTGGATTTATGCAAACCAACATAGTGCCATGAAGCATCAAAAACATACCGAAGGTACAAAGAAGAGAAAAACATTTCACTTTACTCGCAGTGAGATGCAACACACCCACTTGTTGTAGTTCCTAGCCAAAGAATCTAAAATCTGTAGAGAAAGTGTACAATTTAACATCATATTTAACCCATTTAATCCCATGTTGAAAACCTTGACTTCCCATTAATAAGAGCACTGTACTGGGAGTCCAGTGTACAGTTAAACATGTCTAATTCATTTAATCCCATTTGAAAAACCCTTGATTTTCTGCAACTTTTGAAGAATTCAATTATCTAAGAGCACTGTAACAGGAGTTCCAGACAATCCATTCAATATCTTTTCCATAGATCCTACCAAAAACATACTAGAACAATTCTGCATGTAATTTAAAGAGTTTCTTAAAACAGTGATCAGTTTCTTTCCTTCAAACACAACCTCAAACCTTCTACACTTTCCTTTATATTCATTCTGTCCTGTAACTTTCCTTCAACCCATTTCAAAATCAACTTCACTTTAACAGGATTTCTTTCCTTTTTCCAATTGAAGATATCTGCATCCGTTATCTTTCTGACTTAAGACATACATCTGTATCCCTTATAGTCGTCCCACAAATTTAAACTCTTATTTTACTGAACTCAGTACAACATGATTTCCCAAATTTGGACACTAATTTTCAATCATCTCATTTAACACGACAAAACTACTCTGCCATACCATTTCAAAAGAATTATCAGTTCTACAGATATTCAAAAAGGTTTAGAAAGTTCTTACAACATATATTCACTTGGCAAAAGTTCACTTCACATTAGAAATTAACCAGGAGACATCTTAGAATTCTGATTTCTAGGAAAACACAAATATAAAGATAAAAACACTCATAGGTTACCATAAAACATTAAGGACCTCATACTTGTGTACGAAGGTCTCTGATGGTCAGGAATAGGTTGGTACCTGGTGACAAAGCTTTGCAATGAATAAAGTTATCAGAATAATAACATGCATTTTCATGTACTGGACAGATTGATTTAACAATAGTCAGTAAAAGTTCCCACATTTTCTACGAAATTCTCCATTCTTATCTCAAACTTTAACCAAGGCCCAATACTATGGCTTTAGACACCTGAGATTAATCTATTATATTCTTTGCTAAGTATCAATAGAAATTTTAGTTACCGAAAGTCTCAGATCAAATAAAACACTTGTAGAATAAATTTTGCAACCAATTTTATAACTCTAGAAACTCATATTTTAACTAAACCCATTACTCTTCGAACTTGTTTTTAACCGCAACTATTTCAGCTCACATTCTAATAATCCAATATAGATGCATATGTACATTTACACAACGGCATAACCTTTAAACCATCAATTTTTATGAAACATGAGTAAACCTTCTTTGGCTTAAGTTCAATAGTTCTTGTACCTTGTGGGGTAATCAGGGGCCCGAGAATGGGACCTGGTAGCTGGGAAGGCAGCCATGGGTTTTAAAGCTAGAATGTGGCGGGGTGAAGGAGAGACAGAGCTTTTCCTGCTAGGTCCTTGAGAGACGCTAGGTCCTCGAGAGAGGGTAGAAGGCTGCAGGGCACTCACTAGTTCCTTATCCAGCTGCCTTACTTGAGTCAAAAGTTGGACATATTCCTGCTTCTGTTGGAGAACTGCGCGTAAGGCGGCAGTGTCCCGGGCAAGCTGGCGGACTGCCTCACTGGCATCATATGGGGAATTAAAAAAGGCAGTGGCATGGGACAGATAAGGGGGTGGCTGTTTTCCCGATGGGGGCCAAAGGGCTGAGGGCTGATACCTCGCCACCTCATCTTCCAGGATAGCCCCATCCTCCGGGGGCAGGGATTCGGATTCTGTAGGAGAGGGATCAGAGATGCCAGAAATCACAGGATAAAGTCTCGGAGGCACCTCCGCATGGGAGGGCTCAGGTAGGGGAGCAGGATGGTCAGTCTATGGTAGTAGAATTTGAGGAGTCAGCCCCCTGCATGGGGGTGGCCTCATCCCCACAAACTGAGGGAGCCTTGGAAAGAGAGGATAAGCAGGCCATAAAGCAAGTGAAAAGAAAGGGTCACTGGTAGGCTGTTTCTGCCAACTCGACAGAAATGAAAACACAGAAGAAAGGGATTCAAGCCTTCCACCAGTGGCTGCTTCACTGGTAGACTGTTTCTGCCAACTTGACAGAAATGAAAACACAGGACAAAGGGATTCAAGCCTTCCACCAGTGACTGCTTCACTGGTAGGCTGTCTCTGCCAACTCGACAGAAATGAAAACACAGGACAAAGGGATTTGACCTTCCACCAGTGACTGTCTTCACTGGGAGGTAGTTTCTGCCAACTCGACAGAAATGAAAGTACAGAAAGGAAAGGGTCACTGGCAGGCTGTTTCTCTAACTCGACGGAAATGAAAGAACAAAAGGCACAAGAAGGGGGCAGGGGGGGATGGGGACACTCATAACAAACCACTCAGATGCATGTCTGGCCGGTGAGGAACTTAGCCATAGTGGATCAGCCTGAGAGGTGACTTGCGGCCGGTGTCTAAACCAGCACCACCCTAGACCATATGTTCCTCGTGGAATCGCAGACAGCCCAATCGGACTCCGTAACCTTAAAGGGATCTTAAGGATGCCAAGTCGTGTAGCCACAGACTCAGTACAAGGACGAGGACGTACAAGACTGCACAATCACTCACACATACACACAAGACAAGGGAATTCAAGCCTTTCGGCCACTGACCATCTCGTCCTTAACACGAGACTGTATTCGAGCCCGGTCCCATACCAGGGTGTGCGCCAAGAGAGAGGCGACCCTCAGAGACACTCACTTTTCCGTGAATTCGTCGGCTGACATGAACTTGACCGGGCGTTCGGTGGTCCCCTAGTGCCCCACGCTGGGCGCCAGATGTGGGGTCCCTCCAGCGGGCGTCATCCTGTCCCGCAGGGAGGACCTTTCGTGGGGCTAAGGAGGGGACGCAACCGAACGAAGAGACGCAGAGCCAGAAGGAAGAGGAGGAGAGAGAGTTTATTCACAGCAGTTACAATACTTATACCTCTTGGTGGGAGGGGGTGGTATGCATGCTTGGACCCCCATAGGAACAATAGTAAAATGCAGATCAGGCATGGGCGTTGGGCAGATCAGGCATGGGCGTTGGCTAGTGAGAGAGGAATGGAGAACTGATAAGATCAGTAAGGTCAGCAGTGGTGACCTTGTTACAGGAATCCCAAGTAAGCCTCCACTGGACTAGAGGATAAGAGCCAGGCTTGCAAAATGGCTCCCTATAAGTAGGCACCAGGACCATCTCCATTGAGAGACTTGTTACTGTTTCTGGCATATTGAACATGCCACGGGTAACTTGCCAGGTTGTGCCGAGCAGGCGGGATACTCTCAATAGCATGCCGGGTTCTCCGAGAGAGACAAAGGAACCGAAACAAAGTCGGCCTCGAGCAAGGCAAACGCCCTACCTGCTGTGCTATTGCTCCAGCACATTGACGGTATAGTGTTCAGAAAGTCTGTGGGCTAAAGAAGGAGCTGCACTATAAATATTTTTCAGGGAATTTTTTTCTAAACTAAAGTTGTTCAGGATGATTGTTATAGACATTCAACAGTCCAACACTAATCCTACCAATATTGCACCTTCCCACCCCTTAATCTCCAATTTTCTGAACCACCCTTTAAGCCTGCCCCTATACTGGGCCTCAAATACTGTATTGTATATTGCTTGTTATCAACAATTGGCTACAAGAATGATCAAAAAATGTTTTCTTGGAAAAGAGCCAGTAAGTCTTTGTATAGAGATTACTAAGACGCTGTTCCAGAATAAGACTGTGCTTGTGTTTTGTTATTCAAGATCGAATACTGTCTACATTCCATCCCATCTGGCCTGGTGTGCCGCTTTTGGTTTATCCTTCTTGTAGAGTTTGAGATGTGATACAGGAGGTGATGCAGCTGAAGTTAAATCATAGCTGAGGCAACTCTGGGGCATGTGCAAAGCTGCTGGGGCCACAGGAAGCAGGGGGAGGCAGCCCGAACCCTACAGGGAATCTTTTGACTTTGGGAAATGAAATACAATCCCTGTATCATTTATGTCCATTTCAAGTAAAACTATGCTCATCAATTGTGGGAAAATGCAAAATCAGATGGAGCTGGAAGTTCAGGTGCCAAGGCAAAGGGCTGCTGGCTGGAGGACTCGCCCTTCTCTGGCCAGTTGAGCCTAGCCCCAGTGCACACGGAGCACGCTTCTCCCTCTGGAACCACCCTATGGCGGTTTATACTGCATCAGTGATGGAGGGGATGAGGACTGAGGTAAAGGGGGTGAAGCAGAAGCACAGATGACTTCGTGCGACACTGTAAATGTGACTCTGGATAACTCTTGAACGCAGTACTTTTTAGTTGATGTGCATTACAACGCATTTCAAATTTCCAGAGTTGCACCCAGAGGTGCGTGGCACACTCGAGAGGGCTCAGATACCTGCTGCCCCAGCCGTGAGCAGAGTCCCTGCAGGATCCAAAGTTCCACCCTCCTGGGTGCACCAGTGAAGGGAAATGGAGGGTCAGCAGCATCGTCTCCTCCTCCCCACCTCAGGTTCATGCGCAGAGGGGTGGAGTTGGAGGGACAATTAGCAGGAGCCCTAACAAGGCACGGGGGACACAGCCCGAGGAGCATCAAGCACGGGGTAAATTGGGCTCTGCCAGGTCCTAGGATGCTCTTGGGGGACTGACCTTCCTCTTCAACCTCGGGGGAACTGCACCATACTCACACATCTCCACAGTCAGAGGGGTACAACAGGAGAGTGGGAGCTGAGCCGTGCACAGAGAGAGAGAAGAGGCAGGGCTCGGCAGCTCAGACTTCTGTGTGACCTCGGGGTTGTGACGGTGCTGCTCTGGGCTCAGTTCAATGGTGTGAAGGATGTAAACCAAATAAAACATGAAGAAGTGATAGCGATGAGTGTCTAAGTTCGTGAGAGGACCCAACTCTTGCGTGGCCGAGTTGAAGAGTGTTGCAATAGGATGACAGGGAAGGCTGAATTTGTCTCCAAACCTCTTCCTCCTATACATGGATGCACTGCTGCATGAATCAGAGTAAGATCGAAGCCGCCCACGTACCAGGTCATGCACAAGGTTGGTGGGGAGCAGGCAGTAGCCGTTGGCTCTAGTCCCAGGCAGAATTTCAATAGTGGAGAAGCTTGCTATTTCATTTGATTGTGTCCATGGAGAGATGAGGTCAAAGAATAAGACACTGATGGGGCTGGAGCAATAGCACAGCGGGTAGGGCATTTGCCTTGCACGTGGCCGACCCAGGTTCGAATCCCAGCATCCCATATGGTCCCCTGAGCACCGCCAGGTGTAATTCCTGAGTGCAGAGCCAGGAGTAACCCCTGTGCATCGCCAGGTGTGACCCAAAAAGCAAAAAAAAAAAAAGAATAAGACACTGAGCCCAGGAAAGCAGAGAAGAGGCAAATGGGCAGTGGCAGGGGTGAGGTGGATGTGTGTGAGCTGGGGAGGAGAGGGGCATCGGAAGGAGTGGGGGGCCAGGTAAAGCATGAGGTGCAGGGTGTGGGGCCGCCCTTGCACCTTCTCTGGGAGAGGAGGGGGACCTGGACCTTGTTCTCAGCTCTAGGACAGGAGGAGGAGGGTGATTGACTGGTGGGTGAGGACGAGTGTCCGGAAGAAAGCTGGGCCCTCAGGAGGGGAACAGCCAACACTGTCCATGACCCAAGTATCAGGGCGGGTCCCGAGTTTACAACCAACCCATGTAATAGCCTTCTCCATCTATCTTCCTCTTCCTTCTCTCTCATTTACCCCGCTCTCCCTTCCAAATAGTTCAGGGTGGGTTGAAATCTAAAACTATGTGTTGTCTAGTTTAGATATTCAGAAAATACAGATCATAGTTCAGACTAGAACGTGGCTCATGTCCATGTTTAAAATATGAAGCAAACATCCTGTGCCTTTCCCACCTGCTTCTATTTGCCTGTCTCCCTCCTCCTTCCACTTGGCTCTTCCACTTCCTCTCTCTCTCTTCATCAGCCCTGTCTCTCCCATCCACCATCTCTCGCTCCCTCCCTAACCCATTTTGTCCCTTTTTCAAAGTATTGCACATTGCCGGTTATGGGAAATCCCTGAGGTATAGCCAGGTGGCTCGTACCCTACCCTTGACAAAGCTGAGCTCAGGAGTGACCAGTGAAGGACAGATTCAGTGTGATTCAGGATTGTGGTGTGGAATCCTTGGGTCGCTAGTTGATGTCCATAAACATTACGGGGCATCTGAGGTGGAGGCTGGATGGTGTGTGAATGTGGACTATTGTATAACTAGGATGTAAACTCTTAGGAGAGAGTGTGGGGAAATGATGAACAACCGAATTAATCCAGGGGTTATAGATAGCTCACCATGAACACCTGATCTGGGTCAGCACCTGGGACAGCACCCTGAACCCTTTCTCATTGATCCAGGAGTCATGGAGGCAGGAAACCTCACCCAGTTCTCTGAGTTCCTCCTCCTGGGCCTCTCCGAGGACCCCCGGGAGCAGCAGCTGCTCTTCATTCTCTTCCTGGTTATGTACCTGATCACGGTGCTGGGCAACCTGCTCATCGTCCTGGCCATTGTCACCGACGCCCGGCTCCACACCCCCATGTACTTCTTCCTGGCCAACCTGGCCTTCGTGGACATCTGCTTCACCTCCACCACCATCCCCAAGATGCTGGTCAACCACGTCTCGGGGCACAGGGGCATTCCGTATGCCGGCTGCCTCACCCAGACGTTCTTCTTCATCTTGTTTGTTACTCTTGACTGCTTCCTGCTGGGTGTCATGGCCTATGACCGCTATGAGGCCATCTGCCACCCTCTGCACTATGCCATGTCTGTGACACCCCAGGTCTGCAACCTCCTGGTGGGGGCATCCTGGGCCACATCATTCGGGAATTCCTTGGTTCACATCATACTATTGAACCGTCTCTCATTCTGCACCCACAACCAGGTGCAAAATTTCTTCTGTGAACTCAGCACTCTGCTAAACTTGGCATGCTCCGACACTCTCCTCAACAATGTCGTGGTGAACTATGAGGGTTCCTTGTTGGTCCTCCTCCCTTTCATAGGCATCTGGATCTCATATTCACTCATCTTCTCGACCGTAATGCGAATCCCATCCAAGACAGGCCGGCAGAAGGCCTTTTCCACTTGCAGCTCCCACCTCTCTGTGGTATGTCTCTTCTACGGGACCATCATCGGGGTGTATTTTACCCCCTCCTCCTCCAAAGAGACCCAGGGGAAAACAGTGGCTGCAGTAATGTACACCGTGGTCACACCTATGATGAATCCCTTTATCTACAGCCTCCGTAACAAGGACATGAAGGGTGCGTTCAGGTCCCTTCTCAGTAGGAAGACTGTTTTTACTCAGCGATAAGAGAAATGTACATAACATAGTTCCAATATGTTTTGCATGTCCTAAATTCCATTCTCAGTCCTCTTTAATAATCTCTTTTTATAACTTTATAACAGTAAGTTTTTCCATTTCCTTTCCTTTAAGAGATATTCATTGAGAGATATTCATGTCAACCAAAAATTTTAGAATTGCTAGTACCAAAAAAGAAACAAAACTATGAGCTTAGGGCTCTGGAGATACAGGTGGGAAGCTGTAAATGCTCCAGGAAAATGTTCTGTGATGAAATGCTGATGCTCAAGTCTATCATTCAAGCAGGTGCCGGTGAAATGGCTCTGAACAAGAAACCCAAATGCTAGACTCAAAAACCTGAGAATTTTTAGACCTTACACTGGCTCTTTGTTGCTATTGTCAACATAGAACCTTAAAAAATAATGTTCTGGGGCTTGAGCAATAGTACAGCAGATAAAGTGTTTGCCCTGCACTCTGCCGACCCAGGTTCAATTCCCAGCATCTGATATGGTCCCCTGAGCACCGCCAGGGATAATTCCTGAGTGCAGAGCCAGGAGTAACCCCTTTGCATCGCCAGGTGTGACCAACAAAGAAAATAATGTTCGCCCCACCAACGTTTTTCATATTCATTTATTTCTATAAAGCATCTTAAAATTTATTCTGCAGACTACATTCTTCCATCTACTTTATGGGAAGCACTGATGCATTTGTTTCACACTTTAGTGGCAGCAGAACAGTTGTCCTGAGTTGGAGCTAGCATTTCTAGCATTTCTGCCTCCCTAGATTAGCTCCCTGTTTTCTCTATTTTGATATGTATGACACCATTTCTAAGGTCCACAGGAGTAGACATAAGTTTATATCTCCATTATTATTTCCCCTTTGTAAAGAGTGAAGTTCTGATGGGAAACATCACAGACAGACCCAAAGTCAGTCCAAACCCGGGTGAAGACAGATATTCCTGAACTGCTGTCTAGGTGGGACGCAGCACAAGGTGACACTCAAGAAGCGACTTAGGAGTGAGCCAAGAACCAGTGAGCAGAACCGCTGCATTTCAGTCACCTGCGGTCAGCAGGTTCCGCCCATGCCCAGGCTGTCCCTCCCTCGGGCAGCACCTGATCTGCTGTCAGAGAGGAGAGCCAGTCAGCAGACACCCAAGTTTCCCCACCCAAGAGACTCCGTTTCCCCTCCATTCACATGTGCTCACTTGCGCAGCACACAGACTGGTTTCATGTAACAGGTGTTGGGAAGGCTCAGACACAGAAGCGTGAGGATACTGGGTGGTTACAACCAGAATGTGGTAGAGGGCTGTGCTCATGCGTGTGACTGGGTGAAGGGGATGTCAGCCAGCACAATGCGACAGAGGGAAATCCCAGAGTTCTTGGGGCGAGGACACAGACCGGTGCCCAGATGGTCGATGTGGGGGGTCAGTAGACAGAGTCCAAAAATTCCCAGGCACTGAGCCAGGAGCAAGGATAACGGTCAACTGGGCTCTGCTCTGTTCTTGGGGTGCTCACAAGGGCAGAGACACGCTTACTCCACTCAGCTGTGGATGCTCCCAGCAAATTGCTTCACTGCAGGCTTGATGGGCAGAGACAGCTGGCACAGGTGAGTGGGAGAGGGCCAGGCATGGGGGCAGGGAACAGGTAGCACCTGTTATTGCTGTGTGACAAGGGAAGGCCGTGTGTGGTCTTTCCACCTCGGCACCCACCAATCCTCGGTGACCCTGTTCTACAGGACCCTCACCTGGGTATATTTCAGCCCCATGTCCTCCCACACGGCCCAGAAGGACCCAGTGGCTGTGGTGATGTACACTGTGGTCACCCCCATGATGAACCCCTTCATCTACAGCCTCCAAGAACAAGGACATGAAGGGCGCCTTGGCGGCCCTGGTCAGCAGGAAGTCAGGTTTTTCTCAGTAACCAGAGCACTGGACATGCCAGTGGCCATCAACACTTCCAGGCTGTCCTGAACTCCCTACAAGGCTGCTCTGGAATTTTCTCTTGGATCACTTTAGTGCCTCAGTCGTTGGTTCATCAGAAGCCAGAGGCTTGCTCGGCAAACAAGAGCATTTGTTCTCTTCGGAGTAAGGACAGTTGGGGTCGCCTGATAGCGTCTTGTGTCCTCCCTGCATTGTCTCCTAATTGCTCGCCACAGCAGCAGCCCTGAATCACACAGGGACTCCTGCCGCTCCCAGTCAGGCAGAGAGAGTTGGGCCAGGCTGACTTCCCCGCTGGCACCTGGGCTGACACAGGGACGGTCCCAGCATCACGGTCGGCATCACCTGCTCAACATGCGTCACTAAGCTGTATGTCCAACATGCGTGTTCTGTGGGGCAGCACCTTTGCCACAGACACTCCATCTGCTCTGTGCTGTCTGTTGTTCCGCTGTGTGATGCCAATGCCGAGTCGTGAGAACTGGTGCTGAAAGGGTCAATAACCAACCAGACGGGAATACTCTATTAGACTCCTAGAATTTCCCTACTGAAATGTCGTGGCTGGGGTGGCCCAAGAACACCCATAATGTTGTTCCTGGAAAGCCGTCAGATGACCTCTCATGGCAAATAGTGTCGGGTATATGTCCTAAGATAGTGATGGAATATTGTTTCTATTCTGTGACTACAACAATAAACTTTATCCACATTCTCTCTCTCCTAAAATAGCACATTCTTGCTGGCAGAACTTTGCACACTTCTTTCACTAGAGCTATGGGGCTGGATTATGGGAGATGGTGTGTGTGATGGTGGGCTCTACCGTGGATCTCTTGGGGCTGGAGTGATAGATAGTACAGCGGGTACGGCACTTGCCTTGCATGCAGCTGACCAGCTTTCAATCCTTGCTCGCACTTGCCTTGCATGCAGCTGACCAGCTTTCAATCCTTGCTCGGCATCCATTTGGTTCCCAGAGCACGCCAGGAGCAATTCCTGAGGGCAGAACCAGGAGGAACCCATTAGCATCGCCAAGCGTGACCCATGTGGGCCCTCTTTCAGGCTCAGAGGCTGTCTTAGTCCCCACAGGTAGCAGAGCTCAGGGAGCATATACAGTGCCTGGGACAGAACGGGGGCAGTGGGGGCTGGTAGCATGCGAGTCCAGTGCCTTTATCACCCCCCTCGTCCGTCGTTGCCATTAGTTTCCAGCCAGAATTCAGGGAAACGGGGCTGGTTGGGGTGAAGTCGATGGTGCTGCATCTCATGAATATCCTAAATGCTGTCGACTCTTCTATTTTAAATGGTGACAATTATGATCTATGCGTAAAAATCACAGTTAAACTAACTCACTCCTCCAGGCACCAGCAGGTGTTAGCCACAGAGGTCAGCAGGCCTGATAGGGGGACACATCCTTCCAGTACCCAAGGCACCTACAGCTAGGCCCAGAGCACTGGGACATCCCAGAGTCAGACACACTCATCGCTGTGCCCAGGGCATGTGCCCCGATGGGTTTGGAGGCCTGTTAGTGCCCAACAAGATCATGAGGATGAGTCTGTGGACACTACCATGGAAAGCAGGAAGCAGAACCAGGACCTCACATTGCACCAAGTGGACGAACCTAAGCTTGTGAGTTCAATTGATCTGAAAAAGGCCAAACTGACCCTCTGCAGACAGCAAGTTACCCTTCTCACATATCTCAGACCTAGCTAACCTTTAGATGTAATCATCCTCTCCTATTTATCACAGACCCCAGGTGTGAGGAAGTCATGACTTATGGACCCTAGTGCTAGACCATGTTTTCTTCTCCAGAAATTGTAACTATTTGCCTCCTAAACAGGGCAAAACAATATATACTTTGATACATGCTCATCCTGTACCTCCATTTCCTTGTTTTGATTCTTCCTACTCTGTTGAATTTCACTGGAAGTGATTATAATAAGCCATCAAATAAAAGGAGGCTGAGAGAGTCCTGTGCTGCTCTGTGAAAAATAATTTCTCTCGCATTCCTTGTCTGAGCACCTCAGACAGCCTAACCAAACGTTCCCTCAACATCTTGCACCCAAACATGGGCCCGAAGGTAAGGACCGGTACGAGAGAAACCGAGAGGGAAATCGTTGCACTGAGCTTGCATAGCCTCTTGGCATATCGGAGGAAAAAGGGGGTGATAGGTAAGTCCGTGACGTCGCAGCAGGATGTCTAGATTGACATCCTGAATTCTCTAATAAGAGGAGCAGGTCTGCCTTTGAAGGAACAAATAATGCGACTGCCTCCTTGAGAGGGTACATAAATATTGCTATTGGTTTAAGCCCAGAAATAGAGAACAGTTCAATTTGAAAATGTGGAAAAGAGTAAGAAAGGAATTGCGTCATGTGCATCAGAAAGGGGACTTGATCCCTGCAGAATAATGGGGCGCATACGACGTAATTACCACCACCCTGATTCCTTTCCAGTCCGACTCTGATCCGAGTCGGAAGAGGCTCCTCATCATGTTCTCAGAAAGGATGGTGAGCGTGAATGCAAAATGCACTGCGTGCTTGAGGGTCACTGGTCGGGGAGTGGGGGGAGTCCACACTGCCCCCGGGACACCCTAGGAACAGGACACTGTTTGGTAAGACATCCTGGTCTGGCAGGAGTTAGCAGAACTTTTAATTTTTAACCTGCCTACCTTAAGAACAGGAGTCAAATAGCAGAGATAATATTAGTTCAAGTGTTTCCATATGCTGCTATTTAAAAGTTTAGTGAATGCCAATGGCTTTGTGTATGTGTGTGAAAGCGTGTTTGTAGTGTGAAATTGTTAAAGTGGAAGGATCTAGTGTGACGATTTTATGATTTAACTTAATTTTAAAAGTAAAAACTTTTAAAATTAAGCTAAAAAGTTCAAAGCTATACAAAGTTCAAAACTCACCAGGATGGATCCCCTTTGAATCTATTTTGCTGGCTTTATAGTAACAAAAGCGCTTTTTTGACCCAATTTTAACAAGCAGGAGACAGGCTAGTTAGACTGAGAAACTGGGGGATAATCCCAATCGGCCGATGGGGGATTTTTACCCTGGGGACTGCCCTTCCTTTCCCAGTCCATCAGTTTTTTCCTGGTTCTTGAAGGGTAAGATCGATTGATCAAGTATATATGTGTGCACATGTACATGTGATGTTTGTTGTCTTTTTGTCTGTCTGTGTTGAGTACTCAAATGTTAGACTCAGGTTAAAATCAGATGTAGAAATCCTTAAACCTGGGTAAGCAGCCCCATCTCAGAGGTCAGTGATATACAATCCAACAATTTAAAAGGTTTAGGTGTTTTTGGAACTTGATAGACAAAGATTTAAATAAAGATTACTAATCAGAATGTGGCGCCTACAGAGAAATTGTTATTCTTCTCTAAAATCTCTTATTGGGAAAACATTAATGGTTATTAACAGTTTAAGTTATTTTGAACTTAAGAATATGCTGCTATGAAGGAGAAACTGCAGAATTAGAGCCTGAAACTAAAGTGAAAATTGTTAAAGTATCTGGTATAGAAAGTTCATGATATTAAGTAACTAAGGTATAAGTACTGTTGAAATTAAGGCAAAAGATGTTTTCCTCATGCTTTGTAAAAATTGGTCCAGGTTTTTCTTACACTAGTACATATATATGTATATATATGTATATATATATAATATTTTTGTTTGTTTGCATCTGCATTGCATTAATTTGTTAAAATGAGAGTTGAAATAATTGTATCTAGAAACAGGTTCAAAAGGTACTGGTTTGGTTCAAAACGTAAGTTATAAAACTGGTTGCAAAACTTATTGTACCAGTGTTTTATTTGATCTCTGAGACTCTTGGTAGCTAAAATTTCTAGAGCTAATTATCAAAGAGTTATAATGGATTAATGTTAGATATCATCCTGATAGCCTGAAGTCACCGCATTGTGTCTTTGTAAAAGTTTTAAGAGATAACGGGTTTTCCTGCTGAAATGCCAGACCAGATTCAGAACTTTCTTCTCCTTCCACTCTTTCTCAGCCTTCTGATTCTGATTTCAGTTTTTATTTTTGTTGTTGTTTGTTTGTTTTTGTTGGGGTTGTTTTTTTGTTTTTTTTTTTTTGCTTTTTGGGTCACACCCAGCAGTGCACAGGGGTTACTCCTGGCTCTGCACTCAGGAATTAACTCCTGGCAGTGCTGGGGGATCACATGGGATGCTGGGAATTGAACTGGGTCGGCCATGTGAAAGGCAAACGCCCTACCCGCTGTGCTCCAGCCCCCCCCGATTTCAGTTTTGAAGTTAGTAAGTTAATATCTAAAGTGTTACCAAGTCTTGAATGCCTTTTGATTCCAGAAAACAAAATATGTATTCGTCGTAAAAAGAAATTTAAAGTTTAAAGAATTCTGGCGGGCCTGGGTGGGGGTGGGAGGGTGGGGGGAGGTTTACTGTAGTTCTTGGTGGTGGAATATGTGCACCAGTGAAGGGATGGGTGTTCTAGCTTTGTATAACTGAGACTTAAGCCTGAAAGCTTTTTAACTTTCCACATGGTGATTCAATTAAATAAATAAATATATAAATAAATAAATAAAAATAATTCAAGTCACTGTCATCCCATTGCTCATCGATTTGTTCGAGTGGGCACCAGTAACGTCTTCTCATTGAGAGACTTATTGTTACTGTTTTTGGCATATCCAATACGCACGGGTAGCTTGCCAGGCTCTGCTGTGCGGGCTCGATACTCTTGGTAGCTTGCCGGGCTCTCCGAGAGGGGCGGAGGAATCAAACTTGGGTCAGCCATGTGAAAGGCGAACGCCCAACCGCTGTGCTATCGCTCCAGCCCAATTCAAGTACAAAAATAAAATAAAATAAAGTATTCTGGAAAGAAGAGTTTTTATCTCAAGAATTATGAAAAGAAATAGGAGATAAAACAAAATTGGAAGGAATATTTCACTTTCATACTAAGATATAGACAATCTAAAACTTTGCTCCCTTTCTCTATATTATGTGATTTTCAAGTATTGTTTAAAATACAAGCTTGAACTGCATATATGACTATTTGAATTGTATATTGGAAAGAAAATTAAAAATTGACGTTAAAGTCATCTAATAGAATAAAACACAAAATGCAGTCCATTGTAACTGATGAAGTGGGCAAAGATTAAAGGAATGTGTAGGTTTTACCTATATGAAATATATGAATCTTGTGAGCAATTTAACCCTCTTTCATTTGTTATTTCCTACAGTGTAGAATTCTATATCATAGAATATCATAGGATATTTAATTACGAGCATTGTAAATATTTTGAAAATATATAGGACTAATGTAATGCTTTTTATTATTTATTTATTTATTCATTCATTTATTTATTTTTGCTTTTTGGGTCACACTTGGCGATGCACAGGGGTTACTCCTGGCTCTGCACTCAGGAATTACCTCTGGCGGTGCTCAGGGGACCATATGGGATGCTGGGATTCGAACCCGGCTTGGCCGCGTGCAAGGCAAACGCCCTACCCGCTGTGCTATCACTCCAGCCCCATGTAATGCTTTTTAAAGAGTACTTCAGAGTAACTTAGTCATGGTAAATGAGACAATGATTAGCAAACTTCTTAAGAAATTTTAAAATTATATCTGCAGAATTGATCTAACATTCAGACTCCTATAACGGTGCCACTAGATAATTGGAAATCAAGGTTTTCAATATGGAATAAAATGAGTTAAACATGATGTTGTTAAACTGTATATACTATCTCTACAGAACCTGAAATGCTTCGGTTGCTTTGACTAGGACCAATTTCATAGCAATTTCATAGCAAATTGGTCGAATTTCCAAGAATTCGATGCTCGAAAAACAGTTCTTCCAATAATCTGGAAACAGGTTCAGCCTGTTTGGGTTGAGCAGTGGCCCTTGAGAAAAGAAAAACTTCAGGCTTTGAATTGGTTACAGAGCAGCTTGATTTGGGACACATCATTTCTAGCTCTTGGAATTCACCTGTATTTGTTGTTAAGAGAAGACTGGTAAATGGAGAATGTTAACTGATCTAAGAAATGTTAATGACTGTATGGAACCAAAGGGCCCTTTACAACTGGGCCTGCCTAATTTGGCCATTATTTCCAAAACAGTGGAATATTATTGTAATTGACTTAAAAGATTGTTTTTAAACACCATCCCTTTAAGGAAAGTGGATAGAAAAATAAATTTGCTTTTATTGTGCCTTCCTTAAATAATGAAACTTCTGCTAAAAGAATAAGTGGACTGTTTTGCCCCAAGGGATGATTAACAGTCCCATGATGTGTCAATATTTTGTTAATCAACCATTGGATGTAATAAGGGCACAGTACCCTGAAGTCAAAATTATTCACTATATGGGAGATGAGACCCAGAGCGGCCGCCCACGAACAGCTTCTCCGCTCCTGAGTGGCCATGATCCCAGAGGCACACAAACCAATCTCGGAACCCAGCGGCTTCTGGCAGAAATCCCTCTGGACTTAATTACTAAAATACCAGAAATCCAATTCACGTGGCTGAGACGTCATATGCTCTTTGTTATCAGCAATAGAAAACAAATTATCTAATGATGCCTTTTCTGCAGGTCTGATTGGTGGGGGAAAATTCCAAATAATAATAGTGGGTCTTCTGTCGAAAATCTGAATGTAATCGAAGTAAAGAGAGTAAAGAGAAAACTATCTGCCACACAGGCCGGGGTTGGGGTTATATGGGGGGTATACTGGGGTTCTTGGTGGTGGAACATGTGCACTGGGAAGAAATGTGTGTATGACTGAGACTTAAACCTGAAAGCTTTGTAACTGTTCTCATAGTGATTAAAAAAAATTATTCACTATATGGACGATATTCTAATCACTGCTGCACTTCAGACAAATTTGCAGAAAGTTTATGAAGCTGTAACTTACAAATTAGAGTCATGGGGTTTAAAAATTGCACAGGACAAAATTCAACGTCAGGTTCCTTGGGAATTTTTGGGACAAATAATATGAGAGAGTAAATTACACCTCAAAAAGTCCAAATTTGGAGTGACAAGTTAAAAACTTTACTTGATTTTCTAAAACTATTGTGAAATATAAATTGCCTATGGCCTTTTCTGGGCATTCCTATTTAGGCCCTACAAAACTTGTTGCATACATTGGCTATTCCTCTTTAAACAGCCCATGGCAACTCAGCCTGACAGCTGACGGAGAATTGAAACTAATTGAGGAAATTGTTAATAAGGCTCAGCTAAACAGAATTGATTTTTTAGAAAATTTAAATCTGATAGTGTTGCATACTTCACATTCTCCCACTGGGATTATGATATAAGAAACTAATATTGCAGAATGGAGTTTTTTACATAACAAGCCTACTAGAAAATTTGTTACTTACGTGTATAAAATATCTTAAACAATTCTCAAAGAAGAAAAAGAACTAAACAATATATTACTCATTTGTTAGGAGCATTTGTTGTTATGAGCATTCCTAAAACCATGAAAACTGATAATGTGCTTGCTTATAAACTTCCGCAAAAATGCGTGTTTTTTCTCTGCTTATGGTATCAGTCATATTACAGGAATTCCTTATAATAGTATAGGACAAGCCATTATTGAACGGGCAAATCTCTCACTTAAAGACATGTTACTTAAACAAAAAGGGGTATATATGGATTCTCCCAGACAGCAGTATGCAGAGCACTGTTTACTTTAAATTTTTTGAACCGCTGCAGAAAAACAGATAACAGCTGCAGAAAAACATTGGGAAGTTAAAAATAGTTCAGAAGAAACAAGTTATAATATAACCAGAAATAATTCAATAAGACTATTCAGAGATGTAAAGTCTTTTACAAGGACCCAGTCTCTAGAAATTAGATGCCAGGTCAGGTAGAAAGGTGGGGGCAAGGTTTTGCTTTTATTTCCACAAATAAGGAATGCTTTTGGTGTCTGACCAAAAAACTCAAGCTTCTCCATAAATCACAAGAGATGGAAAATGAAAAGACTGCAGGATGGGATAAGGAGGCTCCAGCTCAGTCATCAGGCTCCAGGATCAAAACGGAACTCCTCCAGGCAGAAGTCTTCCGGCAACACTGCAAGCAGCAATGCCCACATGGGGAAACAGAAAAGCCCTGACCCGCTGTGCTGAAGAGGTTTACATAACACTAACACGAAGAAAACTCCTGAAGCTCTTTTTTTTGGCCATCATATCTCTCCTGACATTACAGGAAAGTGCCTCTCCTCAAAAACCTAACTTATTGGGCTTTTTTAGTAAAGGGCGATCTTGGCAGTGTGGCCAAAGTAAGAACGGCACTAGCACAACAGAAATTTAACCTACCCTGTCTTAGTTTGTGTGTCTCTTCCTTATGTAATGTTGAGTAGTATTCCATGCATATTTACACTGACTCATCTATGAAGTGTTAGAAAGAGGAAGTTTCTATTTTCACAGGGCCCGAGTAGGTGTCTGTATGCTAGTGACTCTTTCTTTACCATGGGAGGAGAGTCCGATAACGGGAGCTCTTCATCAGCTACTCATCCACCTCTCTCTACGGACCAAGAGATTCCTGAATTGAGTCATCGCAATAGTTAGAATCATCACAGTGACAACAACAAAGGTGGTTGCTCATGTGGCTTTAAAATAAGAAAAACCTGGATCATGGAATTCGTCCAGAAATGGCATGAGAACTTTGAAACAACATTATGGACTGCTGAACTGCAGGCTGAATTGGCTGTTGCTTAAAGTGTTATTTTGCTTGGAGACTAGTTAGGTAGTCTCCATCGACAAACGTCTCTGAACTGGGATTGGAATAATACTTTATTTTGTGTAAACCCTGTGCTGTATAATGACATAGAAATTCTGTGGGAAAAAGGTTTAGAAATAATTGTTAATGCATAAAATACTAAATCGAGAAGAATAGAACTCTAAAGTACATTTAAGGCTCACCTTGCTGCTCTGGGGTCTCCAGAAATTTGGCCAAGGATTTTTTCTGATGGTTTGATTTTTCTCAAAACAGCGTTGGCCAGGGACTGGAGCGATAGCACAGTGGGTAGGGCGTTTGCCTTGCACGCGGCCGACCTGGGTTCGATTCCCAGCATCCCATATGGTCCCCTGAGCACCGCCAGAGGTGGTTCCTTAGTGCAGAGCCAGGAGTAACCCAAAAAGAAAAAAAAAAAAACAGCATTGGCCGGACCGGAAGTGCTCTCGGCTTTGTGGTCCCCGCCGTGGCGACTCCCCTTTAGGACAGGTGTGGGGCAGGAAGGGGAACCCTTTGGCCGCGAACTGCAGCCGCAAGCCAGTGGGGGAGGAGTGGGCGGCGGGGGAACGTGTGTTGAACGTTGCACACAGGCTGGTGTGGGGTGTGCGGAAATCGAGTGCCCCGAGCAGTCTCTCTTCCGTATTCATGCTGCACTTCATGGAGGCCTTGCCGCAGAATGACTTGCGGTGCTCTTCATTTCATTTTGAAGGCTGTCTTGATCAGATCACTGCCGTGAGTCAGTACCAAGCGAATAATCACTTCATAACATGGGTTTTAGGTGCTGATGGTAAGTGCTTAAGTGTTTTTTCTTTCACAATACGAGTGACTAGACACTAGTTTTTTGTTGTTGTTGTATTCCAGACAGACTTAGGCTTAGCCTTGACTTTTTCTCTTTATTTATCTTTTTATTCTAGCATATAATGAGGTTGGATACTACTGTTGTTTAACAGTTTACTTTTTCCACCACTCAGCATCTATACTTTTATTTTTTGTTCTTATATAATTAACTTGTTCAATATGATCAACATGTTCAGTATAGGAAAATGAGTGGTCCCAATTTTAAATTTTCAGATAACTGCTTTATATATAGTTTTGTTTTATTTGGTGCCCACACCCAGAAGTTTCAGGACTTACTCCTGCCTGTGTTCAGGGATCACTCCTTGCACGCCTTAGAGACCATGTGGGGTGTGGGGGATTTTTTTTTTTGCTTTTTCGGTCACACCCAGCAATGCACAGGGGTTACTCCTGGTTCTAAACTCAAGAATCACTCCTGGCGGTGCTCAGGGGACCATATGGGATGCTGGGAATCGAACCCAGGTCAGCTGCGTGCAAGGCAAACGCCCTACCCACTGTGCTATTGCTCCAGCCCCGGGGTGTGGGGGGTTGAACATGGTATACAGCATGCAAGGCAGGCATCCCTCTTCTCTCATGTTCTCATTCCAGCCCCAGATAACTACTCTTAAAAAGTGAAAAAAACAGAAGATCTGAGGAGAGTCGAGGAGTTAAGCCCTTGGCTTGCATGTGGCGAGACCCAGTTTTTGTTTGGGGGCCACACCCACAGTGGATAGGTCTTCTGGCTGTGCACTCAGGGATCACTCCTAGGATGCTTGATGACCATATGTGGTGCTGGAGATCCACAAGCAGGGCAAAGCCAGACAGCCCCCTGCACCGCCCCCCAATGTACTGTCATTCCAGCCCCCATGTAGGCATTCTTAAGGGAGGGGGGGGAATGGCAAAAATAAAGGTTTTCTTTTTGAAGTGGAGCGACAGCACAGTGGATAGGGTGTTTGCCTTGCACTCGGCTGACCTGATTTGATTCTTCCGTCCCTCTCGGAGAGCCCGGCAAGCTACTGAGAGTATCCCACCCACACAGCAGAGCCTGGCAAGCTCCCCGTGGTGCATTCGATATGCCAAAAACAGTGACAACAAGTCTCACGATGGAGACTCTACTGGTGCCCGCTCAAGCAAATCAATGAACAACTGGACGACAGTGCTACAGTGCTACAAAACAGCAGGTTGCTGGGAAGATTTGTGAGAATGGGTGTTATGCTATTGTTACTGGCCATTCTGTGTCTGATCTTTCATTTTTTTTTTAAAAAGGGGGAGATGTTGGTGCCCCAACCAAATCATGAAGATGAGTCCGTGTACGCTGCCCTGCAAGTAGGAAGCAGAACCAGAACACCACATTGCACTAAGTAAGTGAGCCTAAGCTTGTGAGTTCAATTGATCTAGAAAAGGTCAAACCGACCCTCTGCGGCCAGCAAGTTCCCCTTCTCACATAGCTCAGATTTAGCTAACCTTTAGATGTAAACATCTTCTCCTATTTATCACAGACCCCAGGTGTTAGGAAGTCGTGACCTATAGAGCCTTGTGCTAGACCATGTTTTTTCCTTGGAAATTGTAGCTGCCTCGTAAACAGGGCAAGACAATGTATACTTTGATACATGCTCATCCTGTACCTTCGTTTCCTTGTTTTGATTCTTCCTACTCTGTTGAATTTTATTGGACGTGATTATAATAAGCCAGGAAATAAAAGGAGACTGAGAAGGCTGCTCTTGGTCACTCTGTGCACTTGGTCACAGGACCTCAGCGAGTCTTGTGCTGCTCTGTGAAAAATAATTTCTCTCGAGTTCCTTGTCTGAGAGCCTCAGACAGCCTAACGAAACGTTCGTACAACAGAGGCCAATCAACAGGCCCCTAACAAGACTCAGGGGACTGAGCTTGCGCGCAGGTGGAGGGTAAATGAGCTCCTGCCACCCCTGTCTGCCTGTGGACTGACAGCGGCCTCACCTCGCTATCAGACCATAATGCTCCAGTGTCCCTGTCTGAACCATCAAAGACACACCTGGCACAGGTGAGTGGGCAGAGGGAGCCCAGGGCTGGGCAGGGGAATAGAGGCAGGGGCTGTGGGGTCTCCAGCCCTTACTGCAGTCTCTCGTCCCCTCAATCATCAATATTACATGAAAGGAATCAAGCAGGAAACACCTCTGTGTGTGAATCCTGTTCATAGATTCCGAATTCTGATACTGCATCACAGCTGACATGGGAACAAGACAGATATGTCTTCCAGCGGGGGTTGGGGGGTTTGTCCCCAACCTGTTTATCCTAGCATGAGGTCGGGTCCTGTGTCTAGAGGAGGGGATGGGTGATCACTTCCTGCTCGTGCCCAGTGCACAGAAAGCGTGAGAAGAGTGTGGAGAGCAGGGCTCCGTGCCACTGCAGGGTGTCAGCGCGGAGGGGCTGGTGCTCCGGCCACAACTCCCTCTCTTCATAGTGTGTCTCTACAGGACCCTCATCGGGGTCACTGGTCATTCCTGTGATGAACCCCTTTATCGACAGCCTCACACCAAGGATATAAAGTGTGCCTTTGGGGCCCTGGTCAGCGGGAAGCCTGTTTTTTCTCAGCGACCATAGAATCGGGACTTCTGAATGTCCCCACTCGTTCATTTTGTGGCATTTGGAACCCTGATTTCTTAAGGCTTGGGGTGCCAGTTTGTGATCACCTGAACAGCAGCCGGGCAGGGTTGAAACCTGCTCTGTGGCTCTACCCAGAAAGCTCCAGATCTCCCCGCCAGCAGCCTGCAGCACCTCACTGCCCGCAGTAAGCAAGCGAGTACACTTTTGTTTTCCCAGTCACAGCTCATCAGGGAGATAATCGAGTTCTGAGGTGCCCCAATTGGTGCTGCTGCCCAGTGATGGCCGGCACCTCACGGGGCTCTAGGCAGAGGCTGCAACCCGCCAGTCTCCTAACTTGTCTCCTTTTGTGAGGACAGCCTGTTTGCAACTTCTGTGTGACTGGAATGCCTGCCTCACTGCTGAGAATCTAGTAACACTGACATTTGAATCGATATGAAGTAATACAAGACTTCATTGTTAGTAAACCCTACCGTGAATACTTAAGTCACTCTCACTGTCACTATCATCCCATTGTTCATCGATTTACTCAAGTGGGTGCCAGTAATGTCTCCATTCATCCCAGCCCTGGGATTTTAGCAGCCTCTCCTTACTTGTCTTTCCCAACGATTGTAGGTTCTCTCAGGGTCTGGGGAATGAGACCTGTTATTGATACTGTATTTGGGATATCGAATGGGATATTCTAGAAAGGGAATAGGCGACCACAATCGACCAAGCTCATCCAGAATCCTTTCTCGCAGCAGAAGGGAATAATGAGAGACCCTGAGCGGCCACAGGGAGTTTGCCAGGCTCTTCCATGTGGGCGGGATACTCTCAGTAGCTTGCCGGGCTCTTTTTATATATATACTTAGATATATATATATCTTTATATATATATTTAGGCAAGACATATATATACACACACATAAATACACATACATATATACACATATATACACATATATATACACACACACATGTTGCAGCAAGGTTTGATTAGACAATCTGAGGCATTACCATTTGCACGCGAAAGAAATACTTTATGGAGGATCACAAAACTGTCTCTGATGTTGTGCTGTGCTGAAGAGCAGCCTGTTCAGCCCCCTTTTATTAACTACCTTGATGTTCTAACCAATGCTATTCAGCCACATAGGCAGAATATGCAAATTAACTTAGTCAACGGAAACAGTATCAAAATCAGTTACATAACCAGAAACAGTCAGTTATAGTAACAGAAAAACAATTTTAACATCCAAGCCTAGCTGGGCCAGAGATTGTGAGATGTTGTACACCAACACACACACATATATATAATTTCCCTTTATAATAATGTGTCAGCCGTGCCGTCCAGGAATATGTTCACTCATGCGTGAGGCTCAGCCCAAGTGTGTGGAAAGTGGCCTGGAGTGTGGCGGTGGTTGGGTAGTGGAGGTCTGCTGCTGGGGCTGTGCCCCTTGGGGTGGAAGGGATCTCACCCGCCCCCCTCTGGGGAGCCCCAAATGAAAACAGCCTGGCGTGGAGTCCCAGTAGCATGGTTATAGGGGCCTCATTTTATGCTCCCTTCTGAGAGAAGCAGTCGTGAGTTCTCGAGGTGGTGGATGAGGAGATTATCTGGTGCTGGCAGGAGGTGGCTTTTTTTTTTGCTTTTTGTGTCACAGCTGGCAATTCACAGGGGTTACTCCTGGCTCTGCACTCAGGAATTACTCCTGGTGGAGCTCAGGGGACCATATGGGATGCTGGGAATCGAACCCGGGTCGGTCGCGTGCAAGGGAAACACCCTACCCGCTGTGCTATCGCTCCAATCCCAGGAGGTGGCTTATGGTGTGACCCCTGGGTCGCCTGGTTGGGGGAAGCAGGCAGAGGATCTCTGCTCCAGGGTCCCATTGAGTCCAGAGTCCAAGATCACAATACTTAAGTAGACACTAATACTTACTTTATTAGTCTTCTGTATTAGTCACAAAATGTCACGCCCTTAGTGTCCCAAGGGTGCTTGTAAGAACACTTGCGTGCACTGCTGCAAAAGAAATGTTTGTCAAGGGCCGAAGAGACAGGGAAGTGGGTAGGGGCTTGCCTTACACACGGCCAACCTGGGTTTTTTGCCCAGCACCCCACGAACAGAGTCCCCCAAGCCCATCAGGCATGGTCCCTGAATACAGAGCCTAGAGTAAGCCCTGAGCACCACTGGGTGTGGCAAAAATAAGAAGTGTGCATCACATGTACTAGGAATATGCTGAAGAGATTGAGTTTGGGAGTTAGATGCATATAGAATCTCCCATTGTCTTTGCTCTCATAAAACAGAGTATGCCAGCCTCCTGGGCCTCCATCCTGCCCGCCCCTGCACTGCCCTCCAGTATCACCGCCACTGACTTGCTTCCTCTCTCAGGTGTGTGACCCCGCCCTCAGCACCCCAACTACTGCGAGGCAGGGGGTGTGGCCTACGCAGCAGGGGGGTGGCCTATGCTGTAGGGGGCGTGGCCTCCTGGGGTTGAGGCTGCAGTTCTGACAACCGTAGTCATTTACCCCTTTCCAAGCACTCTGGACTCACATCTCAATCTTCATTACCTAATTCTGTGTAGAACATTCCTAGCTCTCAAATGTAATAGGTAATAGTCCACTAGCCTATTCCAATTTCACCAAATTACCAGTGAACATAAGAAGCTGTACAAGCCCATATAAAAGAACACATCCTCCGAAGCTTCACTTGAGGCCTCACATAAGTCACAGAGGAGCACCCGAGAGAAAGGAGGTATTCTAGAAAGGGAAGAGGCGACCACAATCGACCAAGCTCATCCAGAATCCTTTCTCGAAGCAAAAGGGAATAATGAGAGACCCTGAACGCCACACACGAACGGCTCCTCCGCTCCTAAAAGACCATGATCCCGGAGGCCCACTAACTACTTTCGGAACCCAGCGGCTCCTTGCAGAAATGCCTCTAGACTGTGAACTAAGCTACGGCCCAATGCTGCCCCAGGAGGGGAAAGGTTTTTCTCTCTCGGCCTTTTCTTGCGGTGGTGGTATGGCGATCGCCATCTTATAGAGCCCACTAACCAGAGGTACAAGCTTGCAGTGACGCGACTTCTGGCAAATTCTCTGGACTTCATTACCAAAATACTAGAAATCCAAAACTGCACGGCTGCTATTGGAGCCACACGACCTTGTATGCTCTTCATTCTCAGCAATGGAAAACAAAATATAAAATGATGCCTTTTCGGTAGGTCTGATTGTTGGGGAGAAATTCCAAATAATAATAGTTTTCTGTTTAAATATTGAATGTGATCAAAGTAAAGAGAGAGTAAAGTGAAAATCATCAGCCACACAAGCGGGGGTGGGGTGGGATGGGAGATATACTGGGGTTATTGGTGGTGGAACATGTGCACTGGTGAAGGGATGGGTGTTTGATCATTGTATGACTGAGACTTAAACCTGAAAGCTTTATATCTTTTTTCATGGTGATTCAATAAAAAAAAGGGAATAGTGATAGTGAAATGGAAAGTCCCACCTCCATACAACCACAATAACATGAAGAAACAGCGTAAATCCCTACCACGAGGAGAGTATGAAGAAAAGAGTCCAGAAGCCTCAACAGGGGTTACCCACAAATAGGATCTCTCTGATAAAGAATTCAGAGATGAAATGTTGAAGATGTTCAATGAATTCAAAGAAATGGTGGAACAGACATCCGGTAAATTAAAGGAGGATATGAAAGAAACAGTGGAACTGACAACCAAGAAAATACAGGAAGGAATGAGAGCAGAAATAATAAAACTACAAACAGAAGTGTCACTAATAAAGGATTTGGTAGATGAAATAAAAAACTCAATGGGTGCCCTGAACAGTAGAATGGCTACAGTCAAAGACAGAATCAGTGAGCTTGAAGATGAGCTGCAGGCCCTGCCCAAAACTAGAGAGAGAGCGGCGACACGCAGGGCCTCTCGGGATGGGGTGGTGGAACCAGCCCCTCTCCCTGCCCCAAGGAGGCCCCAAGTTGCCGCCCTCGAATTGCTCCAGGCTCCTGAACGACCATAATCCCAGAAGCACATAAAACAATCTTGGAACCCAGCGGCTTTTGGCAGAAGTCCCTCCAGACTTATTACTAAAATATCAGAAATCCAAAATGCTCTTCATATCAACATAAAAAACAAATTATCTAATGAAGCCTTTTCAGTAGGTCTGAATGTTGGGGAAAATTCCAAATAATAATGGTGGATCTTCTGTTGAAATATTGAATGTGATCAAAGCGGAGAGAGAGTAAGGTGTAAATCATCTGCCATATAGGCGGGGGGAGGTTGGGATAGGAGGCATACTGGGGTTCTTGGTGGTGGAAGAAGGTGTGCACTGGTGAGGGGATGGGTGTTTGATCATTGTATGACCGTGACTTAGACTGGAAAGCTTTGTAACTCTTCTCACGGTGGTTCGATAAAAAATATATATTTAAGAAACTTTTTTTGGGGGCTCTTCTTTTTTTTTTTAATTTTATTGAATCACCATGTGGAGGGTTACATAGTTCTCAGGATTATGTCAGTTATACAATACTCAAACACCTTTCCTTCACCAGTGCCCATCTTCCATCACCAACCCCCCCAGTATACCTGCCGCCCCCTCCCACCTCCCCAGTCCCCACCCTTGTAAGTGATAAGTTTCACTTCATTTACGCTTTGTCTCGATTACATTCCATGTTTCAACACACAACTCCCTACCGTTGTTGGGGTTTCCCCCAAAAAAGAAAAAGACAGTCCTATTGCCAAGGAGGCATTTGATAGTTCTCCATTGCTAAGAATATAGAGATATTAAGTCCCGCTGTTTGTTACATAACTTTTCTTTTTCCCCCTTGCCCTGTGCCACCGAGTTCACGCCTGTTTAGTAATCGCCACGCTGTCTGACAAAGGGAAAAAAACCGAAAAGGATGGTTATTTCCCATCATCAGCAGGCATGGGGCTCTGGCTTAGTTGATAGTCTAGTAGAGTGTCTGCAAGCAGTTTCTGGAACCAAAGGTCTTGCGCTGGTATCGGCTCCGGCTCGAGATTCCACCAGCGTCCCACTGTTCCATGTACATAATTTTCCCCCTTATATCCCATTCCCACGCCACCAGGTCTGTTTGCTTAATGGACATCACACTATGGTTGACGCCACGCCGCGTTTCTTCCCGAGAAAGAAGAAAATTTCTT
Source organism: Sorex araneus (assembly GCF_027595985.1). NCBI lineage: Eukaryota > Metazoa > Chordata > Mammalia > Eulipotyphla > Soricidae > Sorex > Sorex araneus. The sequence goes on from NC_073303.1 coordinate 231,655,260, forward strand.
CTCAGCCGGCGTGGGGATATAGCTTAGTTCAGTCTAGAGAGATGGCTACCACTTTGATTGCCTTCAATATTTCAGCAAAAGACTTACTATTCTTGTTAGGATCTCCCACAAAAGTCCGACCCAGGGGCCGGAGCGATAGCACAGCGGGTAGGGCGTTTGCCTTGCACGCAGCCGACCCGGGTTCAATCCCCGGCATCCCATATGGTTCCCCAAGCACCGCCAGGAGTAATTCCTGAGTGCAAAGCCAGGAGTAACCCCTGAGCATCGCTGGGTGTGACCTAAAAAGCAAAAAAAAAAAAAGTCCGACCCATTAAAAAGGAACCATTACATATTGCTGATGTTAAGATGACATTAGGTTTTGGGTTTCTGTATAAAGTCCAGGGAAAGTACAACCAGAAATAACATCACTACAAACTTTTACCCTTTTATGGTGCTCATAAGATGGAGAAACCTAGAGAGAGGCTCGGCGTCTCCATTTTGCGCTCAGAAAGCCGCGGACCCTGCGCTGTGCTCGGGAGGAAGGGGTTGAGAGAGAGAGAGGTTAAAGGAATTGGGGGATGCCCGGTTTCCACTGTCTCAGCCCGCCGTGGGTTCTCCGATCCCATGCCGGAATTAGTTCAGTGGGCTGCTTGGAGTCCAAGGGCGTTTCCTTGGGCTCTTCCATCATGCTCGCTCCGCAGCAGGGTCCAAAGGGCTATTTAAGAAACTTTTGAGGAAAATCTTTGTGACCTCGGGTAAGGTATAACTTTTTAGGTTTAGATACAACATTAAAGTCATGTTCAATGAAAGATAAAATCAGGGAGCCAGAGAGATAGTACAGCAGGGAGGACACTTGGCCTTGCACTCAGCTGACACGGGTTCATCCCCAGCATCCCATTAGATCCTCCAAGCACCACCAGGAGTAATTCCTGAGCACAAAGCCAGAGTCAGTCCTGAGCAACCCCAAGTGTGACGCCACCCTCCACCAAAAAAAACAACACATAGTAAGATGGAGTACATCAAGATGATGAACATCTAATAACAGAGTAGGAGACCAATATCCAAGAATAGTAGAAATAAGTACCAGTAGGTTGGCTCCATGGCTTGGAAGCTGCTCTCACATGCTGGGGGAAAAGGCAGCTCAGATAGAGAAGGGAACGCCAAGTAAAATGTGGAGATCCTGCACAGGAAGGGAGATGCGTGCTGAAAGTAGTCTAGAGACTGAACACGATGGCCACTCAGTGCCCCTATTGCAAACCACAACACCCAATTGGAGAGAGAGATCAAAAGGGAATACCCTGCCACAGAGGCAGGGTGGGGTGAGGGGGAATGGGATTGGGGGGTGGGAGGGATTCTGGGTTTATTGGTGGTGGAGAATGGGCACTGGTGGAGGGATGTGTTTGTGAACATTGTATGAGGGAACAACAAGCTCGAAAATGTGTGAATCTGTATCTGTACCCTCATGGTGACTCACTAATTAAAGAATAAAATAAATTTTAAAAAAATAAATAAAAATAAAAAGTACTTGATAACCCCCCCCAAAAAAAGATGATGAACCTCTGTTCTTCTCTGACACGAGTACTATAAGACAAGGGAGAGGGAGGGCTATTTCATGGATAAACAACAGCTCAGGAACTTCATAGACTCACAACCAAACCTAAAAGAAGGACTAAAGGGGTCTATAGTAAGACAAGAAAAACCCCTACAAGCACAACAAACCCCTACAGAAAGATGGCACAAAACCCCATGACAATAATCTCTCTCAATGTCAGTGATCTAAATGCACCAATTAAGAGACACAGAATGGCGAAATGAATTCAGAAACTGAACCCAACATTCTGCTGCCTACAAGAAACACATCTGAACAGTCAGAGCAAACACAGACTCAAAGTCAAAGGATGGAAAACAATTCTGCAAGCAAACAACTCCCTCAAAAAAGCCGAGGTGGCCTTACTAGTATCCAAGAACATAGATTTCAGGTTGAAAAAATTAGAAGGGACAGCAAAGGCCATTAATCAAGGGATATGTAAAGCAGGACGAAATCATACTCCTAAACGTATACACACCCAATGAGGGAACAGCTAAATACTTAAAACAACTGCTAACAGACTTTAAGGAGGACATTGCTAGCAGTAGTTGGAGATTTCAACACCACCTTATCACCTCTGGATGGATCAACAAGTTTAAAACTCAGCAAGGAAACACTGGCTTTGAAGGAAGAAATAGATGGTAGAGGGCTAATAGATCTATAGAGGGCTTTACACCCCTCAAAAAAATACATTTTTTTCCAGTGCACATGGAACATTTTCCAAAGTAGATCACGTGCTGGGTCACAAAATATACCTCAGTAGAATCAGGAAGATAGAAATTGTACCAACTATCTTTTCAGACCACGATGCACTGAAGATAGAAGTTAATCATGCACAGATGCAGATGCAGAAAACCAATTCAATCACCTGGAAATTAAACAACTCAATGTTGAACAACGAGTGGGTCCAGTAGGAAATCAAAGAAGAAATCAAAAGATACTTGGGAACAAATGAGAATAAAGACATGAGCTACCAGGACCTGTGGGATGCAGCTAAAGCAGTGTTAAGGTAAAAATGTGTAGCTCTGCAAGCATATCTCAGGAAGGAAGAAAAGGCCCACATAAATAACTTGACTTCACAGCTCAAGATCTTAGGAAAGGACCAACAAAAGGAGCCCAAACCAGGCAGAAGGAAAGAAATAATAAAACAAGAGCAGAGATCAACGGCATGGAACCCCAAAAATAATTCGAAAGATCAATATAACCAAGAGCTGGTTCTTTGAGAAAATAAACAAGATTGATAAACCATTAGCAAGACTAACAAAGAAAGAGAGAGAACACTAGTAAACCAAATCAGAAATGAAAAGGGGGACATCACAACAGAAACCAAAGAAATTCAAAATATCATCAGAGACTACCTTGAAAGTTTGTATGCCACAAAACAAGAGAACCTAGAAGAAATGAATAAATTTCTGGATTCCTATAACCTCCCAAGGCTGAACCAAGGAGATCTGGAGTACCTGAATAGACCTATCACTATCAAGGAAACTGAAACTGTAATCAAAAGTCTTCCCCAAAACAAAAGCCCAGGTCCAGATGGATTCACTAGCGAATTCTTCCAAACATTTCTAAAGAGGACCTACTGCCAGTTCTTTTTAAGCTTTTCCAGGAAATTGAGGAATCAGAAACACTACTAAACAAGTTTCTATGAGGCATATATCACCCTAATACCAAAAGCAAAAGAGACACCACAAAAAAGGAAATTACAGGCCAATGTCTCTGATAAATATGGATGCAAAGATCCTCAACAAAATATTAGCGAATAGAATCCAACAACTCATCAAAAAATCATACACCACGACCAAGAGGGATTCATCCTAGGATGCAAGGATAGTTTAACATTCAGAAGTCAATCAACATAATCCTTCATTTCAATAAAAGAAAAGATAAAAATCATATGATCATATCAGTAGGTGTAGAGAAAGTACTTGACAAGATCCAGAACCCATTTATGATGAAAACTCTCACCAAAATGAGTATTGAAGGGACTTTCCTCAATATATTCAAAGCCATCTACCACAAGCCTCTGGTAAGCATTATCTTCAATGGGGAAAAACTAAGATCCTTCCCGCTAAGATCAGGGACAAGACAAGGATGCCCACTCTCACCAATTCTGTTCAATATAGAACTGGAAGTACTTTCAATAGCGGTTAGGCAAGAAAAAGATATTAAGGGCATCCACGTAGGAAAGGAAGAAATCAAGCTCTCACCATTCGCAGATGATAAGATACTATATTTAGATAACCCCAAAGCCTCTACCAAAAAACTCTTATAAACAATAGACTTGTAAAGTCTCAGGCTATAAAATCAATACCCAAAAGTCCATGGCTTTCCTATACGCAAGTAATGAGAGAGACAAAAGTGACATGAAAAAAGCAACCCTGTTCACAGTCATGCCTCAGAAAATCAAGTGCTCAGAATCAATTCTGCTTAATTAAGGAGGTAAATGACCTGTACAAAGAAAACTACAAAACGCTACTTCACAAATTAAAAGAGGACACGAGGAAATGGAAACATATCCCCTGCTTAAAGATGGGAGAATTAACATTGTCCAAATGTCAATACTTCCCAAAGCATTATACAGACTCAATGCGATTCCTATAAGGATACCCATGAAATTCTTCAAAGAAATGGATCAAACACTCCTGAAATTCATATGGAACAACAAACCCCCACGAATAGCTAAAACAGTTCTGGGGAAAAAGAAAATGGGAGGCATCACCTTCCCCAACCTCAAACTCTACTACAAAGCAGTAATAATTAAAAAACCATGGTACTAGAACAAAAGCAGAGCCTCAGACCAATGGAATAGGGTTGAATATCCTTACACAAATCCTCAAATATATGAACATCTAATCTTTGATAAGGGAGCAAGAAATGTGAAGTGGGGCAAGGAAAGCCTTTAGCAAATGGTGTTCGCAAAACTGGACAGCTACATGCAAAAAAATGGGTTGGGACCCCTACCTAGCACCATACATAAAAGTCAGATCAAAAGGGATTAAAGATCTCAACATCAGACCAGAATCCATAAGGTATATTGAAGAAAAGGTCAGCAAAACCCTCTACGACATTGAAGCCAAAGGTATCTTCAAGGACAAAACGCTATTGACCAAACAAGTGGAAACAGGGATAAACAAATGGGACTATCTTAAGCTAAAAAAGTTTCTGTACCTCGAAAGAAACAGTGACCAGAATACAAAGACAATCTACAGAATGGGAAAGGATATTCACCCAGTCCCCCTCCGATAAGAAGTTAATATCAAGGATATACAAGGCACTGGTTGAACTTTACAAGAAGAAAACATCCAACCCCATCAGAAAATAGGGTGATGAAATGAACAGAAACTTTCTCAAAGAAGAAATCCAAATGGCCAAAAGACACATGATCATCATTAATCATCAGGAGATGCAGATCAAAACAACAATGAGATATCATCTCACACCATAGAGACTGGCATATGTCCAAAAGAACACAAGTAACCGGTGCTGGCATGGATGTGGAGAGAAAGGGACTCTCCTTCACTGCTTGTGGGAACACCGACTGATTCAGCCCTTTTGGAAAACAGTATGGACAATTCTGAAAAAATTAGAAATTGAGCTCCCGTTTGACCCAGCAATACCACTTCTGGGAATATATCCCAGAGATGCAAAAATGTATAGTAGAAATGACATGCACTTGTATGTTCATTGCAGCACTGTTTACAATAGCCAGGATCTGGATAAAAACCAAGTGCCTGAGAACAGATGACTGGCTAAAGAAACTTTGGTACATCTACACAATGGAATACTATGCAGCTATTAGAAAAGATGAAGTCACGAAATTTGCGTATAAGTGGGTCAACATGGAGAGTATCATGCTAAGTGAAATGAGTCAGAAAGAGAGGGACAGACATAGAAGGACTGCAGTCATTTGTGTAGTATAAAGGAACAGAATGGGAGACTAACACCCAAGGATAGTAGAGATAAGTACCAGGAGATTTGCTCCACGGCTTGGAAGTCGGCCTCACGTGCTGGGGGAAAAGGTAGCTCAGATAGAGAAGGGACCACCAATAAAGAATGCTTGAAGGACCTGCTCAGGATGGAAGAGCTGTGCTGAATGTAGACTATAGACCGAACATGATGGCCACCTGCATTGCAGACCATAACACCCTAAAGGAGAAAGAGAGTAAAAGGGAATGTGCCTGCCACAGAGGCGAGGTGTGTGTGTGCCAGGGGGAGGGATACTGGGAACATTGGTGGTAGAGAATAGGCACTAGTGGAGGGATGGCTGCTCGATCATTCTATGACTGAAACGTAAGCATGTATGTTTGTAAGTCTGTATACTTCACAGTGATATGTCAAAAAAATAAAAATATAAACATTAAAAAATTTAAATTATAGATTCATGAGGCAAAATTAAATGGTTTAATACATAAAAATACAAAAAAAATAGTACACTGGGTAATAAGACAATGTGTGATTTCCATATGGCTGAACACAGCAGAGGGGGGCGGGTTGGCCTGTGTCCGTCAAAGCAGAGCCCCCAGCAACCACTAGCTTCCACAATCCAAAATCGCTGCCATACCCCAGGCCTGAATCCACTGTCTCAGGATGGACTTCACCAAGATATAATCTGTTGAAAATTCTGGTATGTGGGTTTTGAGACGGAAATCTTCAGGTCAGGATGGGCTACCTCCCCCCACCTCCCTGTACTTCTGGAAGCCTCAGCAGTCACATCCACACCCCAAAGCTGCCACCCAATTGAAAAGCTACTCCAGCCTTACCGTCCCAATAAAAATACCGAATGAAATGTACAAACACCATGACTTCTTAGCACCTGTACTGCAAACCATAATGCACAAAAGGATAAGGAGAGGGGCTGGAGCAATAGCACAGCGGGTAGGCCGTTTGCCTTGCACCCAGGTTCGATTCCCAGCATCCCATATGGTCCCCTGAGCACCGCCAGGGGTAATTCCTGACTGCAGAGCCAGTAGTAACCCCTGTGCATTGCCGGCTGTGACCCAAAAAGCAAAAATATAAAATAAAATGAGAGAGAGCAAAAAGAAAAGTGTCTCCCATAGAGGAAGGCCTGGGTGGGGTTGGGTTTAAGGTGATAGTGGTGGGTAAATGGGGGGCATTGGTGGTGGTAAATGTACACTGGTGGAGGAATGGGTCCTGGAACATTGTATGACTGACACCAAACTATGAATAGCTTTGTAATGGCCTACCTCACTGATACCTAATTAAAATAATTTTTAATGTAAATGTGGGCAGAGTGATAGCACAGTGGGTAGGGTGTTTGCCTTGCACAAGGCCAACCCGGGTTTGATTCCTCTGTCCCTCTCGGAGACCTGGCAAGCTACCGAGAGTATCCCGGCCACGCGGCAGAGCTTGGCAAGCTACCTGTGGTGTATTCAATATGCCAAAGACAGTAACAAGTCTCACAATGAAGATGTTACTAGTGCCCGCTCAAGCAAATTGATGAACAATAGGACGACAGTGCTACAGTGCTACAATGTGGAGTTCATGCCCAATCATCTTAACCAATAGCTAAAGGAATAGCATGCTCCTGCAATTAAAAAAAAAAAACATGGGAGTTCTGCTATTTCTTCAGCCATAGGTTAAGCTGATAGAATTGGGCATGAACTCCATATTACTTTTTTTTTTAGTGAATCACCATGAGATAGTTACAAAGCTTCATTGTTTGAGCTTCAGTCATACAATGATTGGACACCCAACCCGCCACCAGTGCACATCTTCCATCACCAATGTCCCCCACATCCCCCCACCCCCATCCCTCCCCCTGCCTTTATGGCAGACAATCTCCCCCATACTCTCTTTTGTATTGCTTCTTATGAATAGCATAAGATGTCATGTGGCCGCGAGAATGGCTGAGTGCTCCTGGAATTCTAAAATTTTAGCTAATTAGGATGTGGATAAATCTCTGCAGCAAACTGCTTGGTTCGAAGATTCTTTTGTGGGTTTTTGGATTATAGCCGTTAAGGAGCTTAAGTAGTAGCCAGAGGCAGTTTTGGGCATGACCTCCAGGGACCAATGGGGCTGGGGGGAATGAGAAAGACAGGCCCACCCCTATCCCTTCAGGCCTGGAGCTTACCACCACTGAACCTGCGTACCTGCACTTCCCATTGGGTTCTGGAAGTTGGCAACCGCCAGGGTATGCCTAGGCCTAAGAATACACATTTGTAATGCCATGAAATTCTGCGGCTTGAGATTATGTGTCCTTCTCTCCTGGAAGGGAGCAACATGACGTCATGCTCGCCATAACCATGCCGCTGGACCACGCACCAGGTTGTTTCACTCAGGCTGCCAAGAGGGGTGCAGGTGAGACCCTGACCCACCCCAACAGACACAGCCCGGGAGCCAAAAACCTCCAGAACTCAACTGCCACCCTGCTCACGGCCACTCTCTATATGCTCAGGCCGAGTTCATCCATGAGTGAGCCTTTTCCTGGACGAAGTTGCTACACAACACTTCATAGAACACACCCTATGCATAGTCCAAGAGTACTGCACCGCATTTGATGGGATTCAAAGTAGAAGGCCACAAACCTTAAAGGGAAATATATTATTTTGGTTCTGCTTTGGGTAGAAATTGGGGGTCAGGATGGAAACACCAAAATATGGTGGTGGAAAGGTGTAATGGTGGTGGGATTAGTGCTTGAATATTAGATGTAATCAAATATTGTGAACTAGTTCGTAAAATAAAAAAAAATTTTAAAAAGAAGAAATCATGCGGCTTTTCCTGAGGGGCTGTGCGGCCCTCAGGTAGGAGTCAGGAGGGAGACAGGAACGGAAATCTTGGACATTGCGTCTCTACATAGGACAAATGGGCAGAACAGAATGTAGTTGCTATTTTATCTAGTCCCCTTCATTATCATGTGTTATTAGAATTTGTTTATTTGGTCTTAGGATAAGGAGAAAATGAAATCTTCCGGTTAGACTGTTCCGAGTTCAGTGAACACGCTAATCCCGTGTTGAACTCTGCAGCAACGTGATTACATTTTGATGGTATAGCACTGTCATCCCATTGTTCACCGATTTGCTCAAGCAGGCACCAATAAAGTCTCCATTCTGAGACTTGCTGTTACTGTTTTTGGCATATCAAATACATCACAGGTAGTTTGCAAGGCTTTGCTGTGTAGGTGGAATACTGTCAAAGGCTTGCCAGGCACTCTGAGAAAGACGGAGGAATCGAACCCAGGTCAGCTGCGTGCAATGCAAATGCCCTACCCACTGTGCTATCGCTCCAGTCCTTTGATGCTATAGTGTTCAAAAAGTCTGTGGGCTAAAGAAATAGCTGCACTATAAGTATTTTTTCAGGGAATTTTTTTCTAAAATAAAGTTGTTCATTATGATTTGTTACAGACATTCAAGAGTCCAACACTAATCCTACCACTATTGCGCCTTACACCCCCATAATCTCCAATTTTCTGAACCAACCTTTTAACCTGCCCCCATTGCGGGCCTCAAATATTGTATTGTATATTGCTTATTATCAGTAATTTGCTACAAAAACGATCAAAAAAATTTCCTTGGAAGAAAGTTAGTGAATTGTTGTATCTTGGCATGGAGCCATTAAGTCCTTGTATAGAGATTACTAAGACGCTGTTTCAGGTTAAGACTGTGTTCATATTTTGTTATTCGAGATCGGATGCTGTCTACATTCCATCCCATCTGGCCTGGTATGCTGCTCCTGGTTTATCCTTCTTGTAGAGTTTGAGATGTTGCACTCTGGGAAGTTCAAACCTTAAAGGAGGTGATGCAACTGGAGTTAAATCTTAGCTGATGGCGACTCTGGGGCGTGTGTGAGTCTGCTGGGGCCCCAGAGAGGAGGGGTAGGCAGCCCGACCCCTACAAGGAATTTTTTGCTTTGGGCAGATGAAATAAAAGCTCTGTATCATTTATGTCTATTTCAAGTAAAACTATGCTCATCAACTGTGGGGAAAATACAACACCGAATCGAGCTGGAAGTTCAGGTGCCAAGGCAGAGGGCTGCTGGCTGGGAGGATTCAACCTTCTTTATGGCCAGGTAAGCCTGGCCCTTCTGCACACGGAGCGCACTTCCCTCTCTGGACTGTGAGGGCGCTCCTGTGCCAGCGCCCCTGGTGGTTTACAATGAATCAGGGGATGGAGGTGATGAAGACTGAGGTAAAGGTGGTGAAATGGTGGCTTAGATGACTCCCTGCGACACTGTGAATGTCTTATGTGACTGGATAACAAAGTGAATTTTAGTTGATGTGTATTACAACGCATTTCAAATTTCCAGAGTTGCACCCAGAGGTACGTGGCACACCCAAGAGGGCTCAGATACCTGCTGCCCCAGCCGTGAGCAGAGTCCCTGCAGGACCCAGAGTTCCACCCTCCTGAGTGCACCAGTGAAGGGAAATGCAGGGCCAGCAGCATTGTCTCCTCCTCCCCACCCCAGGGCCAGGCGCAGAGGGATGGAGGTGAAGGGACAATTAGCAGGAACCCTAACAAGGCACGGGGGACACAGCCCGAAGAGCATCAAGGACGGGGTAAATTGGGCTCTTCCGGGTCGTAGGAAGCTCCTGGGGAACTGACCTGCCTCTTCAATCTCGGAGGAACTGCACCGTACTCACACATCTCCACAGTCAAGGGATACAACAGGAGAGTGGGAGCTGAGCCGTGCACATAGAGAGAGAAGAGGCAGGGCTCGGCAGCTCAGACTTCTGTGTGACCTCGGGGTTGTGACGGTGCCGCTCTGGGCTCAGTTCAATGGTGTGAAGGATGTATACCAAATAAAACATGAAGAAGCGATAGCGATGAGTGTCTAAGTCCGTGAGAGGATCCAACTCCGGGGTCTTGCGTGGCCGAGTTGAAGAGTGTTGGAATAGGGTGACAGGGAAGGCTGAATTTGTCTCCAAACCTCTTCCTCCTATACATGGACGCACCGCTGCATGAATCAGAGCAAGACCGAAGCCGCCCACGTACCAGGTCATGCACAAGGTTGGTGGGGATGTAATACACAAGGCAGTAGCCGTTGGCTCTAGTCCCGGGCAGAATTCCAATAGTGGAGAAGCTTGCTATTTCATTTGATTGTGTCCATGGAGAGGTGAGGTCAAAGAATAAGACACTGAGCCCAGGAAAGCAGAGAAGGGGTAAATGGGCAGTGACGGGGGCGAGGTGGATGTGTGTGAGCTGGGGAGGAGAGGGGCGTCGGGAGGAGTGGGGGGCCAGGTAAAGCATGAGGTGCAGGGTGTGGGGCCGCCCTTGCACCTTCTCTGGGAGAGGAGGGGAACCTGGACCTTGTTCTCAGCTATAGGACAGGAGGAGGAGGGTGATTGACTGGTGGGTGAGGACGAGTGTCCGGAAGAAAGCTGGGCCCTCAGGAGGGGAACAGCCAACACTGTCCATGACCCAAGTATCAGGGCGGGTCCCGAGTTTACAACCAACCCATGTAATAGCCTCTCTCCATCTATCTTCCTCTTCCTTCTCTCTCATTTATCCCGCTCTCCCTTCCAAAAAGTCCAGGGTGGGTGGAAATCTAAAACTGTGTGTTGTCTAGTTTAGATATTCAGAAAATACAGATCATAGTTCAGACTAGAACGTGGCTCATGTCCATGTTTAAAATATGAAGCAAATATCCTGTGCCTTTCCCACCTGCTTCTATTTGCCTGTCTCCCTCCTCCTTCCACTTGGCTCTTCCACTTCCTCTCTCTCTCTTCATCAGTCCTGTCTCTCCCATCCACCATCTCTCGCTCCCTCCCTAACCCATTTTGTCCCTTTTTCAAAGTATTGCACATTGCCGGTTATGGGGAATCCCTGAGGTATAGCCAGGTGGCTCGTACCCTACCCTTGACAAAGCTGAGCTCAGGAGTGACCAGTGAAGGACAGATTCAGTGAGATTCAGGATTGTGGTGTGGAATCCTTGGGTCGCTGGTTAATGTCCATAAACATTACGGGGCATCTGAGGTGGAGGCTGGATGGTGTGTGAATGTGGACTATTGTATAACTAGGATGTAAACTCTTAGGAGAGAGTGTGGGAAAATGATGAACAACCGAATTAATCCAGGGGGTTATAGATAGCTCACCCTGAACGGCTGATCTGGGTCAGCACCAGGGACAGCACCCTGAACCCTTTCTCATTGATCCAGGAGTCATGGAGGCAGGAAACCTCACCCAGTTCTCTGAGTTCCTCCTCCTGGGCCTCTCCGAGGACCCCCGGGAGCAGCAGCTGCTCTTCATTCTCTTCCTGGTTATGTACCTGGTCACGGGGCTGGGCAACCTGCTCATCGTCCTGGCCATTGTCACCGACGCCCGGCTCCACACCCCCATGTACTTCTTCCTGGCCAACCTGGCCTTCGTGGACATCTGCTTCATCTCCACCACCATCCCCAAGATGCTGGTCAACCACGTCTCGGGGCACAGGGGCATTCCATATGCCGGCTGCCTTACCCAGACGTTCTTCTTCATCTTGTTTGCTAGTCTTGACTGCTACCTGCTGCTTGTCATGGCCTATGACCGCTATGAGGCCATCTGCCACCCCCTGCACTATGCCATGTCTGTGACACCCCAGGTCTGCAGCCTCCTGGTGGGGGCATCCTGGGCCGCATCATTCGGGAATTCCTTAGTGCATGTCATACTATTGAACCGTCTCTCATTCTGCACCCACAACCAGGTGCAAAATTTCTTCTGTGAACTCAGCACTCTGCTAAACTTGGCCTGCTCCGACACTCTCCTCAACAATGTCGTGGTGAACTATGAGGGTTCCTTGACAGTTGTCCTCCCCTTCATGGGCATCTTGATCTCATATTTGCTCATCTTCTCGACCGTAATGCGAATCCCATCCAAGACAGGCCGGCAGAAGGCTTTTTCCACCTGCAGCTCCCACCTCTCCGTTGTGTGTCTCTTCTATGGGACTCTCATTGGGGTGTATTTTAGCCCCACATCCTCCGACTCGACCCAGGGGAAAACAGTGGCTGCAGTACTGTACACCGTGGTCACACCCATGATGAACCCCTTCATCTACAGCCTCCGGAATAAGGATATGAAGGGGGCATTCAGGTCCCTACTCAGTAGAAAGCCTGTTTTTACCCAGTGATAAGAGAAATGGACATAAAATTGTCCAAATATTCTTATTCATGTCCTAAATTCCCTCACGGTCCTCTTGAATAACCTCTTTTTGTAACTTTATAACTCAGTAGATTATTTTATTTCATTTCCTATTAAGAGATATTATTCATGTCAACCAAAAAATTTAGAGTTGCTAGTACCAAAAAAGAAACAAAACTTATGAGCCTGCGACTCTGGATATACAGATTGGAAGCTGTAAATGTTCCAGGAAAGTGTCCTCTGACAAAATGCCGACGCTCAAGCCCCTCATTCAAGCAGGTGCTGGTGAAATTGCTCTGTACAAGAAACCCAAATACCACAGACTTAAACGCCACAGAGCTTTCAGACTTTACAGTGGATTTTTGTTGCTACTGTCAACATAGAACCTAAAAAAATAATGTTCTTCCACCCACTTTTTGTTATTCATTTATTTCTAGAAAGCATCTTAAAATTTATTTTGCAGACATCTACTTTTTTCCATCTACTTCATGGGTAGCACTGATGCGTTTGTCTCACACTTTAGTGGCAGCAGAACAGTTGCCTTAGAGCCCACATTCAAAAGAAAAGCAACCGGTGCTGGCATTGGATGTGGGAAGAAAGGGACTCTCCTTCACTGCTGGTGGGAATGCTGACTCATTCAGCTCATCTGGAAAATAATATGACGTTTCTCAAAAAATTAAAAATTGAGCTCCCATTTACCCAGCAATACCACTTCTGGGAATATACTCCAGAGATGCAAAAAAGTATAGTAGAAATGACATCTGCACTTGTATGTTCATTGCAGCACTGTTTAGAATAGCCAGACTCTGGAAAACACCCAAGTGCCCAAGAAGAGATGACTGGCTAAAGAAACTTTGGTACATCTGCACAATGGAATACTATGTAGCTATTAGAAAAAATGAAGTCATGAAATTTGCATATAAGTGGATCAATGTGGAAATCATGTTAAGTGAAATGAGTCAGAAATAGAGGGACAGACATAGAAAGAGTGTACTCATCTGTGGAATATAAAGTAACAGAATGGGTGCACATATGCTGCCTGAGCACATGTGCTGCTTGTACCCACGTGGCCGAACACATGCGGTGACCGAGCATATATATGTGTCACACACATCTCCTCTTGAGATGTGTACTTTCATGCTTTCATGTCTAATGCTGGATATGTGTAGGGGCTTCTTCGCCCTTGGAGAAGCCCGAATTTTCTCTTGAGAGCATTACTCTCTCTCTCTGTCTGTCTCTCTCTCCACCCACCCATCTTTTCTCCTCCACACCTTCAAGCCCTCCAAATAAAATCTGTTTTGCTTCAAAATAAATAAATAAATAAAGTAACAGAATGGGAGATTAACACCTAAGAATAGTAGAAATAAGTACCAGGAGGTCTGTTCCATGGCTTGGAACCTGGCCTCACATGCTGGGGAAAAGGCAGCCAGATAGATAAGGGAACACCAAGTAAAGGGTATTTGGAGGACCCACTCTGGATGGGAGATGCGTGCCAAAAGTAGACTGTAGACTGAACACATTGGCCACTCAATAGCTCTATTGCAAACCACAACACCCAAAAGGAGAGAGAACAAAAGGGAATGCCCTGACACAGAGGCAGGGTGGAATGGTGGGGGGACGGGGTGGGGGTGGTGGGAGAGATACTGGGATCATTGGTGGTGGAGAATGGGCATTGGTGAGGAGATGGCTACTGGATCATTGTGTGACTGGAATGCAAGCACGAAACTTTATAACTCTGTAATTGTACCTCACGGTGATTCACTAGTAAAAATATTTGTAAAAAATTTTAAAAAAAGAAACTTTGAGGCTGGAGTGATAGCACAGCGGGTAGGGCGTTTGCCTTGCATGTGGCCAACCCGGGTTCGATTCCCAGCATCCTACATGGTCCCCCGAGCACTGCCAATTCCTGAGTGCAAAGCCAGGAGTAACCCCTGAGCATTGCTGGGTGTGACCCAAAAAGCAAAAAAAAAAAAAGAAACAAAGAAAGAAATTTTGATACATCTACACAATGGAATACTATGCAGCTGTTAGAAAAGATTAAGTCATGAAATTTGCATATAAGTGGATTTAATGGAGACTACCATGCTAAGTGAAATGAGTCAGAAAGAGAGGGACAGACATAGAAAGACTGCACTCATTTGTGGAATATAAAGTAACAGAATGGGAGATTAGCACCCAAGAATAAGAGATAAGGACCAGGAGGATTGCTCCCTGGTATGAAAGCCGGTCTCACATGCTGGGGGAAAGGCAGCTCAGATAGGGAAGAGACTACCAAGTAAAGGATGCTTGGAGGACCCACTCGGGATGGGAGAGGTGTGCTGAAAGTAGACTGTAGACCGACCATGATGGTCACTTAATACTTGCATTGCAGACCACAGTACCCTAAAGGAGAGAGAGAGTAAAAGGGCAAAGAGGCAGGGGGCCAGGGGGATGGGACGTGGTGGTAGAAGGGGTACTGGGGAACATTGGTGGTAAATAATGGGCAATGGTGGAGGGATGTATGACTGAAATCAATGTATGACTAAAATGTAAGCACAAAAGTTTGTAAATCTGTAACTGTATCTCACGGTGATTCATTAAAAAATTTTAAAAATTTTAAAGAAGAACAGGTGCCTGGGTTGCAGCCAATATTTCTAGCGTTTCTGCCTCTCTAGATTAGCTCCCTGTTTTCTCTATTTTGATATGTATAACACCATTTCTAAAGTCCACAGGAGTGGATGTAAGTTTATATCTCCATTATTATTTCCCCTTTGTAAAGAGTGAAGTTCTGACGGGAAACATCACAGACAGACCCAAAGTCAGTCCAAACCCGGGTGAAGACAGATATTCCTGAACTGCTATCTAGGTGGGACGCAGCACAAGGTGACACTCAAGAAGCAACTTAGGAGTGAGCCAAATAACCAGTGAGCAGAACCGCTGCATTTCAGTCACCTTCGGTCAGCAGGTTCCACCCATGCCCAGACTGTCCCTCCCTCGGGCAGCACCTGATCTGCCGTCAGAGAGGAGAGTCAGGCAGCAGACACCCAAGTTTCCCCACCCAAGAGACTCCGTTTCCCCTCCATTCACATGTGCTCACTTGCGCAGCACACAGACTGGTTTCATATAACAGGTGTTGGGAAGGTTCAGACACAGAAGCGTGAGGATACTGGGTGGTTACAACCAGAATGTGGTAGAGGGCTGTGCTCATGCGTGTGACTGGGTGAAGGGGAGGAGCCCTTGGGGATGTCAGCCAGCACCAGAGGGAAATCCCAGAGTTCTTGGGGCGAGGACACAGACCGGTGCCCAGAGGGTCAATGTGGGAGGTCTATAGGCAGAGCCCGAAAGTACCTGGACATTGAGCCCAGGAGTGAGAATGACAGTCAACTAGGCTCTGCCCTATTCTTGGGGTGCTCCCAAGGGCAGAGACATGCTTCCTCCACTAAGCTGTGGACACTCACAGCAAATTGCTTCACTGCAGGCTTGATGGGCAGAGACAGCTGGCACAGGTGAGTGAGAGAGGGCCAGGCATGGGGGCAGGTAACGGGTAGCACATGTTATTGCTGTGTGACAAGGGAAGGCCATGTGTGGCTCTTTCCACCTCGGCACCCACCAATCCTCGGTGACCCTGTTCTATGGGACCCTCATCAGGGTGTATTTCAACCCCATGTCCTCCCACTCGGCCCTGAAGGACACAGTGACTGCGGTGATGTACCCCATGATAAACCCTTTCGTCTACAGCCTCCAGAACAAGGACATGAAGGACGCCCTGGCAGCCCTGGTCAGCAGGAAGCCAGGTTTTTCTCAGTAACCAGAGCACTGGACATGCCAGTGACCATCAACACTTCCAGGCCATCCTGAACTCCCTACAAGGCTGCTCTGGAATTTTCTCTTGGATCACTTTAGTGCCTCAGTCATTGGTTCATCAGAAGCCAGAGGCTTGCTCAGTGCTCAAAAACAAGAGCATTTGTTCTCTTCGGAGTAAGGACAGTTGGGTCGCCCGATAGTGTCTCGTGTCCTCCCTGCATTGTCTCCTAATTGGTCACCACAAGCAGCAGCCTTGAGTCACACAGGGATTCCTGCCACTCCCAGTCAGGCAGAGAGAGTTGGGCCAGGCTGACTTCCCCGCTGGCTCCTGGGCTGACCCAGGGATGGTCCCAGCATCACGGGACCATCATGGTCAGCATCACCTTCTGCTCAGCCCACATCACTAAGCCGTGCACCCAACATGCGTGTTCTGTGGGGCAGCGCCTTTGCCACAGATACTCTGCTCTGTGCCGTCTGTTGTTCTGCTGTGTGACGCCAATGCCGAGTCGTGGGAACTGGCGCATGGAAGGGTGACTTAACCAACCAGATGCGAATACTCTGATTGAGACTCCTAGAATTTCCCTAGTGAAAGGTCGTGGCTGAGGTGGCCCAAGGACACCCATAAGTTTGTCCCTGGAAAGCCATCAGATGACCTCTCATGGCAAAAGAGTGTTGGGTGTATGTGCTAGGATGGTGATGGAATATTGTTTCTGTTCTGTGACTGCATCAATAGACTTCATCCACATTCTCTCTCTCCTAAAATAGCACATTCTTGCTGGCAGGACTTTGCATACCTTTTTCACTGGAGCTATGGGGTTGAAGTCTGGGAGATGGTGTGTGTGATGGTGGGCTCTACTGTGGATCTCTTGGGGCTGGAGTGATAGATAGTACAGCGGGTACGGCATTTGCCTTGCATGCAGCTGACCAGCTTTCAATCCTCGCTCGGCATCCATTTGGTTCCCAGAGCACCCCAGGAGCAATTCCTGAGGGCAGAGCCAGGAGGAACCCATTAGCATCGCCAAGCATGACCCATGTTGACCCTCGTTCAGGCTGTCTTAGTTCCCACAGGTAGCAGAGCTCAGGGAGCATATACAGTGCCAGCGACAGAATGGGGGCTGGTCGCATGCGAGTCCAGTGTCTGTATCACCCCCCCTCTCCCATCGTTGTCATTAGTTTCCAGCCAGAACTCAGGGAAATGGGGCTAATTGGGGTGAAGTCGATGATGCTTCATCTTATGAATATCCTAAGTTCTGTCAACTCTTCTACTTTAAATGGTGACTCTTGTGATCTATGCGTAAAAATCACAGTTAAACTAGCTCACTCCTCCAGGAACCAGCAGGTTTTAGCCACAGATATCAGCAGGCTTGACAGGGTGACACATCCTTCCAGTACCCAAGGCACTTACACCAAGGACCAGAGCACAGGGACATCCCAGTGCCATACACACTCATCGCTGTGCCCAGGGCACTTGTTGTCCAGATGGGTTTGGAGGCCAATCAACAAGCCCCTAACAAGACTCGGGGGACTGAGTTCGAGCGCGGGTGGAGGGTAAATGGGGCCCTGCCAACCCCAGGTCTGCCTGTGGGACTAACAGCGGCCTCACCTCGCTCTCAGACCATGATGCCCCAGTGTCCCTGTTGTCTGCACCGGCAAAGACACACCTGGCACAGGTGAGTGGGCAGAGGGATCGCAGGGCTGGCCATGGGACAGAGGCAGGGGCTGTGGGGTCTCCAGCCCTTACTGCAGTCTCTCATTCCCTCAATTATCAATATTACATGAATAAAGCAGGAAACACCTCTGTGTGTGTGTGTGTGTGTGTGTGTGTGAATCCTGTTCGTAGGTACCTAATTCTGATACTTGCATCACAGCTGACATTGGGAACAAGACAGACATGTCTTCCGGGAAAAGTGGAGGTCCCCAACCTCTTTATCCTAGCATGTTGTCAGGTCCTGTGTTTAGAGGAGGGGATGGGTGGCCACTTCCTGCTCCTGCCCAGTGCACACGAAGAGTGAGAAGAGTGTGGAGAGCAGTGCTCCAGGGCCAGTGCAAGGTGTCAGCGCGGAGGGGCTGGTGCTCCCGTGGGGGCAGTGTCTGTGGAGGAGGCATGAGGACTAGCCTGTGCCTGCACAACCAGCATGGTCATTGGTGACTGGCAGGTGTGGGCCGAGGTCTTAGACAAGGGCCAGTAAACTGCAGTTGCCTGTGCATCTGGGGAAAGCCCTGTCACGGCGACTGTCTGCCTGAGGCCTGGGGAGAGCAGAGGTAGGGGTCATTGTTTCCCTTGGAGGAAGAAGCTCAAAATCCTGGGCACATGCACAAAAGTGGGGTCACTCCACGTGAGCATAGGCTCGGTGGGGCCCATTTCTTTTCGGGTTTTTTTTTCCACACCTGGCAGTGCTCAAGGGTGACCTCTGCCTCTGCACTGGAACTGCTCCTGGCTGCGCTACGGACCGTAAGGGAAGCCAGAGATCACACCGATTGGATGCTTGAAAGGCAAACGTCCTCCCCGCCTTGCTGTGCTCCAGCCCCAGCGGAGGCACCATTTCTGCATTCTACCCTCTGCTCTTCTGTCTCGCCTCTGTGTGTCCCTCTCTGCTCCTCAGCAGTTCATGTTTACTGAGCTATCCAGGTATGTTGGGTACAAGCTTTCAGGGACCCCAAGAGGCTCAGATGCTAGTGGAAACTGATGGAAATGTTGTAGCCGGTGGATGGGGTTCGGTTTAGGAAACAGTGTGAGAATGTGTCTGAATTAACATGCAGAGTTGAGAGTCAGTGCCAAGACTGGGTGGTCTTGGTCAGAACATGGCAGCTCTCCATTTGCTCTCATTGATCCAGGATGTTTTTGGAAGGGGGAAACCTTACCCAGGTCTCTGAGTTCCTGCTAATGGGCCTCTCCGAGGACCCCCGGGAGCAGCAGCTGCTCTTCATTCTCTTCCTGGTTATGTACCTGGTCACAGTGCTGGGCAACCTGCTCATCGTCCTGGCCATTGTCGCCGACGCCCGGCTCCACACCCCCATGTACTTCTTCCTGGCCAACCTGGCCTTCGTGGACATTTGCTTCACCACCACCACCATCCCAAAGACACTTATCAATCATGTCACTGGGGATAAAGGGATCTCGCTAGCCGGATGTTTTACGCAGACATTCTTCACTATCTTGTTTGCGAGTCTTGACTGCTACCTGCTGCTTGTCATGGCCTATGACCGCTATGAGGCCATCTGCCACCCCCTGCACTATGCCACGTCTGTGACACCCCAGGTCTGCAGCCTCCTGGTGGGGGCGTCCTGGGCCACATCATTCGGGCATTCCTTGGTGCACGTCATATTGCTGAGCCGTCTCTTATTCTGCACGCACAACCGGGTCCCTAATTTCTTTTGTGAAATAGGCACCATGCTGAATCTGGCCTGCTCTGACACTTTTGTCAGCAACATAGCAGTGAACTCAGTGACTGCCCTGACAGTCATTCTCCCCTTTGTGGGCATCTTGATCTCATACTTGCTTATCTTCGCGGCCGTGCTGAGGATCCCGTCCAAGACAGGCAAGCAGAAGGCTTTCTCCACCTGTGGCTCCCACGTCTCCGTGGTGACCCTGTTCTACGGGACCCTCATCGGGGTGTATTTCAACCCCACGTCCTCCCACACTGCCCAGAAGGACACAGTTGCTGCATTAATGTACACCGTGGTCACCCCCATGATGAACCCCTTCATCTACAGCCTCCGGAACAAGGACATGAAGGACGCCCTGGCAGCCCTGGTCAGCAGGAAGCCAGGTTTTTCTCAGTAACCAGAGCACTGAACATGCCAGTGACCATCAACACTTCCAGGCCATCCTGAACTCCCTACAAGGCTGCTCTGGAATTTTCTCTTGGATCGCTTTAGTGCCTCAGTCGTTGGTTGATCAGAAGCCAGAGGCTTGCTCAGTGCTCAAAAACAAGAGCATTTGTTCTCTTCGGAGTAAGGACAGTTGGGTCGCCCGATAGTGTCTCGTGTCCTCCCTGCATTGTCTCCTAATTGGTCACCACAAGCAGTAGCCTTGAGTCACACAGGGATTCCTGCCACTCCCAGTCAGGCAGAGAGAGTTGGGCCAGGCTGACTTCCCCGCTGGCTCCTGGGCTGACCCAGGGATGGTCCCAGCATCACGGGACCATCATGTCAGCATCACCTTCTGCTCAGCCCACATCACTAAGCCGTGCACCCAACATGCGTGTTCTGTGGGGCAGCGCCTTTGCCACAGATACTCTGCTCTGTGCCGTCTGTTGTTCTGCTGTGTGACTCCAATGCCGAGTCGTGGGAACTGGCGCATGGAAGGGTGACTTAACCAACCAGATGCGAATACTCTGGTTGAGACTCCTAGAATTTCCCTAGTGAAAGGTCGTGGCTGAGGTGGCCCAAGGACACCCATAAGTTTGTCCCTGGAAAGCCATCAGATGACCTCTCATGGCAAAAGAGTGTTGGGTGTATGTGCTAGGATGGTGATGGAATATTGTTTCTGTTCTGTGACTGCATCAATAGACTTCATCCACATTCTCTCTCTCCTAAAATAGCACATTCTTGCTGGCAGGACTTTGCATACCTTTTTCACTGGAGCTATGGGGTTGAAGTCTGGGAGATGGTGTGTGTGATGGTGGGCTCTACTGTGGATCTCTTGGGGCTGGAGTGATAGATAGTACAGCGGGTACGGCATTTGCCTTGCATGCAGCTGACCAGCTCTCAATTCTCGCTCGGCATCCATTTGGTTCCCAGAGGACCCCAGGAGCAATTCCTGAGGGCAGAGCCAGGAGGAACCCATTAGCATCGCCAAGCATGACCCATGTGGACCCTCTGGGAGCATATACAATGCCAGGACAGAACGGGGGCTGGTCGCATGCGAGTCCAGTGCCTGTATCACTCCTCCTCGCCCGTCTTTGTCATTAGTTTCCAGCCAGAACTCAGGGGAATGGGGCTAGTTGGGGTGAAGTGCTTCATCTCATGAATGTCCTAAGCGCTGTCAACTCTTCTACTTTAAATGGTGAATATTATGATATATGTGTGAAAGACACAAACTCTTAAATCACTCCACCAGGCATCAGCAGGTGTTAGCCACAGGTGTCAGCAGGCCGAACAGATAGACACTGTTGCTGCTAATGTACATTGTGGTCACTCCCATGATGAATCCCTTTATCTCCAGCTCAGAATAAGGATTTGAAGAGTGCTTGAGAAGTAGACTAATTTTATCCAGTGACCAGAGCATTGGGCATCCATGTGTCCTAATCCTGAATTTTCTGCACAGCCTACTCTAGAATTTTCTCTATCAATCATTTTATGGGAGCAAATTATTACAAATTGTTACATTTTACTTCCCAGAGGTACTAAATTTGATTCTGTCTCAAAGTTCATTATAAATTTTACGGTTACATGCCCACCTGTATACAAACAAAATTTATTGTGATACTTGTCTACACAGAAAAAAAAACCCAGTTTCAGAAAACAGTTCCCAATCCATTAGTATGGTCTATTTATTATCTGTCCATGAGTTTTTCACCATCTGTCTTGGCATGTGAATGAGAAGGGTGGAGGGAGACTCAGGTGCAGAGGGTGAAGGAGGCGTGGCCTGCAGAAGTCCCTCATCTCCTCAGGGTCTGGTTTCCCAGAGCTGAGGCAGGTAGGAGAGCTGTGGATGGGAGTCACGAATTTTGTGGATCGGTGGATCTGTAGCCCAGGACCAGTTGGTCTGGGAGCGCTGATGCGCCTTCATCTGCAGTGGTTTACCAGAAGTTTCTGGATTTGCTCCAGCACCTGCCTGAAATTTTATCATCACACTGTTTGGTGACTGAAAACATAAAATCAAATTCCTCTGGCTCCGTAGAAACAGGCTCCCACTCACGTACCAAGGATTCTTTTCCTGCTTTTGACATTTTTTACAAAGACTGACACTCTAGTATCCCTCTTTATCATTGCATATTCCAGGATTTCATCTCTTTATGGATGTATATCACTATCAATGTAACCCAGCATCTGTATCACAAAGTACGTCATCAATAACAACCAGCATTTGAATGCAATATATATTTTCACTAGCTTGCTTCCATTTTTTTCATATTTCTTCCCATCAGACTGCCTGGTTATCTCTGGGTCAGATATTCTTGGTAAGAGAGATTCCCATATTCCCATAACAAAAAATAAATGTGTTTTGCATACTAGAATGTTAATAACCCGGAGTGGAGGAAGGAGAATGTGCACTGGTGGAGGAGTGGGTGTTTGTATGATTGAAACTCAAACATGAAAGCTTGTAACTGTATCTCATGGTGATTCAATTAAAAAAAAAGAAGTGTATGTACTACTATATTCTTATTCAGTGGTGTGTAGTTCAAACTCCCTGATCTGCAGAGGGTCCCCGTCAACCTGCTTCAGCAACCCATGCAGGACCTCCAGAAACAGTGGCCGTCCCCATCTACCCAAAAATCAGACTGTCCAGCCTTGAGGTCTTTGTACCTACAAACCGAACCTCAGCATGACTGCCTGCTCACGTGGGGCACGGTGAGTCTGTCTCGTGCCAAGCCCATGTCTTTGAAATCTGCCGAGTGCCTGTAATTGTTCCTGGCATCCAAGAAGTGCCCCACTGCAGTGTCAGCCGATATCCCTTAAGGTATTTTCATAATTTCAGTGTAGAACATGTGTCCTATAATGTTTATACTGTTTATATGGCATAAGGATATTCAGCTTTTAAATAGACAGAAATGCAAGGGACTCTGTGCTTAAATAAAAGTCACTATTGGGAGACACATCACCCTGCAAGAGTAGGTGTATTGGCCTATAGATATAGATGTATATGTATATGTATATCATTTTATGTAGATAAGGATGGCTGATACAATACAATCAATATGTCTGAGGGCCGGCGCCAAGAAGGCAGGGATAGGAGAAAGAGAGAAGGAGCAGCGAGCCATGTTCCCAGCCCAGGATGTCATCTGTGCAATGAGGCGCACACCCACAGGGAAGGCGGGAGGCAGGATCTTGGCGAACTTGCCTGGCAGGCCAGAGAGCTGGGTTGGAAATCCGTCCTTTCAGAAACCTGAATGACAGCTGAAGCAAGACCCGGGGCAGGTGTGGGGCAGGCTCGGGTAGTAGTGGGACACCGAAATAATGGTGACAGGACTGGTGTTGAAATGTTGAATGTAACCATTTATTGTGAACAACTTCATGAAATAAAATTTAAAAATTAAAAAAAATCTAAAAATTTAAAAAAGAATAACGAAGTATATATTAGCACACAAGATTTAATTTATAACAATATGTTAGTTATCTTTTATACAAGGGCTTAATAGCTCCAGGGTGACCTACAACAATCTTTACACACTTTCCTCTAAGGAAATTTTTTGGATAATTTTTAGTAGATTATTCATAACAAGCAATGCAAAATAAATTATTTAGGACCTGCTTTGGGGGCAGGCTTGTGTGGTGGTGGGAAAATTCAAATTAATGGTGGTGGCATGCCACCAGACTCTGTGTCAGGCTGTTTCACTTGGGCAAAACACTAGGTCAGCTTCAGGGATTGGAAACCAGCCTCACATGCTGGGGGAGAAGGCAGTTCAGGTAGAGAAGAGAACACCAAGTAAAGGGTGTTGGGAGGACCCGCTCAGGTTGAAAGATGCGTGCTGAAAGTAGCCTATAGACCGAACACAATGGCCACTCAATACCTCTATTGCAAACCACAACACCCAAAATGAGAGAGAACAAAAGGGAATGCTCTGCCAGCAGAGGCAGGGTGGGGTAGGGGGATGGAGTAGGGGTGGTGGGAGGGATACTGGGAACATTGGTGGAGGAGAATAGGCACTGGTGGAGGGATGGGTAAACGATCATTGTATGACTGAAATGCAAACAAGAAAGTTTGTAAGTATGTAACTCACAGTGATTCACTAATAAAAGTAAATAAATAAATAAGAGAATTAACAAATAAAGGTTTAGTATTGTTGACTACACAAATAAGTGTTCCTAAAATGAATTTAGTCTGCCTAAACTTTTATATCAAGAATTTGTCTTTACAAATTATTTTTGTCAAGGAAAGCAAATTGTTTTTTAAAATAATTATCACTCTGGACAAGAACTTAGTGTTGAAAGTAGGTAAAGGTATACACTAAATATGGGGGTACGACGTCATGAGCAGGTCAACCTGTACCTTTGGAGTGAGTGCATCAGCAGCCTGATGGTGCCTTCAGGCTTTCTGATACCCCAAAATTGCCATGTGCCTATGGCCAGACCCCAACAACTTGGGAACAAGTTTACCAAGAAATTAAATGGCCAAAAGTTAGGTGTGGTGGGAACCATGCCCACAAACCACGTCTGGCTCAGCTATACAAGCTCATTTATTGGCCTTATTTCAGAGACCTATCGGTATATCTCAAAAGAGATCAAAAGCCATCGTTAATCTCGGACCCACACATGGCTGAACAGACTGGGTTAAATCAGAGATGGGTGGTTTGGCCTGTGCCCACCAAGCAGATTGTGGATTGCTTCCACAATCCGAAACTGCCGCCATATCCCCGGCCTGACTCCACTGTCTCAGGACAGAACTCACGAAGATAAAATCTGCTGAAAATTCTTGTATGTGGGTTTTGTCACTGAAATCTCCAGGATTTCTCAGAGTTGGGGTGGGCTACCTCCCTCCACTTCCCAATACACATGGAAGCACTGGCAGTCAGTCCCATGAACCAACTCCAGCGCCACCCTGTAAGCTCTACTGCCGACCTTGCTTCAGAGACCCCTAAATAAATCTTGAAAGAGATCAAAAGCTGTAGAAAAGCTCAGACCTATGCATTGCTGAACAGACCGGGGTATATTGGAGGGGGTGGGTTGGCCTGTGCCCGCCCAAGCAAAGCCCCCCACAGCCACTTGCTTCCACAATCCAAAATCGCTGCCATATCCCCAGCCTGACTCCACCGTCTCAGGATGGACTTCACCAAGATATAATCTGCTGAAATTTTTGTAATGTGGATCTTAGCGCACCAGCAGTCCTGACCCAGAGACACAACAGCAAGTCCCGGAAGACACCACAGTGCCAGAGATCTCGATATACCAAGCCAATGTGATGGGCACCAAGGAGCTGGTGTGCTCTCCCCACCTACTCCAGATGGAATCCGGTGACCAAGAGCTTCCTCAAGCAAGGCCAAGGTATTCGGGTTCCAGGACTAAATCTCCAGGCTGCATGGTGGCAGAGAACCGGGCTGTCCCTCCCAGGTCCCCACCTGCCCAGCAGACTGACTGTCATGCCCACAGTTTGCCTCAGGGACCATCTTAGAACACCAGCAGCCCTGGCCCAGAGACACAGCAGTGAGTCCCAGAAGACACCACAGTGCCAGAGATCTCTCCAGGCCCCATACCTAGCCAATTTCACCAGGGCACCCCAGATGGAGCAGATGTAGTCTCCTCGCCTACTCCAGATGGAATCCTGGTGACCAAGAGCTTCCACAAACAAGGCCCAGGTATGCAGGTTCCAGGACTGAATCTTCAGGCCACATGGAGCAGAGGACCCGGGCTGCCCCTCCCCATCCCCGCCCTCCCAGCAGACTGGCGTCATGCCCACAATTTGCCTCCGTGTGCCATCTTTGTGCCCAACAACCCTGGCCCAGAGACTCCCAATTGAATCCCAAAATAGATTAGTGCCATAAAGAGATGTTTCTGGAACCTAACAACTATTTACAATCTAGAAATTTACATTTACAATTGCAGCCGCGCAAACTCTCATGATATTCAAAATTAGCAATGGAAAACAAATTATCTAGCGTCTGCCCAGACAGGTAGGCTTAAATGGTGGTGGGAAATTTTTGTTTGTTTGTTTTTGGGTCACACCTGGCAATGCACAGGGGTTACTCCTGGCTCTGCAGTCAGGAATTACTGCTGGCAGTGCTCAGGGGACCATATGGGATGCTGGGATTCGAACCCGGGTCGGCCACGTGCAAGGCAAACGCCCTACCCGCTATGCTATCACTCCAGCCCCATGGTGGTGGGAAATTTTGAGCAAAACATAATGCCCAAAATTAGAGAGAGAGTATTGGGGAAATTTTCTGCCATAGAGGCAGGGTGAGGACTGAGATGTGGATGGTGGAAGATGCACGCTGGTAGAGGGATGGGTGTTCCGTCATTGTATGGCTGAATCTCAAACACGAAAGCTTTGTAACTCTATCTCACAGTGATACAATTTTAAAAAAAAATGTAGAGTGAATGCCCAATTCAATCAGCTTAACCAATAGCTGAACAAATCGCAATACTTCTACATTATTTAAAAATAATATATACATATGATAATCTTTCAGTATCTGTATTTCAAACCATAATGCCCAAAAGAGAAAGGGAGGGAAGGGGAGGGAGAGAGAAGAGAGAGAGAGAGAGAGAGAGAGAGAGAAAGTGCCACAGAAAGGGGGGCGCAGCGGAGAGAGCAGGGGAGGGAGGAGGGAAACTGGGGACATGAATGGTGGGAATGTGCACTGGTGAAGGGACAGGTGTTGGAACATTGTGTAACTGAAATCCAATCACCAAGAATCTTTTAACTGTGTATATCACTGTGATTCAATTAAAAAATGTTTTACACCCAGAAGTCCATGGCTTTCTTATATACAAATAATGAAAGAGAAAAAAGGCACATTAAGAAAACAATCCCATTCACAATAGTACCTCAGAAAATCAAGTACCTTGGAATCAGCTTAACCAAAGAGGTGAAGGACCTATACAAAGAAAATTACAACACACTACTTCAAGAAATAAAAGAGGACACTAGGAAATAGAGACACATCCACTGCTCATGGATAGGGAGAATTAACATTATCAAAATGGCAATACTGCCCAAAGCACTATACAAATTTAATGCGGTCTCTGTCAGGATACTCATGACATTTTTCAAAGAAATAGACAAAACACTCCTGAAATTCATATGGAACAATAAACCCCCAAGAATAGCTAAAGCAATCCTTGGGGAAAAGAAGATGGGTAGCGTCACCTCCCCAACTTCAAACTCTACTACAAAGCAGTTGTAATTAAAACAACATGGTATTGGGCTAGAAACAGACCTGCAGACCAATGGAACAGAGTTGAATATCCCGTCACAGACCCCCAAATATATGGCCACTTAATCTTTGACAATCACTTGTATCACTTGTCATCCCGTTGATCTTCGATTTGCTCGAGTGGTCGCCAGTAACGTCTCCATCTGTCCCTGACGTGTGCTCGTGCAGCCCAATGATATCTGCTTGCTCCCGGCACATGAAGAGCCTCAAATCGTGCATTCAGGGATTTGTCGAATAAATCTGACCATCTAGTTGGTGGGTGGCCACAAGGTCTTCTGACATACCATGGAATCCAATCCATAAAAGTTCTAGTACAGCGGTTGTCTCTGAATCGCCTTACATGACCGGCCCATCTGATTTTTGATGCCTTGGCAAACGAGACAGCATCCCTGATTCTTGACCATCAACGGAGGTTAGAACTCTGGATTCTTTCTCTCACTTGAGTGAGACGTGATACTCCTAGCATAGCTCTTTCGATTTCTCTTTGGGATACCCTAATAGCGTTCTCATCCTGTTTGCATAGGGCCCAGGTATCTGAGGCATATGTTAGTGCAGGAAGAACGGTGGAATCAAAAAGATGTGCCCGGAGTCGGAGGTTCTTCGTTCTCTTAACCACTTGACAACACTCTTGAGGGCATTCCACGCTGCTCTCTTTCTCCTGCGCAGTTCTGGCACCAAGTCGTTCCTCATGTTGATTTCTTGACCCAGGTACACATAGCTGCTGCATTTGGAGATAGTCGATCCATTGAGAGCAAATGGAGCTTCAGGGACCAGTTCGTTTTTCATGAACATTGTCTTGTGAGATTCAGCTGCAATCCGACCTTTCCACACTCGTGGTCGAAGTCGGCCAGCATTTGTGCTGCTTGGCTAATGTTTGGTGTTATGAGAACGATGTCATCAGTGAAGTGGAGGTGGTGTAATTGCCGACCGTCTATCTTCACTCCCATTCCTTCCCATTCCAGTCATCGCATGATGTTCTCGAGGGTGGCACTGAAGAGTTTCGGTGAAATGGTATCACCCTGCTGCACCCCTCTCTTTATATCAATGATCACTTCCTTGTAGAATGGTGAGATCCTGGTGGTGAATCCACAATACAGCTCGCGGAGGATTTTGGTATACTGAGTTTGAACACCCTGTTTGGCCAGGGCTTCGATGACCACCTTAGTCTCAACAGAATCGAAGGCCTTCTTTAAGTCGATGAATGTTAGACAAAGCGGCATCTTGAACTCTCGAGAAACTTCAATGAGTTTGGTGACTGTGTGGATATGGTCGATCGTGCTGAATCCCCTTCGGAACCCGGCTTGCTTGCATCATTGTCCTTCATCTAGTGTTCTGCCTATTCTATTCAGGATTACACGAGTGAACAATTTGTAGACGACAGACAGCAGGCAGATGGGCGATAGTTGCCGATGTCATGGATGTCTCCCTTCTTGTACAACAGAACGGTCCTACTGGTTTTCCACTGAGACGGAACCTTGCATTCAGATAGATAGCGTGTGAAGAGTTGAGCCAGTGTATTGATGAGTACTGGCGGCAGATTCTTCAGGTGTTCAGGTCTGACCTTGTCCGGACCAGGTGCTGTACGCATCTTTACCAACGAAATGGCGTGTTGGATTTCAGAAGGGAGAATGTTGGGAACGACATATCCATCCTGCGGAATTTGGTATGTGGGCAGGTGGACATGGCTGTCAAAGAGATTCGAGTAGTCAAACGCTGGGGGAAAGTCATCCCAGATAGAGAGGGGAACACCAAGTAATATGTGATTGGAGATCCTGTGTGGGAAGGGAGATGCGTGTTGAAAGTAGACTAGAGACTGAACAGAATGACCACTCAATACCCCTATTTGGAACCACAACACCCAAAAGGAAATAGAGATATCAAATTGGAATGCCTCACTGCAGAGGCGGGGTGGGGTGGGGGGGATGGGACTGGGGTGGGTGGGAGGGATACTGGGTTCATTGGTGGTGGAGAATGGACACTGGTGGAGGGATGGGCTCTTAAACATTGCATGAGGGAAAAACAAGCACGAAAATGTGTGAATCTGTAACTGTACCCTCACTGTGACTCATTAATTAAAAAATAATAATTTTTTTAAATTTAAAAATTTTTTTTAAAAATAGAGAGATTCGAGTAGAAGTCGTGAATAATCCTCTCCATTGCCTTTCTGTAAGATGTGATAGATCCATAGGGATGTCGGAGGGCAGTCATCTTGGTCTTGTAGTTAGCGAAGGACAGGCGAGCATTGCAAATACTTTTCCCAGCTTCTACTGCACTGGCCAACACTGCTACTCTTCTCTCTTTGAGGTCTTCCTTTATTGCATCTCTGCACAGCTTTGTGAGCTTGAACGTTAGCTTGTGATTGCCTGAGGCTCACGCCAAACCACGTTGACGAATAAGCTAGAGAGTTTCAAAACAAAGAAAGAAGACTAAAATGATTGTCTGTACTTTCAACACACATACACTGGCATCAGAAGCATCCATCGAGGACCTGATGGTGCAAGTGCAGAAGATTAAGTATGATATCATTGGTCTGACCAAAACAAGGAGACATCGATCACATCACGCCATTTTTGACACTAGAGAAGAATTGTTCCTCAGAACATGTGACAACAGAGGCATTGATGGCATTGGTGTCCTTGTCAACACGAACTTGGCCATGAGCATCTATTCATTCTAATGCCTAACAACCCAAATTGGACGATTACGCTTGAGTAGATGTGGCTCACTGCCTGCAGTTTCTATCTTCGTCATCTACGCACCAACTTCCAACTATGATGAAGAAGAAATTGAGAGGTTCTACATGGAACTGGATACGTTCTATAAAGAAGACCACATCTTCTACAAGATCATTGTTGGTGATTTTAATGCCAAGATAGGTCCAAGAAGGTCGACCGAAGAACTCCACATTGGGATACATGGCCTAGAATGGAACAATCAGGGTGAGAGACTGTATGAATTCATCATGTCGACCAAGACCATCCATGGTAACTCACAGTTCCAGAAGACCAAATCTAAACACTGGACATGGGAGTCTCCCGGTGGACAGTTCCACAATGAAATTGACCACATCATATTCAATCAAAGGTTTTGCCTGACCAATGTCGCTGTTGTCCCAAAATTCCAAATGGGATCGGACCACCGTCTCCTTCGTGCAAAATTCTACTTCACAGAGCGGGGAGAAAAGTCTGCAAAATTTAAGTCTAACAAGGCAACTCCCAAAGTGACCACCAACTGGGAGCTCTTTGGCACTATGGTAGCAATGTGGGAAGATTCTGTCCTTGACAACATCGACAAGGAATACGATCGACTGGTTTCAGCACCTCCATGACTGTGCAAAGCTGAGAGTGAGAAAGCCACAAACAGATGCCTGTCTTTGGAATCTTTGACAAAGGAGCAAGAAATGCGAAGTGGAACAAAGAAAGCCTCTTCAACAAGTGGTGCTGGGAAAACTGGATAGCTACCTGCAAAAAAATGAACTCTGACCTCTGTCTAATGCCAGGCACAAAAGTCAGATCAAAGTGGATTAAAGACCTCAATATCAGACATGAATCTATAAGGTACATAGAGGAAAATGTAGGCAGAACTCTCCATGACATTGAAGCTAAAAGCATCTTTAAAGGATGACCATGCAAGTGGAAGCAAACATGAACAAATGGGACTACATCAAATAAGAAGCTTCTGTACTTCAAAAGAAACAGTGATCAAAATACAGAAACAGCCCACAGAATGGGAAAGAATATTTACCCAATACCCATCTGATAAGGGATTAATATCCAGGATATACAAGACACTAGTAGAATTGCACATGAAAAAAAACCTCCAACCCCATCAAAAAATGGGAAGAAATGAACATAAGTTTGCTCAAAAAAGAAATCCGAATGGCTCAGAGGCACATGAAAAAATGCTCCACATCACTAGTCATCAGGGAGATGCAAATCAAAACAACAATGAGATATCATCTCACACCACAGAGACTGGCCCACATTCAAAAAACAAAAGCAAACGATGTTGGCACGGATGTGGGGAGAAAGGGACTCTCCTTCACTGCTGGTGGGAATGTGCCAACTCGTTCAGCCCTTTTGGAAAAAATATGGATGATTCTCAAAAACTTATAAAATTGTGCTCCCATTTGACCCAGCAATACCACTCCTGGGAATATATCCCAAAGAAGCAAACAAGTATAGTAGAAATAACATCTGCACATGTATGTTCACTGCAGCACTGTTTACAATAGCCAAAATGTGGAAAAACCCGAGAGCCCAAGAACAGATGACTGGTTAAAGAAACTTTGGTATATGTACACAATGGAATACTATGCAGCTGTTAGAAAAGATGAAGTCATGAAATTTGCATATAAGTGGATCAACATGGAAAGTATCATGTTGTGTGAAATGAGTCAGAAACAAAGACAGACATAGAAAGATTGCACTCATATGTAGAATATAAAGTAGGAGAATGGGAGACTAACACCCAAGAGTAGTAGAGATAAGAACCAGGAGGTCTGCCTCACATGCTGGGGAAAAAGGCAGCAGAGATAAAGAAGGGAACACCTAGTAGAGAATGTTGGGAAGACCCACTCAGGTTAAAAGCTGCGTGCTTTCAACCTGAGTAGACTATAGATCTCATGATGGCCACTCAATACCTCTATTGCAAACTACAACATCCAACAGGAGAACAAAATGGAATTCCCTGCCGCATAGGCAGGGTGGGGTGGTGGGGGTTGGGTGAGGGTGATGGGAGGGATACTGGAAACATTAGTGGAGGAGAATGGGCACTGGTGGAGGGATGTAAACGAATGCAAACACGAAAGTTCATAAATTTGTAACTGTACTTCACAGTGATTCACTAATAAAAAAATTTTTTTTAAAAAGGAGTAACTCTGGGGGCCAGAGCGATAGCACAGCGGGTAGGGCGTTTGCCTTGCACACAGCCGACCCGGGTTCAATCCCCGGCATCCCATATGGTCCCCCAAGCACCGCCAGTAGTAATTCCTGAGTGCAAAACCAGGAGTAACCCCTGAGCATTGCTGGGTGTGACCCAAAAAGCAAAAAAAAAAAAAGGGGGGGAGTAACTCTTCAGTTTCATGCTGACTGTCAAAAAGGAAAAAAAACTAAAAATTGAGCTTCCATATGACCCCACAATACCAGTTCTAGGAATATATCCTGAGGATGCAAAAAAAGCACAGTAGAAATGACATCTGTACCTATATGTTCATTGAAGCACTGTTCACAACAGCCAAAATCTGGAAACAACCCAAGTGCCCTAGAACAGAAGACTGGTTAAAGAAACTTTGGTACATCTACACAATGGAATACTACACAGCTATTAGAAGAGATGAAGTCATAAAATTCGCTTATAAATGGATAGACATGGAGAGAATCATGCTAAGTGAAATGAGTCAAAAAGAAAGGAACAGACATAGAAGGACTGCACTCATTTGTGGATTATAGAATAACATCACATGAGGCTGACACCCAAGGACAGTAGATACAAGGGCCAGGAGGATTGCTCAATAGCTGGAAGCCTGCTTCATGAGCAGAGGGGAGAAGGCAGATGAAATAGAGAAGGGATCACTAAGAAAATGATGGCTGGAGGAATCGGTCGGGATGGGAGATTCGTGCTGAAAATAGATAATGGACCAAACATGATTACCTCTCGGTGTCTGTGTTGCAAGCCATAATGCCCAAAAGTAGAGAGAGAGTATGGGGAATATTGTCGGCCATGGACGCAGGGGGAGGGTGGGAAAGGGGGGTGTATCGGGGATATTGGTGGTGGGGAATGTGCACTGGTGGAGGAATGGGTGTTTGATCATTGTGTGATTGTACCCAAACATGAAAGCTTGTAACTATCTCACGGTGATTCAATAAAATTTAAAAAATAAATAAATCACTGTATCACTGTCATCCCGTTGTTCATCGAGTTACTCGAGCGGGCGCCAATAATGTTTCCATTAGTCCCAGCCCTGAGATTTTTTTTTTATAATTGAGTAACCGTGAGAATAGTTACAGGGCTTTTAGGATCGAGTCTCATTCATACTATGCTCAAACACCCATCCCTTCACCGGTGCACATGTTCCACCACCATGCCCCCCTCCCACTCCCCCCCGCCTGTGTGGCAGATGATTTTCACTTTACTCTTTCCTTACTTTGATTACATTCAATTTTCGACAGGAAACTCACTATCATTATTTGGAGTTTTTCCCCCAACAGTCAGACCTGTCAGAATGGCATCATTAGATTAGATGTTTTCTATTGTTGGTAACAAAGAGCATATGATGTTGCACGGTCTCGAAAGTGGCCGCCCAGATTTGGAATTCTGGTATTAAGTCCAGAGGTATTTTTGCCAGCAGCCGCTGCATTCCGAGATTGGTTTCTGTGGTGGTGGAATCATGGCTGTTCAGGAGCGGAGGATGTATACATGGGCGACTGCTCGGGGTCTCATTTGGGCAGGAGACAGGGCCCGTTCTGCCTCCCCCATCACAAGATTCCCCATGCATCCCGTCCCATCACTGCAAACTCCTACCTCTCTGTCCAATTTGTTCTGAACGGTGGCAGTTGCCATGCTGTCCAGCGGGGGAAAGGCCAAGGGACAGAAACCCTTCCCCTCCCGGGGCTACACGGCCAGCCTGAGATTTTAGCAGCCTTTCCTTACTCGTCTTTCCCAATGATTGGAGGCTCTTTCAGGTCAGGGGAATGAGACCTGTTATTGTTACTGTTTTTGGCATATCGAATACACCATGGGGCGTTTGCCAGGCTCTCTCATGCAGGCAGGATACTCTCGGTACCTTGCCAGGATCTCTGAGAGGCATATATAATATGATGTGGTAATACACACATATATATACATATATATGTCCCTCTATGATTCTGAGTGCAAAAACTGTCACACCAAGAGGGCCCTTTTTCTTGTCCATCCTATCCCCATTGATGGTGCTTGGGGGACCATATGGGATGCCGGGGATCGAACCCGGGTCGGCCGCGTGTAAGGCAAACACCCTACCCGCTGTGCTATCGCTCCGCCCCCCCCATTGAACTCTTGCATATTTTTTTTACTATTGTGTGTGTGTGTGTGTGAGTGAGTGAGTGAGTGAGTGAGTGAGTGAGAACCCAAGGCCTCACATGTAAGACAATCTTGTTAATGGTCCTTATAAAATTATTATTAATTTTCATGTGCTTAGATTCTGCTATTTTGGTGCAGGAAATTTCTAACTAGTCTTTACATATATTTTGTTTAGTTAGAACTTTTAGTTGCTAAAGCTATACAGTGTCTTAATTTCCTAGTCTTTCTATTAGGAAGTGATAGTGGAAATACTTTTTTTGTTTGTTTTGGTTTTTGTTGCCTACTGCCTGAACTCCATCTAATATGACACGGTAATTATGGAAAATGGGTAGGGAGTAGGTAACAAATAAATAAAAATTTAAAATAATTTGGGGCCGGAGCGATAGCACAGCGGCTAGGGCTTGCAAGCGGCCGACCCAGGTTCGATCCCCGGCATCCCATATGGTCCCCCAAGCACTGCCAGGAGTAATTCCTGAGTGCAAATCCAGGAGTTACCCCTGAGCATCGCTGGGTGTGACCCAAAAAGCAAAAAAAAAAATTTAATAATTTAAACATTTTTAAAAGAGTTCTAAAGGAGGAATCCCTGAGTAGTGCGAGGTGTGTGCCATAAAAAAGACAGAGAGAGAGAGAGAGAGAGAGAGAGAGAGAGAGAGAACAAGCTTGGGTAAATAGGATCATAAATGAAAAAGAAGAAGCTTCTTCCCTAGATGCTTCCAAAATACAAAACATGAAAAGATCACTATGAAAAATTCTATGCCACTTGCTTGGGAGCCTAGAAGAAATGGAAATGAAAAAATACTAAGATTCGGGGCTGGAGCGATAGCACAGCAGGTAGGGCATTTGCCTTGCACGCGGCCAACCCGGGTTCTAATCCCAGCATCCCATAGGGTCCCCTGAGCACCGCCAGGGGTAATTCCTGAGTGAAGAGCCAGGAGTAACCCCTGTGCATCGCCAGGTGTGACCCAGAAAAACCAAAAAAAAAAAAACTAAGATTCTCCACCTCCCAGTAATGACAGGACTTTAAATATGGACAGTAGCCAAAAATATCCCCAGTACTACAGACCCAGATCCGGATGGGTTCACTAGTGAGTTTTTCTAAACCTTCCTAGCCTCAAAATCCTCCACAATGAGAAGAAAATAGGGTTGTTCTCAATAGCTTCCTAGGGGAATTGCTTTTCTGAGAAGGGCAGAATTCTGTTTTATGAGATTACATCCCGATGAGAGTCAAGAAACCTTCCGTGGCTGGCGGTTCCCAGCAGGGAGGAAGCATGAGCGTCTGTGAATCCGGGCCCCCCCCGCCACCAGGGATCTGGGGCACAGAGAAACTCCAGCACCTGGTGTCCACCCCACCGCCCACTGACTCACTGGCTCATGGGGCACGTGAAGGTCAATCTCAGGAGCTCTGACAAGACCCAGGGAACTAGCCTGAGGAGAGAGAATGGAGGCTAAATTCAGCCTGGGGAGCCTGGTCCGGGTGCGGGGGGGAGGGGGGGAGTAAAGGTGAGCCCTGCTTACAGGGAAGGAGCGGACGGGGTCCAGACTCAGGTGCTGTGATCTAGGCACATGGACCACATGAGGAGGAGAGCATGCGTGGGAGTCCGCCAGGGGTCGGCTTCTGGTTTTAGCACAGCTAAAAAGTTTTGCAACAGGGACCAAAAAAAGATACAGCAGGTGAGGCGCTCACCTTCCATGGGGCTGACCTGAGTGTCATCCCAGTATCCCATAGGGTCCACCACCACTGGCAGTGTGTGACCCAAAAAGAAAAAAAAAACAAAAAAGAAAAACTTTTCAACAAAAGATCAGGGAGATGGGGCCGGAGCGATAGCACAGTGGGTAGGGCGTTTGCCTTGCACGCGGCCGACCCTGGTTCGATCCCCGGCATCCCATATGGTCCCCCAAGCACTGCCAGGAGCAGTTCCTGAGTGCAAAGCCAGGAGTAACCCCTGAGCATCGCTGGGTGTGACCCAAAAAGCAAAAAAAAAAAAGATCAGGGAGATGGTGATGGTGCCTGGCTGGACTCTCTCGCCAAACCCTCCCCCCCAACACCTGGCTCTGAACAAAGTCAGGCAATTCTGCCTTGGAGAATTGAGTGAGTTGAAGCAGATTGAGCTGCAGGTGGGCAGCAGGTGTGCAGGAACCAAGTAAGAAGTCTTAGCGTTTGAAATGAGTCAGAAGGAAAGGGACAGACAGAATGACTGCACTCATTTGTGGAATATAAAACAACATAATATAAGACTGACACCCGAAAGAGCGGGACGTCGGACTCTCGAACCGGACTCTCCGTGTCACATTCTAAGATGGGTGATATTGAGAAGGCCACGAAGATTTTTGTCCAGAAGTGCGCTCAGTGCCATACCCTGGAGAAGGGAGGCAAGCACAAGACGGGGCCCAATCTCCATGGTCTGTTTGGGCGAAAGACGGGTCAAGCTGCTGGATTCTCTCACACCAATGCCAACAAGAACAAAGGCATCACCTGGAATGAGGATATGCTGGTGGAGTATTTGGAGAATCCCAAGAAGTACATCCCTGGAACAAAAATGATCTTCGCTGGCATTAAGAAGACCGAACGGGCAGAGTTGATAGCTTATCTCAAAAAAGCTACTAATGAGTAATAGTTGGCACTGCCTTATTTATTACAAAACAAATGTCTCATGACTTTTTTATGTGTACCATATTTAAGTCCATCTCGTTCACCAGAAATTCAGATCATGAGTGACCAATAGCATATTGCTGTTGGGCAGCCCTGATTTAAATGAGATTGGCTTGTGTTTTAAATGAGTATGATCAGATTTTTTAATTTTAATGATAATTCCAGGTCAGCAAGTGCAATCACTGTCCCTTTCCAAAGATATGATGTTAATTTGTCACATTCACCTTTCCAAGGGATGGAGATCGCCATCTCATATCTGTGGGAGAATAGTTTTCTATTCAGATTTATAGAACTGGCTATATTAATATATCTAAGGATTGAGGATATCACTGTCTCCTTAGGTTGTGTTTCTTAGCCTGATAAGATTCATTGGCAGTGACCTTATATCTTTTACTTAATTATGCCAATTTAATTAAAAATTCCCTGTATCTAGAGTGGGAGACTAACACTCAAGAACTGTAGAAATAAGTACCAGGAGGTTGACTCCATGGCTTCGAGGCTGGCCTCACGTTCCGGGGAAAGGTCAACTCAGAGAAGCGATCACCAACTACATTGTAGTCGAAGGCCATGTGGGGGAAGGGAGTTGCGGGCTGAATGAGGGCTAGAGACTGAGCACAGCGGCCACTCAACACCTTTATTGCAAACCACAACAGCTAATTAGAGAGAGAAAACAGAAGGGAATGCCTTGCCACAGTGGCAGGGTGGGGTGGGGGGGAGATGGGATTGGGGAGGGGGGGAGGGACACTGGGTTTACGGGTGGTGGAGAATGGGCACTGGTGAAGGGATGGGTTCCAAACTTTGTATGAGGGAAGTATAAGCACAAAAGTGTATAAATCTGTAACTGTACCCTCACGGTGATTCTCTAATTAAAAATAAATAAATTAAAAAAAAATTCCCTGTATCTAAAAATGTTGCCTTTCACTTACTGAAAAGTATTTTAATGTAATGTAGGTATAACATTAAATAAAGAACACTTACCACTTCTCACAAAAAAAAATATATATATATATAAGACTGACACCCAAGGACCATAGAGACAAGGCCAAGAGGATCGCTCCAAGGTTTGGCAGCCTGCCTCATGAGCTGAGGAAGAAGGCAGCTGGGATGGAGAAGGGATCACTAAGTCAATGATGGTTGGAGGGACCGCTCGGGATGGAAGATGTGTGCTTAAAGATAAAGGACCAAACCTGATGGCCTTTCAGTATCTGTACTGCAAACCATGATGCCCAAAGTAGAGAGAGAAATTTATCAGTTACACAGATGGGGGGGAGGGATGGGAGGGGTATACTAGGGATTTTTTTGGTGGTGGAATATGTGTTTCAGCATTGTATAACTGAGACTTATGCCTGAAAGCATTGTAATTTTCCACATGGAGATTCAATAATAAAAATAAATAAATAAATAAATAAATAAAACAAAGTAGAGAGAGTGTAAGAAGGAAAGTGTCTGCCATAGAGGCAGAGGATGGGATGGGGTGGTAGTCATGGAAGGAATACTGGGGACATTGGTGGTGGGAAATGCACACTGGTGGAGGGATGGGTATTCCATCATTGTATGACTGAAACTCAACCATGAAAGCTTTGTAACTGTATCTCATGGTGATTCAATTAAAAAGAAGTCTCAGCTTTCAGTCCAGGGTGCCAGAACTGGGATTTTCAGTCAAGAGAGGTTCGTTTCTCAGTGGTTGTGCCAGTGAGGAGGTGAACCAGAGCAGAGAAGTCAGGTCCAGTTGTGGGAGGGACAAGCAGAGAATCTGGTGTGAGGTGGAGAAGAGAAAAGTCAGAGGGAGAGGGGTCAGTGAAGACTCAGGGTATGGGTGGGAGTGAGAACAGTGGGCAGGGGCTTGCCTTGCATGTTTGATCCCTGGCACCATACCTGCTCCCCAGCATGCCAGGAGAGATTCTTTAGTGCAGAGCCAAAAGTAAGCCCTGAGCACCTCTGGGTGTGGCCCAAAAAACCTCAGGGTACAGGCACAGGGTAGAGACCTGGATACTTCCTGCGTCTCTCGAGAGGGAGGAGTAGACTCAGGGGCCAGTGCAGGCCGAGGGCAGCCAGGGAGGGCATGGGAAAACACTTTGATTTAATTACGGTCACGGGGCAGGTTCAGAGAAAGTGGGGCTTCTTGAAGTCTGGTGGACCTCAGGATGGACACCAGGGACACGGGAAGGGACATCACACAGATCCCACGATTCAGTATTGCTCCCCCTCCCCGTCTCTGTTCCTGTTTTTCTCTCCCTCCCTCTCTCTCCTTCAAGGTTTACATGGCAGTGGGGTTCGTGAGGCGTCTGTGTGTCCACTCAGGCTTCACTCTAACGCCCAATTCAGAGCACATCCACAAACAGCGGGCGTCACTGAGGGCTCCCTCTGTCCTCTGTCCAAGGTGCCCTCCTGATACTTCCTGATAAACCAGGAGCAGCACACCAGATTGGATGGTGTGGAACGTAGAAAGTTACGATCTTGATTAACGAACCATAAACACAGAAGGCTTAACCTGTAAAAACATTTTAGTAATCTCTTAGTAAGGACTTAATGGCTCTATAGAGAGATACAACAATCTTCACTAACTACTAAATTTTTTCTAAGGATAACGTTTTTGACCACTCTTTTAGCAAATTATTTACAACAAGCTATACAAAACAAATTATTGAGGGTCTGCTATGGGGGCAGGCTAAAGGGCTGGTTGGGAAAATTGGAGATAATGATTGTGGGAAGGTGTAGTGGTGGTGGAATTGGTGTTGGGATATCTAATTCATGTAACAAATCAGAATAAACAAATATGTAAAAAAAAATTAGTAAGTACATTTTTTAAAAAGAAAAAATGGGTCATGTGAGCATTGATACACAAGCTGTATGAAATGGAAAGACGGGGATGAGGTGACGAGGGGGTGAGACCTACTACACCATGAGTGAATGGAACTAAGGACAGAGTCTGTGCTCTTTGCAGCCATTCAGGATGGCCTCAAAGGGGGAACCTCACCCAGGTCTCCGAGTCCCTCCTCCTGGGCTCTTCAAGGACCCCGGGTGTTCTTTATTCTCTTCCTGATTATATACCTGGTCACAGGATACCTGGACATGGCAGCATCTCTCCTGGACCAGGAGGTTGTCGTAGAAACTGTGAGACGTTGGGGACAGGGAGGGACCATTGGGCACGTGTTGATTTAAGCTCACAGAAGGCCTGTGGGCCCTGGGAAGTTCCAGCAAAGTTGGAGCATCTCCAAGAATGCCTGCCCTCAGGATGGACGCCAAAGACACCGAGATGGAGCCAGACCCTCGGGATGGACCCCCATGTGTGCCCACCCTTGTCCTCTCTCCCACTCCCTTGCCTCCTCCTCTCCCATGCACTCTCACTCACTATCTGACTGCTGGAGAGGATCTGGAAGGATTGGCTCATGTGAACTCCAAGGCCATAGAATACCAGAGAGCTCAGATTCACACTCAGTTTATGACATCATCATCCCACATGTGCTCCTCCCATTCCAGTGCTCCATTCCCTCCACTTCCCTCCTCCCTCCCATCCACTCTCTCCCCTCCCCAGGCCCCTTGATATCCCTCCTTTTCTCCTTCCCTTCATGAGATCACCAGTGTCCTCCATCCACTGCAGATGTTCGAGGGCAGCAGGCCACACATGGCACTGCTCAGGGCTTCTCCTGGCTCTGCACCCAGGGACTGCCCCCTGGCAGGGCTCAGGGGACCATATGGGTGCCAGGGATTGAACCCAGGTGGGCCACATGCCAGGAAAGCACCCTCCCTGCTGCACTGCCTCTCCAGCACCTCATTTTTGTACTTCAATGTCAGACCAGGTTATAGAACATCTGTCTTTCTTCCCCTACATTTTTATGTATTCTGATACCCCACTGTCCATCTTTATTGCTACAAATGCAACTTCTTTATAACTACAAATTCAGGTGGCTTGTCAACAAAGTGGATACAAACCAAATAATTAGGGGCCAGAGCTATAGTACTGAAGAAGAGTTTGCCTTACACGCGCAGACCCAGATTTGATCCTTCATGTCCCATATGGTGCCCTGAGCACCTGAGGAGTAATAACAGTGCAGAGCCAGGAGTAAGCCCTGAGCATCACCAGGTGGTACCCAAAAAGAAAACAAAAACAAATAATTAAGTTGCTAGATCCTTGAGAAAATCGCCAACTTTAACATTACCAAACTGGATGGTGAGGAATAGAACAAGCCTGAAACACAAACTTTATCATGAACTTCAACAAAATAAAAAATAATTCAGACTACATTGGGATAAAGCAGATTGTTTATATTATGTAACAAAACATTAACTGATGATACTCGTGGATGATTGTGATAGAATCAAATAACAAGGATGTTTCTCATGAAACAAATGTCTCAATAGATATTAGGCAGAAAATCCATTATCAATGAATATTTTCCAGGAGCAAAAACCTTCTATGAACCCTTTAGATGAGTCCAATGCCCTGATAAAAGATATATATATTGAATATGTATAATATATAATATATTAATGTATAATATAATATATACTATATTCAAATATAGTATATATAAATATATTTTTTATCTGTGCAGAGGTCTTGCATCATTTTTAGTGTTTTATTTTAGAACTACTACTTTTGTCACTTCTAGTAATGGTCATTGGATAGAAAAATTTGGGAGGAAGGACAGCCCCCAGCTGCTCACAGGGCACCTGCCCCAAAGCCTTTGCAGGTAATGCTCTCTCACCCTGGAACTCTTTGCCCCCAGATATCTGCAGGACTTACTTGCATTCTCCCACTCTCCTGTCACTAGTACCAGAGAGCCTTTTTCTGACCTTCCTGTAGGTCAGATAGCAACATCTGCTCTAATGCTCCCGGTGCATTCGATTTGTTTATTTTTTTTCTCTATAATCCAAAGCACCATATGTTTCACTAACAGTAAACACTAGATAAGTAAACACTAATCTATATGATGGACTATATATGGATTATATATTTATTTGATACATATAAATAAGAGTTCCCAGAAAAAAACAAATCTTTTTGTGGGCTCCGATATTCTGAGCACTTAGTGCTTCTCAGATAGTCTAGGCTTGATAAATATGTATTTAGGAAATAGCACAGCGGGTAGGGTGCTTGCCTTGCATGCTGCCGACCTGGGTTCGATTCCTCTGTCCCTCTCAGAGAGCCCAGCAAGCTACGGAGAGTATCCCGCCCACATGGCAGAGCCTGACAAGCTACCCATGGCATATTTGATATGCCAAAAACAGTAACAGCAAGTCTCACAATAGAGACATTACTGGTGCCTGCTCAAGCAAATCAATGAGCAATGGGATGACAGTGATACAGTGATATATATTGAATGACCTTCTTAGCAACTGAATAAAGTAAAATTAACAAGAAAAGTTACCTACTGAGTGTTTTAAGGCATTATTGTGAGGAAAACAAAAAATTCATCGTTGCAATTTCTACAGTGCAAGCAAGCGGTTTGGATAGTGCCAGCAAACATATAGCCTTTTGGAAAAGGGAGAGAAAAGACTGGATTTAAAAGACTATCTAAGGGGAGAG
The DNA here is from genome assembly GCF_027595985.1 of Sorex araneus. Taxonomy (NCBI): domain Eukaryota; kingdom Metazoa; phylum Chordata; class Mammalia; order Eulipotyphla; family Soricidae; genus Sorex; species Sorex araneus. The sequence continues at coordinate 231,697,957 of NC_073303.1, forward strand.
TGATTAGGGATTTGCTAAGTAGGTTCTAATTTTGGACGGGCTGACTGCATCACCTTGGACAGCCTTGAGGAAACAGCCAGCGGAGTCGGGGATCATGAACCAGGTGGAGCCTGTGTCCGAGATCCAACCTGCTCTGACTCCAGGTCACAGGCTTGCCCTGGCAGAGTCCCAGCAAGGTCCACCTGGGACAACCCTTCTGCAATCCCTGTTTCTGAGCCCCTGCATCCATTCTCCTCAACCTACTGTTGATTCCACCCGGCCGACTTGGTGCCTTAGGGAGGCTCTTTTTGTCATGTCATGCCTTTGACAAACAAAACTCAAGTTAGATTGTTTCCCTTCGAGAGCCTGTGAAAGGACATGATCCACACATTCACTCTGAAGTATTAAAGGTCCCTATGGAAAGGTGTTTTTTCCTCCTGTACTTGTTTTCAGCAGAGCCTGACAAGCTCTCCATGGCGTATTCATATGCCAAATACAGTAACAATGATGGGTCTCATTCCCCTGACCCTGAAAGAGCCTCCAATGTGGCACCGCTAGGAAGAACGTGTGAAGAGAGGCTGCTAAAATCTCAGGGCTAGGACAAATGGAGATGTTACTGGTGCCTGCTCAAGAAAATCTATGATCAACGGAATGACAGTGATATAGTGATACAGAACTTTTGTTCTTGGTGTCCCTTCAGCAGAACTACTTCCCCTGAACTTAACCCAAACAGGAGTTGAATCCTGAATTCTGATTTGAGGTGTTTCTTTTCATATTGTTGGTTGTTAGGCTTCAGTGTTAACACCGGAAGGTCAGATATTCTGTGAGCATCTGCTAGATCTTCACGGGTTAGTAGGCACCTAAATCACCATATATGGTTGGAACTGGAGTTAAAAATGTAAGTAGCGGCATGAGGAAATATCTAGCACTAATATCGCGTGCATAAATCTAGGAGCACGAGAAACATACTTAGACACAGGATGCCTTCTCAGCTCACCCAGTCAAAGTGGTCTCCTGCTGACCAGGGCCACCAGGGCGCCCTTCATGTCCTTGTTCCGGAGGCTGTAGATGAAGGGGTTCATCATGGGGGTGACCACAGTGTACATTACCGCAGCCACTGTGTCCTTCTGGGCAGTGTGGGAGGATGTGGGGCTGAAATACACCCCGATGAGGGTCCCGTAGAACAGGGTCACCACAGAGAGGTGGGAGCCGCAGGTGGAGAAAGCCTTCTGCCGGCCTGTCTTGGACGGAATCCTCAGCACGGCCGAGAAGATGCAAGTGTAGGAGACCAGGATGCCCATGAAGGGCGTGAAGACAAACAAACTGCCCACAGTGTACACCATCACATTGTTGATAAAGGCATCGGAGCAGGCCAGCTTGAGCAGGGGGCTGAGGTCGCAGAAGAAGTGAGGGACCCTGTTGTGGGTGCAGAAGGAGAGGCGGGTCAGTAACGCCGTGTGGGTCAGGGCGTTCGCAAACGCAGCAGCCCAGGATGCCCCCACCAGCAGGCTGCAGAGCTTCGGAGTCACGGACGTGGCATAGTGCAGGGGGTGGCAGATGGCCTCATAGCGGTCGTAGGCCATGGCAGTCAGCAGCAAACTGTCGATATCAGCAAACAAGATGAAGAAGAACGTCTGGGTGAGGCAGCCGGCATACGGGATGCCCCTGTGCCCCGAGACGTGGTTGACCAGCATCTTGGGGATGGTGGTGGTGGTGAAGCAGATGTCCACGGAGGCCAGGTTGGCCAGGAAGAAGTACATGGGGGTGTGGAGCCTGGCGTCGGTGACAATGGCCAGGACGATGAGCAGGTTGCCCAGCCCCGTGACCAGGTACATAACCAGGAAGAGAATGAAGAGCAGCTGCTGCTCCCGGGGGTCCTCAGAGAGGCCCATTAGGAGGAACCCAGAGACCTGGCTGAGGTTTCCTGCCTCCTCCATGGCTGACCTGGAGCAATGAGAAAGGAAGTAGAGGAGCTGTCCATGGTGTAGACCAAAACGGGTTGACTATGAACAAAGCAAACACCTTCCTCACTCAATGATCTCTCCAGCCTGTGTTTGTTTTTTTTTTTTTTTTTTGGTTTTTTGGTTTTATTGCTTTTTGGGTCACACCCAGCAATGCACCGGGGTCATTCCTGGCTCATGCACTCAGGAATCACTCCTGGCGGTGCTCAGGGGACCATATGGGATGCTGGGATTTGAACCCGGGTCGGCCGCGTGCAAGGCAAACGCTGTGCTATCACTCCAGCCCCTCCAGCCTGTTTTGATTGCTTCAAAACCCTTAAACTGATGGTTATATTTCACTATTTTTTTTTTGCTTTTTTTGGGTCACACCCGGCGATGCATAGGGGTTACTCCTGGTTCTACACTCAGGAATTACTCCTGGCGGTGCTCAGGGCACTATATGGGATGCTGGGATTTGAACCCGGGTCGGCCACGTGCAAGGCAAACGCCCTACCTGCTGTGCTATCGCTCCAGCCCCTATGTTTCACTATTTTAAATCAAATCTTTAGGGGCTTGAGTGCAGAGCCAGGAGTGACCCCTGTGCATCGCCGGGTGTGACCCAAAAAGCAATAAATAAATAAATAAATAAATAAAAATAGATCGAATCTTTCCCTGACACAGACACTGCTTCACACACACTCTCACCACCCAGAACTGTGCCCGGAGCTACTCATCTGTCTCTATGGGCATGTCGGACATTGCACACTCCACACCCAGCCTTTGAGTCTGCCTCACTGTTCTGAGATCCACATGCACACGCACATACATGCACACACACATGCGCACAAACATGCATACACAAACACACACACACACACATGCACACATACACATCCTGGTTCTGCTGACCCACTTACTCATGCAGAGAGGACAGGGTGGGGTTAAGTGCAGACACCTGACCCCACCTCTGTTTGGGCAAGGTCTGAGTCCTGGAACCCATCCAAGGGTTCAGCCAGATCTTTGCCAGCCCTGCCTTTGAAGAACATGGACTCAACATGTGCCTCTGCCATCCACCTCAGCACTATCACCTCAATTGTCCTTGGCCAGTGGAGACGCAAGCAGTGTTCAGGTCTCTCTCCGGCCCCGCATCCTGCATCATGGTGATGCCTCTAGCCTCTCTCCTTCCCAGCTAATTTCAGGTCCCCTCTTATCTCACTCAGATGCCGGCCTGCCCCTTCTCTGCTCTCTCTTTTTTTCCTCTGGCTTTTTGGGTCACACCCAGCAATGCGCAGGGGTTACTCCTGGTTCATGCACTCAGGAATTACTCCTGGCGGTACTCAAGGGACCATATGGGAAACCAGTAATTGAACCCGGGTTCCAGGTGCAAGGCAAACACTATACCCGCTGTACTATCGCTCCAGTCCTTTTTCTGCTCTCTTGGGTTCCAGTTTGCTTCTCTGGTTCACCCTCCACATGGCACACGCAGGGGTAGCAACCTGGCATATCCATGCTACAATTATGACCTGCCCATCACCCCAACAAAGAGCTAATACTTCTCACCTGCCTATTGTCACCTGAGGCCTAACATCCCTCTCAGACACACACCCCAATTCCTGTGTCGGAGGAAGAGTCTCGGGGGACATCCTGAGCCTGGCATCTCTCTCTTGAGTCAAATATTTTCAATTCAGCCACGCCAGACCCAGAGTGGAACTCTCACACAGGATTCTCATACGCATACACACACACACACACACACACACACACACACACACACCAGACTTCTCCCTGTTTTACTCTGTGTGTGTCACACAGACCAGAGAAGGAGAGCTATTTCCTGAAGCCCCACGACTCCCAGGCCCAGGCTCCCTGCCTGTGTGGAGACTCCAGGAGGAGGCCTTCGGATCTTGTGGGAGAGTGTCTTGGTTGAGCAGGACGTGGAAGGTCTTGCTTTACAGAGGATCCCAGGGACCCGGCGGAGCCTGCTTGCCGCTGCGTCCCCTGTGCCTTGTTAGCACTCCTGCTAATTGTGCTCCACACCCGCCTCTATGTGGACTGCAGGTCATCTGGGGCTCGCCCTCTGCCTCTGAGGACTGGGCTGGACCCTGGATCCCCGGTCACTGAGGGCCGCAGGGAGCAATGCCTGATGCAACCTAGGTTTTGATTGCGCTGTCTTAGATATCATCATCCCCTGGCAGAGAGGACACAGAAGCTCCCTGTCTCGTACATGCTCTTGTCACCCAAAGCACATGGCCCCATGGCAGTCTCACACTGTTTGTCACCCGAGTCTAGGGGAGTGTGCTGTGGACATCTCATGCAAAGAATCAGGCTCCATGTGTGGCCTTTGTATCTGACTCACATTCCCGGGGATTCTGAGGCCCAGTCACAGTCTGCATGCTGGTTTCCTTGGGGCACTGTTGTCCGCTGTCTGCCTGTGGCTATGACTGCTCTGCCTTTCACCATCATGAGTGGTGCCACTAAGCACAGGCATGTGCAGGCATATGTATGTGTGTGCATGTGTGGGCACATGTGTGTGCAGGCATGTGTCAGAGGAGCAGAGTGGCTAAGTCCTGTGGCCATTCCGTGATTGATGTGGGAGGAACCTTGACTCCCTTCACATCCCCCAAGACATTTGTCCTGTCGCTGTCATGGTACTCACCCTTCTGGGCTCCTGGGTGTCTCATTGGGTTTTTGTCTGATTGGTTAGTTGGTTGATTTAGGGCCACACTCAAAAGTGCCCAGGGCTGACTCTGGACTCTGCTCAAGGATCACTTCTAGTAGTACTCAGGGAGCCACATGGGATGCCAGAGATTAACCCTCAGCTGCCCAGAGCCCTCGCTCCTGCTGCCACTCCAGCCACAGTCTCACATAGGAGTTTGGTCAATAATCAGGAGGAGCTTCTGCTCATAATCCCATTAGCTGTGACCTTAAAAACAACTTCAAAGTCATCTTGACCACCTCCACGAGCTACACATATATTTTTTTCGCTGACTTTTATGGACATGTATTTATTTTAAAGCCAAACCTTGCACTGTGGCATGGCTGGGATAGCCAGAAGGAATCACCTGAAAGTCTCCCCCTCAGGAGGGATAAAAAGGACACAGACCCCTCAGCTATGAAGAAAATCACAAGGGGTGGGTGGGGAAATCTGCCGGAGAACCCAACCATCGAGCGGGAGGTGGTGGCCCATCGGGCTGCACTGACTTCAGCCTCTGGGAGCAGGAGCTCAGGTGCAGCCACCCCCAGACCCAGCCTGTAGCCCCTCCAGTCCGAGATCTGTGGGTGTTCAGAGATGAGCAATAGAACAACGACCGGGTCGCCAACCATGAGGCAGCTGGCACTTTCAAAGGTGACAAGCTTCTCGGACTGATAAACACAGTCATAAGCAATTGTAAACAGATGGCAAAACTCAACCCCGTAGTCAGGTTCTACCTGCTCCCGCGCGTTCGGGAGCTGAAGGCTGGTCAGACTTCATATCAAGCATCACACTGCCATATTTGGGGAGGAAGAAGTTCAGGGTTACTGTCAAGTCCAAAATGCATCATGATGCGGGGAGAAAGGGACTCTCCTTCACTGCAGGTGGGAATACCGACTGGTCCAGCCTTTTTGGAAAACAAGATATACATTCCTCCAAAAACTAGAAATTGTGTTTCCATATGACCCAGCAATACCACTCCTGGGAATATATCCTGGAGATGCAAAAAACACAGTAGAAATGTCATCGCACTAATATGTTTATTGCAGCACAGTACACAATAGCCAGAATCTGGAAACAACCCGAGTGACCGAGAACAGATGATTGGTTAAAGAAACTCTGGTTAGGGGCTGGAGCAATAGTACAGTGGGTAGGGCATTTGCCTTGCATGCGGCCGACCCGGGTTCGATCCCCAACATCCCATATGGTACCCTGAGCACTGCCAGGAGTAATTCCTGAGTGCAAAGCCAGGAGTAACCCCTATGCATCACCAGGTGTGATTAAAAAAAAAAAACTCTGGTACTTCTACACAATAGAATACTATGCAGCTGTTAGAAGAGATGAAATCATGAAATTCACATATAAATGGATGGACATGGAGAATATCATGCTAAGTTAAACGAGTCAGAAAGAAAGAGACAGACATAGAATGACTGCACTCATTTGTGGAATATAAAGTAGCACAATATGAGACTAACACCTATGGACAGTGAAGATAAGGTCCAGGAGGATCACACCATGGTCTGGAAGCTGGACCCATATGCTGAGGGAAAAGGCAGTTGGGATGCAGAAGGAACCACTAAGTAAATGATTGGAGAGGTCGCCCGGGATAGATGTGTGCTGAAAGTAGATAAAGGACCAAACACAATGGCCCCCCAGTATCTGTATTTCAAATCATAATGCCCAAATTTGAGAGAGAGAAGGGTTGAACCTGCCACAGAGGCAAGGTGGGGTGGGGGTGGCGGAAGGGACACTGGGAACAATGGTGGTGGAAAATGTGCACTGGTGGAGGGATGGGTGCTCAAGCATTACGTGACTGAAACAGAATCATGCAAGTTTGTGACTATATCTCATGGTGATCCAACAAAACTTCTTAATTTTTTTTTTTTGCTTTTTGGGTCACACCCAGCGATGCTCAGGGGCTACTCCTGGCTTTGCACTCAGGAATTACTCCTGGCGGTGCTCGGGGGACCATATGGGATGCTGGGGATCGAACCCGGGTCGGCCGCGTGCAAGGCAAACGCCCTACCCGCTGTGCTATCGCTCCGGCCCAAAACTTCTTAATTTTAAAAAATGCATCATGAGTTGGAAATAACTTTTAATTAAGCATATTGAAGTAATTATTCAATAAATCATGAACAAAATATGCTTTAAAATGTGACCCTTCTTCCCACCCACATGGGTCTTGGCTGTCACGCTCAGGATCTGCATCCAGGCGCCACCTCAGCACATCAGCGACCTTGATGCAGAGACACAGCAGTGAATCCCAGAAGAAAGCAGCTCGTCAGAGATCTCTCCAACCCCGTACCAAGCCAATTGGCAGCCACGAGCTTCCAGAAGCAAAACCCAGGTGTGCAGGTTTAGGGACTAAAGACTCCAGGCCACATGGTGGCAGCGGAGATGGGCCAGCCCTCCCCGTCTCCCTGCCCATTTCGGGTCCTGGCTCTCATGCCCACCATCTGCATCCAGGCGCCACCTCAGCGCATCAACAGCCTTGATCCAGAGACTCCCAAATGAATCTCAAATGGATTAGCTCCCTACAGAGAAGTCTCTGGACCCCAACCATTTACAATTTTAGAATTCCAGCAACCTCTCATGATATTCATAATAAGCAATAGAAAATAAATTATCTAACATATGCCCCCTGGGGCTGGAGCAATAGCACAGCGGGTAGGGCGTTTGCCTTGCACGCGGCCAACCCAGGTTCTAATCCCAGCATCCCATAGGGTCCCCTGAGCACCGCCAGGGGTAATTCCTGAGTGAAGAGCCAGGAGTAACCCCTGTGCATCGCCGGGTGCGACCCAAAAACCAAAAAAAAAAAAAATTAACATATGCCCCTGGCTAGCAAGCTTGAATGGTGGTGGAAAAATTCGAGCAAACCATAATGCCCAAAAGTAGAGAGAGTATGGGGGAAACTGTCTGCCAAAGAGGCAGAAGGAGGGCTGGGATTGGTGGGAGATACTGGGAAGATTGGTGATGCAAAATGTGCATGGTGCAGGGATGGGTGTTTGATCATTGCATGACTGAAACTCAAACATGAAAGCTTTATAACTGTATCTCATGGTGATTGGATAAAAAAAAAGTTTTAAAAAATGTGACAAAACTCAAGTACCATTCAGCAATCACCAAGGGTCTCCATGGACTCATGGGACAGGAATACTGGTCTGAACAAAAATAAGACTTTTGCATCCTGGGCAAGGTTTTAAACACTTGCTAATAGACAATGACAAAGAATCAGGTAGTTCAGGGAATCTAATATTTCTAAATAAATAGATGTTGTAACTCTATGTTGTAAATCACATTATATATGTTTACTATCAATGAAGCAAACTAGAAGCCAAGTTTTCTAAAGGCGCTATGCTGCTAAAGAAAGCATTAAATCTAAAAAATCTTATAACATTGGAACCTTTGTATATTTCACCCACTCATTATAGCAGCATATTTTTTGGGGGTCAACTAAAGATGAACTTGAATCCTGACCACTGGTTCTCAAGCACCACCTTTATATTACTGAGGAAACAACTTATTTGTTCAAAAGTTCTATGACTTTTAAACTTTTGCTTTGTAAGATCATTAATCAAGCAACATAAATTGGTCCATAACAAAGAACAGGAAGTAATTTCTATGTGTAGGGAAATCTGGAAAATATGGGTTCTGCATTTGAACACTCGGATGTTCTGGTCATTAGATGAAAGCCAGCTTCCTGCTGAACAGGGCTGCCAGGGCACCCTTCATATCCTTGTTCCGGAGGCTGTAGATGAAAGGGTTCATCATGGGGGTGACCACCGTGTACATTACCGCAGCCACTGTGTCCTTTTGGGCAGTGTGGGAGGATGTGGGGCTGAAATACACCCCAATGAGGGTCCCGTAGAAGAGACACACCACGGAGAGGTGGGAGCCACAGGTGGAGAAAGCCTTCTGCCGGCCTGTCTTGGACGGGATCCTCAGCACGGCCGCAAAGATGCAAGTGTAGGAGACCAGGATTCCCGCGAAGGGCACGATGACCGTCAGGGTGCCCACAGTGTTCACCATCACGCTGTTAAGGAAGGTGCTGGAGCAGGCCAGCTTGAGCAGGGGGCTGAGGTCACAGAAAAAGTGAGGGACCCTGTTGTGAGCACAGAATGAGAGGGGGGTCAGTGACACCGTGTGGGTCAGGGCGTTCCCGAAAGCTGCGCTCCAGGATGCCCCCACCAGCAGGCTGCAGAGCTGCGGGGTCACAGACGTGGCATAGTGCAGGGGGTGGCAGATGGCCTCATAGCGGTCATACGCCATGGCGCCCAGCAGGAAGCTGTCGATTCCAGCAAACCAGATGAAGAAGAACGTCTGGGTGAGGCAGCCGGCATACGGGATGCCCCTGTGCCCCGAGACGTGGTTGACCAGCATCTTGGGGATGGTGGTGGAGGTGAAGCAGATGTCCACGAAGGCCAGGTTGGCCAGGAAGAAGTACATGGGGGTGTGGAGCCGGGCGTCGGTGACAATGGCCAGGACGATGAGCAGGTTGCCCAGCCCCGTGACCAGGTACATAACCAGGAAGAGAATGAAGAGCAGCTGCTGCTCCCGGGGGTCCTCGGAGAGGCCCAGGAGGAGGAACTCGGAGACCTGGCTGAGGTTCCCCCCTCCCGTTGCCATCCTGGAGGAATGAGAAAGAAGGTGGGGAGCTTCTGTGGTTCTGAAAAATTCCAGGCCCTCTAACAGTGTCAGTCCTGAAACAAGCCCACAATCTTTTGCTGCATCTTTTTCGTCAGTGAGCACAGCATTCATGCTCCAAACGCACAGGATTTCCCCTTACTTAGGGCAATAGACTCTAAGGACACTGATGACTGCTCGTCTCTACCACCTGTATCTCTGTGTCCCAAGAGTTCAGCTGGCCACAGGAGGAGGTGCTGATGCACATAGTAACGTGGGAACATGGGTCGTCACACAGCACCACAGGCCACTGACCAGTGAGGCCCCAGGCTCACTGGGTGTGACCCCTCTTTCTTGGTGCTGAGAGGGGACTGTAGGTATGCTGTGGTCTTAGGGTCCTGCATCGAGTGTTTGTAACTGAGTCCTGTTCATCTGCTCCATCCTTACCTAACATTTCATTGGCTTCATGTGACTATTTTCTAAATAAATAATCTGTCCCCAAATCCTTGATCCAGCCCGTTTTAAGAATTCAAACTTAGAATTCTACAATGTATTCCACTTCAGAATTTTTATCCCAAAATTCCCACCAAAAAACTGCCCTTTCTATACTCCCAGGGACCACCACACACCTGAAATGTATTACCCTGCTTACACCCACCAGAATCCATAATTCCTCAGCACTTATCCAAGTAAGATAGTTTTGATGCATCGTTAATTCTATTTCTTTCTAAACATTAGGCAGGGCCTGAAAATGTTTTAAAGTATCTTTGAACAAGTGAGATATGAAGGGGGCCTTAATAAATTTTATTTGAAATATATTTTGTTTGATGATGCATAAAATTAAATAATTGTACCCTATAGTTGGTCAAATACAGCTAGTACTTTAGTACTAGGGAAATATAGAAAGAGGAGGAGGAGGAGGAAGAGGAGGGGAGAAGAAGGAGAAGGAGGAGAAGGAAAAGGAGAAGGAGAAGGAGAAGGAGGAGGAGGAGGAGGAAGAAGAAGAGAAGAAGAAGAAGAAGAAGAAGAAGAAGAAGAAGAAGAAGAAGAAGAAGAAGAAGAAGAAGAAGAAGAAGAAGAAGGAAGAAGAAGAAGAAGAAGAAGGAAGAAGGAAGAAGAAGAAGAAGAAGAAGAAGGAAGAAGAAGAAGAAGAAGAAGAAGAAGAAGAAGAAGAAGAAGAAGAAGAAGAAGAAGAAGAAGAAGAAGAAGAAGAAGAAGAAGAAGAAGAAGGAAGAGGAAGAGGAAGAAGAAGAAGAAGAAGAAGAAGGAAGAAGAAGAAGAAGAAGGAAGAGGAAGAAGAAGGAAGAGGAAGAGGAAGAAGAAGAAGAAGGAGAAGAAGAAGAAGAAGAAGAAGAAGAATTATTCAACTAAATTCTTGATTTAGCAGATGGAGAAATTAAAAACTAACATTTCAGAGAGATTGGAGAACAAGAACTTTTGATTTAATTGACTCCTAACTCAACATCTGATGGTTGGAAAGGGGCATTGAAGACTGCACACGGCCACGAGGCCACTGCAGCATTATTCACAGCAGCTCAGACCTAAGATGGACACCTACACGTCCATCAATGTCCATCAGAAGAAGGTGCGAAACACACAGAGAAAGGAGAGAAGGATCCATCCGGGCACTGGATTTAGGAGAGAGGCCCATGGATGTGTTGTATCAAGTTGGGATATGAGTCCAGCTGTGCTCCGGCACCCATATACTTTGTTTCTTAAAACACAGATTTCTGGGGCTGGAGCAATAGCACAGCGGGTAGGGCGTGCACGCAGCCGACCCGGGTTCGAATCCCAGCATCCCATATGGTCCCCCAAGCACCGCCAGGAGTAATTCCTGAGAGCATGAGCCAGGAGTAACCCCTGTGCATCGCCGGGTGTGACCCAAAAACAACAACAACAAAAAAAAATACAGATTTCTGTCTGTCTGTCTGTCTGTCTGTCTGTCTGTCTGTCTGTCTCTCTCTCTCTCTCTCTCTCTCTCTCTCTCTCTCTCTCACACACACACACACACACACACTTACAGAAAAGTGCATGCCTGCCTAGCATCCAGGAGACCTGAATTCAGTCAGTGGCATGCCCAAAGCACAGAATGTGTCCCTGGCCTGACACTGGCCCTCCTGGGTGTCCCCCACCCGGAGTCTCAGAAGCATCTCGGCAGGTATGCTGTGTTGCCCGAGGGCCCCTCCCCGCTCTCGTGGGCTCCAGCCTGCTTTCCTCACTCATTCTCCACATAGGCACCTGCCAGCGGGCTCGCCTGCCCTTCGCTGCCAAGAGCCTGCACTGGCCCCACTCTCCCTGGACTGGCTGATGCATCTTACCTGCTTCCTGTGCAGCCTGCCCAGCAGTTTGAGCCTCTGCTGCTGGCCCTCCCCGGCCTCACGACAGGACGATGGGTGGTGGAGGGAGCTATCAGCTGCCCCTGCATGGGGCTCACACACGCACTGGGGGTTCCTGTTTGATCCCAGGGAAATCATTGAACTGAGGCCAGAGAAGCCAAGTCCCTTCCCTGAGATGACCGGGAGGCCAAGGCTGGACACCCCTAGCTCCTGCTACTGCTCTATTCCCTGTACCTGGGCTCTCCACTCACCTGTGCAGGTGTCTGAGTGAGAAGCTCTGTGTGTATGTGTGTGTGCAGGTGTGTGAGTGAGCAGGTGTGTGCGTGTGTGTGTGCAGGTGTCTGAGTGAGCAGGTATCTGCAGGGGGGAGGCACCTCTTCCAGAGGGCGTCCAGGGCTTAGGAGGATGTGGAGGCAGGTCTGGTCCCGCAAGAACATCCTGAGGACCTGGCAGAGCCCAATTTACACCTGTCCTCACTCCTCAGGCTGCGTCCCCCGTGCCTTGTTAGGGCTTCTGCTAATTGTCCCTCCACCTCTGCCCCCGCTGAGTCCCCACTTTGGCGATGAGCTAATGATGGTTCATCCTGGACTTACTCTGCCCCAGTGCTCTGGGTGCTCTGGGTGTTGGGGGATCTTCAGCTCTGCTGGACCTTTCTGTCCCCCATGAGGGCACCTGCGTATCCTTGTGCCTCTTAGTGACAGCCCGGGCACCTTTCCTTTTACCCGGGTGCAAGTCATCTGCAGTGAAATCAGTAATCTCTAAGGGAGCAGCCCAGGACATGGAGCCTCATGGGCCTGTGAGCCTGTCACCCCTGGGAAGTTGCCCCAACCCCGAGGGCCGGCTCCCCGCTCTGAGGGCCACTGACCTCCCCTCTCTCTGCTTGTGTCAGCCCCTTGGAGCTGGCACTGCACTGTGCTTGTTTCTGTGAGGTCAATGTGCCTGGGGCCCTGCCACAGGTCTGACGGCTGCTCCTGTGTCAGCCTCCCTCCCTGTGAGCATCTCTCTGGGCCACAGTTTTGAGTTCTACCCACAAAACATTGTGAATTTGGGGTCTTCCACTTTTCATCAGATGAAACTGCCCCTTCACGCCAAGTGGCCGCCATCCTCCCGTCCTGAGCCCCCAATGGCTTCTGGATGAGTGCTGAGTCAGGTCAGGGTTTGTGTGTTTTCTGCAGGACCCTCGACCCTGAGAAAGTGTCCCAGGCAGGAGCAATAGGACAGTGGGGAGGGCGTTTGCCTTGCACATGGCCAACCCAGGTTGACCTCCGGCATCCCATAGGGTCCCCCAAGCACCACCAGAAGTGATCCCTGAGTGCAGAGTCAGGAGTCAGTCCTGAGCATCACCAGGTGTGACCCAAAAATCAAAATATTTTAAAAAGAAAGAAAAGTGTCTCAATGGTGCTCAAAAAATAGATAAATACATATCCTTGATTTTTAAAAAGATACTCAATAAATATCCTGGAATAATAAATAAACTAAAAGGTGCATGAGTAACATCTAAGCTTGGGACAGGATAGGGAAACCTTAAGCGTGGGCCACTCATTGCAGCTTTAAAATTTACTTGGGGGAAAGCTTAACGTCTGGGTTGGAGCGATAGTCCAGCGGGGAGGGTGCTGGCCTTGCACTCAGCTGACCCAGATTCAATCCCCGGTACCCCATCAGGTCCCCTGAGCCCCACCTGGTGTGCCCCTGAGCTCAAAGACAGGAGAAAGACCTGAACCCTGCTGGGTGTGGTCCCAAAACCAAAAGAGATTAATACAATTTTTTAGAGTTTTTTAAAATTTATTTATTGAATCACCATGCGAACAGTTACAAAGCTTTCGTGTTTGAGTCTTGGTCATACAATGATCAAACACCCATCCCTTCACCAGTGCACATTTTCCACCACCAAAAACTCCAGTATAGGGGCTGGAGCGATAGCACAGCGGGTAGGGTGTTTGCCTTGCATGCGGCTGACCCGGGTTCGATTCCCAGCATCCCATATGGTCCCCTGAGCACCGCCAGGAGTAATTCCTGAGTGCAGAGTCAGGAGTAACCCCTGAGCATCACTGGGTATGACCCAAAAACCAAAAAAAAAAACCACTCCAGTATACCCCCCGTCCCACCCCGACCCCTACCTCTGTGGCAGATAATTTCCACATTACTCTCTCTTTACTTTGATTGCATTCAATATTTCAACACCAGTCCCACCGTTATTATTTGGAATTTTCCCCCAACACTCAGACCTGCCAAAAGGGCAACATTAGACAATTTCTAATGTTGGCTATGAATCGCACATGATGTTGCGTGGCTGCTCTTGCGGCTGCGCAATCTTGAAATTCTAAAATTTTAATAATTAGGTCTGGAGAGATTTCTGCCAAAAGCCGCTCAGTTCCAAGATTCGTTTGTGTGTCTCTGGGATTACGATCCTTATGGAATTTAATAAGGAGCCAGGAGCTGTTTGTGGGCGGCACCTCAGGGTCCCCTCAGGGCAGCGGTGGAGAAGGAGTGACTCCACCCCTATCCGGACCTGTGTGTTGTCACTGCTGGCCTGTGCCTGGATTTTCCAATAAGCTCTGTTTTTTGTTTGTTTGTTGTTTTTTGCTTTTGGGGGCACACCCGCTGATGCACAGGGGTCACTCCTGGCTCTGCACTCAGGAATTACCCCTGGCGGTGCTCAGGGGACCATATGGGATGCTGGGAATCGAACCCGGGTCGGCCGCGTGCAAGGCAAACACCCTACCCGCTGTGCTATCGCTCCAGCCCCCCAATAAGCTCTGGAAGATGGTGGCCACTGGGCTTCCCAGAGAATAGGTGGAGGGACGACACCTTTTCCCATCTGGGGTGGCCTGGCGAAAGTACCTAATGCAAAGTATGGAGGCAATTCTGCCAAGAGCTGCTCGGTTCCGATATTTGTTTGTGTGTCTCTGGGATCATGACCATTATGGAGCTTAATAAATGGAGGTGGGGTGGTTGTTCGTGGGCAGCATCTCAGGGTCCTGTCAGGACGGGGGAGGAGCTTATTTAGAGTTTTAAAAAGTAACAAGTTGGGGCTGGAGTGATAGCACAGCAGGTAGAGTGTTTTCCTTGCACGTGGCCAACCTGGGTTCAAATCCCAGCATCCCATATGGTCCCCTGAGCACAGCCAGGGGTAATTCCTGAGTGCAGAGCCAGGAGTAACCCCTGTGCATCGCCAGGTGTGACCCAAAAAGCAAAAAAAAAAAAAAAAGGTAACAAGTTAACCCATTTGTAAATATCTTTTTGTTATAACATCACATATACACACCCACATCCACACAGATACACGTGCACATCCATGCACACACTCAAGTGTACACTTATGTACAGGCACACGTGCACACTGGCACATACACACTCACACCATATGCACGCATTCGCACAACTGACAGACTCATGCACAAACGCGCACACCTCAGCATATACCTCCATAGACGCGACACAGATGCACACGCAAAGGAATGGCGCCATCTAGTGGCCATGCATGGAAGGACAAATCATAAGAATTTCATTTCTCTTCCCAAAGCTTCACTGGAGGGCAGGCAAAGTGCTTCTGCACATTAACACTCCACACGCCACTATTCACAGGTGCTCAGAGACAAAGGGTCCGATGGAGGCAGTAAAAGTTTTGGTGAGAATGACCACATGGCATGGATTCGCATCCACTCTGATCAGTACAGCTGGGACCCACGTAAGGTCACCCGCGTCACTCAATGCACAAATAAAATTTTACTCAAAATTGAAATGTAATGTTTTTATTATTTTTTATTAAGGCACTGTGATTCACAAAGTTATTCGCAATAGACTTGTTTCAGGCATACGACGTTCCAACCCCAATCCCACCACCAACGTCCCAGGCTCCCTGGCACCTCTCCTGCCCCCTTGGCAGGCAGATAAAAAAATTATTTTATATTACTTTCTCAAACAAAACTTAAAGAAATGGCTAATAAAAATTTCATAAAATAGGGGCTGGAGCAATAGCACAGCGGGTAGGGCGTTTGCCTTGCACGCGGCCGGCCTGGGTTCGAATCCCAGCATCCCATATGGTCCCCTAGCACCACCAGGGGTAATTCCTGAGTGCAAAGCCAGGAGTAATCCCTGTTCATCACCAGGCGTGACCCAAAAAGCAAAAAAAAAAAAAATTCATAAAATAAATCTATAAAGTCAATTTATGATGATTAATTGCTTTTTTCTTTTAGTTTTGAGCCACACCCAACAGTGCTCAGGGGTTGCTCCTGGCTTTGTGCTCAGGTCTCACTCCTGGCAGTGCTGGGGCTGGGGTACCATATGGGATGCCGGGGATCAAACTCGGGCCAGCCGTGTGCAAGACAAGCGCCATCCCCGCTGTGCTGTTGTCCCAGCCCCACTAATTTCTATATGGCTCTAACCTTCCTTAACCTAGTGGAGGGCATCCATATGTGCCACTAGTGAGCGTGATACTCAATGCCGCAGGGTAGGAAATGTTAGAGAAAAAAATAGAAATTTAATGCTAAATAAAAATAAATTTAGGGTTTTAAGAACTTAAATTTAAATAAACGAGCATCAGCAGACATTGCTCCTGGCATGAAGGCCTCATGTGCAGAGCTGGGTGGGACCAAAAATGAGGGACTTCCTGCTGCGGGAGGGCCCTGGTGAGTCCCTGGATGCCAGAGCATGGGGCAGAGGGACCAGCCTCGACAGAACCAGCTGCCCTCAGCCCTATCCCCAGGGCCAGGTGCAGAGGGGCAGGGGTGGAGGGACAATTAGCAGGAGCCCTAACAAGGCACGGGGGACGCAGCCCAAGGAGCATCGAGGACGGGGTAAATTGGGCTCTGCTAGGTCCTCAATATGCTCCTGTGGGACCAGGACTGCCGCCACATCCCCCTCAGCCCTGGACGCTCTCCAGAAGAGGTGCCTCCCCCCTGCAGACACTTGCTCACTCGGACATCTGCACACGCGCACACACACACACACACACACACACACACACACACACACACCTGCTCGCTCAGACACCTGCAAACACACACACACATACACCTGCACACACGCACATCTGCACACACACATACCTGATCACTCAGACACCTGAACACACACACACACACACACACACACACACACACACACACCTGCTCGCTCAGACACCTGCACAGGTGAGTGGGGACAGGGAGCCCGGGTCAGGGGAAGGAGCGAGTGGCAGGGCCGAGAGGCTCCAGCCAGGGCTACTGTGCTATCCCAGGAAAGCGACTTTGCCTCTCTGGTCTGTACGATGCAAACAGAGTAAAGCCAGATGCTCTGGTGCATGTGAGCCCTGTGAGAGGGGCTGGCATGGCCGGGGTTTCTGGAGGAAACAGGGAGGCAGGGAAGTAAAGGGGGCAGCATCCATCTCTAGGCAAAGAGAGGAAAAGCAGGCGGGTGCCCGGGTCCTATGATGACGAGGGCGGGATCTTCGTCAGGTCTGACCCCAGAGAGGAGAGGTGGGACAGGCGCAGGGTGAGACAGACCATGAGTGACATGTGCCCCCAGGCTGTGCTGGGACCAAGGACACAGTGACCCTTCCTGCCCCCTGAGCTCGGCCACCAGCGCACGGGGGCACCCATCCATCACCCACACTGAACATGGCTCATGCTTACTCGACTTCAGACTGACACCTCCACGGGAAGGACCTCAAAGGGCTGCCTGTCCCAGCCTCTGTCTCTCTGTATGTGAGTCTCACTGTCTCTAAGTCTCTCTGTCTCTGTCTCTCTGTTTCTCTCTATCTCTGCCTATGTCTGTGAGTCTCTCTGTCTCTCTGTCTCTGTTTCTCCCTGTCTTTGAGTCTCTGTCTCTTTTTTGCTGCTCTTTTGGGTCACACTCGGCGGTGCTCAGAGCTGACCCCTGGCTCTGCACTCAGGGACCACTCCTGGCGGTGCCTGGGGGACCATCTGGGGTGCCAGAGATGAGCCCAGGTGGGTGCTGCAGGGCCAGTGCCTCAAACCCTGCACTACGGCTCAGGCCCCGTCAGGGCAATGACAAATGACTCCTTCTCCCCGGGGCCTGGGGGCTGGAGGGCAGCTGTGCATGCGTGTCGTGGTGCCTTTGTCAGAGTGGCGGAGGCTGGGCCTGGGGAGAGCGGCAGGGAGCGGGGAGCGTCTGGGTCTGGGGGTCGGCCACTTGCTTCCATTTCCCAGGTCCTGATCGCCCATGGAGGCAGGAAACCTCAGCCAGGTCTCCGAGTTCCTCCTCCTGGGCCTCTCCGAGGACCCCCGGGAGCAGCAGCTGCTCTTCGTTCTCTTCCTGGTTATGTACCTGGTCACAGGGCTGGGCAACCTGCTCATCGTCCTGGCCATTGTCACCGACGCCCGGCTCCACACCCCCATGTACTTCTTCCTGGCCAACCTGGCCTCCGTGGACATCTGCTTCACCACCACCACCATCCCCAAGATGCTGGTCAACCACGTCTCGGGGCACAGGGGCATCCCGTATGCCGGCTGCCTCACCCAGATGTTCTTCTTCATCTGGTTCATCTGCATCGACAGCTTCCTGCTGGGCGCCATGGCGTATGACCGCTATGAGGCCATCTGCCGCCCCCTGCACTATGCCACGTCCGTGACCCCTCTGGTCTGTGTCCTGCTAGTGGTAGCGTCCTGGGCTGGGGCTTTGGGGAATGCCCTGGTGCACACGATACTGATGGCCCAATTGTCCTTTTGCGCCCACAACCGGGTGCCCCACTTCTTCTGTGACGTCAGCCCCCTGCTGAGACTGGTGTGCTCTGACACATCCCTCATCAACTTCGTCCTGAACACCGTGGGCGCGCTGCCCCTGTTCATTCCCTTCATGGGCATCCTGGTCTCCTATACCAACATCTTCGCGGCCGTGCTGAGGATCCCATCCACCAAGAGCAAGCAGAAGGCTTTCTCCACCTGCGGCTCCCACCTCTCCGTGGTCACCCTGTTCTACGGGACCCTCATCGGGGTGTATTTCAACCCCACATCCTCCCACACTGCCCAGAAGGACACAGTCGCTGCAGTGATGTACACGGTGGTCACCCCCATGATGAACCCCTTCATCTACAGCCTCCGGAACAAGGACATGAAGGGCGCCCTGGTGGCCCTGGTCAGCAGGAGGCCAGCTTTTCCTTGGTGACCAGAGAACCCAGGTGTCCGTGTGTCTACACATGCCACAACCTGTCATGAATGTCTCTTTGTGGTCCTGATCTTGGATGTTCTCTTCACATGGGTTCTGGTCTTTAGTTCGCCCACCCCCACCGTCCGTCAGGCATCTGTGACATTATTAAGTCCTGTTCAAAGAACTGAGGGTCCCACTGGGAGCCCCCGCTGTCCCTGACTTTGTAACAGGGACACTACATCCAGCAGTGTCCAGCGGTCACGAGGACATGTCCAGGACTCACTTTTCATCAGTTTGGGGTTTAACTACTCTCACTAAGAGACATCGAGTTTCAGAAACTCAGGATTCCGCAGGGACACTCTCCCAGGCAGAGCCCCGAGTCTTCTTGCATTGGCGTTATTCGGCTCCGGGAACTGCCCGCGCCCCTGTCACTCTGTCCCGGGTCTGCAAGCATGGCCCTGGCAGGGAGGGACCCAGACTCCCCCTAGACTTCCTCCAGAGCTCCAGCCATGCCTGAGGCCTCGGAACCCCATGCCCGTGCCTCTCTCCTGCCATCACCCAGAACACAACACAAACCGGGAGCTGGGCATCACCACCCTGTCTTCACCAGCAGTTGTGAAAACGTGACGACACCTCGCTTCTGTTCCTCTTCACAGCCCGCACCAGCCGGGCTAAGCCCAGCTGCTGGTAGCTCTGCAGACAATGAAGTCACAGCATCACATCTGCTGCCACTCTCAGTTATCCACATTCGTCTTTGGAGCCAGCAGCCATACACTTAAGGGTGATCGGGAACGTGGCGAGTCACTCTCGTGGCCGTGCTGTCCACTGGGGGGCGCTCTGTGCCGGGCGCAACCAGAGGAACCGGTGGGTGGGAACCTTGGAGCGCGTGTGGTCGCCTGGGCCATGGTGCCCCTCAACATCCTCCCGACGTCCCCCCCATGGCCCCCGCATGTTTTCTTCTGAATTCTCCCCTGCGTGTCAGCTGAGCACTCCCGAGTGAGCGTCTGTTCCTGCCGCAGCAGAGACACCCTCCCGCTGTGTTCTGGGGGCCAGGCCGGCGTGCGCACATGTGCCTGTGAGGGCCATTCTCCCCGTCATGGTTGTGCGTGATCCAAACCCTGCAGCTGCCATCACTGTCACACGGTGCTCCCACACGAAGCGTGTGGGACAAATCGCCCTCAGTCAGAGCCCAGGGCCAAATACGGGAGGTGGTTCTGGGCCCCTGAGCGCAGGCAGGCTTTGCGCATGGGGAGTTGGGACCCCCAGCAGCACCAGGCGCTGCCCAGGACACAGCCGGGAGTGGCTGCAAGCACCTGGTGGGGAGGACCCAAAAATAAAAAAGGAAAGAGAAATGGTTCTCAGCCTGGCAGCTCTTCATTCCTTTGACATTCATCTCTGAGCTCACCTGCCCGTGGAAACCAGCAGCCAAGGAAGCGTAGGGAAGGGCCGGAAGGTGGGGCGGGGCAGAGGCCGGCCTGCCCGAGGGGCATGGGCAGCATGGCCGCAGGCCTGTGTGCCAAGGAAGGTGCCAGAGAGCAGAGGTCGTGAACAGCTGCCACACGGTAAACTGACCCTGACTGGAGGAGACTGCCAGAGGGATGGCGGCCCTGGGCAGAGGCCACTCCCTGGGAGCCCTGGTCACCATTCATCACCCTCACTGTGGCCAGAGCTTGTGGTCAGGCCAGTTTTTCGGCATTTGTGGGTGAGCAGCTTCCCAGTTCCCTGGCAACTGGCATCCCTTCCTCCTCCCCACCCCCGCCCCACAGCCACCCCCATCCTGGGTGCAGCAGGACTGGGGGAGTGGCTGGGGACCCCCGGGAGTCAGAGGTCCTGGATTCGAATTCCAGCCCTGCCCCCGAATGTCAGCACCAGGCTGGCCCCCTCTGGGCTCCTCAGTGACACGTGGGGATCCTCAGGCCTCTCTGTCCCTGAGTCATCCTGCTCCTGAACCCTTCATGGCCCCAGGCGAGACCCCCTCACACCCGCCCTCCAGTGCTCCTGCATGCGGCTCAGCTGAGGTCAGCACCTTCCTCCGCCTCTCCCCTCCCCACCCCGCGCCCTGCTGGTCAGTGCCCGGGGTTCACAGGCCTGGGGGGTGCCTGGTAGTGACAGGGCGGTCGGGGAAGGGGGGCCGATTCCCCACACAGGGGCTTCAGCCAGGCTGCAGAGGGCAGGAGGGAGGGGCCAGACAATTGGAAGCCAGGAGGGCACCTGCTATGCACGCGGATTCGGTCCCTGGCATCCCAAGCACCACCAGGAGTGGCCAGGGGGTCAGAGACACAGAAGATAGACAGACAGATCCGAGGTCAGACAGACAGACAGACGCAGAGCATCGCCGGGTGTGATCCCAGAACAAAACAAGGAGTCAGGAGGGAGAGGCACGTGGACAGGCCCTGTGTGTGCTGGACACGCCAGCCCAGCTGTCTCTGCATGCTCAAACAGGCGAACAGCGACCCACAGGTCCAGACAGAGGGTCCAGAGCACGTGTATAAATTCAGAAGGGCTTCCTGGAGGAGGGGTTGTTAAATCTGGGCCTTGAAGGATGAACAGAAGCTTCCTGGAAACAGGAGCCTCTGTGGCACCGAGTCAGCCTCTCAGCAGGAGAGACGGCCTGGACCAGGGGCCGGGGAGCCAGGACCAGGATGGGCCATGGAGTCCACTGCCCCAGACAGTCAGGGACACTGAGGCTGTCACACCACACGCCAGGCAGGGACAGAGACCCCACTAAAGCTGAAGCCAGCCGGCCTCCTCCCTCCCCGCCCGCCGGCCCCGCCTGCTTGGCCTCTGTCCTGCAACCATCAAGAAGAAGATGCAGATGCTGACGCTGGACAAAGAGAATGCCCTGGACCACGCCGAGCGGCCAAGACGGACAAGCAGGTGAGGCTAGGCAGCACCAGGATGGCCCACACCCTCTCTGGTTGGTCCCAGGAAGGGACCAGGCTCAGGGAGGGAGGGGCTCGGGGTCTCCGGGGAGGACAGCGGCTTGGAGAGAGAGCCAGGGCCAGCGGGAGCAGAGACAGACGGAGATGATCAGAGGGACAGGATGACAGCGGGACAGACAGAAGCTGGGGATGAGCGTGGGGGTTGGGGCATGAGGAACACTGAGTGTGACGCCCTGTGCCGTATCAGTGTGAGTTTAGGTGTCACTGTGAGACTGTGTGTGGATGACAGGGAGTGAGGATGGGTGTCAGGTCATGGGGTGACATGACTGATGGGAACCCTGGGGTCCCATCCTGCTCCCCTGGGGTCCTGTCTACTCCCCTGGGGTCCTCCATGTCCCTGACTTCTGGGGTGTCTCTGCGGTCCAGGCTGAGCCCCAGAAGGTTGAGGCCAGAGCTTTGGGGACCAGGC
The DNA here is from genome assembly GCF_027595985.1 of Sorex araneus. Taxonomy (NCBI): domain Eukaryota; kingdom Metazoa; phylum Chordata; class Mammalia; order Eulipotyphla; family Soricidae; genus Sorex; species Sorex araneus. The sequence goes on from NC_073303.1 coordinate 231,719,967, forward strand.
TCAGGAGCCTGAGGAGTCAGACGTGTGGGGGCTGTCGACCCCCACAAGGCAGAACCTGGTACCAGGGTCTTTATGGTGGGAGTTCCTGGTGGGAAAATGTGGAGGGTCCTGGCACCCCAAGGTCCATCCACACCCCCAGGAGCGTCTGAGGGTCCAAGGAGCCCCAGGCCCGCCCCACAGCAGGTGAAGAGGCAGTGAGCTGAACTTCCTGGGCCTCCACCCTGGGTCAGGGGGCAGCTGGCAGCTGAGCTCCAGAGTGGGGTCATTTCCTGCCCTGCCCGACTTCCCCTCCCTGCCTGGCGGTGACACAACCCAGCAGCCAGACAGCCCCTCCCGCCCATCCTCACCCGCGTCTGTCCCGTGCCCAGGCGCAGCATGCATGCACACGGCACATACGCACACGTGCACACCACTCCACACACACATACGTGGGTTCACAAACAGACTGAGCACGCTGCTTCATGCACAGACATGCAGACTTACAAGTGCACGCATACAGCTGCACACACACACGGCAGATACACACGTGCCGTCAAACACATCCTGCCGCTCCCGCCAGCCCAGGTTCTCCCTCTCGCTGAGGTGTGAGTGGCCCATGTAGAGGCCCCAGTGGCCAGGCCAGTGGCTGTCCTTGGAGGAGGTTGGCTTGTGACCAGGGTCCTGGGGGCCTCCATGCTCTCAGCTGGGACACAGGCACGGGGCAGTCCCAGCAGTGGGAGGCAGGAAGCGCTGAGTTCGGCCTGTCCCGTGGGAATCGCTGGGCCCTACTGTCTGTCCTTCCTCCACACACTGCCCAGGGCTGCGTCTACCCTGCAGCCCAGAGGGCCAGGAACTGAGGGGCAGAGCAGGGAAGGGCTGTCCAGCTGCTCTCCACATTCTCTCCCTCCAGGGGCCTCACTGCTGGGGTCGGGGAGGCGAGTGGACATAGCCCCTGCCCTGGGTGCACTGGGGAGCCAGAGTGACATCAACCCCTTGACGGGATGGTCGGACAGTGACTCAGCCAAGCGCCTACATTGCTTGGGCCATGGCGCAGGCTCCCGGCACCACATGAACCCCAGAACCACATGGCGAGGCCCCACAGTTTGGGTGAGTCTCTCCAACGATGTTGTTACTTATTTTGTTCTGGGGCCACACATGGAGGTGCTCGGGGTCACTCCAGGCTGGCTAGGAGGACCCTGTGGGTGCCAGGAATGGAACCAGGGTCGGCCACAGTCAAGGCAAGAGCCCTCCCCGCTGTGCTGGGTCTCTCGGCTCCTCATGATGCTTTTAAAACCCTGTCGAAGTGGAACAAAACTGAGGAAGGCTGGAGGGGTGTGGATGACGGCGTGCGTGCGTGTGTGTGTGTGTGTGTGTGTGTGTGTGTGTGAATTCCCAGAGAATTGAGGGACCCCCCCAAAAAAAAACAGGTCAAGAAAGAGGAGGGGGCGGGGGCCGGAGGTGCACACACAGACGGGGCCAGAACAGGGCGCACGGAAGACGCGACGCTGGTGCAGAAGGCGCCCCCAGGCTGATGTGTCCATCGGTCCCCAGGTGGAGGAGGATTTATCACACCTGTAGCAGGAAATTAAGGGGACACGGGATGGGCTGGACACGCGGCCAGAGAGCCTCAGGACGCGCAGAAGATGGAGCCGTCGCAGAAGCCTGCCGCGGGCGTCAGTGCGCCGGCCGGAGGGAGCCGGTGCGGGCGCACGGGCGGCGCCGGGGAAGAGGAGGAGCCGGAGGAGACTTTCTCCAAATAAGTCCCGAAAGGGGCCCCTTCCCGCAGCTGCGGCCAGCGGTGCCGACGTCAGGCCCTGCCCCCGCTGTGCTGACGTCGGCGGCCGGCCGGGGTGACCTCATCGCCCGGACGGCGGCCCGGCCGGGGGGCGGGGAGAGGCGGGGGCGGCCCCGGCGCTGGCAAAGGCTCGGGGGCCGGGGCGCGGCCGCTGCAGCTCTCGCCGGAGCCGAGCCGAGCCGAGCCGCCCGCAGCCGCCCCCCGCGCCATGGCCGGCCTCAACTCGCTGGAGGCGGTGAAACGCAAGATCCAGGCCCTGCAGCAGCAGGCGGACGAGGCGGAGGACCGCGCGCAGGGCCTGCAGCGAGAACTGGACGGCGAGCGCGAGCGGCGCGAGAAAGTGAGCCCGGCCACGCCGAGCCGCCGAGGGGGCGTCCGTGGGGGCGGGCGGGCCCGGGGAGGGGAGCGGGACGCGGGGAGCCTGGGGAGGGGAGCGGAGCGCACCATCGCGGGGAGCCCGGGGAGGGGAACGGAGCACACCATCCCGGGGAGGGGCACGGGGAGGGGCGCGGGGGGCACCATCCCGGAGAGGGGCGCGGGGCGCGGGGAGTCTGGGGAGGGCAGCGGCCGCGGAAAAGTGGTTCCCATTGTCTGGGGCCGGCCTTGCGCGCTCGCTCGGCTCGGGCCAGACGCGGGCAGCTGTTCCCCGAGCGCGGCGCGACGACGTGTCGGCTCCGGCCCCGGCTGGGGGCGGACGCTCGCCCGCGCCTCCCGCTGCCCCCCCGCCCAGCGCGGCCCTGCGCCCCTGCCGCGACCCCCACCCCACTCCGCAGGGCGCTGCGCGTGGGCTCAATCCCGGGGCAGCGCAGGCCGCGCGGGGCGGTCGTGCTTCGCGGGTCCGGGGAGGGTCGCAGCAGGGCCCCCCCAGGCGCCGGCCGGGGCGGCGGGCAGTAGCGCGCGAGCCCGGGGCGGTCGGCTGTGATCTCGCCCCACGCGGTCCGGCGCGAGGCCGCGCGGGCCCGCAGCTGGTTCCGTTTAGGCGCGGGGCGCGTCCCGGGCGCCGGCGCTTTGCCTTATAAGGGCGCGCGCGCGGCAGGAAGGGGCGCGGTGACCGCCGCATTCCTGCCGACCAGCGCCCTTTCTCTGTCTGTCTGAACAGCGTCCAGGAATTTGGCATTTCCCAATGACCTTAGGGATCGATGCCTCCAGTAGGGGTGCTTTCGGCGCGGATTAAGCAATTCCACCAAAAAATAAAACACGTTGGGGTGGGGGTGTATGGGGGGTGACTCCCACCCCAGGGGCTGAGGAGTGAAAGTCCGTAATCAAAGTTTCCATGGGGGGAAAAGGCTTGGGTCGCAGCCAGCAGCGCATGGACGCTGGGCGCTGCCCTAGAGGCCGGCTGGGGGCTTGGGACAGTGCAGAAGTGGGGGTGGGGTGGTGGATTCCCCAAATCTCCAGGAGGGCCTGGGCCTCAGAAAGGGGTCCTCGCTGCTGGTTTCTCAGACCATCCCCCCCTCCCATCCTGCCTCCCCACTCCGTTTTTGCTGCCGCCTTAGCTCAGGCGCCAGGAGCACCCGCGTTCTCTGGAGATCTCTGCTCCATCTGGGTGGTGAGAGTCGAGGTGGCCCGCCTGGGGCAAGCCCCTGCTCCGCCACGCCCGTCCTGCATGCCTTAGTTTCCCCACCTGTGGAATGGGTGGGGTGCTGGCCCTTCTGGAAATGACCAGTCCCTGGCCTCCTGCTGGCCTTCTCTGTTCCGACGAGGCATCCCCTTTCTTGCTTTCTTGCTCTGGCCTTGCTCTCCAGGTGACCAGACGCCCCGCGGCTCCTCGCTGCCCCCAGCATCCTGAGGTCCAGGGTTCAGCTCCCCGATGATGTCAGGGGAGGGGAGATGACTCTGAAGTTGCTTTCCCCAGATCAGGGCCCCTGAGCTCTCTGCTCTCCCCAGGCCGAAGGGGATGTGGCCGCCCTCAACCGGCGCATCCAGTTGGTGGAGGAGGAGCTGGACCGGGCACAGGAGCGACTGGCCACGGCGCTGCAGAAGCTGGAGGAGGCAGAAAAGGCTGCAGATGAGAGCGAGAGGTGAGCCCCCTGGCACGGAAGATGCTTGGCAGACGCCCCCCAGAGCGGGGCTGGTGGGTGTGGCCGCTGGGTGGGGTGGGTGGGTGGGGTTAAGGACCAGGGCGCCAACCCAGGTTCAGTCCCCGGCATCCCATGGCGCCCCGCCCCCCCATACCAGGCACCGCCAGGAATAACCCCTGAGCATTGCCTGGTGTGACCCAAAAAAGAAGGGAAAAGTTCGGCCATGCAGATTTTGTGTGAAGTTTTAGGCTCTAATTCCCAGTAGATGCCAGATTGTGCGCAATGTAGGGGGCTGGAGGGCAGCCGGGGTGGCTCGCAGGGCCCCATGGAGCACCTCTTTGCAGAGGGATGAAGGTCATTGAGAACCGGGCCATGAAGGACGAGGAGAAGATGGAGATTCAGGAGCTGCAGCTCAAAGAGGCCAAGCATATTGCCGAGGAGGCTGACCGCAAGTACGAGGAGGTGAGTGGCCTCGGCTGGGCACGGCGGGAACGCTGAGGGTTCAGAGGGGCCTGGAGGTGGGGGTCACCTGGGTGGGCCCACTGGCATTCTGCAGCTAACGCCCGGCCCCCTCTCGGTCACCTGCCCAGATGCCCTTTGGTCCACCACTGAGTGCCAAAGCACAGCCTGGCCCTGCTCGGGGCTCGTCAGCTGGGAAAGCTTTGCTCCTCTCCCTGTGCTCAGGCCCAGTGGGCTAGGCAGCAGGAAGACCCCCTGGTGGGCACGGCCAGGGTAGGGGGGGTGCCCCGCCAGCCATTCGTGCTCCAGGTCAGTGCGCGCTGTTGCTCTCTGCAGGTCGCTCGTAAGCTGGTGGTGTTAGAGGGAGAGCTGGAACGTGCTGAGGAGCGGGCCGAGGTGTCTGAGCTGTGAGTGGCAGGGATGCAGGAGCAGGGGGGTGAGGGCTGGGACCAGCAGACGTCAGGTGCAGGCCAGGCCCCTCCTGCCCGTCAACAGCGCAGAGTTGCCTGTGCCGAAAAAAGGGCTCATCTGCATGGCAGGAGGGCTCGATCCTCGGTATCCCATAGGGTCCCCCAAGCACAGAGCCAGGAGCACCCCCTGAGCACTGCCCAGTGCGGTCCACAAACAAAGACAATTGGGCTTATCGGAAACCACGGTCCAAGGGACCATCAGTCTCGAGTGGAGCCACAGCCCCGGGCGCAGGCTTTGCAGCGGGATCCCTGGGTACTCTGCCCTGAGTGTGGCCCTACCTCATCCCCAAGTGAAAGGGGGGAGGGGGAGGGCTCACGTGCCCCCTGCCAGACAGGCCCTGGGTGCTGTGCAGCTGACACCACTTCTGGCGGGGGCAGCAAGGCCTGTGCTGTGTCCCACGCACCTCCCTGGCTGGTTCGCAGCATAAAGGCAAAGTCGGCTGGAATCTGCAAGCTGCCCCTCCTCCCTGCCAAACAAAAAGAGAGAAAAGCAAACAGAACTCTAGTCCCCCGGGCTTCGGGAGGAATCCAGCTCCGCCAGCTTCCTGCAGCCGGCCAGGCTGCCCCTGGGTCCCCAGAAAGCCCTTAGCAGTGTTCCTTCCCACATTCCTCTGTCCCTGGTTGGTTCCCCCACGGTGATCTGCCTTTAGGGGGGTTGCCTGCTGCCCGCAGGGAGGCGGCAGAAACTCAGGTCTCTGTCTTGGTGCAGAAAATGTGGGGACCTGGAGGAGGAGCTCAAGAACATCACCAACAACCTGAAGTCGCTGGAGGCGGCCTCGGAGAAGGTGGGCTCGGGCAGCGGGCGACTGACCTCCTGCCTCCCTTGTCACACTCGGAGCCTGCCCCCCCTTTGCAAGCGTCTTCCACTGCGCCCTCCACCCCGAGCCTCACCCCTGTCTGCTCTCCCGACAGTACTCTGAAAAAGAAGATAAATACGAAGAAGAGATCAAACTTCTGTCGGACAAACTGAAGGAGGTAAGCGCCCGGGCCTGCCTCCCTGGGGCCGCTGCTCCCCGCCTTTGGGGATGCAGCCCACCACACCTTCCCCACCCCACCCCCACCCCCACAGGCCGAGACCCGGGCTGAGTTCGCGGAGAGGACGGCGGCAAAGCTGGAGAAGACCATCGACGACCTGGAAGGTAGGAGGGTGTGGGCCATCCTGAACTGCACCTCAGGGCGGCCTGGGGGGGGCCTGTAGGAATGGGGCTGGGGGGCACCGACTACTGCAGCCCCCAGAGAGCAGACCCTCAGGCCGAGGCCCCTCAGGGTCAGGACAGCAGAGATGGGGCAGCCAGGAAGGCACTTCCCTTGCACATGGCCAGTTAGGGTTCGATCCCCCGAGCCCTGTCAGGAGTGAACCCTGAGCATCTCTGGGTGTGGCCCAAAAAGGAAAACGAACAGTCCTCACCTCCCTCCTCTCCCCAGCCACGCTGTGTCCCCAGAGTCTCGGGAGCACCAGGCCGGGGTCCCGGCAACGGGCAGCCACGCAGCAGTCAGGCCTCAGACTGTCCCTTCCTCCGCTCCCTCCGGCTCCCTGCTCCTGTGTCCTCACACCCCTCTCCCTCTCTCCCTCTCTCCCTCTCTCTCTCTCTCTCTTGGGCTCCGCTGCGCTGCCTTCTGTCCTGCATCCCTCTTCCGCGCTCTCCCAGACGGGCTGTTCACTCAGAAGCTCAAGACTCAGGCCTGGGCCGCAGCGCTGGAGCACAGCCTCGGCGACGGGGTCTCCCGGCTGCCTACTCTGCCCTCTGACACCTCCCTCTGCCGTGGCCCAAGGGCCCAGTTTCCCTGTTCTCCGCCGGCCAGCAGGAGCTGGACCTCTCGAGGCCTTGCCAGGGCTTCGGGACAGGACGCTGGGACTGCTCGGCCAGCCGGGGCACAGGCCTTGCAGGTGGGGGGCTGGTCTGGATTCTGTCCCGAACACCACAGGGTCCCCGAGCCAAGAGTAACCCCTGAGGACTGCTGGGGTGAACTAAAATCCTTGGAAATCCTGTCCACATGCTGAGGCGTCACAGCCAGGTGCCAGCCGGCCACCTGGCCTTAGGTCACGAGCTGTCCTAGGTAGAAACGGCTTCACAAATGCCGGGAGTGGTGGGCGGGGCTGGAAAAGGCGCATCCGCTCTCTGCTCCCCCACTCCTGGTGTTGCTGCATGCGGTGCCACGGGTCAAATCCTGTGAGGGACCTCGCCCCATCTGTCTTCCAGATTTAGCACTTGGCCCTTGACTGAAACTTTATTTCTCCAGTCATTAAAATGCAGGGTTGGGGGGCCGGAGTGGTAGCACTGTGGAGAGGGTATTTGCCTTGCACACAACCGACCTGGCTTCGATCCCCGGCATCCCATATGGTCCCCTGAGCACCGCCAGGAGTATTTCCTGAGTGCAGAGCCAGGAGTAACCTCTGAGCATTGCCAGGTGTGACCAAAAAAGTTAGAAAAAGAAATAAAAGGGAGGGGCTGGAGTGATAGCACAGCGGGTAGGGCGTTTGCCTTGCACGCGGCCAACCCGGGTTTGAATCCCAGCATCCCATATGGTCCCCCGAGCACCGCCAGGAGTAATTCCTGAGTGCATGAGCCAGGAGTGACCCCTGTGCATCGCTGGGTGTGACCCAAAAAAAAAAAAAAAAAAAGAAATAAAAGGGAAAAAATGCAGAGCTGAGGCCTGGGAAACGGTGCGGCTGATCGGGGCCGGGGCACGGGGCCGGTGTGTGTGTGACCAAAGGAAAGAAACTGCTCCAAAGGCCCCGCTATAAATGTTCCTGTTCCTTTAACCGAGACGCCTGTTAATTCATCCCCCTCCCTTTTCAATCCTCACCAGAAAAACTGGCCCAGGCCAAAGAAGAGAACGTGGGCTTACACCAGACACTGGACCAGACGCTAAATGAACTTAACTGTATCTAGCATGGCCGCTCCCAGCACACCCGGCTCTGTGGATTACGGGGCCAATCGTGAATACTGACCAAATATTTTGTATCAGAGAAAGCTTCGAGCACCAGCCCCCTCGCCTGCCTGCCTTCCTTCCTTCCTTCCTTCTCTCTGTTCGGCAGGGTCCCTCCACTGCTCATTCTTCAGCCCCCACCTGGAGCTCCCACCTGGAGCTGGCCTGGGTGCCTGATTGGCTTCGAGGCCCATGCACACGCTTCCTGCTCCTGGGGGGGTGGGGGGTGGGCCAACCCATTCAAACAAAGGGGCTTTTCCACCCAGAGCCCAGGCGGGTGGCCACACCAGGGGCAGGTAAACCTGATCATCCCGGCTCTTTGCGCCTGCCACCACATGGAACAGCCTCTCCGTGGGGGCAGGGTGGGGGGCTCTCCAGACCCCTGCAGCCCCCCAGAGTTATTCCTGCACCTGCACTGGAACAGCCGCCCTAGGCGGGAGGGGAGGTGACCACCATGTCAGCCCAGTACTGACCACTGGTCAAGCCGCTGCCGGGCAGCAGCCCTCTGTCCTTCAGAGCAGCCAGCCAATCTCCCTTCCCTCGACCGTCGCCAGGCCCCAGTGGGTGAAAGGCCAAGAAACTCCTGATCAAACTGGATACGGGGCCCTCTGAGCCAAGGCTGCGTCTCTGGGCCCTGTCTCATTTCTGCCTTTCCCAGTGAACATCTCCGAGCTGAGACATTCCGTGCACCCCCACCCGGCGCGGCACGGGGACCAGCTGATGTTTACAGTCCCTCACCTCGGCCCGAGTGCGCCCTGCTGCCGGCCTCACTGTCCTATTTATTGAGCTCCACACTACCTGACACTAGCCAAGGTGCAATGATGAATGAAGTCCACTCTCCCCTAGATTCTCGCAACTGTGTCCTATGTAACAGTTTCACTTTTTCTACATTTTGGTCCAATAAATTTTTACATAAAGGAGGCTTGTGTGAGTCCTGAGGGGTGGGGAGGTAATGGGAGCAGACCCCCGAGAACCAAAGCAGGGCCCAGGTGGAGGGTATACCATTGTCATTCTGTGTGTTTTGGGGGCCACGGCTGTGATGCTTACAACTTGGGGGACCATGTGTGGTGCTGGGGTCCGAACCTGGATTGGCCTTGTTCAAGGCAAGTGCTCCTACCTGTCCCCCTACCCCTCTGGCCCCGTGACAATCACTCCTGCAGGTGTATGGCATCCCAAAGCCCCGGCCGTGGCTTCCTCCGATTCCCCAATACTAGCAAGCAGAAGGAACAGCCACTAAAGGTGAGTCTGAATCAGCGTGTGGACTAAGGATGGTGAGGGAGAAAGCGAGAAGGTGGGAGGCAGGAATCCCAGGGAGAAAGATGCCATCCAGAGAACGAATACTTCAGACTTCAGATTCTCATGCAAGGAACTGAAGTCTCCACAATACTTGGTTTCACTACCTGAATGTTTGCCCCCAGGTCCCAGCTGGGGGAAGGGGACAAGGAATCACAAAGAGAAGCGACAGTCCTCACCCCTACCACAGCCTTCAGCAGGCATGCTCAGGGCTGACTCCTGGCTCTGCGCTCAGGAATCTCCTGATGGTGCTCAAGGGACCATATGGGATGCCGGGGATCAAACCCTGGCTTGGCAGTGTGCAAGGCAAGTGCCCTCCCTGCTGTAGTATCACTCAGGTCCCCCCAAAGTCAATGTCTTTTTAAACACTGATGTAGCACCCCCCCACCCACCCCTGGCACGTTGGTGGTATAGTGGTGAGCATACTGCCTTCCAAGCAGTTGACGCAGGTTCAATTCCTGGTCAACGCACACCGTCTGCCTTTTGGGGCTGGAGCGATAGCACAGCGGGTAGGGCATTTGCTTTGCACGTGGCCAACCCGGGTTCGGGTTCGATTCCTTTCCCTCTCAGAGAGCCCGGCAAGCTACTGAGAGTATCGCATTCACATGGCAGAGCCTGGAAAGCTACCCCTGGTGTATTATACCAAAAATAGTAACAAGTCTCACAAGAGGTTACTGGTGCCCGCTCGAACAAATAGATGAGCAACGGGATGACAGTGACAGTGACAAATGTAGGCCCGAGATGGTGCCAAAGCTTGGGTTTGACATGTGGGAGGCCCCAGTTTGATGCCCAATGCCACATGATCCCCAAACACGTTTGGGAGTGATTCCTGAGCACAGAACCAGGAATAAGTCATGCACACCTCTGGGTGTGGCCCAAAAACTTTCCTTGGGCCCAGGAGACAGTCCAATGGGTCAGGCTGCAAGCAAGGCTGTCACTGAAGAGGAGCCGTGAGCATGACAAGGAGCACCGGGCCGTGGGGGTGGCAGCAAAGAACCTACAACTGGGCGGGGTTGGGGCGAGGCAGCCGTGCAGCAGAGACCAGGACGCCGGAATGGACCTAGAGGGACACTGCAGGCTGCAGGAGGGCACGAGGTGACGGGCGAGGCTGGGGACCCCAGAGCAGGGGGGAAGGCTGGTTAGTGGGTTCAGGGTTTGGGGACGCTTGTACGTTCCTGGTGAGCCGGTTAGGGGCTCGTGCGAGGCCAGGTGCGAGGTCGCGGGGACAGAGTTCCCGGTCACCCCAAATCAGGGCGGGGGGCCGGGCGGCGCGGGAGCCCAGAACCCGCTCTCCGCGGGCGGACCACGGCCACGAAACGCAACAGAGGAGCCCGCGGCCCTGCGACGACCAGCGGGATGGCACAGGGCGGGCCCGCGTCCGCGCCCGTCCAAGAGGCCCCGCCCCGAGCCGCCAGCGCGCGAAGCCGTTGGCGACGCTCCAGGCCCATCTCCCTCAGGGGCGGGGCCTCCGGGGCGGGGCGGGGCGGAGATACGGCTGCTACGCCACGCCCCTCCCCGTTTGAAGCCCCCCGAGACCGTTCGCCCCCAACCAATCGCAACCCGCCGGTCCCGAACGCCTGCCAATGAGAGGCGCAGCCGGGCCGCTTCCGGCTCTGCGCGCGGCGCGTCCCCGACCCAGGGCTCCCCGCGGCGGGCGGGGCGCGGGGGCGGCGGGCCGGCAGCCAATGAGGGGCGGGCTCGGGGCTGATGGACGTGGCCGCCGGCCAGTGGCGAGGCGCCGGCCACACTTCCCGTCGGGGAGAGTGTAATATGGCGAAGACCTACGATTACCTGTTCAAGCTGTTGCTGATCGGGGACTCCGGGGTGGGGAAGACCTGTGTCCTGTTCCGCTTCTCGGAGGACGCCTTCAACTCCACGTTCATCTCCACCATAGGTACCGGTGGCGGGGCCGGGCACACCCGGGGTGGGGTCCAGGAGACGGCCGGGGGCAGCGCAGGAGGGCGGCCGCGGCTCACGCCCATTTTCCAGGTGGGGAAACTGAGGCCCCGCAGTGCGCGAGCCGGTGTCCGGGGCGCCCTGGCGCTGCCGCCATCCCCGTCGGGCCCCTCGTGGCGGCTCTTTGGGGCGCGGAGGCCGGGCCCAGCCTTGAGGAGAGATGCGGGCGCGCGGGGGCTACTGGCACTACCCTGGCTTGTGCTGGAGGGCTCCCTGCCGTCAGCCCTCGGGACCGCTGCTCGGCCGGGCCAGGGCCACACTCTACCGCCCCTCCCAGACTCCCTGCGGTGAAGCCCCCTGTGCGGATCGCGCTGCCTGTCCCGCAGCTTCCCGGGGCATTGACTGTGGCCCTGTCACCTGCCCAGTTCCGGCACCGCACGAGGGCTGTGATGCCCCGGACAGCCGGGAACGGGCAGCTCCAGCTCTGCACCTTGCAGTCCCGTGCCTGGGTGGGCAGCCGAGAAGGGTGGGCGTCTCCCGCCCGCCGCACAGCGCCTGCTGCGTCCGTCCTGCTTCCCGGCCCCCAAGGACGGTGGCTGGGTGCCGGGACTCCAGCGCCCCACTGGGAGCCTGATGCAGCCGGCCTGTACCTTCAGTCTCAGGTTCTGGGACTCCCAAGGTCTGTGACTTCCGGAATGGGAAGTCCACGAGCAGCGCAGTGCGGGGGGGGGGGGGGGGGGGGGCCTGCTTAATGGCTCAGGGGGTGCCCCTGACCGTGCCCAGTCTGGCTGCTGTCACAGAAAACTGAAGGGTCTTTGCTCTGGGCATCGATAAAGTGAAGCAACTGTGTTGACCCACCCTGATCCCCTCTACCCTGCACTCCATGCTACCACTCTGGGACTCACTGGTATGTTTCCTCCCCTCAGGAATCGACTTTAAAATCCGCACCATAGAGCTCGATGGTAAGAGGATCAAACTGCAGATATGGTGAGTCCTTTGCCTCACCCTTGCACCCACACCTCAGCCCCCCTCACCCCTCAATCCACACCTCACCTGTCTCACCCTGTCTCGCCCCTGTACACCCCTTCATCCCTGCACCCCCACTTCACCCCTGCACCTTCCACCTCACCCTTATACCCATACCTCATCCCTGCCACACACCTCACCCCTGCCACCCCACCTCACCCTTGCCCCCTGCCTCACCCCTGCATCCATGCTCTATCCTTTGCGGAGACACGGGCTGCAACCACACCCCATCCTCAACTGCTGTGTGGCCCTCGATGCAGTCTCTACCGGCTGCTCTGGGCACTCTGAGATCAGGGCCAGGTGGGTGAGCTGGTCAGATCTGTGCAACTACAGGCTTGCCGAGATGGGCTTCAGGGCACGGGAAAGCTTATGCCCGTCCCCAGCATTGGCGTCTGTGGCTTGGGGCCTTCCCAGACACAGCTGTGCATGCATGAGGCTGTGATCGCTGGGTGCCTCGTGCCTGCGTGTGTGTCTGTGTGTGGGCCTGTGTGCTCGTACCTGCTGTTGCAGGCTGTTGGGCGTGTCTCTGGGCCAGGAGCTAGGGGAGGGAAACACAGGAGAATGGGGTCAAGGGATGTGCCTCACAGTGGCACAAGACTTGGAATCCAGTCCTGGTTTCCAGGCCCCGCCCCACCCCCTGTGAACATGAACAGGAGCTGCAGCTGGGGGGCTCCACGCCCTTCCCCGGCACGGGGGATGGGGGTGCTGCAAGGCTCTGAGTCCTCATCTTGCAGGGACACGGCGGGGCAGGAGCGGTTCCGGACCATCACCACGGCCTACTACCGCGGAGCCATGGTGAGCAGGGGTGAGGGGGCCGGCCAAGGCTTGCTACTTGTCTCTTAGACTTGAACCCTGTCCACAGGAACAGGGAGGTGTTGAGTGTGGGGGCACATGGGCACCTCAGTTAGACATTCTGGGGCATGCCTCGGTTTCCCCAGCGCTGTCCCTGAGCTCGGGTGGCCGTGACAGTGCTGCCCCCCCTGCCCCCAGGGCATCATGCTGGTCTACGACATCACCAACGAGAAATCCTTCGACAACATCCGCAACTGGATCCGCAACATTGAGGAGGTGAGTGGGGGGGGGTGGGCTGGGCCTCCCTGAGAGCCCCTCCCCTGCACGGCACCTGCGTGTCCAGAGGGACGCTGACTGCTCTGTGCCCCCCTCCCAGCATGCTTCTGCAGATGTGGAGAAGATGATCCTCGGGAACAAGTGTGATGTGAACGACAAGCGACAAGTGTCCAAGGAGCGGGGAGAAAAGGTGGGGCTGGGGCAGCGGGGCCGGCCGGGGTCGGGACAGAGCAGGCCCCAGCGCTGGGCTGACAGCAAGTGTCCCCTCCAGCTGGCCCTCGACTACGGGATCAAGTTCATGGAGACCAGTGCCAAGGCGAACATCAATGTGGAGAACGTGAGTTCCCCCGCCCGGCCCACAGGGGCACTGGCAGAGCAGGGCCTCGCTCGAGTCCACTGAGGGGGAGGCAGAGGCGGGCCACCACACTGCTGGCACCCAGGGCAGGGGCGGTGTCCTGGGGTGAGCCCCACCTTCCCAGCCAGCCACACCCACGCCCCGCCCACGCCCTGCCACTGCATGGGGACCCCAAGGTTTCCTTCCTCCACAGGCATTTTTCACTCTCGCCAGGGACATCAAAGCAAAAATGGACAAAAAATTGGTGAGTGTGGTCTTCCCCATCATTCCTGGGCCCACAGCGGGCACCTTGTGGTGGGCTATGTGCCGGGGCCGGGTGACCAATGCCGGCCCCTCCGTGGGCAGGGGGCAGGTGACAGGGTGGCTGCATCCTGCCTCGTAGGGGCTGACACTGGCATCCAGCTCTGGAGCCTCTGAGCTGAGCGTGAGGCGCAGGCACCCCCTGCCCGTGCAGGAAAGCAGGAGCCCTGTGACCTCTGATTCTCGGGGAGGCCGTGACCCCTGTTTCCCGGGGAGTCCCCGTGACCCCTGGCCCCTGGGAGCCCGTGGCCTGTGGTTCTCTCCCAGTGCCCCTCCTCCTCGGCCTGACGGTAACACCCGCACTCGGCGGCACCCCATGCTTGCCTGTGCTTCTCAGCTGTGTATGGCGTGGCTGCAGGGCGCACGCTGGCCGTGGCAGTAGTGTCCCCGACCCAGACCCACGCTGGGGGCAGGGTGGGGAAGGTGGGAGCTGGGCGGAGGGGCCCAGGGCATTGCTGGCCACGCCCAGCCTTCCCGGTAGCTGCCTGAGAAGGAAGAGGAGGCTGTGCGGGCCGGGGCAGGGAACCAGCGTTGGGTGCTTGGCTCTCAGTACTCCCCGAGTGCTCCACCCCAATGTTCCTCGTGTTTTAGGAGGGCAACAGCCCCCAGGGCAGCAGCCAGGGTGTGCGGATCACAGCCGAGCAGCAGCGGAGAAGCGGCTTCTTCCGGTGCGTCCTCCTGTGAGCCGCCGGCGCCGTGCGCCCCAGCCCTGCCGGGACAGCAGAGCCGTGTGGGACCCTCTCGGCTCTGAGGCGGGCGAGACAGAGGCTCTCCCCGGCCCCGCCGGGATGACTGATCAACCTGCCGCGCCCACGCCCGCCACCAGCACAGGCCGCAGCACTGGCCACCCTGGGCGAGCGGGGGCCAGTGGACACGCCCTCCAGGCTGAGAGTCTCTTCTAGGTGGTGGGTGCCATGTGGTGCCCCCACCCCTGTTCCAGCGGCCACGGCCGGGGCTGGACCTTCCCCAGCACCGTGAGCACCTCCCAGGCGGGGGCGTCCGCGTCTGAGCTAGCGTGCAGGCGGGCAGCTGGGCGCTGCGCCCTCGTCCTCGCCTCGACCCTAACCCTGGCCGGCTGCTGCCGCCCCAGCCGATTCCGTAGCGTCTTGAATTAAACCCAACATGCCAGCATCAACAGTCCCACCGCGCCCGCTCCCTGCAGGCAGTGGCTCTGTCCACGCCAGCAAGCTGCTCAGGGTGGGTACCCTGAGTCCCCCGCGCCCCTCTTTCGCAGCCTGCTGCCTCCCGTCCCAGGTCCCTGCTGAGCAGAAGGGCCCCGAGGCCGCCCTGGGGTTCAGGGGCTCTGAGCACGTAGCCCTGCAGCGCTGTGCACACAGCCCGCCCAGCCCCTTCACTGGCAGCTCCTGGGCCTTGCCTGACCGTACCTGAGTCACCTCCTGCCCCCCTCATGGCAGTGGAACTGCACCCCAGGTCCAGCAGTGGGAATGGGGTGTCTGCACCCCAGCTCGTGGGAACGGGTATCTGCCCAGGGCTCTGTGCCAAAGCCTGTTGCCCCCAGCCCGGCACTGAGACCTGGCCCTCAAAGCCCAGTGCTCTTCCTGGGTCTGCCCTGGCAGGTTCCCCGTCTGCCTCCCCCTGGACTGCCAGTCACCTCTGCCTGGGCACCTTGCTCCTGCTGGGGACAGCCTGTCTGCGTGCCAGGATTTTGTCCCCCAGGGTCCTTCACGGGCTCAGTCTAAACAAGCAGGTGACTGGTCAGAGGCTCTGGCCTGCACATGTGACACTCTTGGGCTCGGTGCAAGGTTATGGTGACTCCGTCCGCCAGGTGGAGGGCCTCAGAGTCAGCATGGAACTGGATGGGAGCCCCCGGGATATTCCCACTCACGGGGACCCCATGTCAGGGGGCCAGGCACCTGCCTGACCAGTGGATGGGGTCCACCCAGCTGGGCCCTCCACCCCAGGGAGCAGGAAGTGGCCGTGCCTTCCACCAGGCAGGGCAGGGCAGGTGGAGGCTGAAGGTCACAGGCCCGCTGTTCATGGGGAAGCTGGGAGGAGCCCCGGCTCGCCACACGTGGCCCCCGGAACCCAAAATAAAATGAAACTAAGAATGGGGCTGCCTTGGTGGTGAGTTTGCTTGCTAGAGCCCCCACCCCCAGGAGTGATGGGGTCTGGGGAGCGGGGAGCGGCTGTTCCTAATGGGCTGCATCCTGCAGCAGGCCAGGGGCCTCCAGGCAGCTTCCCCTAGCCCGGAGCCCACCATGCCTAAGTCAAAGGTGTTTCCGCCCATTTTATTTCGCCCCTTTTATTTTGTTTGGAGCCCCTGGGGTCGGCACCCTCCAGCCTTGTCTCCGAGGGCCTCCACAAGAGCCTCCGCTTCCGTGGCCTTTGGCCAACTTTCAAAATTGAAACTAGAACCCAGGCCCAGCTCAGCTTACAAGGTTCCTCCTGCAGTGCCCCTCACCCGCGGGAACCATTGCCCAGGTTGGTGTCAGGGCGGGCCGGGTGTGCGTCCATCTGCCGGGCAGTGGGGCCCGCCCCTGTGACGAGCGCTCCCAGAAATGAAACCAGACAGCAGTCAAACACTCCAGCAGGGGCCTCGCCGTCCGGGACTCCTAGGTAAGTGGCTGGGGCGCCACAGTCTCTGCTCGCCCCGTGCCTCAGACCAGCCCCTCACCCAGCTCTCCAAACTCAGGCCAGGGCACTGGAGCAGGTGGGCCCTCTGGGGGAGGGCATTTCACTGGGTTTTAAGAGATGAGCAGGAATTTGCTGGGTAGGGAGAATCCAGGGCGAAGAACAGACCCCCACACTGCAAGGGGTGTTCCTTCCCCCACGTGGCGGCCAGCTCCGCACCAGCCGGCGGTGGGTCCTGGAATGACCCTTTGGCAGTTGCCTGGGCTCCCGCCCCCTGGTACAAGCTGTGGGAAGACTCGCTCTGCTCTGGCCAGGTGCCAGCGCAGCCCAGGTGTGGGGGCCAGCGCTCCTGCAGAGTGGGGCTGTGGGATGACGGGTGTGGGGGCTACACTTGCCTCCCAAAGTCAGAACAGGGTAAAGCTGGGCAATCTAGACAGGGACGGGCTGTGAGCACATGAGGAACTTGCTAGTAGTACCCATGATTCTCACTGAACGAGGAGATGAGAACCATCAGCGTGGTGAGCAGGAACCTCGCTGGGGCTCAGGAAACGCTCATCAGCTCTAAGCTCACAGCCCCCATGAAGGCCGGAGGACTTCCTGCAGGAAGAGGCATCATGAGCTGTAAGGAAGGAACAAAACTGAGACCATGTCAGCTCAGTCACCAATAGTCCAGCTCAGATTGGACTATTTCTCCTACTGCCCACTCCCCAGATGCCATGGCCCAGGCCCAAAACCTGCCTCCCTGGTTCGACTGGTTTCTGCAGACACAGATGGGTCCGCTGGCACATGGAGGCATTCCCACCTGGTTCCACGGCGCCATCTCCAGAGCGTAAGGACACCTGTGCCCCCCACACACCCTCCTGGCGCGATCTGGGCCCAGCTTCACTCCACGTGTTCTGCAGGCAACAGGGGCAGGGAGTCCAGGTGGTGTGTTGGGTGACCTGGAGAAAGTTTCTCCTCTGGACCTCCGTGTCCCATTTGGGGAGTGGGAGCCCCCAAGGGTGCTGACAAGCACAACCTTGCTCACACAGCACCCCAACCTCTGTGCCCAGCAGTTAGGGTCAGCACTAAAGTGTTGGCCCTAGGGCCAGAGTAATAATACAGCAAGCCAGGCCCTTCCCTCGCACACACTGGACCCCAGTTCAATTCCCAGAACCCCTTAGAGTCCCTTGTGCACCATCAGGAGGGACACTAGAACTGAGGCAGGAGTAAGCCCTGTGCACCTCAGGGTTGGCCCAAGGTGCCAACCTTGTGTTTGGCCAAGGAAATGGTCAAAGGGTCAACCACAGGCTTTGCATATAGGTGGCCAGTTTGGTTCCTAGGGCCATGTGTCCCTCAGTACTGCCGGGATTGACCCCGGACACCCCCAGGTGTGGTCACAACATAATGTGAGGACTGTGCAGTGCCTGGGACTGAGGTCAGCCCGAGGTCGGGCTCTGCCGGGTGGACAAACCCTCCTGGGGCTGGGCTGTCAGTGGGCAGTGGACGCACGAGGTCTGTCAGGCTCAGGCACGGATGCTGGGGTCCTGGCTGGGTCCTGGCTGTGCCAGGCCCTGGTCTCAGCCATCCCTCTCCTCCTGCCTGTGCCCCCAGGGATGCTGAAGACTTGCTGGCGTCGAGGCCACTGGGGACCTTCCTGCTCAGGGTCAGCCACAGCCACGTGGGCTACACTCTCTCCTACAAGTAAGGTGGGGGGAGTCAGGGAGGGGGCCTCATCCCACCTCAACTCAGAAAGCAGGCAATACGGAAGGCTGCTCTGATGGGTGCAGACTGAGTGGAACGGCTGCATGTCCAGCTGTGCCCAGCACCTAAAGGCCTGGGGGTAGCAGACTGTCTCAGAATGAGGACTGCTGGGGTGTTGAGTGGTCCTGTGGCTCCCCCAGGGAGACCCGTCCAAGGCTGGGCAACCAGCCCACTGTGCTGTCTCCACAGAGCCCAGAGCGGCTGCCGCCACTTCATGGTGAAGCTCCTGGATGCGGGGGGCTTCCTGATCCCTGGGCAGGAGACGGTGCATGCCTCGCTGGCCTCCCTGGTGGCCTTCCACCAGCAGCAGCCCTTGTGGCCACACCAGGAGCTGCTGACACAGGCCTGCGGACAGGTAAAGAGGGCCCCATGTCTCAGCTCCCAGGTGCCCCTTAGACAGTCTGTGTTCTGTTTCTCTCATGCGCCACCCCTGGCTTTTTTTTCACTAAAGTTCACACTCAGTATGTGGCGCAAATGCTAGGATAACCGGAAGTGGGCGGGGCCTGGTTGTGGGTGGATGGGATGTTTCCGAATAAGGTTAAATGGGTGGGTGGGTGGGGCGTCCTCCCTAATAACGGGCCTAGATGGCAGTGGTTTGGACTGCTTTCTAATTATGCACAAGAGGGCGTGGTCTCCATGGCCTATAGGGCCCCGTGGGTGGGGCCTGGCTCAGCCTGTAGTGGGCGGGGCATGCTTCCTCAGGAGCCCTGTGGACAGAGCCCACAGGGCTGTGGTTGGAGCAGCCGACCCACTCCTCTCTGCTTCTGGATTTTGCCCAGGGTGGCAGCTCTGCCTCTTCCTTGGGGCTGAGCTACAGAACCCCTTTGCCCCACAGAAGGATCCAGGAAACGTGGATTATGAGGATCTGTTGCTTTACTCCAATGCACTGACTAAGAAAGCCTCTAGGCCCCCACTGGTCCCCAGCCCACGTCAGAATCCCCCCTTCTGCCCTCTGAACGCACCTAAGAAGGTAAGTGACAAAAAGCTAGCACCTTGCAACTGGGGTGGGGCAGGAGCACAGGTGGAGACTAGGCCCATCACCCTCCGAGTTTAACGCCCGTTCCAGGGACCCAGGTGAAACCCAGCTCCACACTCAGGCTCTCGCGCAGCCCCGCCGCAGCCCCGCCCCAGCCCTATCCCAACCCCTCCCCCAGCCCTGCCCCGACACATCTCCACTTTAAGCTTCACCCTCCGTTCCAGCCCAGCCCCTCCCTGACTCAGTTCCAACTTGAGCTCCGCCCTGACCCAGCTCCACCTTAAGCTCCACCCTCAGCCCCGCCCTGACTCAGCTCGCCCCCAGGTCATCCCAGCGGTGCCTCCTGCCCTAAGGATTCTCTGCACCTCACTGCACCTGATCCTCACCCACCGCCCTAGCCTACATGTCTTTATTAGGGCAGGTTCCAATATATATGAGACGGCCTCAGCCTGTGCTCCCCTGTTCTCCGTGGAGTGGGTGGAGGAAAGATTCAACTCTGTACCCCAAAAGGCTGGGGTGGAGTAAGCTGCAGTCAAGGGAACTGGGGTGCTTTGGGAGGAATGTTAAGGGTGAGAAGGAGCCTAGGACAGAGATAATCTTCCCGGCGAATACAAAACACGCCACTTTCACCATGTCGCCACAAGACGGCGCTGTGGGGCGTTTCCTTCCCTCCCCAGGGAATGTTTCTTTTTTGGGGGGGGGCATTTTGGGTCACACCGGCGATGTACAGGGGCCAGTCCTGACTTTGCACTCAGGAATTACTTCTGGCAGTGCTCAGAGGACAATATGGGGTGCTGGGAATTGAACCCTGGTCGACTGTGTACAAGGCAAACGCCCTACCTGCTGTGCTATCGCTCCAGCCCCGAGACGTTTCTCTTAGTGGGGAGCTATAGCGGGGTCTGGAAGGAGGTCAGGAATACGGGTGGGCATTTATTTCCTAAAGAACCGGGCCTGGGGAGGGACGGAATGTTAGGTATAGGGTAGTTAAGGATCCAAGCACTCAGCTTCGGCCGCTGCAACGGTAGCAGAGCAGTTAGGGCTCTTGAGATGCTCAGGGGATACTCCTGATCTGCACTCAGGTATCACTCCTGGTATGATTTGGGACCGTATGGGGTCCCGGTGAACCAACCTGGGGCCGCTGAATGCAAGCAAGAGCCCTAACCGCTCTGCTACCGAAGCTATGAGCTTGATCCTTAATGAGCCCACACCTAACACACCTAACAAAGAAAAGGGCTGGAAATCTTTTATATATATATATATATTTTTTTTTTTTTTTTGCTTTTTGGGTCACACTCAGCGATTCTCAGGGGTTACTCCTGACTCTACACTCAGGAATTACTCTTGGCGGTGCTCGGGGGAGCATATGGGATGCTGGGAATCGAACCCAGGTCGCCCGTGTGCAAGGCAAACGCTCTACCCGCTGTACTGTTGCTCCAGCCCAGGGCTGTAAATCTTAAGCGTGGGAAAATCGGGCCGCGACAGTTCCACAGAAACGCCACGAGATGGCGCTGTGGGCGCTTCCGTACCTCCCCAGGCCCGTTTCTCTAAGAAATTTCCACCCGTGGGTTTGCTTCAGTGTGAAGAATGGGGTCTTTCAGGATCAAGCACGCAGCTTCAGGTGGTGCAGTGGTAGCACAGCGTGTCGGGCGCTTGCTTGCACTCAGGCGACCCGTGTTTGATTTCCGGCACCCCACATGGTCCTCCCCATCACCACCAGGAGTGATTCCTGAGCACAGAGCCAGGGGTAACCCCTGAGCATCGCGGGGTGTGCCCCCAAATAAAACCCAGCCAAAAAAAGGTAGCCTCAGTTCCTTTGATGGCAGATTATCACCCCAAACCTAGGGCTTCCGAGCGAGCTGAATCCTGCTTCTACCCCTCCGCCCCCTCAGAAACGGGGCGTGAGACTTCCGCTGAATCGCCGCAAGGCGGCGCTGTGCGGCGCTTCTCTAAGACGTCCACCCACCTTCGGGTTCTGGGCACGTCGGTGTGGCAGGCTGGGGGGGTGCGGGGTGGCTCAGTTGTAGGAAAGGGACGGTGGAGCTGGAGGGGTGAGGTGGGCAAGCTGAGGGTGGAACCGGAGGCGCGTTGGTTAGCGGCTTATCCCGGGCGGAGCTTAGGCTAACGCTGGGCACGGGGGGCGGGGTCTGGCCAGGTGGGGGCGGATCTAGTTAGGTAGGGCAGGTCTGCCCAGGGAAGGGCGGGCCTGGCCAGGTGGGGGCGGGGTCTGGACAGGACGGGGCGGGCTGGGAGTCGCTGGGTGGGTGGGGAGGCAAGGGGGCAGTTGGTTAGCTGGGGTGCGGGCCGGGCAGAGGTGGGAACTTTATGGTGGGGGAGAGCTCGGGGGCCCACAGACACTCTCGGGGACTCGGAGCTGGTTCTCGCGGGTCAGGCGTGCGCTCACCCGGGACACCCGCGCCCCGGAGCATCCAGCTGTTGTTGTTACCCTGGCGCCGGGTTGCAGGTATCCCCACGGCTGGAGGACGGGACGCAGCGGGCAGAGGCGGCCCAGGGACCATGGGAGGAGGCCGCAGCCGCCGAGGGAGCCCCTGGAGCACGTGTGGAAGACGCCTGCCACCGACTCTGGAGGAACCTGAAGGCGCTGCCCCAGGCAGGCAAGAAGGCGCGGTGGCAGCGGCTACGCGACCTCCCGCACAGCCAGAACGTCGACACAGACGTCTGCGTGGTCCCCCGGACGGCCCGCTGGGCGGGGCCCGCGGTGGGGAACAACGAGGAGGCCGGGGTCCCTGAGGAGTATGGCCGACCCCCGCCCTTCGCGCCCGGCTTCTAGGGGCCACGGCCAGCCCGCGCCCGAGGCTGCAACGGGCCTCGCTGTGCTCCTCCACGAGGGGGCGCTGCGGCCCTAACGCGAGGTCGGGGACGGCGGGGCCAGACTCTCCTTCCAGGTCAGTGCCCTGCCTCGGCGGGGGTGCCTGGGAACTACATTCTGCACGTTTCGGATTTGTATTTGCTTTTTTATCCCCCGCCTGCCCCCTCCTGTTCCTGGGGAGGCGCCTCACGCCTCACCCCTGAGGGGGTCCCTCCATTCCCTCCAGATGGCACAGGGCGCTGGGCCAGCACCACTAGGGTGTCAAGAGAAGCCAGGGACTGCAGAGTGCCCACCTCTGCGAATGGCACCCCCCACCGCGCCTCCGCAACTGGGTCGCACTGGGCAAGTGGCAGCCCTTTGGGGCAGGGTTGGGGAGGCAAGCAGATGCTCGGGCAGGGGGTTTCAGTGTGGGGGCCTGGGGGTTATCACCCCTTATCTCTGCCCACCCAGGGCATGGGGGCAGGTCAGTTCCTCAAGGCAGAGAGAGAGAGATCTGGGCCTGGTCTGGAGCAAGAACAGCCGGGCCGTGGCAGGTGGCACACTCCACACGCACACAGGGGGCCACTTGCGTCTTTATTCCCACTACCCGGGCGCCCTTCCACCCACTGCTGTCAGTTGTCACCTTCACGATGGGCTCAGATCCGGATATGGAAGGTGCTGTGTGCACAGGAAAGGGTCCGTGTCACCAGGCGCGGGCAGCCCCTGGATCCCGCGGAAGCCCTGCTGGCCTGGCAGCAGGAGACAGGCCGCACAGGCCGAGATCTGCTGCCCCGGGCACACAGCCAGCCCTCACCTGAGGAAGTCAGGTGCCCGCAGAATCATGTTCTGGAAGTCCTCCAGAGACAGCCGCCCGTCATGGTCACTGTCCGCCTCGTCCAGCACCTTCTCGCACACGAGGCTTACCTCCTCGGGGCTCAGCTCCCCTCGGGTGAGCCTGCCCACCGTCTGCTCCAGGTCCCAGGCGCAGATGTAGCCATCATCATTGAAGTCTGCGGGCACAGGGGTGCCACTGAGGGGCGGGACAGGCGGGGGGGTGTGGGGGAGCTGCCCCTTGGCTGTGGTCCTACCTGGGACCCCTCCTGGGGACACTCGGGCACAGAGGGAGCAGTGGGGCCCCAGGCCGGACCTCACTGGGGACGAGCCTAGCAGGCATCTGGGGAGGGGCCAGGGCACCGAGTGGACATGGTGCTGGGTGGACCCTGGCAGGGTGGGATCGGGGGCACACCGTAGATCCGAAAGGCATAGTGGGCCTTGAGGTCGCGCGGAGCCATCTCGCTCATGACTGAGAACATGTCCAGGAAGTTGTCCAGGCTCATGTGGCCGTCCCCAGCCTCTGAGAAGACCTGGGCAATCCTCTGGCGGAATGGATTGTCCTGAAGATAGTGACAGGCCTGCCTCACCCGGCCTCCCCACACCTGCTGCCCACTCCCTCTGCCCCATCCCTACGGCCTTGCAACCACCCAGCCCAGGGCAACAGGGGGTCTCCTGTACCAGAGGGATGGGAAGAAAGCCCCCACGTGGGGCTGGGAAGGGGACAGCTGGTCTGTCCAGAGGGTCTGAGAGATTAAAGATCCCACCCAGCCTCACTCAGACTGCTGGTTCCAGCCGTTCCTGATGCAGGCTTTGCCCTGGGTTCTCTGCTCACTGGGTCCACACCTCGCTGTCCCCTTTTGCTCTTATTTTGGGATTGGGCCACACCTGGTACTCTTCAGGGCTGACTCCCAACTCTGCTCACTCCTAGCGGGGCTCAGGGGACCGTAAGGGTGCCAGGATGGAATGCAGGTCAGCAGTGTACAAGGAAAGCACCTTTGCCCACTGTCCTATTCCTCAGACTCCTTGTTCCTCATCTGGGGCTCCAGAGCCGGGCAGGGGGTCACGTCCCAGGTCCCAGACCTCAGGGCCCCGCCACCCGA
Organism: Sorex araneus; assembly: GCF_027595985.1. Taxonomy (NCBI): domain Eukaryota; kingdom Metazoa; phylum Chordata; class Mammalia; order Eulipotyphla; family Soricidae; genus Sorex; species Sorex araneus. The sequence continues at coordinate 231,743,611 of NC_073303.1, forward strand.
GCCAGCGCACCTTCAACTCGGGCATGCTGATAATGAGCTCGAAAGGCACCTTCACGTCCGGGCAGCTGGTGTAGTCCAGGGGCACAAGCTGGGGGGCCAGGTCCTGGTAGCGGTAGAACAGCCTGGGGAGAGGCCGGGGAGAGCCTTGCGCATCTTGCTCCAGTCGCCACTGTGTCCACTCAGACTGTTGGCTGCCCAGCCTGGGGCCTGGGTGGAGCTGGCACAGGCCCACACCCCACTGAACCCACATGTGCAGCTGACACGGGGTAATAGACGGGGGTGCTGAAAGAAGGAGGGAGTCCCACAGGAAGGGACACTAGCACTGGGTTTTGACACACGAGCAGGAACTTACCAGGCAGGCAGGTGGGCAAAAGGGGAAGCACTAAGGCGAGGTGCTTCCCACGGGGCCAGTGTGTTACAGCATCCAGACCCCCCCAGGGGTCTCTCACACTCACCCCAGAATGGAGATGCCCCTCCATGGACCAAGCAGACAGGGGACCAATGTGGGGGGTACTGGGGAGCCACACTCAGCAGTGCTTAGGGCTGAGTCCTGGCTCTGTGCTCAGGGCTCGCTGTTGGTGGGCTCAGAGGACCCTGGGATGCTCGGGATCAAACCCAGGTCAACTGCATTCAAAGCAAACCCCTTCATGTGGCGCTGTGTTTATAAGGGTGAATGAGACATTCTGCAACCCCTGACTGTGTGTACCCCATGTGCACTACATGCCAGCCCAGAACGCCCCTGGGGACTCGGGGGTCCCCAAGCTGCTACGAGTGTCTTAAGCCCAGGACCATGCAGGGATCAGGCCACAGGGATCAGGCCACACCCACCCCATGCCCAGCCCCCTCTAGAGAGTTCCCTTGCCAGGAAACTGTGTCTCATCTGGCAGAGCTGACAAGAACCTCTGTGCCCTTTCTGGGGACTCTGCCAGGTACCCCCTCCCCAGCCTGAGCCTCAGTTTCCCCGCTGGTAACCGGATCATGATGGCCGGGGCTGATCCTTGAGCTGTCCACACCAGACAATGGGGCTCCCGGTCAAGGCACGTCCATCGGTAACTGACACCCATGCCCATGCACAGGTCTGGCCCCCCTCGGCCCACACCCCTTCCAGCTTGGGTTTCAGGGTGCTGGGCAATGGTCCCTGGCCTGCCCCCCGGCATGGGTCGCTCTCCCGGCCTGCCCAGAGCGAGCCCCTCTCACCCGTCCCCACTGGCTGCAGACGCCTCGTCCTGCCCACACACCTCAGGATCTCCTTCCTCGTGAAGAAGGTGCAGTCCTACGGGGACAGTGCTCAGCCGGCTGCTGGCCAGCCCCGGGACCGCGCAGGGACCAGCCAGCCCTGGGCCGGGGCCACCCCACCTGGTAGGCCTCCAGCTGCTCATGTGTGAACACCGTCTGCTTGCTGCCCATGGTGGACGCTGAGTGCCCTGGTCCCAGTATGGGGGCCGAGCACTGGCCTGAGGGCACCGAGGCATGCCCTGACGTCACGCGCCCCAACTCAGGTTACAGCCCCACCTCTGGACCATGCCCCGTGTGTGCCCGCGGTCACGGGGGCAGGAAGGGTTAGGTGGGCGGGACAGTGGACGCAGCACCTGGTCGGATCCCTGAGGAAAGGATACAGCAGAGACGTGTCAGGCTCGTCCCTTCCTCAAATTCCAACACCCCAACCCCAAGCCTTGTCTGTCAGCTGATGATGACAGTAGCACCTACCCACCGGCTTGATCTGAAGATGCAGGGAGACCAGGAAGCAAGGACAATACGTCAGGGAAGGCAGCTGTAAGCACTGGTCCAGGACGTGAACGAGGAGGATGAGGTGTCATGTGAAGGTTATGGTGGCTGATGATGGCGATGGTGAGAGGTAAAGAGGACACTGGTGATGATGGTGATGGTGATAGAACTAACGTCAGTACTGGAGATGACGGTGACACTGTGATGGTGATGGAAGTGCCGGTGACACTGTGATGGTGATGGAAGTGCCGGTGACACTGTGACGGTGATAGTGCTGGCGGTGATGGTGACAGATGATGATGGTGGTGCTAGAGGTGACAGTGTCACTGAGATGGTGATGGTGATGATGGTGACACTGACGGTGATGGTGGTGCTGGAGGTGACAGTGACAGTGAGATGGTGAACACGGTGCTGGAGGTGACGGTGACACTATGATGGTAGTGGCAGTGCTGGAGGTGATGGTGACACTGATGGTGATGGTGGTGATGGAGGTGACGGTGACAGTGAGATGTGATGGCAGTGGAGGTGATGGTGACACTGTGATGGTGATGACAGTGCTGGAGGTGACAGTTGACACTGTGATGGTGATGGAGGTGACAGTGATACTGTGACTGTGATGGCGGTGCTGGAGGTGACAGTGACACTGAGATGGTGATGGTGATGACGGTGACACTGTGATGGTAATGGCAGTGCTGGAGGTGATGGTGACACTGTGATGGTGATGGCGGTGCTGGAGGTGATGGTGACACTGACGGTGAATGCTGGTGATGCTGGTGACAGTGGCTGATATGGTGGTGGTGATGGGGTTGGTGATGATGGTTTGATGGTGGTGACAGTGATAATGATAAGATTGGTAGTGATGAGGGGATAATGATGATCACATATGACTGAGAAAGTCATAAAGCAAATAGCAAAGGGTTTCCTGTTTTTTGAGGGGACAGGGGCCCCCACGTGGCAGTCAGTCAACCACGGACACGGCGGAGAGGCAGGCTGCAGCCAGAGATCTAGTCAGTGTAGTTGGACAGCCTGAAATCTCACCCAGTGGAACGACTCCAAGCAAAAGAAATAAAAGAGGCAATGGGAGGGCTGAGGTAGGAAGGGGCCGCAGGTAAGGGATCCCCAGCCCGGGGCTCTCCTCACCCACCAGCTCTGCTCAGATGGGTGGCAGGCCGGCGGAGACCTCCCCTCACACGCTTACGTGGCCAGAGTCCAAGGAAGCTGAGGGGACCGGGAGGACTGGGGTACAGCCCTAGAGTGATGGTTCCAGCTGCAGATCCCGGGCTACGAAAGCATCCTGGAGAGAGAAGGAGGCAGGGTGAGACGGGGCCACTCTCCACTGGAGGCAGGCAGACCGTGAGGAACAGGATGAGCAACTTCACACATGGGTCAGCGGAACGGGTAGACACTGGGGAGGTCCTAGATGCACCTACTTGAACTGTACAATAAACCCTAACTTCCAATTCTGTCTGCAAATCTTCCAAACTAGTGCAGGAACAACCACTTTTGTGCTAACACTAATACAATCAGACCAGTGGCTCAGTGTCAGTAGGTGCAGTGCTGGCGCCGGGGGTCACCTGGGCCATCCTGGAGGGGCTGAGGGCCTGCATGGCTGCAGTGCCGTGCCAGAGGACCAGGTGGTGCGGGAGATGGAACAGAGGTGATAGCATCACCCAAAAATCAAGGGAAGCACCTGCACGACAGAGATCCGCCAGTGCCAGTTGGCAGAACTCTGTGGGACTCTCATTTCCGCTCTTTTTTTCTTTTTGGGTCACACCCAGCGATGCTCAGGGGTTACTCCTGGCTCTGCACTCAGGAATTACTCCTGGCAGTGTTTGGGGGACCATATGGGATGCCGGGGATTGAACCCGGGTCAGCTGCGTGCAAGGCAAACGCCCTACCCTCTGGACTATCACTCTTCTGTCTATGGGCCAGGGGATGCTGCTGCTTTACTGGGAGGGACCCCAGGAACGGGGGGCCTTCCAATCACAGGACTCGGATCCCCCTGAGCGCTTGATCCTCGGGTCATCCACCCGAGATGCTTGCACTCAGGGTCTCTTGGTGTCAGAGAAACACTCCCAGGCAGGACTCTTGAGGGACAATGACCCACTGGAAATTGCACTAACGTACCCATCTCAATCAGGATCAGTGCAAACTTGGGTGCAGGTATCATGGAGCACTTGGAAGGCAACCATGAAAGAAAGCGTGCGCCAAAATGGGGCCAAAGAGGGACTGGAGTGATAGCATAGCGGGTAGGGCGTTTGCCTTGCACGCGACCAACCCGGGTTCAAATCCCAGCATCCCATATGGTCCCCTGAGCACCGCCAGGAGTAATTCCTGAGTGCAGAGCCAGGAGTAACCCCTGTGCATCGCCAGGTGTGACCCAAAAACCAAAAAATAAATAAATAAATAAATAAATAAATAAAAATGGGGCCAAAGAGAGGACAGCGGGGAAATATGTGCTTGCACGCGGAAGACATGGGTTCTTTTGTTTTGGCTTTTTGGGTCACACCCGGTGAGGCTCGGGGGACCATACAGAATGTGGGGTTCGAACCCAGGTTGGTCGCGTGCATGTGCAAGGCAAACGCCACACCCGCTGTACTATGGCTCAGGCCCCCAACACTTGGGTTCTAATCCGGCCACCCCACAGGGTCACTTGAACCCCATCAGGAGTAATTCCCTGAGCACCATCGGGTGTGACCCTCGATCCCACCCCGCAAAGAGGCCCAGGAACGATAGTACAGCGGGGAGGGAACTTCCCTTGAGCGCGGGCGACCGGGGTTCAATCCCTGGCTCCAGAGTGGTGAGCCCCGCTAGATGTGATCCGAGTGCTGAGCACGGCTGGATATGGCCCAAAGCAAAACACAAACAACACAACAAAAGGAGGCCCTAAAAATGGGGCTATGGGAAGAAAGAGGAGTTTGGGGGCACCAGGAAACTCTCAGATGCACCAAGGGCCAAACCCGGGCCGGAAGTGTGGCTGGAGACCGTGGCGGGGACCGCAGACGCGCCTGCGCCCAGGCCCCGCCCATTCTCGGAAGCGCGGATTTGCCTTGTGCTGGGGCACAGGCCCCCACCAGAGCTCAGCCAATCCGAGCTAAGGGAGGAGGACGCCCGGAAGGAAGATTCGGCCTCCTCTACCGGAAGTGTGGCAGATTCGCGGCGGAGACGACGCAGCCATGGCGGCGGCCTACGATCAAGTCCAGAAAGGGCCGCTGAAGCTGAAAGGCGTCGCGGAGCTGGGCGTGACCAAGCGGTGAGTGCCACGCGCGGCCCCCCAGGTCCCGGGCCGCTGTCCGCTGACCCCAGCCGGTCTCCTCCCTCCCAGGAAGAAGAAGAAGAAAGAGAAGGACAAGGAGAAGCTGCTGGAAGCGATGGGTACGAGCAAAAAGAGCGAGGAGGAGAAGCGGCGCGGCCTGGACAAGCGGACCCCGGCGCAGGCAGCCTTCGAGAAGATGCAGGAGAAGCGGGTGAGCGGCGGGAGCAGGGAGCAGGTCAGGGAGCGGGAGAGGGACCGGCGGTGGACACGCGCCCCAGGTCCCCCTCGAGGCTGGAGGCCAGCACTGTCCCGGATGCCCTGCGGCCCCGAGCTGCCCTAGGTCACAGCTACGGCCAGGTCCCGGGTGTCACTGGCAACATCTCGGGGGCTGGTGACCCGCGTTGGCCACTGCCTAACTGAGAAATACCATCCTGGCCCCGTGAGACAGCCCACTGACCTTCACCCCAACAAACAGGAAGTGGGCACTTAGGAAAAACGGGAACACAGAGAATCTTTGGCCGTTTTGGGGTGCGAATGAGCAGCTTGTCTGCAGGGGCCAGAGCTGCCCTTCCCTTCCCTCAGGTCCCAGCTAGGCAGGGGGTGGGGTGGGACTCGAAGGCAATCTCCAGGCTTTTCTTTCTCAGGTGTCTCCAGGCCTTTCCTAGCTGGCCACCATGGTACTGGGGCCAGGGAGCCCGGGTGGTCACTTGGGCAGGTGGTCAGGTTGTCACCAAGGGCAGTGCGGGCCATCCCGGCTCTGCTCTCTGCTGGGCTCACGGGTTCAAGCACCCACATCGTCAGCTACAATTGGCTGCAGAGTGCCTGCTCACTGGCCACTGGGTCTGGGCTGGTCAGGAGCAGCCTGTGCTCAGGGTCTGACACACCCAGAGCTGCCTGGCCCACCCCCTACCACCACCACCATGCAGAGCTGGCACAGCGGCCCTGGACCTCAAACCCCTCTTTCCTCCGCAGCAAATGGAGAGGATCCTGAAGAAGGCTTCCAAGACTCACAAACAGAGAGTGGAGGTGAGCACGTGTGTACGTGCGTGCGTGTGGGGGGTGAAGGGAACTGACGGTGTTGACAACCATATCTTCTCCCCTCCCAGGACTTCAACCGGCACCTGGACACACTGACTGAGCACTATGACATTCCCAAAGTCAGCTGGACCAAGTAGCCCACAGTGTTGTGGCTGGGATTCCAAGGTGCCCTGCACTGGCTGCGCTGTGACCCCTCTGGAAGATGATTAAAGCAGCCACCTCACTTTCGAGTCTCAGCCATGGGGGTATCAGTGCGAAGGGATGTGCAAGAGGCCAGACTCTGGCCTGGACCCATTGGGCCACCTGGCCCCTGGGTGATGGTGACAGCAGGATGGGCCTGTCTCCTGGAGCCAGGGTCCTACTCTTCCCATCGCTGAGGCATGTAGGATAGACACGTTGTTCTGCAGGAACCAGCATGGGCTGGGGGCTTGGAGGTGCAGGATGGGACAAAGCCAGGAGCCGCACAGGGGACAGTGCAGGTGCTGCAGCCGCCTGTCCCCCAAGCAGATGGCAGCACAATGAGGGCGGGAGAAAGGAGCAGGTCGGATGTGGAATAAAGTGGAGCATTGGGAGCCTGAGTAAGCGTCATCATTCAGCATGAGCTATGTGGTGGCACCTTCCCTCCTGCGCCTAAGAATGCAGGAGCTTGAAGCATTGCTTGGCCTCTGTTCTAGGCTCCCCTGGGTGGTACCTGGGCTGGGGCCTCCTAAGTGTGAAGCCTCGGCAGCCCAGTGAGCTGTTTCTCCAGTCCCACCAAGGGTTTTCAGAAAGCTGTTTCAGGCAGCCTTGAGTGGGAGTTCAAGCCACCCCAGAAATCTGGTCCCCACGGCTGCACTCATGCCTCTGCCATAGCCCGGGCAGGTGAAAACGTTGCAAACCCTAAATTTCAAAGATGTAGAAGAGAAGATGTCAAGCTGGGGGTGCGGGGAGGAGGTGGGTGTTCACTGGGTCTGGACACGGCCCCGTGAGAGCAACGGACCCGCCAGTTGCCTGTGCAGGAGGGGGCACACACTGCGCGGAGCATCACAGGCACTGGCTCCTTCCCCAGGAATGCACGGTCCAGGCAGTGCGGGGCAGGGACTGCTGATAAGGTTTCACTGCCCAGCGGCTGGGCCAGCTAGCAAATAAACACTCCACCCCAACTGGGAGCAGCGCGGGCCCCTTTGTTTCCTCGGAGCCCAGGGTTGGGGCCAACCTGTCCGGCCCCGCCCCTCCCGCCGCCACTTCCGGGGAGCGCGCGTCCGGAGGCTCTGCGCCTGCGCGGGCCCCACCCGCGCCTGCGCACTGCGGGCAGCACCTCCCAGGCCGGACATAACGGTCCGTGCGCGGCTGCCCGGGCGGAAGTGGCCGCGAGCCGTCCCGGCGCGCGCCCGGTCTTGCCCAACGCCTGGGAGTCCCCGCCGTGCCGCCGCGCCGGGCCGCCGCCATGTCCGCCAGCGCCGTCTACGTGCTGGACTTGAAGGGCAAGGTGAGGCGTCTCCCCGTCGCCGGGCCCGCGGTGTCCGGCAGCAGCTGGAGGTGGCCAGGCAGCTCGGGGACACCCGCGGGGCCCCTCACGCAGTGTCGTCCCCCGTCGCTGCCCGCAGCCTGGCGGGGGTTTGCACCCAGGGGTCCCCGTCCCGGAGCCTGGGTGGCGCTGAGGGGTCCCGTCTGCCCAGCAAGTGCAGAGACGGCCGGGGGCCCTGCCAGCCCCCCAGTTCCCACGCTCCCCGCCCCCGAGTGGGCGCTGCCCTGGGTGTCAGCCAGAGTCAACAGCCTGCGAGGCCAGGACGGCGCCGGCTGCACCCACGCGCCCGCCTGGCCTGTCCCGGTCCTGATGCCCCTCAGCGGCTCCTCCCGGGACCCTGGCTGATGAGTCCTGGTCTCACAGGCATCCCCCCTCCCCACGCCGCGGGAAGGGCCCTGAACACGGCACCTACCCGCAGGCCTGCACACGCCCCCCCCAGGACCGCCTCTCCATCCTTCCCCACACTCTCCCCCTCTGCTCCCTAGGGACACTGCCACGGCCCCCAGGACCCCTTGTCAGGGGAATGCATCCCCAGTTTTCCCGGGTCCCAGCAGGGCTGCAGCTTTGCCCTGGGCGGTGTCTAGTGCCCAAGCACAGGAGTGGCTCTGAGCACCTCATCGAAGGCTAAGGGCCCCAGGGCCTGCAATGGCACAGGCCGAGTGGTGCCAGCCCCCAGCTTGTCCTGCAGGTGCTCATCTGCCGGAACTACCGAGGCGACGTGGACATGTCTGAGGTGGAGCACTTCATGCCCATTCTGATGGAGAAGGAGGAGGAGGGGGTGCTGTCCCCCATCCTGGCCCACGGCGGCGTCCGCTTCATGTGGATCAAACATAACAACCTGTATCGTATCCACCGGGCACCAGGGTGGCGGGCACCATGGCCTCCTGGTCAGTGTGTCCTGAGCCATTTCGTATGCATGGTGTCTGCACTGTCTGAGTGCATGGTCACTATGTGGCCCAGTCCACGTCATCACTGCGTGGCCGAGGTCTGACCTATATTCCCATAATCACTGCACGTCCGGAGTCCATGTGGTCTCTGTGTGTCCTGGGACAGGCTGGGTGATCACTGCTCTCTGGGTCTGGTGTCTGTCCCCACAGTCATCTCAAGTCCTGGCTCCATGTCATGTGGTCACTGCATATCCTGGGCCATGGCCACATGGTCATCGTGTGTCATAGGCCAGGTGCAGCTGGGAACTGGGTCCTAGGCTCTGTCCGTGTGGGGGCCACATATGGGCAATGGGGTGGACAGCCCTGTAGCCCCGGTGGGTGTGGTGCACGTCTCAGCCCAGCAGGCCCCTTAACTGGCTACAGTGGTTGCCACCTCGAAGAAGAATGCGTGCGTCTCCCTGGTCTTCTCCTTCCTCTACAAGGTGGTCCAGGTAGGTCCCCAAGCACCCCAGCCCTCTTCCACCCAGAGAGCCCAGGGCGGCTCAGAGGGCACCTCACCTGCTGCCCGCCCCCTCCCTCAGGTGTTCTCCGAGTACTTCAAAGAGCTGGAGGAGGAGAGCATCCGGGACAACTTCGTCATCATCTATGAACTGCTGGACGAGCTGATGGACTTCGGCTACCCGCAGACCACTGACAGCAAGATCCTACAGGAGTGCGTGAGGGGCTGGAGGGACGGTGGGAGGGAGGGGATGGACAGGCTGAGACCCTCTCAGACCCCAAGTCCATTGACTCCCTGCAGTCGGGCCCCCTGGCCCTCAGCTGGCCTGTTTCCCATCTGCTCCCTTGTGGCCCCCCCATCGAAGGCCTGCACTCCTATATGGAGTCTGCCCAGCAAGTGCGCCCAGAAAGACAGGGTGAACCCCTCACCAGCACAGGTGCATCTGCCCACAGGTACATCACTCAGGAGGGCCACAAGCTGGAAACGGGGGCACCGCGGCCCCCTGCCACCGTCACCAACGCTGTGTCCTGGCGGTCAGAGGGTATCAAGTACCGGAAGAACGAGGTGTTCCTGGACGTGATCGAGTCTGTCAACCTCCTGGTATGCCTGTGTCCCTTAGTGCCTGCTCCCTGCGTGCTGCTGTGTGTCTGTGCATGCATGCTGTCTGTGTGCTGTCTGTGTGTTGTCTGTGCATGCATGCTGTCTGTGCATGCATGCTATCTGTGCACTGTCTGTGTGCTGGGTGTGCACTGTCTGCACTGTCTGAGTGCTGTCTGTGTGCTGTCTGTGTGTGTCTGAGTGCTGTCTGTGTGCTGTCTGAGTGCTGGTGCTGTCTGTGTGTGTCTGAGTGCTGTCTGTGTGCTGTCTGTGTGCTGTCTGTGTGTGTCTGAGTGCTGTCTGTGTGTGTCTGAGTGCTGTCTCTGTGCTGTCTGAGTGCTGTCTCTGTGCTGTCTGTGTGCTGTCTGAGTGCTGTCTGTGTGTGTCTGAGTGCTGTCTCTGTGCTGTCTGTGTGCTGTCTGAGTGCTGTCTGTGTGTGTGTGAGTGCTGTCTCTGTGCTGTCTGTGTGCTGTCTGTGTGTGTCTGAGTGCTGTCTGTGTGTGTCTGAGTGCTGTCTCTGTGTGTGTCTGAGTGCTGTCTCTGTGTGTGTCTGAGTGCTGTCTGTGTGTGTCTGAGTGCTGTCTGTGTGCTGTCTGTGTGCTGTCTGTGTGTGTCTGAGTGCTGTCTGTGTGTGTCTGAGTGCTGTCTGAGTGCTGCCTGTGTGCTGCCTGAGTGCTGTCTGTGTGTGTCTGAGTGCTGTCTGTGTGCTGTCTGTGTGCTGAGTGCTGTCTGTGCTGTCTGAGTGCTGTCTGTGTGTGTCTGAGTGCTGTCTTTGCTGTCTGAGTGCTGTCTGTGTGTGTCTGAGTGCTGTCTGTGCTGTCTGAGTGCTGTCTGTGTGTGTCTGAGTGCTGTCTTTGCTGTCTGAGTGCTGTCTGTGTGCTGTCTGTGTGCTGAGTGCTGTCTGTGCTGTCTGAGTGCTGTCTGTGTGTGTCTGAGTGCTGTCTGTGTGCTGTCTGAGTGCTGTCTGTGTGTGTCTGAGTGCTGTCTGTGTGCTGTCTTTGCTGTCTGAGTGCTGTCTGTGTGTGTCTGAGTGCTGTCTGTGTGCTGTCTGAGTGCTGTCTGTGTGTGTCTGAGTGTTGTCTGTGTGCTGTCTGTGTGCTGTCTGTGTGTGTCTGAGTGCTGTTGAGTGCTGTCTGTGTGCTGTCTGAGTGCTGTCTGTGTGTGTCTGAGTGCTGTCTGCTGTCTGAGTGCTGTCTGTGTGTGTCTGAGTGCTGTCTTTGCTGTCTGAGTGCTGTCTGTGTGCTGTCTGTGTGCTGAGTGCTGTCTGTGCTGTCTGAGTGCTGTCTGTGTGTGTCTGAGTGCTGTCTGTGTGCTGTCTGTGTGCTGTCTGTGTGTGTCTGAGTGCTGTCTGTGTGCTGTCTGAGTGCTGTCTGTGTGTGTCTGAGTGCTGTCTGTGTGCTGTCTTTGCTGTCTGAGTGCTGTCTGTGTGTGTCTGAGTGCTGTCTGTGTGCTGTCTGAGTGCTGTCTGTGTGTGTCTGAGTGTTGTCTGTGTGCTGTCTGTGTGCTGTCTGTGTGTGTCTGAGTGCTGTTGAGTGCTGTCTGTGTGCTGTCTGAGTGCTGTCTGTGTGTGTCTGAGTGCTGTCTGCTGTCTGAGTGCTGTCTGTGTGCTGTCTGTGTGCTGAGTGCTGTCTGAGTGCTGTCTGTGTGCTGTCTGAGTGCTGTCTGAGTGCTGTCTGTGTGCTGTCTGAGTGCTGTCTGTGTGTGTCTGAGTGCTGTCTGCTGTCTGAGTGCTGTCTGTGTGCTGTCTGTGTGCTGAGTGCTGTCTGAGTGCTGTCTGTGTGTGTCTGAGTGCTGTCTGTGTGCTGTCTGTGTGCTGTCTGTGTGTGTCTGAGTGCTGTCTGTGTGCTGTCTTTGCTGTCTGAGTGCTGTCTGTGTGTGTCTGAGTGCTGTCTGTGTGTGTCTGAGTGCTGTCTGTGTGCTGTCTGAGTGCTGTCTGAGTGCTGTCTCTGTGCTGTCTGAGTGCTGTCTGAGTGTTGTCTGTGTGCTGTCTGTGTGCTGTCTGTGTGTGTCTGAGTGCTGTCTGTGTGTGTCTGAGTGCTGTCTGAGTGCTGCCTGTGTGCTGCCTGAGTGCTGTCTGTGTGTGTCTGAGTGCTGTCTGTGTGCTGTCTGTGTGCTGAGTGCTGTCTGTGCTGTCTGAGTGCTGTCTGTGTGTGTCTGAGAGCTGTCTTTGCTGTCTGAGTGCTGTCTGTGTGCTGTCTGTGTGCTGAGTGCTGTCTGTGCTGTCTGAGTGCTGTCTGTGTGTGTCTGAGTGCTGTCTGTGTGCTGTCTGAGTGCTGTCTGTGTGTGTCTGAGTGCTGTCTGTGTGCTGTCTGTGTGCTGTCTGAGTGCTGTCTGTGTGTGTCTGAGTGCTGTTGAGTGCTGTCTGTGTGCTGTCTGAGTGCTGTCTGTGTGTGTCTGAGTGCTGTCTGCTGTCTGAGTGCTGTCTGTGTGTGTCTGAGTGCTGTCTTTGCTGTCTGAGTGCTGTCTGTGTGCTGTCTGTGTGCTGAGTGCTGTCTGTGCTGTCTGAGTGCTGTCTGTGTGTGTCTGAGTGCTGTCTGTGTGCTGTCTGTGTGCTGTCTGTGTGTGTCTGAGTGCTGTCTGTGTGCTGTCTGAGTGCTGTCTGTGTGTGTCTGAGTGCTGTCTGTGTGCTGTCTTTGCTGTCTGAGTGCTGTCTGTGTGTGTCTGAGTGCTGTCTGTGTGCTGTCTGAGTGCTGTCTGTGTGTGTCTGAGTGTTGTCTGTGTGCTGTCTGTGTGCTGTCTGTGTGTGTCTGAGTGCTGTTGAGTGCTGTCTGTGTGCTGTCTGAGTGCTGTCTGTGTGTGTCTGAGTGCTGTCTGCTGTCTGAGTGCTGTCTGTGTGCTGTCTGTGTGCTGAGTGCTGTCTGAGTGCTGTCTGTGTGCTGTCTGAGTGCTGTCTGAGTGCTGTCTGTGTGCTGTCTGAGTGCTGTCTGTGTGTGTCTGAGTGCTGTCTGCTGTCTGAGTGCTGTCTGTGTGCTGTCTGTGTGCTGAGTGCTGTCTGAGTGCTGTCTGTGTGTGTCTGAGTGCTGTCTGTGTGCTGTCTGTGTGCTGTCTGTGTGTGTCTGAGTGCTGTCTGTGTGCTGTCTTTGCTGTCTGAGTGCTGTCTGTGTGTGTCTGAGTGCTGTCTGTGTGTGTCTGAGTGCTGTCTGTGTGCTGTCTGAGTGCTGTCTGAGTGCTGTCTCTGTGCTGTCTGAGTGCTGTCTGAGTGTTGTCTGTGTGCTGTCTGTGTGCTGTCTGTGTGTGTCTGAGTGCTGTCTGTGTGTGTCTGAGTGCTGTCTGAGTGCTGCCTGTGTGCTGCCTGAGTGCTGTCTGTGTGTGTCTGAGTGCTGTCTGTGTGCTGTCTGTGTGCTGAGTGCTGTCTGTGCTGTCTGAGTGCTGTCTGTGTGTGTCTGAGAGCTGTCTTTGCTGTCTGAGTGCTGTCTGTGTGCTGTCTGTGTGCTGAGTGCTGTCTGTGCTGTCTGAGTGCTGTCTGTGTGTGTCTGAGTGCTGTCTGTGTGCTGTCTGAGTGCTGTCTGTGTGTGTCTGAGTGCTGTCTGTGTGCTGTCTTTGCTGTCTGAGTGCTGTCTGTGTGTGTCTGAGTGCTGTCTGTGTGTGTCTGAGTGCTGTCTGTGTGTGTCTGAGTGTTGTCTGTGTGCTGTCTGTGTGCTGTCTGTGTGTGTCTGAGTGCTGTCTGAGTGCTGTCTGTGTGCTGTCTGAGTGCTGTCTGTGTGTGTCTGAGTGCTGTCTGCTGTCTGAGTGCTGTCTGTGTGCTGTCTGTGTGCTGAGTGCTGTCTGAGTGCTGTCTGTGTGTGTCTGAGTGCTGTCTGTGTGCTGTCTGTGTGCTCTCTGTGTGTGTCTGAGTGCTGTCTGTGTGCTGTCTGAGTGCTGTCTGAGTGCTGTCTGTGTGCTGTCTGAGTGCTGTCTGTGTGTGTCTGAGTGCTGTCTGCTGTCTGAGTGCTGTCTGTGTGCTGTCTGTGTGCTGAGTGCTGTCTGAGTGCTGTCTGTGTGTGTCTGAGTGCTGTCTGTGTGCTGTCTGTGTGCTGTCTGTGTGTGTCTGAGTGCTGTCTGTGTGCTGTCTGAGTGCTGTCTGAGTGCTGTCTGTGTGCTGTCTGTGTGCTGTCTGTGTGTGTCTGAGTGCTGTCTGAGTGCTGTCTGTGTGCTGTCTGAGTGCTGTCTGTGTGTGTCTGAGTGCTGTCTGTGTGCTGTCTTTGCTGTCTGAGTGCTGTCTGTGTGTGTCTGAGTGCTGTCTGTGTGCTGTCTGAGTGCTGTCTGAGTGTTGTCTGTGTGCTGTCTGTGTGCTGTCTGTGTGTGTCTGAGTGCTGTCTGAGTGCTGTCTGTGTGCTGTCTGAGTGCTGTCTGTGTGTGTCTGAGTGCTGTCTCTGTGCTGTCTGAGTGCTGTCTGTGTGTGTCTGAGTGCTGTCTCTGTGCTGTCTGAGTGCTGTCTGTGTGCTGAGTGCTGTCTGTGCTGTCTGAGTGCTGTCTGTGTGCTGTCTGAGTGCTGTCTGTGTGCTGTCTGAGTGCTGTCTGTGTGTGTCTGAGTGCTGTCTGCTGTCTGAGTGCTGTCTGTGTGCTGTCTGTGTGCTGAGTGCTGTCTGTGCTGTCTGAGTGCTGTCTGTGTGCTGTCTGAGTGCTGTCTGTGTGCTGTCTGAGTGCTGTCTGTGTGCTGTCTTTGCTGTCTGAGTGCTGTCTGTGTGTGTCTGAGTGCTGTCTGAGTGCTGTCTGTGTGTGTCTGAGTGCTGTCTGTGTGCTGTCTGAGTGCTGTCTGTGTGTGTCTGAGTGCTGTCTGAGTGCTGTCTGTGTGTGTCTGAGTGCTGTCTGTGTGTGTCTGAGTGCTGTCTGTGTGCTGTCTGAGTGCTGTCTGTGTGTGTCTGAGTGTTGTCTGTGTGCTGTCTGTGTGCTGTCTGTGTGTGTCTGAGTGCTGTCTGAGTGCTGTCTGTGTGCTGTCTGAGTGCTGTCTGTGTGTGTCTGAGTGCTGTCTGCTGTCTGAGTGCTGTGTGCTGTCTGTGTGCTGTCTGAGTGCTGTCTGTGCTGTCTGAGTGCTGTCTGTGTGTGTCTGAGTGCTGTCTGTGTGCTGTCTGAGTGCTGTCTGTGTGTGTCTGAGTGCTGTCTGTGTGTGTCTGAGTGCTGTCTCTGTGCTGTCTCTGTGCTGTCTGTGTGCTGTCTGAGTGCTGTCTGTGTGTGTCTGAGTGGTGTCTCTGTGCTGTCTGTGTGTGTCTGAGTGCTGTCTCTGTGCTGTCTGTGTGCTGTCTGTGTGTGTCTGAGTGCTGTCTGTGTGTGTCTGAATGCTGTCTCTGTGTGTGTCTGAGTGCTGTCTGTGTGTGTCTGAGTGCTGTCTGTGTGCTGTCTGTGTGTGTCTGAGTGCTGTCTGAGTGCTGTCTGAGTGCTGCCTGTGTGCTGCCTGAGTGCTGTCTGTGTGTGTCTGAGTGCTGTCTTTGCTGTCTGAGTGCTGTCTGTGTGCTGTCTGTGTGCTGAGTGCTGTCTGTGCTGTCTGAGTCCTGTCTGTGTGTGTCTGAGTGCTGTCTGTGTGTGTCTGAGTGCTGTCTGTGTGCTGTCTGAGTGCTGTCTGTGTGTGTCTGAGTGCTGTCTGTGTGCTGTCTTTGCTGTCTGAGTGCTGTCTGTGTGTGTCTGAGTGCTGTCTGTGTGCTGTCTGAGTGCTGTCTGTGTGTGTCTGAGTGTTGTCTGTGTGCTGTCTGTGTGCTGTCTGTGTGTGTCTGAGTGCTGTCTGAGTGCTGTCTGAGTGCTCTCTGTGTGTGTCTGAGTGCTGTCTGCTGTCTGAGTGCTGTCTGTGTGCTGTCTGTGTGCTGAGTGCTGTCTGTGTGCTGTCTGAGTGCTGTCTGTGTGTTGTCTGAGTGCTATCTGTGTGCTGTCTGAGTGCTGTCTGTGTGTGTCTGAGTGCTGTCTGTGTGCTGCCTGTGTGTGTCTGAGTGCTGGTGCTGTCTGTGTGTGTCTGAGTGCTGTCTGGGTGCTGTCTGTGTGCTGTCTGTGCTATCTGTGTGCTGTCTGTGCTGTGTGCTGTATGAGTGCTGTCTGTGTGCTGTCTGTGTGTGTCTGAGTGTTGTCTGTGTGCTGTCTCTGTGCTGTCTGAGTGCTGTCTGTGTGTGTCTGAGTGTTGTCTGTGTGCTGTCTGTGTGCTGTCTGTGTGTGTCTGAGTGCTGTCTGTGTGCTGTCTGAGTGCTGTCTGTGTGTGTCTGAGTGCTGTCTGCTGTCTGAGTGCTGTGTGCTGTCTGTGTGCTGTCTGAGTGCTGTCTGTGCTGTCTGAGTGCTCTCTGTGTGTGTCTGAGTGCTGTCTGTGTGTGTCTGTGTGCTGTCTGTGTGCTGTCTGAGTGCTGTCTGTGTGCTGTCTTTGCTGTCTGTGTGTGTCTGAGTGCTGTCTGTGTGCTGTCTGAGTGCTGTCTGTGTGTGTCTAAGTGTTGTCTGTGTGCTGTCTGAGTGCTGTCTGTGTGTGTCTGAGTGCTGTCTGTGTGCTGCCTGTGTGTGTCTGAGTGCTGGTGCTGTCTGTGTGTGTCTGAGTGCTGTCTGTGTGCTGTCTGTGTGCTGTCTGTGTGTGTCTGAGTGTTGTCTGTGTGCTGTCTGAGTGCTGTCTGTGTGTGTCTGAGTGCTGTCTCTGTGCTGTCTGAGTGCTGTCTGTGTGTGTCTGAGTGCTGTCTGTGTGCTGTCTGAGTGCTGTCTGTGTGTGTCTGTGTGCTGTCTGTGTGCTGTCTGAGTGCTGTCTGTGTGTGTCTGTGTGCTGTCTGTGTGTTGTCTTTGCTGTCTTAGTGCTGTCTGTGTGCTGTCTGAGTGCTGTCTGTGTGTGTCTGAGTGCTGTCTGTGTGCTGCCTGTGTGTGTCTGAGTGCTGTCTGAGTGCTATCTGTGTGCTGTCTGAGTGCTGTCTGTGCTATCTGTGTGCTGTGTGTGCTATCTGTGTGCTGTCTGTGTGCTGTCTGTGTGTGTCTGAGTGCTGTCTGTGTGCTGTCTGAGTGCTGTCTGTGTGTGTCTGAGTGCTGTCTGTGTGCTGTCTGTGTGCTGTCTTTGCTGTCTTAGTGCTGTCTGTGCTGTCTGTGTGCTGTCTGTGTGTGTCTGAGTGCTGTCTCTGTGCTGTCTGTGTGTGTCTGAGTGCTGTCTCTGTGCTGTCTGAGTGCTTTCTGTGTGTGTCTGAGTGCTGTCTGTGTGTGTCTGAGTGCTGTCTGTGTGCTGTCTGAGTGCTGTCTGTGTGTGTCTGAGTGCTGTCTGTGTGTGTCTGAGTGCTGTCTGTGTGTGTCTGAGTGCTGTCTGTGTGGTGTCTGTGTGCTGTCTGTGTGCTGTGTGCTGTCTGTGTGCTGAGTGCTGTCTGTGCTGTCTGTGTGTCTGAGTGCTGTCTGTGTGTGTCTGAGTGCTGTCTGTGTGTGTGTGCTGTCTGTGTGCTGTCTGTGTTCTGTCCGTGCTATCTGTGTGCTGTGTGTGCTATCTGTGTGCTGTCTGTGTGCTGTCGTGTGCTGTGTGTGTCTGAGTGCTGTCTGTGTGCTGTCTGTACTGTCTGTGTGCTGTCTGTGTTCTGTCCGTGTTCTGTCCGTGCTATCTGTGTGCTGTGTGTGCTATCTGTGTGCTGTCTGTGTGCTGTCTGTGCTGTGTGTGTCTGAGTGCTGTCTGTGCTGTCTGTACTGTGTGCTGTCTGTGTGCGGTCAGTATCAGTGTGCTGTCTGCTTGTTACATGCTGCATGCGTACTATCTCCATGCATGCTGTCTGTGTATGGCCGAGTGGTAACAGCTCCACTTCATACCACATGTCCAATGCATGCATGCTATGTGCTTGCTGCCTGCAAGCTCTGCATGTGTGTTAGCGTGTTAGCTACGTGTTGTGTGTATGTGTACTTTCTGTGCTACATGCCCCTCAGAGTCTGACACTGACACGGCGCAACCCCCATCCCAGGCCAGGTCAGTGTGGTGAGGGCAAGGAGAGCCAGGCAGAGCCCTTATTGCGCAGTGGGCCACAGTGCCAAGAGAACTGGGGTCTGAGGGAGCCCCATGCCCTCTGGCAGCTACAGACATCAGGGCTCTCCTGCAGTGGATTTGGCCTTTTTTTGTTCCTTGTTGCCACCATCGGCAGCTGTTTTGAGCCATGACCTGTTGCCCAGCCCTCAGCAGTGTGGCACACCTCCTGGCACCGTGTTCGAGTGTCTTCATTCTGGGGTGTCACTGGAATGGAATCGGGCATTTCCAGTCTGGCCTCTTTCCACAGGCTCTGAGGCTCCTCCCCGTCACCATCTAGGCTAGGGGTTGGGCCACATCCAGCAGCGCTCAGGCTCCTTGGCTCTGTCACTGCCCCACCTAGGCTGTTCTGCCCTTCCACAGGCTGCTGGATCCCAGCACTGCCTTCCAGAATAAGGGTCCCAACCGGCAGAGCCCCTGATGGACCCCAGGAGGGGCAGGAGTTGGGTCTCTACATAAGATCTGGGGCCTTGTCCTGCTTCTGAAGTGTTTTCTCCTGCACTGTCCCCAGGGTCCAGTCCCCCGTGGGGTGTAGCTTGGTGTCCAAGGGGCCTGAGACCAGGATTGGGGGAGAGAGGCCTGGGGGTCCCCGAGTGTCACCAAGCTGCATGGGAGGTGAGGAGGGCTAGTGGGGTGCAGCAGCGTCAGGACTGCCCCCCAACAGGTGAGTGCCAATGGCAACGTGCTGCGTAGTGAGATCGTGGGCTCCATCAAGATGCGCGTGTTCCTGTCGGGCATGCCCGAGCTGCGCCTGGGCCTCAACGACAAGGTGCTGTTCGACAACACTGGCCGTGAGTACCGCGTGGGCCGGGCCTGGGGGCGGGTCCTGGGCGGGTCCCGCCCGGGAAGCCCCGCCCACCCGCCCCGCCCCGCCCCCAGGCGGCAAGAGCAAGTCGGTGGAGCTGGAGGATGTCAAGTTCCACCAATGCGTGCGGCTGTCCCGCTTCGAGAACGACCGCACCATCTCCTTCATCCCACCCGATGGCGAGTTCGAGCTCATGTCCTACCGCCTCAACACACATGTGCGTTCCCCAAGACCCTGAGACCTGGCCAATGGGACCCCGTGTGGGTGGGGCTGGAGAAGCCTGATTGGTGTGTGGGGAGCGGAAATGGGACGTAGCTGGATGGAGGGGAGGGGCCTGAGGTGGGCGGACAGGCCCAAGAAGGGAGGCTGTGGGCGGGGCCAGAGCCGGAGCTGGGCTGATGGCGAGTATCCCATGCAGGTGAAGCCTCTGATCTGGATCGAGTCAGTGATTGAAAAACACTCGCACAGCCGCATCGAGTACATGATTAAGGTGTGCCCCACATGCACTGGGGCCCGGGTGGTCCCCACAAAGGGTGGCCTATGGTCCAGGTGCGCTCTGGCGGAGGGTTGGGGGTAGGGCAGACAGGCGGGCTCAGCTGGCCTTGGCACTCAGTTACCAGAGCTCAGGCACCCCAGGAGCCAGGCATCCCAAGAGTGTGGGGGGAATCTGTGCGGTGGGGATCCTGGGTCCCACCCTTGCCCCCAGCCCCACCGAACCTGTGTGGCACTCTCAGGCCAAGAGCCAGTTCAAGCGTCGCTCCACGGCCAACAACGTGGAGATCCACATCCCGGTGCCCAACGACGCCGACTCGCCCAAGTTCAAGACCACGGTGGGCAGCGTCAAGTGGGTCCCTGAGAACAGCGAGATTGTGTGGTCTATCAAGTCCTTCCCGGTGAGGCACGCGCCCCTGTCAGTGGCTCTCCTCGCTGACTGTGCCCTGAGCCCCCGCCCCACCTGAGCCCTTGTACCTGCAGGGTGGCAAGGAGTACCTGATGCGGGCGCACTTCGGCCTGCCCAGCGTGGAGGCGGAGGACAAGGAGGGCAAGCCGCCCATCAGCGTCAAGTTCGAGATCCCCTACTTCACCACCTCGGGCATCCAGGTGCGTCCCCCCACCAGCCCCCCCGCGCGGTGGACGCCATCCAGTGGCCTTGTCTGGCGGCGCTCAGGCCTGTGCTGTGCCCCCAGGTGCGCTACCTGAAGATCATTGAGAAGAGCGGCTACCAGGCGCTGCCCTGGGTGCGCTATATCACCCAGAACGGAGGTGCGTGGTGAGGACGGATGGGCGGGGGGCAGCGGGCAGCATCCCGCCAGGTGCTCACCTCCCCTCTGCCCTGCAGACTACCAGCTCCGGACCCAGTGAGGGGCCTTCAGGGAGCCCCCAAGGAAGCGCTACAGAGCTGATCAGAGGAGGGGCCACTCCTGCCCTACCCACCTGCTCGCTGGCCAGCCCCCGGCCTCCCCTTGGCCTGTGCCACCAGTTTTGCTGGGGGCTGGCAGTGCAGCCTGGCTGGAGGCCTGCCCTGCACTTCCCAGGCCTGCCCGGAAGCACTTAGGGGCACCCATGGCCCGACCTGTCCTGCCACATCAGTGTTTGCTCTGTGGGTGGGTCCCGCCTGCGGGCCGGGGGGCGGCCAAGCCCCAAGACTGTGTTGTTGCCACATTCATTAAACCCATCCTGACCATGGCTGCCTCCTGCCTGTGCCACTGGGATCCCCGGCAAGGTAGGGAACTCCCCCCTCAACAACCACCCCAGCCTGCCAGCCCCCAGACCTGACTGTGACTCGCACCCACTGTGGCCATGCCCAGGATGGGGACCTGCCATTGGCCTGTCCCATGCGCCCATGCAGCACCCCTTGGAGCTGCCACACCAAGGCAGGTCTGGGGTCACAGTGTCCGGCTCTCAATTCAGGTGTACCCACAGCCCCCCACCCCACAGGACCAACAGCCCCTTCGAGAAATACCCCAAGCCAGAAAGGGATGGGTGGGGTGGGCAGGAGGGTCTGGGTACCAGGAGGGCCCCAGGGTGGACCTCAACATCAGGCCCGCAGAGACGCTGCAGGTGGAGGGCAGGCAGCTCTTGAGAGCACCTACAGGGGGTTGCTCAGAGCAGCGTGGCCAGAGTCCAGGCGCACGACGACAATGGGGGTGGGTCCAGGGTCGCTGACCCCCAATGATCCACTTCCCCTCCTACAAGCCCTAGAAGCTTCTAGGGTCCCAAGGCTATCAGCAGTTCCGGCAGGCGGCGCTGTCAGGTATGGCCAGCAGGGGGCACTCGAGGGCCAGAAACAGGGAGTGAGCCGTGAGCGTGGGGCTGCCAACCCCAGGCCTGTGCCTGCCTGTGGATAGTCAGGGCCAGCCCCAGGCCCCTCCATGCTGCCTCCAGCTCCCCAGCACAGGTGCTGGGTACCCCTGGCCCAGGGCAAGGAGGACTTTCCTGTGCCAGACATGGTCCCTGACCCCATGGCCCCACAAAGACCCTGGGACCTGCATCAGGACACAAGGGACTGTAAATCAAGCCCCTCTACCTCTGGCCAGGCACGGGCCCCTCACTTCCTATTGTGACACCCCCAGAACTTGCAGCTCCTTGTCCCTGTAGCCCATGTTCAGTCCTACCCCTCTCAGCAGACAGGGAGGGACGAGGTGATGCCATGAGTCGCCATGAGGAACAGGGCAGGCAGGGGGCCCCCGGGGGTCCGTGTGCAGAGACTGGGGGGCAGCGAGCACACTCAACCCCACTCCGCCTTCTTCACTGCATTTTCGAGACCTGCTTCTAAGGTTTTCCTGGAAACGACTGGCACTGCTGCAGACACGTGCTTATGTGCTCCAGAGGACACTGGACGCTGCCCCCCAGGCCTGAAGCCCCCAGGCCCAAGGCCCCTGCCCCTCTCGAAAACTTGGGTCCAGGTGGAAGCCGAGGAGGCCCATGGAGCCCGCATAGGGGACTTCCTCCTGGGGGCAGCTTCCCCTGAGCCCCAGCTGTGATGCCCTTCTCCTGGTGACAGATTCAGGGTACTCTCCCAGCCGAGCTGCAGGCCACTAGAACAAATGTCTACCCCTGACTCTTGGGGACCAGGGTGCTGTGTGGCGCTGAGGAATCACCGGTGGGGGGGGGGGGGGGCGCCAGGGGCACTCAGCCTTGAGCCCATGCTCCCCTGGGGGCTTCCAGGAGAGTGGAACCCCCCATCGCAGGTGCCCCCATGACCCCTCCACAGGTCCCTGCAGCCCCGGCCTGGCCAGGGACAGCATGTCCCCTGCATGGAGGCCGCCCTCCGGCCGGCCCCAGGGTCACAGATAAGCCGCTGGCCCAGCTATCGGCAGGAAACATCTTGGCAGGCCAGGAAGCCTGCATGGTCAGCCGCGCCCTGCCTCCTCGGCCTATCGGCAGGCAGATATTTTGGGAGCCTCTATATAAGCCTTGACCAGCCCCTCTTGTTCCCAGGGGAAGCCACAGGCTCCACGTTCCTCGGCGGCCGCCGGGTCCAGCATGAGACGGGCAGCAGGACACCCCGCCCGGGCCGGCTCTGCTCCCCATGGAGCTGCAGCCCCGCGGGCCCAGGGCAGACCCTCTCGCTGCCTCCACCCCACAATCTGGGCGGGACCAGCACCAGGTTCTCAGGCTCCGTCAGGACACGTACCTGACACCCGCCCTAGTCCAGGGACACCGGCCTCAGCCCTCCAGCAGGCAGGGGCGGGGTCCCCCCTCTCCCTGTGTGCCCCAGTCTTCACCCCTCCCCACACTGGGTCACACCAACCCGCTTCTGAGCAGCAGGAAAAGTGAAACACAGAAGTGAAATCGCACAGCACTGGCGGCGGCCGGCGGAGGGCCGGGGAGGCCAAGCGTGGCTGTGTGGAAAGTGGCGCCACACCTGTGGCTGCCCCCCCTCTACCCCCACCACTCTGCCACCTGCTGCCCAGCCTCCAGGAGTCGCTCAGCCTCAGCCTCTGCCACCCTCAGAAGAGTGTACACACACAAGCACACATATGTCATGCACATGCCATGCACATGACAAGCACACATGAATGCACACGCTATGCACACACCACGCACACATGCAGTGTCATGCATACACAATCATGCACACATACATGCACATGCTCACATCATGTATGCACATATATCACATACATATGCTACACAGACATGCACATGTACATACTGTCTTATAAAACCATGCTTATGTACATGCATGTAAGTGCACATACATGTACTTGTGTAAACATGTTCAAGCACACATACAGACACAGCTGTACTCTCACACAAGCACATACGTACACACACATGCGCACACCATGGTTAGGGCCCTTCTGTATCCACCTGTCCTGTTTCAAGGTGGCAAAGCACTTGACCGTCTGGTGTGAGCAGCCGTGATGGGGGCTGACCCTCAGTGCAGCCCCCACACGAGGCACAAAGAGGAGAGCACTGTACAGAGTCCCCTCTGCAGCCCCCACGCCAGGCACAGTGAGGCAAGAGCACAGTACACAGTTCCCCACCCCATAGGGGCCTTGGCAGTCAATTCAAACATGAGGCCACTGATGCTTTGTGGCTTTTTCTCCCCCTCTGAGCCACAGACACAGAGGGCGTCATGTCCAGCTCATGACCAGTCCTGTTTTCCCATCTGCACGGTGGGGTGAGCGTGGCTGCACCCTGGACCCTGAAACTGACCCTGGGAGCAGGGGAGGTCGGTGTTGACAGTCCCAACCCAGACCGAGGCAGGACCAGGAACAGGACTGTGGGCACCTCCCCCCGGGTCCCAGCTGCCCACAGCCCTCTGCTCCAGGGGACAAGAACCAGTCTTGTCATCCACTCCCTGCCATTGGACGAGTAAGTGGGGGTTTGGCTTCTCTCTGGGGTGCAGGGGAGCAGGAAAAGCTCAGGAGACAGTTGTTGCATCTCAGCCCTCCCCCCACCTCTCTGAGCCCTACCGGGCACTGCCCAGGGGCAGGAGGGCATGGGGGTTGCTGACAGGTTCCCCCTGGGTTCTTTCTAAGAAGTCAGTGGGGCAATGTTCTCCACAACAGGAAGAAAGAGGAACATGCATGTGGGTGGCCCTGGGCACGGCCTGGAGCATCTCTGTGATGGGGCGGATGCAAATGTGGGGGTGCAGGGGCCCCACTTCCCCTTTGCCTGGACAGGGTGAGCAGGAGGGCCACCAAGAGCCCGACCAGCCCTGGGGACTGCCAAGGGCTCCCCTGTGGTTCGTGGAGTGAGGCCGTCCTCTGGGACTCAGCTGGGCCTCGACGTGCAAGGTGTGAAATCCTCCAGGCTGCCTCCTCCGCGGGTCAGCTGTAGAGAAACTCACAGAACATTCACCCTTCACAGAGAGACAGCACGGAGGGAGGGCTTGGCCTTGCATGCAGCTGGCCCAGGTTGGTCCCCAGCACCCCACAGGGTGCCCAGAGCCCGTCAGGAGTCAGCCCAGATCATTGCCAGGTGTGACCAACACAGAGCAAACGAAAGCATCACTTTAGAGACCCTCAAGCTGGGGGCCTGGTAAGGCTCCAACCCTGACACAGCGGTGAGACCACCTGCTCTGGGTGCCCCTCCCAGCCCCTGGCCCCTGATCCCACACAGTGGCCCCATGCACAGAGCCCCCAACTACAGAGACATCCTTTGCCTCCCCAGGGGGGCAGCCCTGGGGTGCAGGGCACGGCCCTGACACGGCTGCCCACTTACAGGCTGCCCCCCTCCCCTTCTCTTGCTCAATTTTCTTCTTGCTCCACTTCCCGCTCTGGAGGGCGGGTCTGGCATCTGAGGAAGGGAGCAGCTGCGCGAACAGAGCACTGACTGGCCTAGCTCGCTCCTGGGTCAGTGCCGGGGAGAGGGTCCCCGAGTCCCACCCCACACGCCCCGCCCCATGCTGGCAGCAGGTGAGCCCCCAATGTAGCAGAGCCCGCAGCCACAGTGCTGCCCGTGTGGTGACCGCACAGAGCCATGTGAGGTCATATCTCCCCAGGGGCTCACCACCCACCCCCCGCCCCATGTGCTCTGTGGTCCCTCCCATGGGCTGACAATGAGCAATGCACACACGTGCACATGACATGTACACATGTGCAAACACAGACAGGTACACCCACATGAGCATGGAGGTATGGGCCCGCACACACAATGTACAAACACCACCACCCACACAGGTGAGCGCTGAGCTGTCCTGAACCCGCTCTGCAGCGGCCAAGAGCCTGTCCTACTGGGCTGGGGGCTCACAGCCGCAGGGGTGGGGCTTCCTAAAAGGGGGCCAGAACGGGGGCGGCAGAAATTTCTGGAGCAGGAGCAATCAGCTGAGTGTTCATGGAGGGGGCTGGAGGTGGACTTCAGCCTCCCTAAGAGGGCGCGTGTTCCGGGCCTCAGGGCCCAGTACTCAGGGCTTCCCTTTGGACGGTGGACTCTGGGCCCACCTGCTCTCCCACACACTGTGCCTGGGCTCTGGGAGGCAGGCACCGAACACGTGTGAGCTGCCAGGAACATGCATGTGCCTCTGAGCACGTGTGATCACAGTGATCATATGTGCTCTGAACATGCAGGCTGCCGTGATCCGAAGGTTTGTGCTGTGAGCACTGTGCTGTGAGCACTGTGTGGGCCAGAACTGCTGTTCCTCTGGGCAGGTTGTGGGGGTCACCTGGTGACTCAGTGTCCCCTGGGGGCCCCTGCCGCTCTAGGCCCGTCCCTGGAGCAGGTTGGAGCATTGGGGTGCTGCCTGCATCCTGGGCCAGCACTACAGCTCTAGCAGGAATCAAAGACGCCGTGTGGGCAAGTGTGGGACCACAGGCCTGTCCGTGGCCTGTAATCACCTTCCCCTCGGGGTGCCCCCCCTCACCCGAGCCCCCAGTGGGCTCAGAACTGAGCTGTTCGTGGCGGCAGGCAGAGGCCAACAGTCTTCATGTCCCCAAATATGCGGCCACGAGCAGAGAACAGATTGGGAACAATCTGGTTTGGGGCCTGTCCTGAGTGCAGTCACTCCAGAGAGGACACGTCCAGACGGGGAACGAGGGACGCTGGGGGTGTGGGGCAGGGTGGGGCACACTCACCAGGACAGAATGTTCTAGCACTGTACAAACCCTTCTATGCCTTGGAGTTGTTCATGGTGTCGGGGGCCCAGCAGTGCTCCGGAGGGCTGAAGGTCCCTCCTTGTGCCGGGCAGGCCCAGCCCCCACCCATGCCCTTGAAGCCAGATGCACCAGGACAGGGGGTTGTTTTTTTGTTTGTTTGGTTTTTTTTTTTTGCTTTTTGGGTCACACCCAGGCGATGCTCAGGGGTCATTCCTGGCTCTGCACTCAGGAATTACCCCTGACCGTGCTCAGGGGACCATATGAGATGCTGGGAATCGAACCCGGGTGGACCGCGTGCAAGGCAAACGCCCTACCCGCTGTGCTATCGCTCCAG
Source organism: Sorex araneus (assembly GCF_027595985.1). NCBI lineage: Eukaryota > Metazoa > Chordata > Mammalia > Eulipotyphla > Soricidae > Sorex > Sorex araneus. The sequence continues at coordinate 231,769,223 of NC_073303.1, forward strand.
CCCCCAGGCGGAGCGAGTTAGTAGGACGGGAGGGGCTCTCGGCTGCTCCTGGACATGTGCCAGGCACAGGCAGGGACCAGCGGTGGGGGGGGCAGGGGGGCTTGAGCCCCCCCAAATTGTTCCTGTGGCTGTGAGGGGTGCCAGGACCCTCAAGCACCCCCGGGCCCCGAAGGCCCCTGCCTGTTGCTCCCGGCGCTCCCGCCAGCATGCGTGAGCAGGAAGCGCGCCAAGCAGGGTTTCCTGAGCGGTGGGGAGAGGAAGCCCCGGCCTCAGGGAAGCGGGTTAAAAATAACCCGGGTATATAAAGCCAGCCTCGCCTCACTCACGGGCAGGTGGGACAGGCTCGCAGGCACACAGCTGCCAAGCGCAGGCCCCAGCGCTGGTGGGAAGTCGAGATTCAGACCATGCCTGGCCCTGCCTCAGTCTCCCTTCTTTCAGAGGCTTCCTTGGGCCACCCTGTCTGCACCCTGATGTTCTCGGCAGGTGGCTTGAAGCCCCCAGCATGACCCCCAAGCTCGGAGCTGGGTCTTTCTCCCCCCAGCTTCCTTCCTCCCCTTAGAAATGAAAGTCGGGGTGTGCTGGGGGCAGCGTCTGGCAGCCCGTGTCAGGGTTCCCAGTGGCCGGGAGAAAGAAGGAAGCCCCCAGGAGTCCTCTCACAGGGGTCCTTGGGCAGGGCCCCCTTCTTGTGAGTGACATGAGTGGTAGGAACACAGCTTAGATTTGAAGATTTGGGGCACCCTGGGGTGGGTGGCACATGCGAGGAGGCAGGCATGGGCACAGCACAAGCATGCAGGGAAGTCAAATGCACGTGCAGCGTGCAGGAATGCAGGTGCGCGCACGGACGCACACGAAGACGCAGAGCAGCGCGCATGGCACCCCTCGGCCTGGAAACAAGGGGAGTCCAGCAGGGGAGGAAATGCCCCTCCTGCACCGCTTGCCCACGCTGCGCTCGTGGGGCTGCGTGGAGGGGGGGCGGTCAGGGTCTCCTGATGATGGAAATATCTCGGTGTGGGATGGGGAGGGGAGGGGGACAAACAAAACACCCCAGGGAGTTTCCAGAAACCCAGACCTGGCTTACATAATGTGGTGACGCAATGGGGGTTGGCTCTGGGGAACCAGGTCCAGAAAATGTTACATCACACCGCGTCATCCCCCATCCCTGGCACAGGGTGGCGCGATTTCGAGACTCAGGGGCCATGGGATCGACCCATGGAAATCCACTCGCACCCCCAAATTAAACTTAATTTTAAAATACCCGTTAGGGGCTGGAGCAATAGTTCAGGGGGAAGGGCATTTGCCTTGCACGCCGCAGACCCAGGTTACATCCCGAGCATCCCATAGAGGCCCCCCAGCACGACCAGGAGTAATTCTTGAGCATCGTTGGGTGTGACCCAAAAAGCATAAATAAATAAATAAATGAAAATATCCGTTGGAGCCCGAGGGAGGGCTCAGCACCAGTTGCAGCTCTGATCCTCCAGGCCAAAAAAGAAACTGCCTGCAGTGCCCTGCAAAGCAGGGGTGCCCCAGTGCTCTGAGCCTTATCTCTGGCCCCAGAGCTGGAGTTGGTGTCCATCACAGCATCATGGACCCCTGCTCCGAGCCATTTTTCCCACAGGGCCAGCCAAGCAGTACCAGGACCCATGCCTCATGACACTGTGGGTGCTCGGGCTGCAGTGCTCAGGGGACCTGGGTATGGGCAACACTTATCTCCTTTCACAGAAAACTCCGGAAGTCTAGGAGAAAGCAGTGGGCACTGCCCAGCAGGCGACTGGGAAGGACTCAGAGGGAACTCGACCTTGCTCCTGACTTGCTCATGAGCAAACCCAAAGGGTCGGCCCGTCCCACCTTGGTCCTGGCACCCAAGTCTCTAGGTCCTAGCCGGGAACCCTGTTCAGTGACCCGACCAGGGGACTGGGGTCAGAGTTGGGCCAGGAGAATCCCCGGAACTGTCCTGGGGCTCAGAGCCATCCTCAACCCAGCAAGGCTGTGAGGGAACCTGTGAGGGGTCAGTGGCGCAGGATCAGGGGGTGGAGCTGGAGCGACCGAGTCACAGGTCCTGAGAGACTGAGGAGTGGCCAAGACAGCCTCAGGGGCCCAGCTGTGCCCCGGTGATGCTGAGGGGCTCAGGGTCCTGGCCATGGCCACGGGGCCCTCCTGGGCCTACCAGGGTCCCGCACTGGGACTCAGCGCACACACCGCTGTCTGGCAGCCAGGTATCAGTAACATCCAGAACAAAAACAAAGGCCTGGGGGCACAGGCGAAGCTCCTGGACACCCCGTGGGGCCATGGGGGCTGTGGGCCTGGGACCAGAGGCCGGGACATCATGCAGCGCATGCCAGGAGCACCTGCACCCGGAGGCAAAAACCTGTGCCCCATTTGCAGGGACCGGACACTGCCTCCGTGGATTCATCTTCGTTCTGTGGGGTTTGGTGCCCACAGTACTGCTCAGGCACTGTTCCCGGCCCAGTGCTCTGGGCCCAAACCCAGTTCTGCCTGCAAAGCGCTCGGAACTCATGCCACGCCCACACGTGCAGGCCCCCTGGGACAAGACACTCCGACAAGTACACAGGATGGAAGATGGAACCATCACAGGGCATGCCGTCCTGGAGTAGCGTGGAGATGCTTGCCATGGACAGGACGCAGATGTCAGGTTCAGACGCCACCTGTGGATCCCGCAGCGGTGACACATCCGCACTGACCTGCGGTGACACGCCCACAGGCATCTCCCATGGCCACCGCCAGGGAAGCTGTCCCTCTGCAGACTGATACGATAGCTGGACAAGACAACAGCTGCCCCCTGAGACTCGGACAACGGGAGGGTGCTCGCCTCATCCCCAATACCTGTGCCTGATGCTGGAGCCCCCAGGAGTGACCCCTGAAGCTGTGGGCACACCAATGTGGCCCCGAACCAAAGCCAAACAAAATCAAGTTTACTGATCTGTGGTGGAGGTGAACCCAACTCGAGGGACTAGGCAGCAGGATCCTGAGTTTGGGGTGTCCTCGTGGACTCCCAGGAAGTGAGGGGGCATTCAAGAGCTGTCCACATACACATTCATACACTTACCCACGTCCCCCCACTCACACACACACACACACACACACAAACACACACTCTGGTCACTGGGGTCCCCTCTGCCATGTACCACTGATCTAGGGACACCCCTGGTCACTGACATCCTGGGGACCCTCAGCCACTGGGGTGCCTCTCTCAATCCCCTGCGGCTCTGAGGACCCCTGTGCTTCCCTCTCCCCATCCACGAGGTTTTGGGGACCCCGCTAGTCACTGGGATCCTTCTCTCCCTCCACGGGGTTCTACGGATGCCGGGCCACGGGGATCCCCTCTCCCCACGCCTCCTCCGTGGTTCTGGGGACCTCCCGGATGCCGCCCCCGTCCCGGGCGCTCCGGGAGGAGCGGCGCGGGCGGGAGTCCCGGGGATCCCTGGGCGTCACACGGTGTTTTGCGCCCATGTTGACGCGTCGCCAGGGAGACGGCGGGGCCGGGCGGCCGCGGATCCAGGCGGGCGCAGTGGCCCGGCCGCCGCCGCCCGCCGGCTTATATACCGCGGCTAAATTTAGGCTGCGCCCGAGCTCGTCCCCATCCGGGACGCGTTTCCGCCGCCGCCGCCGTGGCCCGGCCCCCCGCGCGCGCCGCGCCTATAAGGCCGGGCCGGGAGGGCCGCGCCGCATAACTGTCCCGCCGCCCGCCCGTGCGCCCCGGCCCGGCCATGGCGCTAAGCGAGCCCATCCTGCCGTCCTTTTCCACGTTCGCCAGCCCGTGCCGCGAGCGCGGTCTGCAGGAGGTGAGCGCGGCGGCAGGGGGCGCGGGCGGCGGGCGCCGGGGCGGAGACCGCGGGCCGCGGGGCAGTGGAACGCAGGCGGCGGGGCCGCGCCCCGCACCCGCGCTCACCCCCGCGCCCCCTCGCTCTGTCACCCGCAGCGCTGGTCGCGCGCAGAGCCCGAGGCCGGCGGCACGGACGAGGACCTCAACAGCGTCCTGGACTTCATCCTGTCCATGGGGCTGGACGGGCTGGGCACCGAGCCCGCGGCCGCCGCCCCCGCCGCCCCGCCGCCCCCGCCGCCCGCCTTCTACTACCCCGAGCCCGGCGCGCCGCCGCCCTACGGCGCTCCCGCGGGCGGCCTGGGGGCCCCGCTGTTGCGGCCCGAGCTGGACGCGCCCCCGCCCCCGCCGGGGCCCGCGCTGCACGGCCGCTTCCTGCTGGCGCCGCCGGGACGCCTGGTGAAGGCTGAGCCCCCCGAGGCGGACGGCGGCTACGGCTGCGCGCCCGGCCTGCTGCGGGGCCCGCGCGCGCTCAAGCGCGAGGCCGGCCCCGGCCCGGGCCCCGGGTGCTTGCGCGACACGCCGCCGCTCAGCCCCGACGGCCCCGCACGCCTGCCTGCGCCCGCCGCCGCGCGCGCGCCCTTCCCGCCGCCCTTTGGAGGCCCCGGCTTCGCGGCGCCCGGCCCCGGCCTGCACTTCGCGCCGCCCGCGCCCGCCGCCTTCGGCCTCTTCGACGACGCGGCCGCCGCCGCCGCCGCCCTGGGTCTGGCGCCGCCCGCCGCCCGCGGTCTACTCACGCCTCCGTCGTCGCCGCTCGAGCTGCTGGACGCCAAGCCCAAGCGCGGCCGCCGTTCCTGGCCGCGGAAGCGCACGGCCACGCACACCTGCAGCTACGCGGGCTGTGGCAAGACGTACACCAAGAGCTCGCACCTCAAGGCACACTTGCGCACACACACAGGTGAGCGCAGGGGTGGAGCGCGCGGGACCCCCGAGAGGAGGCGGGACGGGGGCACTCAGGGCTCCCAGGGAGGAGGGATGTGGCGCGCGCAGGACCCCCGCAGGGGAGGCGAGGAGGTCGAGCGCGGGATCCCCGCAGGGGAGGCGGGCACGCGCGCGCGGAACTCCCACAGGGGAGGAGAGGAGGGAGCGCTCAGGGCTTCCTGGGAGGAGAGACGGGGCGCGCTCGGGACCTCACACGGGGCTGGGATGCGGCGCGCTCAGGGCTCCCCAGGCGGCGGCTGGACGGGGCGCACGCGCTTCTGGAGCCGTGCGCGGGAGGGTCCAGCCACACAGAGGCTGGGGAACCGGAGCCCCCTCGGGAACATTAAAGGCTGGCTGGGAATAGCGGGCCGGCGGGTTCCGGGGGAGACTGACCGCGCTGCCTGCCCGCCCGTCCTCAGGGGAGAAGCCGTATCACTGCAACTGGAGCGGCTGCGGCTGGAAGTTTGCGCGCTCCGACGAGCTCACGCGCCACTACCGTAAGCACACGGGACACCGGCCGTTCCAGTGCCACCTGTGTGACCGCGCCTTCTCGCGCTCCGACCACCTGGCTCTGCACATGAAGCGCCACATGTAGCCCCCTCCACATCCCACACCCCCGCGCGCGGCCGTGGCGGGTCCCACGCGCCGGGCTCGGCCCCCTCCCCCCCCGCAAAACTGTGATATTTATTGGACCCAGCGGACCGGGCCCAGCCCCCACCTGAGACTGGAGACCCCGTGGGGTGGGGCGGGGCGGGGTGGGGCAGTGCCCACCAGGCTGCCCCAGACCGCGGCTTGTTTTCTATGGTGCAATGACTCCGGGTGGCCGTCCCACCCCGGCCGGGTCTACACTAGCGTGACGATGTACATAGGCACTGTGACAGATTCTGGATCACTGTAAATAGGGGCCGGATGCCATCATGCCACCGGCTCCAGATTGTTGTTTTTATAAGACTTGCTGTTTTTTAATTAAAAAAAAAATTTTGCTTCTTTGGAGGGATTGCTCCCGGGGATGGGGAGAAGGGGCAGGAGGGGAGCGGGCAGGGGCTGGGTGGGCCATGGGTTGCCCAGCGCCAGCTGTGCCGCCAGCTGCGAGGGACCTGTGGCTTTTCTATAAATTTCTACACCGCCTTCTAAGACAGGGAAGGCAATTTTAGGTCTGTTCCGTGGCCATAAATTGCCTCTTTTCCTTCAGGGCTGAAGAAGTCGCTTCCAACTGGCCGTCCTCCCACCGCCTCCCTCCCCTTTTGGAAGGCTGAGGGTTCAGTGGAACCAGCGGTGTGGGCACTGTATTTTTTTAAGTGGCAAATGCAGTTTCTAATCTGCTTTGCCTTTCATTACCAGTCTTGCCTTAAAACAAGATTTTATCTATTTAGAGTTTGGGGTCACACCCAGCAGGGCTCAGGGGGCCCTGGGAGGCAGGAGATCAGTCCTTTTCCCTAACTCCTGACATGATTTTTTTTTTTTAATTTAAGTTGGAACCTTTGTAGTAGCCAGCAGGACACATAGCTCACAGCTTGGCCAGAGGCGCCGAGTTCCACTGGAGGGGCTGTGTTTCTCCAGACACTACTAGGGGGACCAGTGTGGTGCGGAGGGGTGGGGGGTGGGGGGAGTGTGCTGGGGCAAGCTCCCCAGCCCCTTTCTTCTTAGGGGGAGTGCTCAGGAATCACTCCTGGCAGGGCTCTGGGGACCATCCAAAGTGTGTGTGTGTGGGGGGGGGAACTGGAGTGATAGCACAGTGGGTAGGGCATTTGCCTTGCACGCGGCCGACCCGGGTTCGAATCCCAGCATCCCATATGGTCCCCTGAGCACCGCCAGGAGTAATTCCTGAGTACAGAGCCAGGAGTAACCCCTGTACATCGCCGGGTGTGACCCAAAAAAAAGCAAAAAAAAAAAGTGTCAGGATGGGATTGGGCCAGTCATGTCCGAGGCAGGCCCTATAACTCAGACCCTTGGGGGCTTCTGGAGGGATGCCTTCTTGGTCAGGAAATGTAGAAACCAGGGTTACGAGTAACTGCCCAGGATACAGGCTGAGAGTCGTTCCCCCTAACCCCGACCTCTGAGGAAAAGCACCTACGGCCACCAGATAGTGCAGAGCCCAAGGCGCGGAGCAGCTCCTGTTCCTCAGGCCTGGGGGCGGCCGGAGCCCCCGCCCTCAGCAGCGGCAGCTGGGCACAGGCGCCTGCCAGAGAGGAGTGGTGTCCCACACTCCCGCATGCAGCCACTGCTGCAGGCACGCCCCGGTGTCTGGGAGCCTGTGTGTACAGGCTTGTGTGCCCATATGTGTATGTGCATGCGTGTCTGTTTATGTGTGCATGTGCGCCATGTGCACATCTGTACCTGTGTGAATGTGTATGTGTGCACACATGTATGGACACGGGCATTGTGTGCATGTGTGTGCCCAAATCGAATCATGTGTATATGCATGTGCACATGCGTGCACACATGTGCATATGGGCATATACACAAGCACCCCCCGCCCTATTTTTGCAACTTTGGGAAAGGGGCTTCCTCACAGGCAACCCTGCCCACTCAGGTCTCCCGGTGGCTGTCCACTCTGACTCAGCTCACAGTCTCCCAAGTCCAGCCCGGACCTCTGGAAGCCCTGGGTCTCCCCACCACATCCCCTCTGGCCTCAGAGGGTTGGCGCAGTGGTGGCGGATTGCTCGCCTCTCAGGACCCCCCCACTTCTTATTTTTTTTTTCTTTTTGTGTCACACCTGGCGATGCACAGGGGTTACTCCTGGCTCTGCACTCAGGAATTACTCCTGGCAGTGCTCAGGGGACCATATGGGATACTGGGAATCGAACCCAGGTCGGCCTCATGCAAGGAAAACATCCTACCCGTTGTGCTATCGCTCCAGCCCCTCCCCCCCCTTCTTATGTCAGCTCCTGGGCGGCTCCAGGAGGGAGAGGGGGCCTGGGCCGCAGAGGGGCTTGGGGATCCTTCCCTCCCTGCAGCCCATCTGCTCCTGGTGCCCGTCACCTGGTTTACTGTCCTGACTGCCTTTGGTGGAAGGACAGACTGCAGGGAGCTCAGCCAGGCAGGGATGGGGACAGCGAATGGGTCTCTGCCACCGCCCCCACAGCTCCTGTTTATTTGCGGTCAAAGCCGCAGGAGGCCCATTTGCCACTGTGACCAGCCTCAGAGTCAGCGCCCTGAAGCCCCGCCCTTCCCCACCAGCGACCCGCCCGAGCATTCAGCCCTCCACTTGGGGGCTCATTCCCAGAAGTGGGGTCTCTGCAGGTCTCTCCTGCCTGTCCAGCTGCCCACAGGGCTCACCTGAGTTGGGGGATGGCTGGCACATGGGTCACAGCTGTAGCGGTGCAAAGAGGTGAGGGTGCGGCTAGTACTGGCACTCCCGCCCCCCCCCCCCCACGCCCCAGCCCGACCTCCTCTCATGTCCTGCCAGGGGCATCTACCGACCCGGCCATGCCCCCTCCCCACACCCCATTTCTGTCACCTAAATGGGAGAGTCGGGCCCTGATCCTGTGGCCCTCAAACTGCCTGTGACACCAGATTCATAGGACCCAGAGCAGGGGGTGGGGGAGATAAGTCTCAACATGGGGGCAGGGGACACGCTCTGTAGTGGTCACAGCCCAGGGCTCACCCATGAGCCTCCAACCCATGGTGCCCCCTTGGGGCTACTCCCACACCCCATGATGTGCCAGCTGCAGGAGGGGAGGGGTCCAGGGTGGCCATTGGCCCCGCACACACCCCACATGGCCCCGTGTCGGCCCAGGTGGGGCAGGAAGAGGGTGTCTTGGCTTGCACCGGGTCCCCCCCCGCCCACCCCCAGGACCTTCTCCCCACCCAGCTCTGATGGCTGAGCACTGCAGCAACCCCCAGCCCCATGCAGCCTCGGCTCTCGCTGGCCCAGGCTGACACTCCTGGATTCCCGTGGGTGTGTATGGGGTCTAAGGTTGTGGGGGCCTCAGTGCACCCCCAACCCCACCACACATGCTTCCCCAGCAGGGAGCAGAGCACTGGGAGGGGGCACAGAATGTTATGGAGGCAGGGGCTGAGGGCACATCCCAGCAAGGGTACTCCTGCCCCTGGCTTGAGCACTTTAAAGGGGAAAACTCTGCCCTGAGTGCTGTTTCTCCGATAATAGGATGATCTTGAACAGAAGCGGTTGGGGGGTGAGCTCCACGGGTCAAATTGCCGTTTTCAATAAAGTTGTCAACTTGGAAACTCGGAAAGCGCAGCGAGGACGATGGGCAAGCGGCACACGACTCACAGCAGCAGGGGCAGGGGATGGGCATCAGGCTGGGCTCAGAGCCAGCAGGGGCGATGGAAGGTTCCAGATGCTGTTGGTGAGGGTCACACAGCCCATGAGGTGCACTGGCCTTGGATAAATGGCACATTTTGTCCCGGGACAAAATTCCTCAACTTTATAGATAGGTGATGGATGGACAAATGGCTGCTGGGTGACAGGACAAGTGGCCGACCGCTGGGCTGCGGGCACAATGCACAGCTGTGGCAAGGCAGCAATCCCCTGCAGGACCTCCAGGGCAACCGCCTGGGCCCCGGGCCTAGGGCAGACCAGGGAGACCCTTGACTGAGCTTCTGGAATGTTCTGGGACCAGGTTCTTGTCCCCCACGGGGGGGGAGGGGGGGTGTTGGGCGAAGCTGGAAGGAAGCGTCGGCTCCGTGTTTCGTATTAAAACAGTTTATATGACTCAGAGTTCGCGGCTGCACGGGAGCGGGTGGGCACCTAGGCCGGCATGTCGGCCTTGCTGAGCGCGATGGCCAGCTCCAGGTCCTCCTGCTCCTGGCGACGCAGACGCGCCAGGCGCTCGCGCTCTGCCTTCTCGCTCTCCCGCTTGGCCCAGGCCAGCTGCTGCTCCTCATTGCCCAGCTGCGGAGAAGAAGGGGACCCCGTTACGTGCTGTGGGGGGCCGGCACGAAGCAGCGGGGCTCAGGCCCGAGCAGTCTGTGAGGTATCGTTTCAGGGCCCCAGACCCACCCTGGGCGGGGGCCATCGCTCGTTCACAGATGTCTGCATCCTGCAGTGACACTTCCGGTGCCAGTCTGTCTCTGTGCCACCCTCGGACACCCTGGGGACCCTCAGCAAAAAGGGCACAGGGCCGGCAGGCTTGGGGGTGGGACAGAGGCTCCAGGAAAATGTTTCCCCAGGATGCACCCGACTCCGGCTCTTTTGGGGGCTGGCCTGGCCGCAGGAGCTGCCATACACCTCATGTGTCAGAAAGATCGTTTCTAGGGTCACTGCAGACGGGCCAGGGGGCTCTGAGGGCTGAGGGACCCTCCTGCCCGGACCCTGAAGCCCCACGGGAGGTGAGTGCAAGTCACTCCACCCTCAGGACCTCAGCCTCGGCCCAGGCCACGAGGGGCGTTCAACAAACTCACGCGGACGCCGTTTGCTTCCGCCTTTATTGATGCGACGAGGCTGCTGCCCCCAACCCTGGCCCCACGCCCTTCACAACAGGAAGAAGCTGGGACAGGCCTGGCCCTGCCATGCCCAGGGGAGGTAATACGGGGTTCCTATCCCGGCAAAGCCTGGATGAGGTGACCCCCTTGGGTGCTCACATGCGGGGTGACTGCCCCGAGGCCCCAGAGGCGGCTGCTGAGTCCTCGCGATACTGAGACGCAGGCTGAGGCCATGCTAACACCACGGGCACGGGCTCAACTTACAGAGCTGAAGGCCGCCAGGCCCAGGGACGTGGTCTTGGGGGGCTTAGCCGGAGAAGAGGGAGCAAACGGATCGTTTCCACTAAACGGGTCCCCAAAACCCTGGTTATTTTGGAACGGGTCGCTGCGGTCCCCAGCCCCGAGAGGCTGGAACGGGTCAGGGCCCGTGGGCGCATCTGTGGAGGCCAGCGAGCCTACGGGCGTGCTTTCACCTGGAGGGTCAGAGAAAGGACAGTTACTGGCTAAGTGGGGCGTCTCCCCCAGGGGACCCCATGTGCCACCAAGTGGGCAGGGTGGATGGGACCATGCGTGGGCAGGCAGACCCCGGGGATGGGGTCCTGGCGGCGGCTCCTTATGGAGGGGCCTCTGTGCCACATCTGCCTGGGGGTCCCTGGGCTGGGGGCTCCTCAGACTGTACCCAGGACCTGCAGGTCCCTGGGTGAGGCCTGTCCCTGCTCAGAGGACTGTGGACTCCCTGCTCGGGAGCTGATGCTGAGCCATCGCGAGACTGAAACCAGCACCAACCGCCCTCAGTTTCGGGGAAGGTGCTGAGAGGCCACGGCTGGCTCAACCGTCTCAGGCCCCGCACAGCCGGCCCCGCACACAGCCAGCCCCGCACAGTCAGCCCCGTGACAGCCCCTTGGCCCCAAGTGCCTGCACGCCACTTCCTGGCTCCCGCGAGCACTTCTGGTGACCCGGGCGCAGGCCATCCCCCCGAGTGAAGGCTCTCATGAGATACAGACCCCCAAGTGCAGACACGCCCACTGAGGCATGCAGCAGAGACGAAGGTCATGGGGGAGCCAGGCCAGTGCACAGCAGCATCGAGGGGGGTGCTGAGCCCAAAGGCCGAACCCCACGGGTGCTTTCCAAGAAATGGGGCCGGGGGTCCCACACGGATGCCCCCAGTCACGTGTCCCAAAACGGCCCTTCCCCCACCCCTGGCCAGAAACTTTCAGCTCCTGTTTACAGAGTGCAGGCAGGGGTGGGGTGCTCGGAGGCCGAGATGGGGGCACAGCCCAGCAAAGAAAACAACAACAAGAGCCACTCTGAGGTCTGGGCCCCGCCCGCCCCGCCCTGCTGCACTCACAAACCACAGGCCCCACCACGGGGGCTGCCAGGCCAGGGGACCGGCACGGGCGGGCTGCAGCTGGGCCACAGATAAGATCTGAGCCCCAAGGCCCGGCACGGGCCTGGTGAGATTTCCCACCAGAATATGTACTGACTTTCAGAAAATGGGCTCTGCACGGGAGAGGGGAGGGGAAGCCCCCCACTCAGGCAGTTCCCGAGACAGGGGGGGAGTCCATAGTTCTGGGGCCTGGAGGCAGCCTCGGGGCCTCTGCAGAGGAGTCCGAGCTAGAAGAGTACCACCCCCATCGGGGACACGGCCAGGGCACCGGGAGCCGCTGCTGCCCTCTTACCAAGGGGTCCAGGGACTGGGGTGCGAGTGGGTCAGGCCCTTTCTTGGATGCAGGGTGGGGCCACTGTGCCCCACAAGACCCATCTGACACACGCCTACCTTCCGCCTTGCCCCCGACACACCCAGAACTGCTGTCAGGACAAAAACCTCCATTTCCAAACCCACCGGAGACACATGCACCCCACAAGGGAGGGCCGGGGGTGCAGGGCAGAGGCAGGGAGCACACTTCTCTGAGCTGAGTCCGGGGGTCATCCATCCCTCCCAGGTGGCAGCCCCAGCCCTGCCCTTGCCTGCAGGCTTTACCACTATGTGGGAACGGAACAGCTTGGCACCAGGCAGAAGCGCTAACTGCACTACAGGAGTGGGGGTGCAGGACAGGCAGGGGTGAGGGAGCTGAGCACAGCGTACACAGGGATGAGGTAAACACAGGGCAGACAGAGTAGGAGCAAGGGGGCGCACACAGGGCAGGCAGGGCAGGGGTGAGGGGGCGCGCACAGGGCGGGCAGGGGCGAGGGGGCAAGCACAAGGTGGACAGGGAAGGGGTGAGGGGGCAAGCCCGAGGTGGGCAGGGCAGAGGTGGGGGGCGAGCGCACGGTGGGCAGGCTTGGCATGGGGGAATCCAGGCACTGCAGAGAACCTGTCATTCATCACCTGGGCCTGGGGGTGCCCCACGCTCTGAACCCCCAGTGCAGGGAGGCGGCGTGTGAAGCACGACGTGGAGGCACCCTGTGGGCACACGACCAGCCTGGCCGGGGTGAGGAGGTCATGGTAAGCACTGGCCGGGGTGAAAGGTGAAAGGAGAGGCAAGGAGAGCGGAGGCTCCCGGGGAGTACGGCTGCAGGGAGCGGCCCCGAGACTCCGTGGGCAGGAAGCGGCCAGGGTGGGGTGCAGGGGCTGGGGCCAATCACGGGCACCCGCAGCCACTTCCTGGCTGTGAAAAAAAATCTGGTTCCTCCTTCGCAGATCAACAACTTTACCTAGAAACTCGCGGGCCCGGCGGTACCTGCGGAGGCGCGGGCCAACGGCCGGTTTCAGAGGCTGTTTTGCATTTGCGGGAGGAAGCTGGCGTGCACCCCCAAACACCACCTGCTGTTTCCGCAAGCCTGGCAGGCCTTCCAGCAAAGGTCTCCAGCCATGGAGGGGGTCTTCAGGACCAGGGCAGGAGCAGCACGGGGCTAATGCAGACAGGCGGGGCGCAGGCACCGTCCTCGCTCTAAACACGCGTACCAGGTGTATACGAAACCTCCACCGGCCCCCGACATGCCAGGGCCCAACCCAGCAGGGCACACTTGGGTGCCCTGGAGGGCCGCGCCCCAAAACCACACGGCACGCAGACCACACACGGAGGGGGGGCCAGGCCCCACAGGCCCCGAGGACCCCACGGCCCTGCTGCTAACCCTGACCTGCTCCCCCATCCCGATCATGGGAGCACTGGGATCCCGTGGGGGGTACACAGCCCACACTGGGCTAGGAGGGGAACTGAGGCTCAGTCAGAGCCGGATCTGTGGGCATGGGCGCTGCGGGCGAGCGGCTGGGCATTACATACCGCCCAGGAGCGCGTACGGCGCGGGGCCTCTTCGGTCAGCCGCAGCTTCTGGGTGAGAGAGCAAAGACACACGTGAGGCCTCGCACCACTCGCAGATGCTGCACCACGCTGTGTCCTATGGCACCTGCCACGGTGCCTGACTGGTGTGTGCCCTGGGGACCCATGAGCGCATGAGGGGGCGTGTGTACCTGAGGGGCTTGTGTGCTCTGGGGGCGCGTATGCCAGGGGTGTGTGTACCTAAGAGTGGCATGTGTGCCTGAGAGGTGTGTGTGCACCCTGGGGGCATCTATGTCCCAAGGAGTATGTGTACCTAAGAGGGGCATATACCTGAGAGGTGTGTGCACCCTAGGGATGTGTGTGCCCTGGGGGCGTGTGTCCTGAGGGGAGTGTGTACCTAAGAGAAAGTGTGTGTGCGTGCGCGCATGCGCCCTGAAGGCACGTGTGCCTTGAGGGATGTGTGTACCTGAGAGGAGCATGTGTGTGCCCTGGGGGGAGTGTGTGCCCGTGAGGCATGCTGCGTGTGCATCATGCAATCCCGTGCTTGTGTGTGTCTGTCATGCTATGGTCACACCTTGCCCAGGGCAAGAACCCCGACACGGGCTCTGGCTCTGCGGCTCAGGGCCTCGGTGCAGCAGCCCGCCCGGTGCGGGGTACTGACCACTGGGCGGCTGGGGCCGAGGCGGGGCCGGCTTCTTCAGCGGCAGAGTGGGGGTGTCCTGCTTACTTTTAAAGGGTTCCTCTGAGAATGCTGCCTCGCCAGAGGAGGAGGAGAGGGGGCCAGAAGCTGGGGGCTGCAAGAGAGGCAGGAGAGGCCACATGGGGTTAGTGTAGAGACAGACAAAGGGTGTGGGGAAGGGAGGTGGCGGGCCGGGTGCAGGCGCGGGCAGGGCACTGCCTCCCGGGACTCCCCAGGCTTGGGGCCGCACCTGCCCAACACCGGGGCAGGAAGCTGGGGGGCACCACGCTGTGGGGTCCCAGGGAGCTGGGGGCCAGCCCACACTTTCTACATCCCCCCCCACGCTCCCGAGGCTGCCTCTGCGGGCTGCCGTGAGGGCCATTCACAACAGCCGGGAGCAGCCTTCCTGCGGGCCGCGACAAGCTCGTGCACACAGGAGGCACCTCACTTTCATTTCCTTCGCTGCTTTATTTACGCCCCAGGTTCTCCTCAAGCTGCTGAGAGGAAGGCCAGCTGGGAGCAAGGTGGGGGGCAGGAGGGGAGGACGGGGCATCAGGAGGGGTCTGGGCAGCAGGGGGATGGACAGGGCCACAGGAAGGGATGGGGCAGTGGGGGGGTGCTGGACAGGTGGAGGGCAGGGGGACGGGGCAAGGGGAAGGGATGGGGCGAGGAGAGGTGGATGGGGAAGCAGGAGGGGGCTGGGCAGCGGGGGGATAGCCGGGCAGCAGATAGGGGACAGGTTAGCAGGGGGGGAAATGGGCGGGGGGGTACACTGGTGCACATTCCCCTAAGCTCAGAGCCTGCACTGGGCACGGGCCGCTTTCCTGCCCCCTGCTGGCTGCGCCCAGTGGCTGGCAAAGGCCCCTATCTGCAGTCCAAAGGGTCCTCCAGACCTGTCACCGAGAGGGCTGGGCTGGGGACTCCTGTAGGGGTGGACGTCAGAGGCTGTGCCCGAGCTCAGGGCTGCTCAGCTTCTACTGCCCACCCACAGACTCTTCTGGAACCTTCCTGAGTACTGGGCTTCTTGCTATGATCCCTCATCCAGACTCCTGTCCCCTCTACATCTTATTCTCGCTCTCACCGCCCTACCCCACCCCCTGGCCCAGAGCTGGGGGTCACACCTAGCCAGTGGCCGAGGCTAAGGACACAGGAGTGGGCCTGGCCCGCCTTGGGGGGGTGGGTCTCTCTAGGGCACCTGGGTCTGTGCAGTGGCAGCCAGAACCAGACCCTCTGGGCGCTGCAGGGGCAGGTGGACATGTATGCCACGAGCCTTACCTGGCCCATGTGGCTGAAGTCGGCGAAGCCCTCTGTGCCTCCAAAGGAGCCGCTTCCAAACGGGTCCAAAACTCCAAAGGGGCCTGTGGGCAGTGTCTCAGGGTCACAATGGTGCCTCACCACAGCCTGGGCTGGACAGCTGCTCAGACCCGGGGCCATCCCGCCAGTGTCCATCCTGTCTACCTGACACCCCATGCCTGACATGCAAAGTAGCTGCTGGGCAGTGAGCCCGCCTCACCTGAGCCTTTGGAGGAAGCTCCGGAGAAGGGGTCCCTGGACTCGAAGGGGTCAGGCTGAGGAGGACCAAGGGCAGTTAGAATGAGGGACAGGGCAAGGTGGGTGTCTACAAGGGACGTGGCCAAAGCTGAACCAGGAACAACCAGGGCCACTGCCAGGACGCTCACCGGCTCCCCCTGCACAGAGGAGACCCCAGGGAACAGGCACGAAGCCAGTGGGGCGGGCAGTACAGGAAGCCCACAGGCAAACCGAACCCAGTGGGCACAGGCAGGGCCCACGCGAAGAAGGGGGCACGGCCAGGTGCGGCTGCACTCACCTTGGCTGGTAAGGAGTGTTTGGAGAAGGGGTCGGAGGTGAAGGGGTCAGTCCTGGCCTGCTTCTGGCTGAAGTCGTCAGGGGCGGAGCCACGAAACGGGTCGCTCTCTCGGAATGGGTCCCCACCAAATGGGTCTGTATGGACAGAGTGTGAGGCCAGCGCCCACCCGGCCTGGGGTGCAGGGTGCCCTGCCCAGTTCCTCTCACCTGTTGAGCTTGGTGGCTGCTCCACAAAGGGGTCGCTCTGAAACGGGTCGCCTGGTGGCAGGACGGGGACAATGAGCAGTGGAGCCAGGCCGGCCACTCTCCCGCTCCCGCCCCTGCCCAGTGCAAGCCCACCACATGCTCATGTGCACAATGGCCCGCCCGGCCCTCCCACCCCACCTGGGATGTCGGCTGGACACAGACTGGGACATGGGTAGCTGCTGCCTAAGCCTCCGGGCAGCTCTGCTCCGAACACTGCCACCTGGGAGCCCTGGGCTTCTCTGCGCGACGATCCCCCACAGGGGCCAAGTGTGGCCAGGGGCTTCTCAGGGCTTGCGGCCACGTATCAAGAGTGGATGGTGAGGGGCCAGCGTGGTCGCTGGGCTCTATGCGTGCTGGCACGGGGCCCACAACCTCCATGTTAAGTGGACAGCAAGGGGCTGCTGGGCCTTGGGGGTGCCAGTCTGGCAGGTACCTTTGAAAGGGTCGGCGCCTTTGAAGGGGTCCGACTTGAAGGGGTCGTCAGCTTGGAAGGGGTCGGGCGGCAGCTCCCGGGCGGTGTTGCTGAACAACAGGGCTTTGTTTTTGAAAGGGTCATCCTGCAGCGTGAGAGGCGGCCGTCACCGCCCATGCTGCGAGGCCTCAAGCTCCAGCACCATCTACACCTCTCCAGGACGTGCTGCGACTCACCTACGGGGCCCCGAGAGCCTGGGACAGGGGGGCCGGGGACACATGGACTGGCAGATCCTGTGGGGCTCCAGGGTGGGGCGTGGGAGAGTGCCAGTGGGGGGGAGGGTGGAAGGTTCTGGAAGGTGGCAGGAGGCCCAGCTGAGCTGAGGCTGGTTAAGGGGCGGAGGTCTGGGCGAAGTGTCGGCACCAAGGCGAGGCTGTTTCCGCCTCACGGCTCGCAAAGCGGCGCTATTCGGGGAGTCCGGGGCTCCCGTGCCCATTTCCAGGACGAAGGGCTGCGGTCAGGGGCCTCGGAGACCCACACACTTGGAGGGGGTTATGGGACACGGTCAAGCTACAGAAGGGCCACAGGGAGAGGCCCCTGGGCATGCGGGGCTGAGCGGTGCTGGCAGCCGTCTCTCCCAGGGCGTGTGGGGAAGAGCCAGGGCAGGGTGCGAAGGGCCACTGTCGGGGCCACGGGCCCAGGCGCACAGTAAGGACACGGGCAAGGGTGCCCACAGGGAAAATCCCGATGCCTCTGGGCGCAGAGAAGCCCCCGCGGGGCAGGAAGAAACGGACGCTGACCCGAGCTTTCAGAACTGTATTTGTCCCAGGCCACACCGGCCTTTGTCCCACACACGGGCAGGGTCAGTCCCGGGGCTCTGCCCCGCGGGAGGCTGGACACAAAGAGAGGCTGTGGGGGACGTGGAGCGAGGGCGGGGCAGCCTGACCAATAGGGGGTGCACCCAGAAAGCAAATGCGCTGCAGACCCTGTCCATGGCAAGAGCGCCGCCCAGAGCATCCTGCACTCGCGCCTGGCCAGGACCGGCCACCCCGGAGCCCCACAGCTATAGCAAAGGCCCTGAGTGCCCGTGGGGCAGAGCAGAGCAATCAACCCTGAGAGGGAGAATGAGAGGGATGGGCGAGGTGTGAAGCAAGCACCGGCCAGCAGACAGAGGCTGTGTGCCACAGCAGCACCAGAGAAAGCGCAGCCCCCCACGGAGCTGGGCAGGGCGCTAAGGGGCGCCTCGGAGGCTTCCCGGGAACACTCCAAGCATGCCCCAGCCCCGGGGTCGCCAGACAATGGGGGCCCAAAAGAGCTACGGCCGTGGGCCTGGACGCCGGCCAGCTGGGGCCTCTGAGGCCGTTTGTAATGGCAGCCTGTGGTGTGACCCCGGGAACAGGGGCAGTAGGGCCCAGGCTCTGGGGAGCAGCAGACAGACCCGCCCCCCTCTGCCCCCCTGCAGGCCAGCAGCAGGCGCCCGCGCCCTACTGGACCTTTACCATGGCTCCAAAGCCCGCCCTGTCGGGGACGCTGCCCTCGCCCAGCTCTGCCCCGGGGCTCAGGCTGTTGGGCACCAAGTCCAGCTGCTCCAGGCTCCGGCGGGCCTCGTGCTGGCTGTCGTGAATCTGAGACAGCTTGTTCCTGGCCTGTGGGGCAGACACACGCGTCATGCCAGAGGTTGGGCTGGGCCGGGCAGGGCCAGGCCGGGCTGGCACCATGCCGGAGGCAGGACTGGGGCCCCTGCAGCCACGGCACCTGGACGATCTCGTCCTGTGTGGCCTGCAGAGAGCGCAGAATGGTCTCCAGCTGTGCGCGCCCTGCCTGGATGCTCTGCTCCAGCTGAGCCTCCTCCTGCTGCAGCCGCGCCAGCTCTGACCGCGCCCGGTTCACGTCATCCTCTTGCGACTTGAGGTCTGACTCCTGTGACTGGATCTGGGTCTTCAGAGAGGAGATCTGCAGAGGACAGTGGCGTGACCTTGGGCCCATCTGCTCTTGTTCCCCACCCTGGTCACCTCCCAGCCTGCCTCAAGCTGCTCAGCCAAGCAATGGTAGCCAGAGAAAACCAGGACCCCCAGAGAAGGGCCTGAATGTGCACTGGGGCCCAGGCTCCCGCAGGAGGCGGGCGTGTGGCCGAACCGTCTGCGTCTCCTCCTGGCACTTGCGCCGCACGTCTCCCAGCATGCCCCGCAGCTTAGCCTTCTGCTGGTCCATCTCATCCAGGCGGCCCTGCGCTTCCTGCTTCTGTGCCTCCAGCTCCTGCAGGCCACTCGCCTCCCGGTCCAGGTCCTTCTGCAGCTCCTGGAATATGGGTTTGGTGACCGCGGGCCAGGGCAGCAAAGCCCCACAGTGACCGTCACCCGGAGTTGCGGAAAGACAGAGGAAAGACAGCATATGGGAAGACGGGGTGTCAGACAGAGCGGATCCTGAGTGCTTGGAGACATCACTGGGTCATGGGGTGAGGTACTGGTGAGTCTGAGCGGAGGACAACAGGGCAAGGGGAGAGGAGAGGTCAGCTCAGGGGGAATTTGGCCCTATGGTCACTGAGCACTTAAATGTTGCCACAAAAAGACCTGTGCGGGGATACAGAAACAGAGGGATGGTGCTCAGGTCACCCACGGGCTTTCATAAGTGCCAAGGGCCCTAGACCCACTGCCACACAGATGCCAGGACCTCCCGGGGTAAAGAGCTTCACAAAACCTGGTTGGCCAGGCGGAAGAGGTGGTTACCCTCCATACTGGGGCCTCTGGACCAAGATGTACCCTCAGAGGCAGATGTGCTGAGGGGTCGGGAGAGATACAGAAAGACGCAGAGAAGGGGCCGGAGTGATAGCACAGCGGGTAGGGCGCTTGCCTTGCACGCGGCCAACCCGGGTTCGATCCCCAGCATCCCATATGGTCCCCCAAGCACCGCCAGGAGTAATTCCTGAGTGCAAAGCCAGGAGTAACCCCTGAGCATCGCTGGGTGTGACCCAAAAAGCAGAAAAAAAAAAAAAGAAAGACGCAGAGAACAAGAGTGCAAGGAAAAAAGTACTTGGGAATGGGAGGGACACCGGCCGGCTGGCACCGCTCAGATTAGCCATGCAATGCCGCTGGAGGGCCCTGCACAGTCCCAGCCTAGGCGGCAGAGCGGCTAAGCCTCCATGCGCATGCGCTCGGCAGGCCCTTTCGACCCCAACGCTGAGGTTCTTCCTCATGGAACAAGGTGTGACACGTGTCCTAGTAACGGGCCCCAGGAAAGACAGAAAATGGCCAAACATGCCCCTTCCATGCAGAGGGGCCTAAAACCAGACTGGGAGCTTGAGTGATAGCACAGCGGGTAGGGCATTTGCTTTGCATGCAGCCGACCTGAGTTCAATTCCCAGCATCCCATATGGTCCCCTGAGCACGGCCAGGGGTAATTCCTGAGTGCAGAGCTAGGAGTGACCCCTGAGCATCGCTGGGTATGACCCAAAAAGAAAAAAAAAAAAACACCAAAAACTAAAACCGGACCATTCCCACACCAGGGCTAACCAGGAGCGATCAAGGGAGGGGCAGTCTCGGAGTCCCGCCCCCCCACCAACCAGCCAATCCACCCCGCTCGCCGTCCGCCCCGCCTACCCAGGGCCCCGCCCACCCTAGGAGGACCAAGGACCCCCACTCACCTGAACCTCAGTGGTCTTCTGCCTTATAGCCTCCTCTTTCTCCCGGATGTCCTGTTCCAGGGAGTGCTTCTCTCTGAAGGTCCAGACCATGCAGTATGAGGGGCGGCTGCTCCAGGAACCCACACACCACACCTCAGCCACAGCCCATCAAGGGGAAAGTGGAGGTCCCAGGACAAGGGGCCCAGGCCTGCACCTACAGCAAGGCCCCCATCTTGGAACCAGAAAGACAGATCAGCAGGGAGGGTGCTTGCCTTGGTCCCTGGCATCCTGTAAGATTTCCCGAGCACTGCTAGGAGTAATCCCTGAGCACCACCAGGTGCAGCCCAACTTCCCTCTCCAAAAAACCCCGAAAAACAAAATCTGTCCCAAGCTCTGGCCTTCCTGGAGGCATCTCACACACGACGCCACCTTTGCCCAGAGGCGCGAGGGGCCCCAATGAGTTTACTTCAAGGGATTCAAGGGGAGGGACCAGGAAGGGATGGAAAGAAAAAGAGAAGGGGCTGGAACAAAAGCACAGCGGGTAGGTGTTTGCCTGGCACACAGCCGACCCGGGTTCAATTCCCAGCATCCCATATGGTCCTCCGAGCACCACCAGGAATTATTTGAGTGCATGAGACAGGAGTAACCCCTGTGCATCACCGGGTAAGACCCCCCCCGCCACAAAAAGAAGAAAAGAGAAAAAGGCCAGAGTGATAGTATGCACACAGCCAACCTGGGTTTGATTCCTGGCACCACAGAGGGGTCCCCAAGCCCTGCCAGTAATAATCCCTAAATGCTGAGGTGGAAGTAGCCCCTGAACACCGTGGGGGTGTGGCCCCCAAAATAAAACAAAACCTCAGAGTGGTGTTATGTTTAAAAAGAAAAAAAAAGGGGCTGGAGTGATAGCATAGCGGGTAGGGTGTTTGCCTTGCACGCAGCCGACCCGGGTTCAAATCCCAGCATCCCATATGGTCCCCTGAGCACCGCCAAGAGTAATTCCTGAGTGCAGAGCCAGGAGTAACCCCTGTGCATCGCCAGGTGTGACCCAAAAACCAAAAAAAAAAAATAAATAAATAAATAAAAATAAAAAGAAAAAAAAAGTAGTTACTTAAGAATGCAGGACCCCAGCCCCAGACTCCCCACACACATACCGCTGCAGCTGGGCAATCTCCTGGCTGATGTCATCCAGTTCTGCCACCCCTGTCAGCTCTGTGGAGCCCAGGGTGCCGGAGCTGTCCTGGAAGCAGGGCCAAGCCAGTGTAAGGGGGTGGGGAAGTGGGGGCTGGCCCAGGCCTGTGAACCGCTGGTGCCACCTGGTGGTGGGCTCGGGAATGGCATGATGGGCAGAGGGCAGAGTGGCCAGGACTCACCGGGCCAGGGGTGCCCCTCTCTGAGGGTGGGACCATGTCGGGGGAGAGGACCTGTGGGGGGTCCAGACCCCTGCTGACCTTCTGCTGGATCAAGTGCATGGCCAGGGCAAACTGCTCCTGGCTGAGCTTCCCCGTCTGCCGGGTGTCGGCCAGGGCCCTAGGGAAAGACAGTAGCTCCAGGGCAGCGGGGGTTGGAGGCGCCACAGCTCTAGCCCGGCTGCCGCCCAACGCCCAACGCCCCGCATACCAGATGTGCGCCAGCAGGCTCTGCGGAAGCCCTGAGTGCAGGAAGATGTCCTTGGCCTCCTGGCCACTCACGTAGCCGTCTAGGTCGAGGTCAGTCTTCAGAAAGATCTCGTCAAAGCGCAGCTTGTCAGCCACTGGAACCACCCAACTGACAGGGGGCTGCAAGGGGTCCCTGCCTTAGGACCACAGCCAGCACCCCCAGAGCCCTGTTCCTGGCCTACACCCCTCCAACTGCTGGGAGGCGCCCCTACAGCGTTCCAGTGGAAGTGATCGAGGCCAGTGAGGGGCCTTTGGGGGGAGGGGGCCAGTGCCACACCGGGTTCAGTGGATGCCCCCAACAGAGGCCACTGTCCCAGGGGTCGCCTCCTGGCAGGGGGGCTGTGGGTGGGTGAGCTGGGGGTCCGGGCACAGCCTCCTACCTGTGCGGGCTTTAGGCCGGGCTTTGGGGATAGGCTGCCTGCACTGTTGAGGCTGCTGACGCTGCCATGGGAGGGCGTGGAGCGCAGGCTGTCCCTTGGCGGCGGGCTGGCGGGCAGCACGGGCACGGCGCCCACGAACACCGACTTCTTTCTCTTGGCGGGCGGGATGAGGGAGGGCGGCAGCACAGCGGGCACCGGCTCCTTCTCCAGGGCGCGGTAGACCAGATGCATGGCCTGCAGGAGACCAGGTGAGCAGGGATGCATGCACGGGCCCCACCCTCCCCGGCGCCAGGCCTACGTACCACCGCAAACTCGCCTCTGTCCAGATGCCCGTCCTTGTCGATGTCACTCAGGTCCCAGACCTGTGGGGCACAGCCGTGTGGTCAGCGCTTGGGATCTAAGAGTGAGCTGTACCCCAGCACAGCACAGATGCTGTGGGAGACTCTGCCAGAGTAAGCATGTGTGCACATGTGTGAGCATATACACACAAGTGTGGACATACATGCACTGAAGTGTGCGTAACTATATAAATGTAAAGGTGTGTATGAATGTGAGTGTGCACAGCAGCATAGGTGGTATGTGAACATGTATGTGCATGAGCTATCTAAGCACATGTACACAAGCTGTGTGGGCACACCTGTATGCACTGATGTGTGTACATGAGCTCGAGCGATGCTTTCCCATGAATGACAGTAGCCCAGGCCTGCCCACACACTCAGTCCCATACTCTGACACCAGGCTGCTATGAGGGACAGAGGGTCCCTAAGAGGACCCCAGGCACACAGGCAGAAGCGGCGGGAGTGGGCACTCACCCTGCCCAACACGTCCAGGGGCAGCTTGGAATTCATGAGCACGGGTTTGACCTTGTCCCCCGAGAGCAGTCCGTTGACAGGGAGGAGGCTCTCAAAGATGCCATCGAACTTGGCCTTCTCCTCTACCTGGCCGGAGAGCCGAGACAGATGCTGAGGGGTGGGCACCAGGCAGGGGCTCGGCCCGAGGGCCCATGTGATGGACACATGGTCCTGAGGCCACAGGAGTCCCCAGTGAGTCTTCCCGCAGCCACTGACCACACTGCCAGGCAGGCCCGACAGCGCAGGGCTTGGGGACCACAGGGTGTCAGGGACTGACCAGAGTTTAACCACCAAAGTGTGACCAAATATGGGGTGTGACCATCACGTGAAGCTATTTAAACTGTGGTGATCTTGCCAGGGAAACTCTATGACTAAACGATCCCTGAAGTGAGAAAGCAGACAGAACCCTTGTGAAACACATTACGGTTATACCCACAAATGCAGAGAAACCAGCGGGCGAGGCAGGAGGGGGCCCCAGAGGCGCGGCTCCTTACCCTCACAGCCCAGTGGGGCTCTGCGGACGACTGCGCGGTCATCAGGGGACTGGTGCTCTCGTGCTGCAGAGGGCCAGGCACAGGGCAGGTGCCTCAGGGGGTACCCATCCTGCAGGACCCGCCCTCCCGTGTGGGCACCAGCCAGGCCACCAGGCCTGGGAAGGCTTCCGACCAGAGCCTGTTTTCACAAGGATGTGGACTCTCTGGGGCCCCCCAACGTGGGGAGACGGGGAAGGAAGGGTGCAGGACTGCAGCCTAGGGTGTGGACAGGCTGGAGGCGCAGGGCCTTGCCGGCGCCTGGTACTCACAAACTTGGGTGGCGGCACATTCAGGCCCAGGCTGCTCACACTCACGTCGTGGCCGCTCTGCGCACACGCCACCAGGCGCAGGGCCACATAGAAGCCCTGTGGGGGAGATGGGCATCTCAGCCTCAGCCCCGTGGCGCCATCCTGGGAGGGGGCTACAAACCAGGCAACCGCAGACACGCCAGCCAGAAGGGGCGCTCACAGAGTACCAGGGCATGTACCTGCTTGTCCAAGAAGCCGTGGCCGTCAGGGTCTGCCAGGTCCCAGATCTGCATACAAGGACAGGGACAGGGACAAGGACAACACGGTGTCAACAGCAGAGCGGCCCCGGAATGCCCCCCCGCCCTCCGCCAGTGCCTCCCGTACCTTCCCCAGGACAGCGTCTGAAAGCCCAGAGCGTTTCAGGAACAATGCAGCCTCACTTGCCCCGACACGGCCGGTGGAGCTGGGGTCCACCTGCAGAGGGGAGTACGGCGGTCAGCCAGGGTCGGGGCACAGGGGCAGGGCCAGCCCGCAGCTTACCTGCTTGTAGTAGGACTCGTACAGCGGGTTCCCAGGGGGCATCTGTGGACAAAGCAGGATGGGCGAGTGGCTCAAGACAATCCCCAGCAGGGCCCGAGGGACAAGATCTGGTCCTAGCAGCAAGTCCAGGGGCCCAGACCGCAGAGGAGCATGGGCCAGCATGGAAGCAGGTGACACGGGGCCGGTCCCACGGGGAAGAGTGCCAGCCAGCAGGCTAAGAGGCACAGGTGAGCCCAGCCTGGGTGCTAGAGGCGTGGGGCAGACCCCTGGCTGTCCTCTGGCCTCAGCCATCTCTGGGGGAGCCCCACAGGGCCCTTGGCCTCCGCCCTTCTGTCCAGGGGAGCTGACTCACGGCCCACGCCTCACCCCAGCACAGGGCAGGAGACTGAGGTGCAAAATGATCACCACTGGGAGACACGTCCAGAGCTGCGGGGGCACGGAAGCTGGGCAGGGGCCAGGTGCCCTTGCACTAGGGGCCTGTCCCTGGGGACCCCTGAGGGCCTGCCCTGTAGCTCTGCGAAGACACAGGCAGGAAGGGATGAACCCTCAGCCCCTGCGAGGGGAGCAGCCTGCTCCACTCCTCTGCCACGACCCTACGACGGTGCCTGACGCCCACGCCGAAGCTCTCACGCAACTCTGGCCTGGCCAGACCCCTGTCTGCCTGTCCGCGCACCGCGTGCAGTCAGCGAGGCGTCCGGTGCGGGCGGGGCCGAGGACTTGCGGCAGGCGCGTCCCAATGTGACGCGGGACCCCCGGGGTCACCTCCCCCGGGGCACGGCGACCTTGTGAGTCCCCGGTAGCGGCGCAGAATGAATGAGCGCGGCGCCCCGCAGCGGGAACAACCGGGCCGAGGCGGGGACAGCCGGGCCGCGGCGGGGACAGCGGGGGACAGCAGGGCGGCCCTGGGCGGGCCGGGGGAGCCGGTGGCGGGTCCCGAGCCCCCGCGGGAACAAAGACGCGCCGGGTCGCCCGTCCGCCCTCCCCCCGCACACCAGGCCCGCCCCGAACGGCTGAGTCCGCGCCGTCAGCACCACGCGCCGTCCCACCACGGGCCCCCGATCCCTCACCCCGCGGGTCCCGGCCCCCGCGCCCGGTGCCCCCCCGGCTCCCGCGGCCCCCAGCTCCCGTGTCCTCCCGGCCTCCCGGCCCCCGCCCCGCGCGCCCCGCGCCCCGCCGCGGCCCTACCTGCTGCGTGAGCGGGACGAGCGGGGCCGCCATCTTCCCGCAGGTTCGGCTCGCAGCGGCGGGGGCGGGCCGAACGCGCGCCACGCATGCCCAGTGGGGCCCGGGGCGGGGTCGAGAGCCGCACCGTTCGCACGGGCCTGCGCGACGAGACTTGACAGGTGGGCGGGGCCTGGGCGATGGGCGGGGCCGCGGCGGAGGGCGGGGCCGCGGCGGAGAGCCCAGCGGCATCTGCAGCGGGTCACCTCGCCCCTTCGGCCAGGAGGCAGGCTCCTCTTCGTGCGTTGGCTCCCAGCAGCGGAACCAGTGTGCGTTCTGTGAGTTGTGCTGCGCCCGTGTAGGTCTGCGTGTCAGGGCTGGAGTCGGGGCTCCGTCTACACTAGCCGCGGCCGTGAGCCCCTCCGCGGTGGCCGCGGCAGCTGTCCAGTCTCAAAGGAGCCTCTCTGTCCCCCTCCGCCTCCTACACGCGGTGCAGTTGGCGGTGAAGTCCTCGGCCGTTCCCACCTACAGAGGCTGACCACGGCCAGTCTGCGGGCGTCCATGCAGGTGAGTTCAGGGGGCGCACAGTCCGTCCACGCATCTCATCGTGGTTCTCACCGGCCCTTCCCGGTCCTCAGCTGCGCCCACCTTGGGTACTGGGGCTCTAGCGGGGTTAGGGGCATGGTCTGGTACGGAAAGCCCAGGACTGGATCTGTACTGCCGGTCCACACAGGGGGGCAGGTCCGCATGGTCGGTCTACACAGGGGGCAGACTCTGAAGCCCAGGTCGGGTAGGGCTGGGGCTCGGGGCACTCACCGTGGCCACAGGAAGTACAAACGCTGGCCCAGGGTCCCGGTCCCGGAGTAGCCCCCCAGAGAACCACCATGTGGCGGAGGTCGCCGGCAGGAGCGATGAGCAGCTGGGAATAGACCCCACAAGGCAAGGTGGTGCTGGGTTGGGCTGTGTATGTGGGAGCACAGGGGCTATCACCAGCACTCACTCGGAGCACCAGAAGTGGTTCCCGGACACCCCAGCTGTGGCCCCAAAACAATAAAACTGGGGTCTGTTGGCCAGGGATTCTGTCCTATGAAGGCGGTGTCGGCAAAAAAGACAGGATGAGTGAGGGCACCAGACCAGCTTTTATGCTCCCTCCCCTTGTCCGGCTACAGCTCGCCCCCGCGGCGGAACCCACGGAACTGGCCTTGCCTGGCCAGTGGCAGCTCGGCCTCCTCCAGCTCCCGGACCAGCTTCACCTCCTCCTTCACTTGGACATCATCCATCTCCTTCTCTGGGCCCTGGAGCAAGAGCAGATGGCCTAAGCGGGGGCCCCAGCAGGCCTCCTTCATGGACTCTATGCAGAGGCCTTTGCTGCTGTGCAGGGTGAATATAGCAACAGGTGCTAGGTGGCCCAAAACCAACAGCCTCGGCGAGCATCTGTGGGGGCCCTTAGAAAGTCCAGCACTGCAGCAGGGCTCTGCGGCCACCTCCCTGCCCTTGGGAACCAGTAGTCAGCTAGGGTCCTGTCTGCCTGCACCTTGCACCTAGTGGTGCACATGCGCATGCTCGACTACGAGCTGGGGGAGGGTTGTGTGCTAGTCACTGCGTGCTGGGGGGTGTGCATGTGTGACTGCGTGAAGACAGGGGTGCGTTTGTGCACTCGTGACTGCATGGTGATGGCTACTTGTGTCACTGCGTGCTTCTGGTGCATATGATTTTTTTTTTTTTTTTTTTTTTGCTTTTTTGGGTCACACCCAGCGATGCTCAGGGGTTACTCCTGGCTTTGCACTCAGGAATTACTCCTGGCGGTGCTTGGGGGACCATATGGGATGCCGAGGATCGAACCCGGGTCGGCCGCATACAAGGCAAATGCCCTACCCGCTGTGCTATCGCTCCGGCCCCACATATGAGCATGGGGTCTGCATGCACACATGACTGCACGCTGGGGGCTGTGCTTGAGGCAGGAAGGAGGGGCACGCCTGACATGCAGAAGAGGGTGTACACCTGGAAACTGGGGACACAGGCTGGCAGACCTGCGGCTACACTGATACTGCCACGGCCACACAGCAGGGCTGGGGATGGCGGGGAGGAGGAGTTGCAGCCTGGAGCGAGTGATGGGCACTCCAGGGACCCAGCAGTGAAAGATGAGATGTGTGCAAGTCCCGAGATCTGGGCAAGGCTTGGGTGGGGTGGGTTTTGCCAGATTTACCCCACTTGCCAGTCTGACATCCAAGGGACCCAGTGCACCACCCCCACATACCAGAGGCCACAAACCAAAAACAACCAGAAGTGACAGAATCAAAGCAGAAGGCCTTCTAGAATATTGTTTTTTTTTTTTTTTTTGCTTTTTGGGTCACACCCAGCGATGCTTGGGGGACCATATGGGATGCCTGGGATCAAACCCGGGTTGGCTGCGTGCAAGGGAAACACCCTACCCGCTCCGGCACCATTCTGGAATATTCTTTTAAAATTCTTTTCCGGTTTGGGGCTGGAGCAATAGCACAGCAGGTAGGGTGTTTGTCTTGCATGCCGCCGACCCGGGTTCGATTTCCAGCATCCCATATGGTCCCTGAGCACCCCCTGGAGCAATTCCTGAATGCAAAGCCAGGAGCAACCCCTGTGCATCGCTGGGTGTGACCCAAAAAGCAAAAAAAAAAAAAAAATTGTTTTTCGGTTTTCTGGCCACATCTGGTGGTGTTCAGTGGTTACTCCTGGTCTGTGCTCAGGGATCTCTTGGTCTCGCCCCACGTGGCTTCCTGCCACCACACCTGGGCACACCGTGGTTCACCGCACATGGTCCCCACACCCAGACTAACCTTGGTCTCGCCCCATGTGGCCTTGCCAAACTTCTCAGCATATTCTTCGTCATCTGTGATCAGGAAATTATCGAAGATGGTTCCAGACCTCACCTGCAGGAAAAGGGTGATAGGAATAACTTTCCGCCTGGGCATGCTTAATCCTGCAACAGAGGGCGTGGTAGGGGTTGGAGGTTTGGAGGCCCTGGGCAGGGATCCGTATGGGCCCTGGGCGCTGGCCACCCTGCCCGCTCCAGGACACACTGGAAGCACTGGGGAACTTCTGGAGACCCCACCCTCCCTCTGTTGTACAAGGACAGGACCTGCCAAAGCTCCAGGCCGATGGCGCCAATGTTCTCAAATTCCGAGAGGTCGTACTCCGTCAAGTAGTTGGTGTTCTTCAACTTGTGATGGAGCCAGACATCATTGTTGATCCCCTCGGCTTTCAGGCTGTCCTGTGACAGCCAAGTGGACACAGTGGGCTGGGGCATGGGGCTGGGTACTGGGGGCAGGGCCAACTCTGGAGGCGGGGCCTGAGCTGGAGGCGGGGCCAATGATGGGGTGGGACCTGGGGTGGGCAGGGCAGGGGCCGGGAAGCCAGCAGTGGCTATGCACCTGGTAGGGTGGTTTCTGCAGCAGTGGAGCCTGCAAGTCCCCGTCCAACTTGCTGTTCCAGTCGCTGGGCGCACTGGCCCCGGCATCCAGAAACTGCTTATCCCAATCCTACCAATATGGATGAAAAACAAGCTGTGAGACTCGAAGGTCAGCACCAGAAACACTGGCACCAAAGGGGCTGTCAGGGAGGGCGCTCAGAGGTGGCGGAGGGGCATTGGTGGGGGCGGAGGGAGTCAGGGGACACAGATGTGGGGTGTGGGGGCGCAGAGGGAGTCAGGGGACACAGATGTGGGGTGTGGACAGGGCGGGGGAGGGGCCACACCTGCTCCCAGGCCTGTGGCTCTGTTTGTGTCTTCTTAGCCGCCGATTTTAGGGACACGAGGTTCCAGTCGTACTCAATGTCACCCGACTCGGCCACTTGCCCATCGATGCGCACCTCGTATGAGAGGTCGGGCCTGAGCACCAGGGTGTAGAGGTGTGTGAAGCCGTCCACCTGTGCCAGGGCATGGCCAGGTGAGACCCAGCCTCCCCCACACCAGCATGTGCACTTGCGGCTACACCAGCACTCATCCCTTACATCAACACCTGCATCCAAACCTGCACCTCCATCCGCACCTGCATCCACACCTGTATCTACACCTGCACCTAACACCTGCACCCACACCCAAATCAACCTGCACAACACTTGTGTTCACACATGATCCACACCTGGACCTGCACCTACATCCATATCTGTACCTGTATCCACACTTCACACTCACACCGCACCCACATCTGCACACACATCCACACACCTGCACCCACACCCGCACCTACATCTGCACCTACACCTACACACACCCACCTACACACCTGCACCCACACTCACATCTGCACCCACCTGCACCCACACCTGTACCCCCACCCACACCTGACCCGCACCCAGACCTTTACCCACACCCGCACCCACATCTGTATCTATGCTCAAACCTGCACCGCACCTCTGCTCACACTTTGTCCACACTTGTACATGTACCTGTGCCACCCCTGCACCCACACTGGGGTGACTGTTCAAGGGGGACAAACTCCACTAGGAAGCCAGTGGCAGGAGTGTCCCAGATCTGTGGCTGGCTACTGGGACACAGCAGCTCAGCTCACCACAGAAGGAAACAATGGCATCTAAACTTTGTTTAAGGCCCTGGCGGCGCCAATGGCAGGCTCATACCTTACACCTGATTGTTTTTTTGTTTGAATGATACTGATTCTTGAAATGCAAAATAACATGGACTTTCGTGACATCAAATCCACAAATATCGGGTCCTACAAGAAAAGCGGTAGCTCTGCTCAATTTCCTCCCCCAAACTAGGCCCACTGGACACCCACAACCATTCTTGGGTAAGAGGTAGGTGCTGGGCAAGGTCAGGCTCCAGCACAGCCGCACTGGAATAGCAGGCAGTGCCCGTCTGGGCACAGAGGTAGCCTGTCAGCTTCACAAAGCAGGTCTGGGCACAGAAAAAGGCCAGGTCACTGTGAGTGGTCTCAGAAGTACTACCCCTGCAGATGATGCGGGAGGAGGGGCCGGGGACATGGGCAGAGGGAACTAATCAGGCTGGGAAGTCCCAACACAACAGGCAAGGCTGCCAGGAGAGAGCCGTGGCCTTAGTTCACAGCAGTGGCCCGTCTGGGGTTCAGCCCTCACCTGTGACCTGCAGGATTTCCCCCAGAGCCCTCCTCACGCCTATGGGGGCATGTCCACCCTGCACCACCTCCCAGACCGGCCCACCGAACATGATGTAGTACTGCGAGTTCCGGTTGAGCTGCTTCTGGTCCAGGTGGGCCGGAAAGATCTTGATGTAGCCGCCCCCACAGTCCATCTTCTGCTCGTGCTTCACCGTGTACTGCAGCACCAGAGTCCGCCCCTTGTTGCTGAACGGCCGGAAGCGTGCTGAGATGGCGTAGAAGCGGCTGTTCTGTGTGGTCTGCAGCCCTGCAGGCAGACTTGGGGCTCAGGAGATGCCCCTGCACTCCCCAGGGCCCCGAAGCTGCCTCCCACTCAGACCAGCACAGAGGTGGAGGCTGGGGCACGCCTGGGTCTGCTTGAGTGGACCCTATGCAGTGCTGGGGTCGGCCACACCCATGCAAGGCAAATGCCCATTGGACCACCACCTCCTTGACCCTGTGGTTGGCGTGGGGCCTTTCTGGTGGGTCATAGGCGTTTTGTGGGTGTGTGGGACACTATACCCCTGGTGCTCAGAGCTGACTCCTGGCTCTGTGCTCAGGGCTGAGTCCTGACCAGGCTACAGGGAACTCTATGTGGTGCCAGGGACCAAACCTGTGTCAGTCACATTCAGAGCAAATGCCTTAACTCTTGTACCCCTTTGAAAGCAGCTCTGACCCCTTTGCTTTTTTAATTATTTTGTTGGTGCTGGTGGGTGGAGGAGGGTTGGCCGCACCCAGTAGTGCTCAGGGAGCACTCCTGGCAGGCTCAGGGGGCCGACCATATGGGGTGTCAGGGATCAAACCCAGTTCAGCATGGCAAACGCTCTACTCGCTGTATTAGAGCTGCGGCTCCTGTTTTTTTTTTTTTTTTTCTTTTTGGGTCACACCCAGCGATGCACAAGGGTTACTCCTGGCTCTGCACTCAGAAATCACCCCTGGCGGTGCTCAGGGGACCATATGGGATGCTGGGATTTGAACCCTGGTCGGCCGCGTGCAAGGCAAATGCCCTACCCGCTGTGCTATCACTCCAGCCCATTTTTTTTTTTTTTAAGATTTGTTAGGCTCATTGGGTGGTGCTAAGTCTGTAGCTCTGAACTGCCTGAAAGCAGCAGACGACACACCACCGCACACACACACTTTCGCTCCCAGTCTGCTTGTGCCAGCCGCCCCTGAGAGATGTGCAAGTCAGAAGGACCTGAAAGATGGGGCAGGGGCATGCCTTCAGGAGGATCTGTCCAGAGACAGATCAAAAGGAAACCGCGGGGTTCTGCAAATCCGCCGGTGCCTCGGTTTCCCCACACGCACCCACGCCCACCTTTGTCTTTCTCTTTGTGGCCGTAGAACTTGCCCGACGAGAGTCGGAAGTGCCCGAAGCTCGAGTCATTGGTGGACTGCACCCAGCGGTTCCTCCAGCGCTCTGTGCGGGGATAACAGGGGGCGGGTCAGGGCGGCCGCAGGGGTTCCCGGCGGCGCGGCCGGGCAGTCCCTTTACCTCCATCCAAGAACTCCTCCTGAAAGTAGACGGTAGCCAGCGCCACGCGCAGCACGCAGAGGGCGCATAAGGCAACGCGAGGCGGAGCCATGCACGTGACCCTGACCTGGACCCCCCCCCCCGCGTCTCCAAACTACAAATCCTGGCAGACCTCGCGCGCCGACTCCCCGGCCCTGAACTACGACTTTCGCGATTGTGACCCTGAAGAGCCCTGGGTCCCAAGCCCTGAACTACGACTCCCGACAGGGCCCGCGATTGTGACCTTGCGGCTTTCATGAGCCCGAGGGCGCGGTGCACGCCGGGAGGTGTGGTCGTCTTCGCTTTGGCGCTGTTGCCCGGGCAACGGGCGGCTCCGGGCCTGAGTGCCTGGCTGGGATCGCGGCTGCAGCACTGGCGCATGAATTGGACCGTGTGCGGAAGGTCGGCGAGGTTCGGGAGAGATGCTGCGGGGAAGAGGGAACACCCGGGGCTGAGTGGGTCGGGAGGGCAGCTCGCGCCTGTTTTCTCGTTGGGATGTCCCTTGAGGATGTTATGCGTGCGCTGGTGGGAGAGCCCTGCGGGGCGCCCGTGTTGGGTCCTTTTCATTGGCTTTAAGGAATTTTCTGGGGGCGGGAGTCTTGCTTGCCTCCCAACCCCTTTTCAGGTACTTTCGAGGGGTGCAGAGCTGACTGATTGCAGGCTTGGGCGCACTTCCTCCATATGTGCCCTGACCTATGTCCTTTAGAAGGATTTGACGTGCGCATGACGTCAGAGGTGTGTCGTGCGTGTGACGTCATGCATGTCGTGCATGACCTTCCTTCTGCCGAGTCCAGAGGGTTAAGTGCGTGGATCCCCGTTCCCTGTTACCGAGTTTTAGTCTTTCACGAGCCCCTCCCCCCTTTTCTGGTTTGGGGATTGTGTTGGGTTTGGGGGCCACACACTCTGGGTGCTGGGAACGGAACCCCGAGCTTCCGCAGGTTGGCCCTCTCCTGGCACCAGCGTTGTTTTTAATGGGGGCTGCCTCCAGGGAGGTGGGGATGCACTTGGGATCTTGCGTGTGCGGCACTTTCCCGTGCTGCTCCCTGTGATTTTCTTACTTTGGTTTCTGGGCCACACTCTGCGGTGCTGAGGGATCCTGGGTGGGGGGAGGGACCCCGGCTCCCGCTTGCAAAGCCGAGCCCCCCTTCCTTAGTGCCCGCAGCTCTCGGGGTCCCGGGGGCTTACAGGGTGGGTCTGAGTCGCCCCCGCTTCCTCCAGCTCCCGTTGGCATGTGGGGCCCCAGGTGCGACCCCTCCACTCGGCTGTAACCGCACATTTTGCTCTCCCTCCCCTGACAGGAGCTGCCTTTGGGTCCTTTCTCCTGAGCCCGGGTCCGGGCGGGTGAGTGGCAGAGGGACACCAAGCAGGGCCTCTGAGCATTGCGTGCAGTAGTGGGGTTCCTCCCACCCAGCCCGCTCCAGGCCCCGCAGAGAGGTGAGGATTCGATGGGGACCCCCCCGTCCGGGCTCTGACACCCGTCCCCCCACCCCGCCCCGTGCCCGGGACGCGCGTCTCCGGGGGAAGAGGCTTGGGGTACTGGGCTCGCCGCCCGAGTTTCCTCTGGGCAGGGCTGGGGTCTGGGCGCAGGCGCGCGCGTGCGCAGGGCCCGGGAGGGCTCGGGTAGGGGCTGTGCGGGGGGCGGGGCGGAGCTGGGGGCTGTCACACTCCCGGGCCTGATCGGGTGCCTGCCCCGCCCTAGGATGGCTTCAGCCCGGCCAGCGGGGCGCGGGGGATCCCGGGAGGACCCGCCGCTGGATCTGCTGCGACACCTGAGCCTCGGCCGGAGTCTCGCCCCCGTCACGCAGGGCCAGAGCCGCTTCCTGAGCCAGCGCCCCACGGGAGTCCCGGAGCCGGAGCCGGGGACCCGCCCCCCCGCGTCCACTCTGCGTGCCCAGGCCGCGCTCTCCAGACTCGCGCGCCTCGAGGGTCGGCTGCAGAGCCGGCGGGCGCCCCACTCGGGCCCCGGCACCCCCATCTCCGGGGACAGCCAGCCCAGCAGCGCCGCCTGGAGCAGGGCCGGGAGCCCCCACTCCCCAGCGCGGGGAGCACCCCGGGACCAGCCGGGACGCAGGTTCCTGAAGAAGCGCGGGCCCTCAGACGCGGCGGCACCCCTAGAAGCCCCCCAGGGGACCAGCCCAGCGCCCCCAGCACCCAGGGGCTCCCCGGACAGCGAGGAGGAGGAAGTGAGGGAGCTGCTTGGGGAGCTGACAGAATCGTCCAGAGAAAAGGAGGCGCCGGGGAAAGGACTCTCGGTGAGCGCCCCAAGTCCTGTCTATGAGGGGTCACGCCCCGGATCCCACTTAGCCACTGACAGCTCTGTGCTCCTGGACTGGGGATGTGACATCTGCCCACAGCCCTGAGCCCACTCAGGTCTGCTGTGGGGGTACATGTGTGCCTGTGTATTATGTGGATGTGTGTGTCTGTGTGTATCTGTATCTATGTTGGTGTGTCTGTGCGCATCTGTGCCCATTGTGCATGTGTGTGACTGTGTGTCCATGTCTGTGTCCGCTGTGTGAGGGGTGATTTCTACCTTTTCCACCTATGAAAACTGCTGCTCCAAGAATACCCAACTTCCCCGAAGGCGGGAAGTGGGGACTGGTTAGAGGGTGGGGGGTCCAACTTCCAAACCTCTGACGTCTGACCTCTCTGCTTAAGTAGGGCCGTAGCCCAGCAGAGCCAGAGCCCGAAGCCCGACCACGGGGTGACCTGCAGCCCCCCGGCCCTGCTGCTCCTGCCTCCCTGCCCACCCTGGGCTCGGGGACCCCATATGCTCCTCATCAGGGAGTGTCTGCCCCCAGTTCACCATCACTCTCCGATCCTGTTCCTCTCTCTGGGGTAGAAGCTCCCCAGGGCAGTGTGGCCGAGCCCCTGGACATGTCCCTGGCTGAGGACTCTCAGGACAGCCACGGTGAGTGGGTGGGGGACTCAGCGCATTCACTCCCTTCCTTCGTTGTCCCTTCAATCCTTCGCCCCTGCACCTTCTCCCAATCCCCACCCTGTGGGAAAGGTAGCTCAGAGTAGGGGGCATTTTGGGGGCTGCTACAGGGGCTGAATCCATCCCTGACCCCTCACTGGGCACCACAGGAGAGGCCCTCTGAAATGTGAACATGAAAGTGAGTGGGAGCAGACTCACGGGACCCTGGAGGCACAGTCTAGCAAAGGCTACCCCAGTCCCCCCACCTTGTTCCCGGAGTGGGGCAAGGGGACAACTCCACTGTACTGTCTCTGCAGATTTCTGTGTCCACATCCTGTCCCTGAGTGACCTGCAACCCAGCAGCCCGCAGGTGAGGAGGATGCCATGGGACACCTGATGGGACTTCGTTTTGTGTCCCGGGTGGGGGCATCTGCACATTGGGACCCACCCAGACTGGGGCAGAGTAAGGCTCTGGTGGGCACCAACCTCGGAGCTAAATCCACAGATGCGAAAGGCACCCCCCTTCGCCTATGGGTGGGGAGGGCAACGCCACATCCCGGTTTCAGGGTGCAGCTGGCTCGGAGGTGGTGTCGGCGGCCAGAGACCCCCTGACAGATAGCGAAGTGTCGGAGCAGGTGGGCAAGGACTCGGCTGGCTCAGGAGACCCCACGGCCCGTACCCCCAGCTGCACTTACTCAGAAGATTTTGACGGCTCCGAAGCGCCCTCTGACAGCACTGAGGCCTCTTGGTCCGAGACGACCCCCAGACTAGAACCGACCCACATGCCCCGCGTGGTAATGAAAGAAACAGCAGTGCAGACCCCAGATCCTGCCTTCGCCTACCAGTGGCACCCGGGTGAGTGCAGGGCCAGCCAGCAAGAGAATCTGCTTGGGGGCACACAGCGGAGCCCAAACCTCTGGGGGCGGGGATTCCTGGGAGGGGCCTACGGGAGGGATGGGGTCTGCAGAGGGTGGAGCCTTGGAGAGGGGCGGGTCCTGCTCTAGAGGAGGAACTTTTATGAAG
Organism: Sorex araneus; assembly: GCF_027595985.1. Classification (NCBI taxonomy): domain Eukaryota; kingdom Metazoa; phylum Chordata; class Mammalia; order Eulipotyphla; family Soricidae; genus Sorex; species Sorex araneus. Next base: position 231,805,294 of record NC_073303.1, read on the forward strand.
AGCAGAGCCTTTAGCAGTAGCCTGTGGAGAGGTGGGGCCTGCTACTGGGGAGGGGCCTCAGCGAGAAGCGAGGCCTGCTATTGGAGACTCCTTGATGGAGGCGGGGCCTGCTGCTAAGGGGAGGAGCCTGGGGTGCCAGGGCCTGCTGCCTGGAGGCCTGGACACCTACTTCGCAGCACCCTATCCAGCCCCAACGTGAGGGCTGGAGACCAACCCCAGGTCAGGGCCAGTACTGCCCCCAGTACACTCGCGTGAGAAAGGAGTTGTAGAGAAAGACAGAGAAGCAGCGTGGCGGGCTCCGTGGTTTCAGGCATCGTGGGGCACCGTCTTCTGATGCCCTGACCTGCTGCCTCCACTTTGGCTCTGCACAGCAGCCGGCACGGCGGCCATGGGGCCATCCCTGGGGGGCGCCTACGTGGACCCCGTGCCCATCGCCAGTCACGTGGTCAGTCCAGATGCCATTGAAGGTGAGTGCCAGCTTGCGCCCCAGCCAGGGTCCCAGGGAAGGGCCGGGGCCAGAAAGACAGCCCAAGGTGCCATCCTTCCCGGAGCTTCCCCAGGTAGTTGCGCTGGGGCCCATCCCTGTTGCGGAAGAAGGGAGCCCTTGGGTGAGAGCCAGAAGCACCCCATGTTGTTACATATGGTCACTGCACCCCGGACCCACCCACAGCCCTGACCGCGTACAGCCCTGCAGCCCTGGCCCTCAACGACCTGCTGAGACAGCAGCTGAGCCTGACCCGCCGTTTTGCGGAGGCCAGCCGGGAACTGCATGGTGCATTGCTGCAGGCGCTGGGGCCGCCAGCCTTCCACTACCACACGCTGGAGGAAGCGCGTGAGGTAAGGGGGGGTACTTCCCCCGAGGCTCCCGCCCCCACCATCTTGCCCAGCCCAATCCTGCTGCGGCTCAGGTTTCACCTTGCTGCAATGTGCTGCCCAGGGCAGTGCCTTGGAGAAAGGGCCACAGATCCTATTTCCAGGCCTGGGAGTGAGCCTGGGCTCCCAGACCAAGCCGACTCTTTGCCTTGCTCACTGTGACCAAGGTGGGAAGGGCCTCGAGCAGCAGACGCCACAGTCCCACCTGTGCCCAGGGGGCCCACGACATCCCACCCCACAGGGCTCCTCCCCTAATGCCCATTCCCCAAACCCAGTGGGCCTTCTGCCCACCTGCCTGGGAGGTGACCGCGCCACTCTTCCCTGAACACAGTACATCCGGCGCCACCGGCCCACCCGTCTCACCATGGAGGCTGCTCTGGAGGAGGTGAAGCAGGAGCTCGAGGCACCAGGTGCCTGGGTCTGACGGCACCGGCCATGATATCACCTCCCTGTCTCCCACACGCACACACAACTCGTTAAAAAAATCTTTATTGGAAGGCAAAAACAGTAAAACCCACAAATGGTTAACAGCACGTGTGCACGTGTCCTGAATGCCACACGTGTCAACAATTCACAGCTACTGTAGACAAAACCAGAAGTGTCACCGTCAACAGCTGGGACGGCTTTGGACATAGGAAAGACCTGTCCCAAGTAGGCACCGACCAGGTGGCGCCCTGTGCCCGGTGTAGACTGGGCTCACCGCCTTGGCCACTGCAGGCTCGGATTTCAATGACAACTAAAATAACTGCGCTAATCGCGGCCTGGGGCCCTGGCTGGGGGCCGCTATTCCAGACCTAAACTATTAGGGTAACAACGAAACCCACACAGCATCGCAAATCAAACAGGCTCCGTGTTTCCTGTGTACAGGGAGAATAGCCGGGCCAGGCCAGGGCCAGTGCCAGGGCACTACTTGCACTCGTCCCGGGCCTTCATGCGTGCGATGAACGAGTAGCTCTTGTTGCGCCTGTAGTTCTCGTAGGGGTCATCCAAGGCCACTCCCACGCCCTTATACTGGTCCCACTTGTCCCGGACGTCCCCGCCTTTGATGGGGTCCTGGATCCCCTGTTCCTTGGCACCGAGGCCGCCAGATCCACTCCAGCCTTTGGGAGAGGCGGCTATGAGCCCAGGCCCACGGGGCGGCCCTGGACACGCAGACACAGGCAGACACAGCGCTCGGGCGGGCACATGCTGGTGCAGCCCCCAGCTCCTCCCCTGCTTCTCGAGGCCCTGGTACTCACCCATTTTAACCAGCATCTGATGACCCTTGTTCTCCTCCCCAAGCCGCGAGTCCGGGATGGGGGGTGCAGAGTTGGAACCCAGGCCAGCTGCGGAGCTGCGAGGGAGACTTGGTCAGCAGTGCTCAGCTGCAGGGCCCCGTCAACCCTTGGCCCTCCCCAGGTTTCCCTGAGCTCCCCGGACCACATGGGTAGGGTAGGGGGACTCACGGCGGGGTGGCGCTGCGGGAACGGGAGCGGCGTCTCCGGCCCGGCGAGTAGGATTTGGAGCGGGAGCGGGAGCGGGAGTGGGAGTGGCTGCGGGAGGAACGGGAGCGGGAGCGGCTCCTGTAGGGAAGGGGCGATGTGAGAGGCCTAAGGTGCAGGGGGGTGCCCCGCTGCAAACCCACTGCACCCCCACTGCACAGGGCAGCCTGCCTACCTGGAGTGGGAGCGGGAGTAGGAGCGGGAGCAGGAGCGGGAGCGGGAGCGCGAGGAGGAGCCGGAAGACTTGGATGAGCGTGAGTTGGAGCGCGATGAGGAGCGGCCTCGGCTCTTGGACCTGCTCCTGGAGCGGGAAGGCCCGCTGTGGGGAGAGGCAGTGAGCCTGGGCAAGCCTCCTCACCTGGGCCACCCCCCGCTGGCCCCGCACTCACCTGTTCCGCTTCTCCTGGCCCTTGCGCCGCCGGGCCCGCATCTTGGCACGGAAAAATTCGTAAAGGCCATTCTGCTCCCAACCCTCACTGTGTGCATACATGGGGACGGCGGCCTGAGTCAGTTCCCACAGGCCTGGGACACGCTCCCATCCCCACACAGGAATCCCGAGCCTGTGGGTGCCTACCTGTTGCGCGGCCTGTCGTGGGAGGGGGGGCTGTAGAAAGCCTCCACAGCCGCCAGCAGCCTCTCACTGGGGGGCATGGGGGGCGGCAGGCGGATGTCTTTGGGGTCCAGGGGCTTGTACTCATGGTCCTCCAGCTGTGGGGACACAAGGTCACCCATGCGCCATGCCACGGGAGGGCACACTGCGCGTCCAGGCTATGACCGCCACCAGCTCCTTACCTTCACAAGGGGCGCCATCAGCCCGGCGGGAAGATCGAAGTAGGGAACGTTGGGGACCAGGCTGGGGTCATCGTGGTTGATGTGTGGGGGCCCCTGCCGCCGCATGTGGGGGGGCTGTCCATTGAAGCCGTGGGGCGGAGGACCAAAATCGGGGTGCTGGGGGCCCCCCCAGGGCGGGTGTTCATTGATCCCAGGATGAGGCATGCGGTGGCCAGGGTGATGGTGAGGCGGCCCCATGTCTGCGGGGCGGATGGCCGCAGGTCAGCATTTCTCCCACCAGTCCCATGGCTGGCCCTGGGTCCACGAGTCCAACCCCGCCCTGCCCCCCACTCACCAGCTGGGAAGTCACCCTGTGGGTAATCAAAGCGCGGTGGGTAGGGTGGCCGCTCAAAGGGGTGGCGCGGGGGGAAGTCGTCCTGCAGGAAGCGCGGCGGGAAGCGGCTGAAGCCGTGGGGATGTGGTGGCTGGTTAAACTGGGGGTGCTGCTGGTGTGGCGGGAAGGGGCCGCGGAAATGCGGTGGCCGCTGCATGCGGAAGGGGGGCTCACGCTGGCCCCCGCCCCAGGGTGGCTGTTCGTGCTGGCTGTTCCAGGGACCCTCGAACTGGTTGTTCCAGTTGGGGTCCGGTTGGTTGCTCCAGGGTGCGTCACGCTGCCCGTTCCAGCCGGGGTCTCCACGCTGCTCACCCCACATGCCCTCGTGGCTGTTGTTCCAGGGCGGACAGTGGGGAGGCCCGCCCTGGTGGTGTGGGTAGGGAGGCTGCTCGGGAGGCTGCGGGGAAAGAGGAGCAGACGTGAATGAGCCACATGGCGTGGCCCTCCCACCATGTCCCCCCCAGCGTCCCAGTGGCCATGCCCACCTGCTGCTGGCCCCATGGTGCCACAGGGTGCGGCTGGTCAAACCATGGAGGCTTGCTGGGCGGGATCTGGTCATGGGGCCCTGGACCCCGGGGACCAGGGGCAGCAGGGTCCTGCACGCCCCCAGAGGCGTCGTACTCGGAAGATCCAGGCATCTGGATGGGAGGCTTGTTCTCATCTGCGAGGGCATTGTGGGTCAGTGATCCGGGGTGGGGGTGGGGCACCCACAACCTGCCCATGCTGTTTCTTGGAGCCCCCAGGCCTGTGGCACCTACCAGGCTGTGTGGTGGGCGGGATGGCTGGGGCCGGTGCAGGTGCCGGTGGAGGAGCTGGGGGTGGCGTGGCCTTGACCTCAGTGTCCAGCTGGGGCAGGGGCAGGGGCTGGGGCTGGGGCTGGGGCTGCGCCAGGCTGCTGACAAAGTCCTCGTGCTGCGTCTTCAGGGTTTGGATCTGCTGCTGGAAAGCCAGCTGCACGGGCTGCACGGCCGCCGAGTGCTCGCTGATGAGCGTGGCCTGCGGGCGGGCCGGGGTGGGCATTCAGGCTGAGTCAGGAGGAGGCCCCAAGGGGTGGGGATGCAGGTCCAGGTAGGAGTCGCCTTCCCTGGGGCCTCCCCCAGGAGCTACCCTGCCTCCTTGCCTGATACTGCCCGAGCCCCAGCGCCGGGCTCTGCAACTGCTGAATGATGGAGTCATCAAAGTAGCCGTTCTTCTCCCAGAGCTGCAAGAGCTGCAATAGGTGTGGGCAGACCAAGTCACGTTAGGGTTTGAAGGCCCAGGAAGGGGGGGGCGCCCAGCCAACCCCCCCTGCCAACTCGGGGCCCCGCGCACCCGAGCAATCTTCTGCTGTTTGTCCTCCTCCACGGCCAGGAAGCTGGTGCAGTAGATAGGCACCACCACCCGCTGCAGTGCGGCTAGCAGCTCCCGCGCCTGCTTGCGCTGGCTGTGAGGGAGAGAGCTTCCGCGCGTCAGGGCCCTGCCGGGACCCAGCCATGTGCCCATTACCAGCGTGGCTCAGGCCACGCCCACAGCACAGCGGGGAGGCGGGAACCTGGCCCTGCCTCTGCTGCCCACTGCTGGGGGAGGAGTCCTTGTTTTTTTTTTTTTTTTTTGGGTCACACCCGGCAATGCACATGAGTTATTCCTGGCTTATGCACTCAGGAATTACTCCTGGCGGTGCTCGGGGGACCATAGAGGATGCTGGGAATCGAACCTGGGTTGGCCGTGTGCAAGGCAAGCGCCCTACCCGCTGTGCTATTGCTCCAGCCCCCAAGGGGGGAGGAGTCCTTGGAGCAGCCTTAGCACCACCCCAGGCCAGGCGCTCCCAGATAGGCTTTCTCAGGGGGCAGCGGGAGGCGGCAGCAACGGGCACACAAGGAAGCAGAGACAAGTCCCGAGGATCGGACTGAGAGCGGGCAGAAGTGGGGATGCAGGCCCAAGAGTCCCAGACCTGACACAAAGCAAAGGCCATGGCCGGACACTTGAGAGTGGCAGGGAGGCGGCGCATGGTGGTGGGGGAGGAAGGGCGAGGTGGGGGGCTGGGCCACAGCCTCACCAGTGGTGCAGGACATCGTTGATCAGGTAGATGAGGTGCAGGCGCAGCTCAAAGTGGGCGCCATCTGCCGTGATACGGTTGCGCAGGTGCCCGGCCATCAGCTCACAGTGCGGTGGTGACTTGGCGTTGCTAAACATCCAGTTCTTGCCGGCCTGTGGGGGTGAGTATGAGGGTGAGCGGGGGAGGTTGGGAGCGGGTGCTGGTGGGCAGTGGGGGTGGGCTGGGCAGAGGGTACAGGCAGGTAGCAGGCCAGTCCACGCACTGAGATGGCATCCTTGGTGCACGTGTCGATGATAGGCTGCAGCAAGCCGTCAAACTCGCCCATGTCCAACTGCGTCTCCTCCAACAGCTTCTGCATCTGCTGCTCCAGCGCATGGTTCACAGCCGCCGTCACCTGTTCCTGAGGGGACACCCACATGAGCTGTTGACCCCACACCCAGGCAGGGTCCCTAGCGATGAAGGGGAGGCTGAGGAAGGCCGATGCACATTCAAAACCACCCTCACAAAAAAAGCGAAAAAGGGCTGCCTCACTGGCACAGATGGTGAGGACAGACATGAGATGGGGTGGCAGACAGACAGGGCCAGGCAGGAGCAGCGGCATCCTCTGCTGCCAGCCACCTTCTCGTTTCTGCATGTGGTGCCTCAGCTAGCAGATGCTGAGAGGGTCCAACATCCAGATCCCGGGGACCCCCCAGTCCCCTGTACCTGCCGCAGTGCCAGCAGGTGTTGCTCCTGCTGCTGCAAATTCCACTGGCTCTGCTGGATGAGCTCATCCACGGAGGGGGCACCCTGTGCAGGCGGAACGGGGCCCGCGGGGGCCAGCGGCGGCTGGGGCAAGGGTGGGAGCGCAGCAGCCGGCTCCAGCTCTGGTGCCTGCTGCTTGCAGATGACTGGGGGAGAAGGACTCCATGAGGAGAAGTCGCCCCAGGTGCTCAGGGCCCCCGTGGGGCCTCTGAACCTGCCTGCAAGGCTGGGTCTGCACCTCCTGCTAACTCTCTGGAACAGTCCCTGACACCCCCATGCACCTGGCCAACAGTTAGGGGAGAACATTCCTGGGTGTCGTGGGGGGGTGGGGATCAGGTCCAGGGCCCTGTAGGTTTCTGAGCCTCTTAGGTTCTGTAGACACCCTGGTCCCTCCCCGGGGAAGTGACACGCTGGGACCAGTGGCCTCAAGCTGAGCCTGATGGCAGCATACATAGGCTGGACTGTCCCCCACCCACAAGTTTGGCCTTGACGTCCCTCACCGCCCCCCCCCCAATGTTACAGCCAAATCCTATTCTAGGCACCTCGAGGACAGCTGTGCCGACCTAAGTCCTCAGGCCCCTGCCCCACCACAGCCCGGGCCCACTATTATCAGCACAGTTTGACTGCCACCTTGCCCCACCCGGACCCTGCCGCCCGCCGGGCCCGGGCTTGAACTAGCCGTGACCCCTCACACCAAAGCACGGTGCCCGCTGGCGCTCCCTTCCCTGTGCCTGGGATGCGGATCTCGAGGTGCCTCAGGCCCCCCACCGACCCAGGAGGGTCTCACGCTAGCTGCACAGCCCGGATTGGCGCCGCCGCACTCACGCTGCTGCTGCTCCAGCGCCAGTTTGCATTTGTAGTAGCTGTAGAACTCGCCGCCGAACAGGAACGAGAACTTTGGGTTGTCCTTCTGCTTCTCCATCGTCATCTTCTCAAACTCGGGCCCGTTGCGGGCCACGAACTGCGCCAGCTTGTCGATGACATTTCGCAGCTCCTGGTCTGCGGGGCCGAGAGAGGGCCACGCGGGCCGTGAGCCCGGGCCGCCCGGATGTGCGGCCGCGGCGGGCCGGGCCCGGGTAGGGGTAGGGGGCGCCCGGCAGGGGCCGCCCCCGTACGGGTCCCGGCAGGTGCCGCGCGCGCGCCCGCACTGCAACCCCGCGGGAGAGGCCGCGGGTCGGGCCGCAGGCCGAGCCCCGCCCCCTTACGGCCCCGGAGGCCCCGACGGCGGGCCGGGCCGCTCAGGGGCCCGGGGACAGGGAGCCGCACTCCGCGGCCCCGGGCTGGGCCTCACCGTCGGGCGGCAGCGGCATCTCCATGGCTCCGGCCACCGGGAACGTCCTCCGGCGCCTCACGATCGCCCACCAGCGCCGTCGGCGGAAGCCGGCCGGAAGTGGCGCGAGGCGGCCGTTTACGGCGGGCCTCGTGGGCGCTTCCGCCCGCCACTTACGGCCGTCGCCAAGAAACGCCGGAAGTAAGCCGGGAGGGCGGAGAGCCGGAAGTCTCGCGATGCTTGTCAGCGCGTAGGCGGGGCCCGCAGCACCCTGAAGCAGGAGTCCCCCGCGCCCGCCCCCCCGCCCGGACGTCGGCCCCGGGATGCGATGGCGAGACGAGCTGGAGGCCCTGGCCCGCCTCAGGGAGATGCCGAGTCCCGGGAACGCGAGTGGAATTTTTCTTTTTTCAGGGGGACCCGTCAGTCCCCACTGCTGTCAAGACAGGCGGGAGACGTTCCAGAAGGCGCCGGCCGCACCCGGGACCCGGCCGGCTCCGCGCGGGCCGATGCCCCGAAGCTTCACCGTGGGAAGTTTGCTTGTGTAAGATGTGAATAAACACTGTGCGACCGAACCCACGCCCGCCTGGTGACATCCCTCCTGTCCCAGGCCTTGGGCTCCAGTTGGGGTCGCAAGGCCGAGTCCGGTGTGAGCTCAGCTTCACAGTGTGGACAGAACCCCACTTTGGCCGTCCTTTACCTGCGGTGACCCCCCAAACACCTTGCTCGCTCCCCTGCTGGCCTCTTGAAGCTGCAGGTGGGTGTGTCCACGCCCTGACCAGCTCACTCCAGGACGGCAGGGTCTGTGCAGACTCGCCCTGCTGCCAGTGCAGGAAGCCGGGAGGATGGAAGGATTTGTGGGAGCCCCGTGTCCCCGGCTCCCCTATCTCCTGCCTCAAGAAGCCACATCATTGCCCGATTGCTGCCAACGGGTTTATTGTCCCCACAGCGGATCACATTTGATCCCTGATGCCCCCCACCCCCGCTCTGCAGGTTCACAATCTCCAGCTAAGGCTGCGGGGCCCCAAGGTCCTGCTCCAGCCGCTCACCCGCACAGGCTTTCCCAGGGCCTGGGCTTCTGCTAACGGTTTTGTCTTCTCGCTCCAGGCTGCAGGGCTGGGCCTGGGGCTTCCATCTGCACTGCCCCGGCCCCATGTGCCTGTGAGACCCCACAATGCCCCAGGGGGACTACCCCATGCCCATGTGTCCTCGGCAGCCTGTCCATCTACACAGGAGGGGGCAGGGAATCCCTCATTCAAATACTTCCCAAGTCCATTGCAGGTTCAAGGGGAGACGCCTCAGCACAGCCAGTGAGCTCCGGCAGCTCCAACGGCTCCGGCCTGGGGTCAACCCACTCAGCAGCAGCATCAACCGTTGGGGCCAGAACTCCAGGCACTAGGCCAGGAAGGGCCCAGGAACACCACTGACATGTCCAAGCCGGCAGGAACCAGCCCCGTCAAGCCAAGTTGTGGGCTGATCGGGGCCTGGGCTTGTGCCGGCCACAGACACCAGCACACCGGCCCCAGGCGCTGGCCATTTCGGGGACCATAAGGACCTGCTCAGGGCAGTTAAATGTTTCCAAATAAAAGACTTGTGTGGCCATTAGCCCATCACACACATACAAACACGCCACAAAACACCCCCTAAAAAAGGCCAGATCCTCAAAATCTGCGTTGTCACGCTAGATACTGAGATGTCTGGGCAGCAGGGAAGGCCTGAGGCCCCTGAGAAGGGTGAGGGAAGTGGCACTGGGACCCTGCCCCTGCGGCCCAGGCGTCCAGGGGGGTGGGCAGGTAGGGCCCGCAGTTCCTCTGCTGTCCTGTCCCCAGTGGCTGCAGTGTCCAGTGGCGCAGGGGCTGTCTGCAGGCTACACATCGTAGCGATCCGAGCTGTAGGTGTGCAGGTAGCCCTGCCGACTGTACTGGACGTGGGGGCTGTACTGGTGCCCCCCATGCTGCGGGAAGAGTGCACCCACGCCGTTGTGGGGCTTCTCCAGGGGGTGCTCCTTGCTGCCCAGGTCCCCTGTGGTGACAGGGAGCATGTGCTTCCGGGCCTGACTGGCATCGTACTTAGTCTGTGAGAAGGAGAGAGAATTGAGGCAAAGGACCCTGGGCTACCCCTCCAAGGCATGCCCTGACACCCCTCAGGGAAACCCCAGACACGCCTCCAAAAAGATCCTTTCCAGATGCCCCCTAGGACATGCCCCCATGTCCTGGCCTAGCCAGAGGGCAGGCGTGCAGGGGTGGGCGCCCTTCACCTTGTTGTACAGGAAGACCCCGAGGATGGCTGTCATCATGCCCAGGACATTGGTGCTGGTGACTGGGTTCCGAAGCATGAGGAGGGACACGGTGATGACCATGATTCTCTTGGTGGCATTGGCCACAGAGTAGCTGAGCGGGCTGATGAGGTTGAGGATACTGAAGGCGATGACATTCTGCGCGAAGTTGCAGAAGCCGCTAACAGCTAGCAGCAGCAGCGTCCAGGGCCACTGGGCCACCGAGGTCTGCAGCACAGCACATGCTCGTCACCCATCCTGAGGCACCTGCTGAGGGACGCATCTCCCCACGCCTTATACTGGGGCAACCTCAGAACCCCAGAATGGGGTGCCAAACCACCCAGGTCTCACCTGATGCCCACTGTCCCATCAACCACTACCAGGGGCCAGGGGTTTGGCCTGCAAACAGCTGCAGCCAACCGTGTGATGGGGGAAGGGAGGCCATGGGCTATGTGATGTCATGGAGTAGAGGACCGGAGCCAGATGCTGCCAGCCCTCAAGGGCCCAGCCTGCCCCAGTGACCAGCTCCAAGCCCTTTTGCAGCCAGGCCACAGCCCAGCAGCCACACGGGGATCCTGGCAGCACAGACCAGGCAAACCCCAACCTGAGCCAACTCCCCAGCCCGGAACCGGGTCCCACCAGACCCGGGCCAAGCTGCCTCAGCAAGCCTTCCTGGGGTGCCCGCGGGGACCCGAGCTGCGTGCAGGCTGCTGATCCATGGGGTCGGCCGCGCGCAAAGTCTAACCATGGGGAACGGGCAGGGGCCCGCTTGGCACAGAGATACCCCACACATGTAGGTGGAGGCCCAGTCAGCAGGCCTCGGGAGAAGGAAACCCATCCCTGGCACAAACACAAGATAGGGAAAACTGAGGGGGAGTGTCTGTAGGCGTGTCTGCACCAGAGTGCACACCTATGGTGTGCGCACGCGCATGTGCTCACTCATGTGCATGGGTGTGACTCTGAAATATGGCGGAGAGCCTGACCCCAAAAAGAACCAGGCCAGTTGTGAGCAGACATGAGGACCCTGCACCAGACGTGCCGCCTGCCAGGTGGCAGCTCAGCCACAAGGAGGGGACTGGAGCACAAGAGGGGCATGACGGGAGTGTCACAGGAGCAAGAGAAGTGGCAGCAGGGGAGAGGAGCGGCAGGAGTGTGAGAGGAGGGGGACGAGAAGGTGACAGAAGATGGCCCTCAGGTGACACAAGCCCACCATGAGCCCAGGGACCAGTCTGCAGAGTCCTTGCGGGCTGTGCCAGACGGACACCCTCAGCACAGACCATGCCTGAGCCATCATTGTCCCCTAGGGTGACCCGTATCTGCGGCGTCAGTGTCCACTCACCAGGTCGCTGCTGACCAGGAAGGCCGACAGATCCACCAGTACCCAGGTGGGGACCATAAAGAACACGGCGTGGCAGCCCAGGATGTTGAGGAGCCGCAGGTGGTGGATCCGTGAGTCCCGCAGTACCTGGGGGATGCTGGGTCAGCCCAAGGGGAGCCACAGGCCTGCCCTGCACACACTCTCCCTCCCCTCCCCGCTCCACCCCAGGGCACCTTCTTGGAGAAGATGTTCTGCAGGGAGAAGCAGAGCGTGGCGGCCAGGGCGCTGAGCAGCCCCCAAACGTCAAAGGACAGCTCAGTGACGGTGGCCAGCAGGACGCCGCTGATGATGGGGATGAGTGACAGGTACACCTGCGGGCGGGGGGGAGGGCGGGGGGGGGGCTGGGGACGGCTGCCAGAGCCAGGAACAGGCGAGGGAGGAGGGCAGGACTGGCATGCCCCAGACACTGGCGGTCTCGTGAGGAGCCGCAAGCCCCCATCCCCAGGACCGAGTCTGGACTCCCATCCCAGAACTTGGCTGAGAACCCCAGTCCCCGGGACAGAGCAGAGACCCCCAACCCTCAGGGGCTGAGACCCCAGATCCCCAGGACTGAGATGAGAACCCCAGCCCGCGGGGACGCCAAGATACCCCAGCACCTTCCCAGGTGACCCCACTGCTCGGGGCTCAGTCCACTCCCCACTCACTGGGCCTCGCCCCCAGCGGGAGCAGATCAGGGGGCACCTCCGGGGAGCCCCTTTCCGCAGATCCCGCCTCCGGCCCTCCCAAAGCAAGCACCGGGGTCCTTCTCACCCCGTCGCGGTGTGACTCAGGGCGGCGCGCCCAACCTCCACGACAGTGCCGGGACAACGTCCGGGACAACGGGACACCTGATAACCCCGTGACCTCAGTTCCCAGGTGACAGCCGGCATCCACGGGCGGCCCCCCCAGGCCTCCAGGGTGCATACTGACGGGGGTGGGGGCACCCTGGCAGCCCTGCGAGCAGCGCGCACAGGAGCCGCACGAGAGCGCCGGGCCGGAAGGGGCGCGTGGATGGATGGCCCGGCCCTGGGTTCCGCCCCGCAGCCCCAAGCGCAGGGAACCGGGAGGGCAGCAACCCACGAGTCGCGCACGAGCGCGGGGACCGGCACCCCGCAGCTGCCCCGCGGGCCGGGGCCACGTCAGCAGCGGGGGGCGGCACCCCGGCCGCGCGCCCGCGCCCCGCCCCTACCTTGGTGCTCTGCTTCTCCTTCATGATGAGCCGCGACAGCAGGACCACCCAGATGGGCATGGTGGCCTTGACTGCGGAGACAGGCGGGGCTCAGCAGCGCCCCCGCGCGCCCGCCCCCCGGCCGCCGCCCCGGCACCCACCGGTGTGCGCGTAGGACACCGGCACCTTCCAGATGCTGACGTGCGCCGACACGGACGCGAAGTACTTGCCGAAGGCCAGCGGCAGCACGTAGCGCGGGTAGAAGCGCGGGGGCAAGAGCGCGCCGGTCGCCGGGTGCGCGCCTGGCGCGGGGCCCGACACGGGCGGCGCGGGGGGCACGCGCCAGGCGCGCAGCAGCGGCGGGAGCCCCGCGCACAGCGCCAGGATGTGGCACAGCGACACGGTGACGGGGAACGGGAAGGCGCTGAGGATCACCTTGTTGACCACGTTGCCGCCCGCGCTCAGTGCGTACCAGAGCAGGCAGAGCGCGGCCACCCGCGCGCCCTCGCGCGCGCCGCCGCCCCCTGCGCCCGCCGCGCCCGCCGCCGCCGCCGCCGCCGCCATCCCGCCCGCCCGCGCCCGAGCGCCGCCCCGCGCCCGAGCGCCCGCCCGTCCGACGCCGGGGCCGCGCGGGGCGGGCCCGCCGCCCGCCACCGCCTCCCATTGGCCGCCGCCCGCGCGCGTCACCGCCGCGCGCCGCAGACGCACCAGCCCTCGACGCGCTTCCGGGGCAGGGCGGGTCCCGGAAGCGGAAGGAGGATGCAGACCTGCGGCCGAGCCAGGGCGACCCGGGGTTCCCGGGGCAGCAGTCCGAGTGGGCGGTGCGAGGGTTCGCCCGGCGGGGCCGGGGGTCGCGGGTCAAGCCCGAGGTCCTCTGCGGCCTGCAGTGGCGTGGCCGAGGGCCGGAGGTCGGAGCTGCGGGAGCAGCCGCTGAGGGCAGCGGCCGTGGCGAGTCTGTTGCCCTGAAATGACCTCGGGCTGCTCCCAGTCTCGTCCGGAGGGCGGCGGGCTGGGGGAAGGAATGTCGGAATCCCGTTAGAATCCCCCCATCACTGCTTGGCGCACTGCAAGGCGGCAGACAGCGACACTGGGGCACATCATCCTCTCACCCCACTGTGTTGGGCTGGACCACCTGGCCTGGCTACCCTGCTGCGAGCCTACAGCCTCCCGGCCCTGTGCACCCTGCACTAGGGCCACTGCTGCTGGGGGCACTCATCTGTGACATCCAGTACACGGGGGCAAGAAGGCACTCTCTCAGGGTGACACTGAATGGCCAGAGTTTCACATGTTACATGGCCTGGGACTTCTCTCTGGACTTGGGCGGCATCAGTTGGCAGGCAAAGCTGCACAGACAGGACTCCTGAAGGTCCCACAACCCCCTGGGCTGGTGAACGCGGGTTGCGGGGGAGGGGTGTCACTGTTTATGGGGCAAATGAGAAATGAGTCTCAGACTAGTTTGTGCAAATGGTTTTTTATTTCCACGTTTATATCACAAGATGTCCACTTACTGGACCAAATAGCAAAGTTGCTCCTTCTGCGTGCAGAGAACACAGAAGTCTAGGTACTGTACATTCACTAAGGCTCCTTGTTTATGTTGGGGAACCATAAGGCAAACGAATCTAAAGGAATGGTTACGAGTGTTCCAGCGCAGACAAGGCATAGCCCACAGAGGCCCACACACCAATAGCACCCACTTTGCTGTGTGTGGGGATGGCGGGGAGGGGCTCTAGAAAGATGGCTTTTCTAGAAGGGGGCACAGGAAAGGGAGGTAGGGGACAAAGGGTTCGAACAAACTAGGAGACATCCATCTCTGCGGCATTGCTTTGGAAATGGATGGAACTGAACTGAAAACAAATGTGTGGGTGCTATGGAGTGTGGGTCTGACCTCTGGCGCTGGGGGGACCCGCAGCAGGGGTTGCCAGCTGCCCTGCCGAAACCTGCCTGCAGCCTATCTGGGCCTGTCTGCCACTAGGGCTGTGCCTGCAGGTGCTGGGGGCTCTGCACCATGTCCACGTGGGGACGGACATTCGTTCCAGCTGGTCTGTGGTGGAGCTCTGAGCTCCCGGCCTGCCTTCCTGCCATGGGGCCTTCTTTGCCATCACGTTAGCAAACTGGTAGCAGCATTTCACAAAAGAAGTCTGAGGGAAGAGCACAGGCCCGGGCCGCCATCAGTCCAAGCAGACATAAGGCAGGATGTTGAGCCCACCCTCGTCCCCGTGCGGGTCAAGCGCGATGCACTGCGTCCAGTCGTACCAGTTACCCTGTGTGTCCCGACACCCATTCACCCCCGGCCATGGGCGGCCCTGCAGCCGCTCCACGTCGTCCAGGGTCACATCCCGCGTCAGCCCTGGGAGATGGACAGGCGGGCCAGGCGCGGGCTCCAGCACGTGAGGCTGGCGGGCATGGCGCCGGGCACTCTCCTCCTGACGCAGGTACTCGGCCATGAAGTGGTGAGCACCGGGGGTCTGGGCGCCCGACGAGGATAGCAGGCTGCTCTGCCGGCTCAGGTACGACTGGATCATCTCATTGCGCGACAGCTCCTTCCAGTTCGTCTGCTCGAAGGGGCTCTGCACGCTGCCCTTGGCCTCGGGCCCAGCCAGCTCTGTGCGGGGCTGCTCAGGGGACACAGGGCTGTCCGCCTGCGCGGGCTCTTTCTGGGTCAAAGGTCTGATCTGTCTTGTCATAGGGTCAAAGGTGAGCTTCCGCTCTTTTAACCGCACAGGCTTCACGCCTGCCTCGGCCCCCTGGCCGTCCAAGTTCACTGTGTAGTCGCGGGGCCGGTACCGCTTCTTCTTCCTGCTATCCAATCCGCTGCCCCCGCAGGACGAGGCTGCGTCACTGTCCACTTTGGAGGAGTCTGGGGAAAAGCCGGCCCGGGGCAGAAGGGGCTCGGCGGCAGTGGGCGGCAGCCGTGGGTGGCCTTCGGGATGCTCCAGGCAGCGCACAGGGCTCTCGGCACTGGGCAGCAGCTCGAGCCGGCGCACGGGGGGCGTGGATGGATAGGCTGATGGCAGCGGGGATGGCACCTGCAAGACTGTGTCAAGTGCCTGTGACCGCAGTGCAGGGCTGGACAGGCGGCCCTTGGATGTGTAGGGACTCCGTTGCCGCGCTGGGCCCTCGTGCCTTGAGTTCCGGGGGCTGAAGGAGCAGCGAGGCAGCCCCTTTGGGTGAGGCAGCCCGGGGGCGAGGTCCACGCGGTCCAGCTGCAGTGCGGCCCTGGTCTGCAGGCAGGGCCCTGGGGGCTGGCCCAGACCTGGGGAGCTGGTGTGTGGCCGCACGGTGTTGACTGGGATCTTACCCCCTGCCGACTCACCCTCACCAGCCTCCAGGCGGCTGACCTCAGGGCCCAGGTGCCCACTGCCGTCCTGGGGCCCGGAGCAGCTCTCTGGGCTGCTGCCGATACCGTTGGTGGGGAGAGGGGAGGAATTGGGGACCAAGGGTTCGTGGCTGGCTTTGGAGACCTTGGGAGGGGCCACCGGGAACCCGAGGTCACGCTGGTCCCCACGGCGCTTGCGGGTGCCCAGCCGGTCCAGGCGCGGCCCCGGCAGTCTCTGGATGTCGTTGCGGCTCCTCAGGTCATGGAGGCCCTTGGCTGTGCCAGCGGCCCCCACGTCAGGCCGACAGTTGTGTGCACCCCCGTTGGCCGAGCCTGGGGCGCTGGCCAGTCCCCGCATGGCCACCTCAGCCTGAGGCGCGGGCTCGATGAGCTTCTGCCAGCTCCGCAGCAGCTTCTTGGCCCTGCGCGCCAGCTCCTCATTCTGTGTCTTCTTGCGCACATCGTTGATGAGCTTGCCCAGTCGTGTCTCCTGTGGCACAGTCCACACACACGCTGAGCGCATGATAAGTACATTCACATATACCTAGCCCCCAGCACACACACGCACACACAGAGGCCCAGGCCCCAGCACACATACGAACACACAGAGGCCCAGCCCCCAGCACACGCACATGCACACACACAGCCCAGCCTCCAGAACACACACATACACACACACAGCCTAGTCCCCAGCATGCGCACACACGCACACACAGCCCAGCCCCCAGCACATACACATAGACGCACGCGCGCGCGCACACACACACACACACACACACACACACACACACAGCCCAGATCCCAGCACACACAAGCTGAACCCCAGCAGCAGGTGGCCAGCACTCACCTCTAGCGCCTCTTTGGTGATGGGGAACCTCTCCAGGCTGGAGATGACGTCCAGCACCGCCACCATGTTCCGGATCTGCAAGGTAAGAGCAAGACCATATCACAGACTATAGGGACTAATCACTCAGCGCAGCCCAGACATGACCAAGCTAAGCAGGGCCCCTTCACAGTTGTGGGCAGTGTCATCCACTTCTGGGTCTCTCTGCAGTGCATGGTGCCCTAGAAGGACATATAGTAACAGTGCTGCAGTTCCACTGAGACATCTGGAGCGGGACACATGCTCTGAAGGTTGTCTCTTCCAACCCCTGGACCCCAACGCAGGTGGTGCCAGCTGCATCCACAGCCGCCAACACAGGGTGCTCATAGGGCTGAGACTTCCCAGATCCTAGAGTTGCACCGATCTCCCCCCCACCTATGCCAAGCCCACGTGGCTGCAGTCACAGGTGCCTGGCCCTGTGGGAGCACAGGGGCCTCGGGACAGGAGCTGTTCTACCTAGGGTATTGGGCAGCAGGTGCCGGAGACTGGGGCACAGGGGGAGGAGGGCTGGGCTGGGACACCCAGAACCAGCACTGAGACAGCTTGGAGGCTCGGTGACTCCAGGCCAGGCAGCTGCACTGGGCATCAGGGACAGCAGCAGGAGCCAGGCCAGAGCTCCAAGCTTCAGCGGTTGCATGTGTCCTGGGAAGTCCGTGGGGGAGGCTTCCAAAGACCTCAAGGACCTGTGCTGGGTCCCGCCCACAAGCGTCCTCACCCAGAAGGCCCAGTCCTGGGTAGCCTAACGGGGCAGCACCACCCTGCTTCCTTGGCAAAATCAGAGCCTTGTGGAAGCCCAGAAAGCCCCAGGACAGGGAGCAGTAGATGGCAAGAGAATATCCCAGGTGAGCAGCCCATGCTGGGCAACCCACAGGCCCCCTACCCTCTCCAGGCACCAGTTGACAACACCTCATGGACAACAGAGGCTCTTCTCCCGCCTCTTGCAAACACCCCCAACATGGCCAGTTTACGGAGAAGCACTGAGGCTGCAGAGCAGCAGTCAGAAAACTCTGAGGCAAACAAATGTGGCAGCTTATAGACCACATGCGCTAGGTCAACCCTCAGCCAAGGAAGGCCCAGCACAAACAATGCACAGGTACCCACATATACACACGGGCTAACACAGGCACACACACGTATGCACACTCACAGCCCTGGAGCCAACCCCACAAGCAGAGTGAGATAGGATGATACTTCCTGGCAGGGCCTGGGGGCCACACAGGCCTGTTAAGTCCTTGCTGAAAAAGGGCAGATGCGGGCTTACCACCACTGGAAATCTCTGCTCTTCTAAAGATGCCCCCGAGATGATCAGGCTGGCATGGACACAGAGGCCAAATGCTCCAAGGAAGGACAGGCGCCTTCACCTCAGGAAGGCGTCCTTCCAATCATTAACTAGGCAGGAGCCAGGGAACGGGCAAAGGATGGGATCGGGCTTCACATCTCCACTGACGAGATAAGCTCAGCAAACAGACACCTTGCACACGTGCTCACACTGCTCGGCAGCGGGCACACTGCCGCAGCTCAGGCGCCCACCTGAGACAAGCACCAGGAAAGCCACCCATCCCAGGGCCACCTGGGGGATCTTAATCCCACTTCATGAGCTTCTCCACCTTCCTGTGAGCACTGGGGAGAGGACTAAAACACCTGGACTTCACAAAACTGAGGGTGGGCACTGACCCACTTCTTCCACAGGCTGGGCCCTCACCTCACTGTGTCACCACACTCAGAACCAACCCCTGACCCCTCCTACCTGTCTCTCTGTTCACAGTCCAGCACATTCAGAACCACACAGTGCCTGGTCTCTTCATCATCTCATTCACTGACCCAGGCACAGGCCTGCCCAGAGCTGCCCTCACCCGGTGCAGACTCAAGGCCTGCAGCTGCTTCCGGGCGCCAGGAAGGAGTTGGAGGGCCTCAGCATAGGAGAGGACCAGCCCTGCCACCAAGGGGCCCTTCCAGGGGACACAGCTCACCTCACCACCTCATGCCCCAACTGGACACTGGAGCAGGCCCCGCGGCCCAGGGAAGACACTTGTGTCCCACCACCTGCAGGGAGAGTTGGAGGCCAGGGGACTCTGGCTGGGGGCAGCGAAGCAGCCGGGAGGAGGGGGTTTCTCTCCGTGAGCAGCAGCTGCAGCAGGGGCTGGACAAAGTACAAGGTGGCGGCCGAGGCCCACAGGAAAGAGCCCACGCTCGCAATCGTTTCTGGGTTCCGGCTGCAGACCAGTGGCGCCCCTCTCTGCAGGCTGAGAGGTGCTGGGCAGGTTCACCTGGCCAGCCATGGCTACTCAGACTCTCTGCGAGGGCCCGGCTCAGCCCCTCTCCCATTTCCTCAGCCTCAGACTCAGCCAACGGCTCAAACTTTCCCAGGCTCTGATAGGGTCCACTAGCCACACCGACCAATCCGCAGCTAGGACAATACCGTCCCCTGATTGGCTAGTCCCAGGCACTCCCCATCCAATGAGCTGGGGCGGGCCGGGGGGGCGGGGCGAAGGACCGCAGGGACGGGGAAGAGCGGCCCCGCGAACCACTGCAGGGGCACGCCGGTTCCCTCTGCTACGCCGCTCCTCCAGCTATGACTGGCCCTGCATAGCGAGTGGACAGCCGGAAGGCAGGCGTCCCAGAGACTGCTGCACCGCGAGGGTGTCACTCCCGGGGAAAGCCCTGGAGATCAGACGGACTCAAGGACAACAGGGGCCAGAGCCACAGGCACTGCCCTAGTGCCCAGGGGCTGAGGACCCTCCTGACCCAAAAAGAGGTCGAGGGGACTCCAACAGGGGTGGCCTCCCGCTGATCACGAAGCCCCAGTCTGCTGGCCAGCCTGCAGCAGATTCACACCACAGCGCTTCCCCCTCCACTCACTTCCCGGTTCTGTAGCTGGGTCACCACCGCTCAGCAGAGGACACACATACCCCTCATCTCCACCCAGCGCTCACCAGGGAGCACAGGGACAGGCCTCATCCTGGCTGTACCCCACGGCAGCACCTGCCTTGCAGTGTGATGCATGCTGCTGCTGGGGGCCCCAGGAACCCAGCAGCGAGAGAGCACTCACTAGGGCCCTACCACCCCACCCCATGGGGGAGGCTAAGTCAGGAGTGGAAGTGCAGGCAGAGACTCACCCCTCCCTCCCTGCACCTGCACCTGCACCTGCACAGGTGCCTGCCCTAGGGTACCCAAGCATGACCACAGACCCACTTGCAGCCTTCCTGGCTCTCCAGGCCTGGCGCAGCACACCCCCAACAGCTGGAGGCCCAGCAGGACACTGAGTTCCCAGCTAAGTGTGCACCCCCCCATCCCCAGAGAAGTCTTGGGATGGCCTGCAGGCCAGGAGCCTCATGCCTTAACTACACAGTTCCACCCAGAGCAGACCATTTGCTGAGGTCACCCTCCTCCAAGTCACAGAACCCGGGACCCATGGGCCCAGAGAGGGGGCATTTCCCTTGTACACAGCCAACCTGGGTTTGATCCCAGGCACCCCATAGGGTCCCCCGAGCCCACCAGGAGTGATCCCTGAGCACAGAGTCAGGAGTTAGTCCTGAGCACCACCAGGTGTGCACCCTCACCCCAAATAAAAAGAACCATGAGAAGCCAGGTCAAGCCTGGGGGGGTCCAGCCAAAGGCTATAGACATGGTGATAAATCTGAAAGCCAGCTCTGACCGCAGTCCAGCACTCCCGGCCAAGCCTGCCTGGGAGAGCCACCAGGGCAAAACGAATCCCAAGGCCAAGGTCAAGGGCTTGAGCGGGCTGGGGACAGCCCCCAGCCCTTCTGGAAGCCTGATGTCTGTCCCCTCCAGCCCCATGTGCCGGAGGGCAAGAGCTTGCCAACCACTCTGGTAGACAGAGTCCCCTCACTCCAAAGACAAGCCTTGAGGACTGCAGAGGCATGTCTGGGGCAGGTCTGGGCTGAAGGCCCAGGGACACTCTGTGACTGAAAGCTCCTGTACCACAGTGACCCAGCCATCTGGTCCCTGGTGCCCCCAGTTCAGATGTGTCACAGCACACCAAGGGGTACCCCTTGCAAGTACCTGTGTGACCTGCCGGGAGGAGTCAGGACAACAGTGCCCACCCCAAGAAGGCTGTGGGGACGCTAACGGGGCAGAGAGCGGGGTGGGAAGCACATGGCCCCACAGTATGAGGTGTGGCAGCAGTAGTCTGGGCTGGGACACACAAGAAGTCTTTGGTGCATGCAGACATCCGCGACTCCACCAAGCCATGCCCTCCCAACAGGGCCCAATGCGACCCTGGTGACAACGCAGGCTGGAGGCCCTCAGCCGGGGTCCCAGACAGACGCACTTCCAGAAAGGACGCACGCTATGGGTGTCCAGGGCATGGTTTGCAGCCACCCTGCTAAGCCATGGTTTGCTAAGCCACCCTGACAACACGCTGGTGGGCCCCAGGATGGGGAAGAGGAGCCTGAGAGTCCAACACAGGGAGGATATAGTCAGTGCAGCCACTGCAGCCACTAGTCAGCACAGCCACCAGTCAGCATAGCCACAGCCGCCACAGCCAATGCAGCCACAGCAAGCACCAAACCACAGCAGCCACACAGCCACCAAAGCCAGAGTAGCCACCACAGCCGCCACCACATCCACTGTAGCCAAAGCAGTCACCACAGCATAAACACAGCAGCCAGACCAGGGTCCACAGTGTACCCAACTCAGGCACTGGCACACTGCCCCCACATGCAACATATGAGGCCCACAGTCCCCCTACATGTGCGGCTACGTGCCATGACTATGGACACACTGGAGAAACAGACAGCAGAGCCTTCAGGGCCATTTGGGGATCCATCGCGAGACCCACTGCATGCCCAGCCTCCATCCCCAACCCCCAGGAGGCAGCTCTTCCCACTGAGAGGTTCTGCTGTGGAGTAGGATCTGTACACGGAAAGCATCACCATCACCACTGACACCTCCAAGAAGAGGATATGCCAGCACAAGCTTCTGCCAGGTCTCACCACCATGCAGTGATGGCACCAACCCCATGGCACCGCAAGAAGTGCCACTCCAGACACCCAGTCAGGCCTCCTGGCCACCCCCTAGTCAAAGCAGTCTGAAATCCACGGCAACTGAGACACTGGGTCAGCCCCAACTCCCACAGCAGACACAGCACCTGCAGGAGGATGCCTGGGCACAGCACAGAGACACCACGCCCAAAGGGACAAGGACACACTTCTGACCAGCGCCATCAGTCGCAGCCATCCCTGCAAAACCTGCACCTAGCCCAGGGAAGGGCCCAGGCTCAGGGCCTGGTCCAGGTCACCCGCTGATGAGGCTCCACGGGCACCTGCTATGTTCTGCTCAGTCGCACACGGCGCCTGGCCCAGGCCCCAGCTCCGCACAACATCCCGTCCCTGGCCTCTGCAGCAGCCTGTGGAAGGGGGGACGTCTTCTGCCAGGGTATGGATATGGGGTACAAAGCAGTTCCTGCCTCAGGCCCAGAGGAAAACCCCGGAGCCTGGAGAAGAGCACCTGCACCTGCACCTGCTCCATCGCGCACACGTGCTGCCAGAGCCCAGCTGCGAATCGGCACCGGCACCGTAGGCCTGTCTGTGGAGGGGAGTCACGCCATGCCTCTTCTCCTCGGCTTCACTCAGGAACCAGCTAATTCCAGGGCGAGCTCCTCACCACTGTCCCCGTTTCTCTTACACCAGCACCTGAGATATGTGTCAGTGAGCTCCCCAAAGCGAACTCGGCACTGGGCAGGGCATGGGGTGGAGCCACCAGGGAACCCCTGCTTTCACCTGCATCTTGGCCAACACTGGGCTCTAGGCAGGCCACAAATGCCAGGAGCAGAGGGGTCACAGGAGCACTTACACTTCCCTGCGGTCTTTAAACATGCTGCCACATACATATCCGCCAGGGAGCACACGCTGTCATACATACACCATGGAGGGATGACAGACACATGTCTCACAGAGCAGGTGCTGTCACACATACACAGACCACTCAGTAGGAGCTGTCACATACACCCCACAGAGCAGGCACTGCCACACTCGTGCCAGAGCAGGTGCCACATACACACCACAGAGCAGATGCTGCCACATACATGCCACAGAGCAGATGCTGCCACATACATGTCACAGAGCAGGCACTGCCACGTACACACAGAACAGGTGCTGACACATACACAACAGAGCAGGCACTCTTATAACGCACCAGCCACAAAACACGCACTGCCACACATGCACCTGCAACAGAGCCAAGTGCTGTCATATACCTGCCACAGTGCAGGCACTGTCACACACCCATCTCAGCAGGTAATGTCACACACGCACCCACCACAGAGCGGGCACTGTTACACACAGACACACACACACTTCTGAACAGGTGCTGTCACACACAGAAGTGCCACAGAGCAGATGCTGTCATACATGCAACCACCACAGCGCAGGTGTTGTCATACATGCACATGTCAGAGCTAGCGATGTCATACACACCTGCCACAGAGTCGAGCACTGTCATACACACACCCTCCACAGAACACACACTGCCACACACATACCATAGGAGCTGTTACACCTGCCACAGAGCAGGTGCTGTCATACATGCACCCGCCAGGACACACACACACACACACACACAGTCACATATGCACCTGCCAGAGCAGGAGCTGTTACACCTGCCTCAGAGCAAGCACTGTCACACACCACCGCCACAGAGCAGGCACTATCATACACGTACCCACCACAGCATAAGTGGTTTTGTGCACACACACACAGACACACACACACACCAGAGCAGGCACTGTCACACACATGCCTGCCACAGAACATGCACTGCCACACAAGCATCCGCCACAGAGCAGGCACTGTCACACAAGCACCCACCACAGCATAGATGCTACCTCACACACACACTAGAGCAGGCACTGTCACACACGAACCCAACACAGAACACACACTGCCATACATGCACCTGCCACAGAGCAGGCACAGTCACACACACACCTACCACAGCACAGATGTTGTCTCTCTCACACACACACAAGCAGCCTCTCTCTCTCTCTCTCTCTCTCTCTCACACACACACACACACACACACACGCACCCACCAGAGAGTAGGCACTGTCACACACACCCACCACGGAGCAAATGGTGTCACACACACGAGTCACAGAACACACACTGCCACACATGCAGCCGCCTGAGCAGTACTGTCACACACACGTGCCACAGAACACGCACTGCCGCACAACCAGAGCACAGGCCACAGACCGTGAGAAGGCGAAGTGTGCGGTCCACGAGGAAAGCGGTGGGATGGGCCCCCCGGAAGGGCCCCCCCCCCGCCTTCCCCTGCGCGACCCTGGCCCCTCTGGGTGGCACTTGGGTCAGGGGCCCCGTCTCGGCGCGCAGCACTCGGGGAAGGCCACCTGCTGACAACAGCCACAGCGACACACGGTCGGGGGTCTGTGCGCACCCCGCGGCCCCTAGGCAGCCCATCCCGGGGCGGCGGGTCGTGGGGGGGGGCGGCCCGCAGCACGGGGCGCACTTCCCGCGGCCGCCCCCACACACAGCCGGGCCTGGGGCAGCGGGAAGTCCCGGCCACCGGCGCCCCGTGCGCGGCGGGCCGGGGACAAAGGCGCCATCGCCACGCCCGGCCCACCGGCCACGGCCACCGCGGAGGGGCCCGCGGGGCGCCGGGACCCCGCACCGGCTGAAGCCCGGCCTCTCGGACCCGGCCCCCCGCGCACGCGGGTGCCCGGGGGTTGCAGGGAGCCCCCGGCCGCTCCCTCGACCCCGGCCGCGCGCGAGCCGCGGCCTCCCGGACCGCCGCCGCCGGGCTGCCCGCCTGGGCCCGGCGCGGGCGCGGGGGGCGCGGGGCCGGCGTGGCAGCGGGGGCCACGGCGAGGAGGGCGCGCGGGGGGCGGTCACTTACGTTGCTCTGGGGGTCGATGGCCTGCAGCAGCCGGTCCCTCATCTGCTGCGGGGACGCCGGAGCCGCTGTCATTGCCTGCGCGAGGCGGGGGGGAGCGGCCGGGCCGGCGGGCTGAGGCGGGGGCCGCGGGTCACTCGCTCGCCGGCCGCGGGGCGCGGGGCCTCATGGTCCCCGCGGCGCCGGGGGAGGGGAGGGCGCGCGGGGGGGCGGGAAGGGGCCCGGGGCGCCGCCGCCGCCGCCGCACCGCCAGGAGGGGCCGCCGGAGCCTCCGCCGCCACCGCCGCCGCCTCGAGAACCAAACTCCAGTGAGCGGCCCCGCGCGGAGCACCCTGGGAAAGCCGCGCCGCACGCAGCGTCGGCGCCACGCTGAGGAGATTGGGAGACGGGGCGGGGCCGGGAGCCCGGCGAGGGGCGGGGCCTCGACGTGCCCCACCCCACCCCTTAGCGCAGGCGCGCGCAGGCGCCTTGACCGGCCGCGCGCGCCCCGCCCCGCCGCCCGCGCTGGGGCGGCCGTTGGGAGACGGTTGGGCGGGGCAACGGCTCCGGCTCAGACCCCGCCCCCGGCGCGCGTGCGGACGCGCGAGCTCGGTGTACCCCCCCCGCCGCGCCCGCCCCGTCCCGAGGGCGCCCGCTCGCCGGGGGCCTGGAGGGTGGCCCGCTGTGCATCGGGAGACGGGCACTGTCTGTGGCCCCCACCTACGGGAATCCCTCCCTGAACATCCTCCCCTCCCTCCTAGGGACACCCCTGTAGAGAAGCGCGAGCGGGAGAAACTGAGGCCAAGGCCAGCCAGACCCGGAATAGTTGCATCGCTTTCTCTCATTGCACTCCCCTTTCTGACTGACAGCGCAGATCTTGCCTTGCACGTGGCCCACTTCCGCCAGAAGTAAATCCTGAATACCACCAGGTGTGGCCCCAAAATACACAAAAGGAACCTCCTGGTGAGAAGGGTCGAGGATCAGTAGTCATGACTTCCGGGAAAAGCACCTTTTTCCTCCAATTTACGGAAAACGCAATGATGGTGAGCCGCACCCAGGCTGCTGAGGGGCTGCTCCTGGTTCCCTGGTTAAGGCTTGCTCTGGGAGATGGCTGAGGAACCACGTGGTGGCGCCAGGGATGGAACCATGCTCCACCGTGCTCAAAACATGAGTTTAATCCCTCGATTAAATCTCTCAGCCCAAATGACTCGATTTTTGTTGGTTTGGTTTTGGGCCACACCCAGCAATGCTCGGGTTAATCCTGGCTCTGCACTCAAGGATCACTCCTGGTGGTGCTCAGAGGGTCCTGTTGGATGCTGGGGATTGAAGCCCCATCAGTCTTGAGCTAAGCAAACACCCTCCTCACTGGACTATCGCTCTGCCCACCCACACCCCCAGTTGTTTTTATAGAAACCACAGTTATTGGAGTTCGGGGGTCCCCATAGCGACTCCCACAGTGGTACTGTAGAATGGGGTGACACATGGTAGCCAGGACAACACCCAGGGTCGGACATATATCCTAGGCACATCCATTGCTGACCCTGCCAACCCCAATTTGAAGCAAGGGACAGATGACCAGAGAAGGGCTGAGGGGAGCAGTAACCACAGAACTGGGGGGAGGGGGGAATTCCCTTCTGGGGTGCTGTGTAAGGGAATTTCCAGATTCAGGGGGGCCCACAGGCAGTGCTCAGGGGCTATTCCTGGCCCGATGTTGGGTGCTGGGGGTGGAACCGGGGGCTCCTGTATGCTGAGCCATACTTCAGCTCCCTCCCCACTCTATCACCCCAGTCAGCCCCACGTGCTAGGTCTGGGTTCCCATCTGTTTGACTTGAGTCTTCATGCTTCTGGGAAACATGAAAATTTTTATTTGCAGAGAGTGGCTGTTTGTGCACGTGGCTGCGGGCACTGGCTTCTGCATGCAGGAAGCGTTACTTGATCCTTGAGGGGAAAAACCAATGAGCAGAACCCTTCTCTGCCTTCCCCTGGGCTCTAGCTGGACATGGGCCCATGTGGACATACCCTTTATCTCCCCTCAGATAGAGTCGGCAGGGCTCTCTCCTGAGCCTGCGCCTTCTGGACCTGCCTCTCATGTTTCGAACCCATGTGGACAGTATCTTGTTCTTGGAACAGTGGATTATATGGACGCAGGCCTGCACTTGCAGGCTCAGGCTATGTGGAAAGCACTCGCCAGAGCCCGAGCATGACCAGGAGCACCTCAAGAGAACTGCCTAAGAGCAAACATGATGAAAGTACGTCTCTGGACACCAGGGATACTCGCCTCCCCCAGTCTGGGGCATTTGTATTCACGTATGCAGACACTGGCCCAGCACTTGGAGGGCAAAGCCGTGTGAAGCACCAAATGCCATGATGGCCCATGGCTTTATTCCACAGGTCACACGGAGATATGGACACTAGTGGGTAAACAGGGTCATCCCTATCTGAGCCCCTCCAAAAACCCCACAGGCTACAGAGCTCAGTGCAGCCTTGTGGCTGTCCCCGTGCCCAAGGGTAGAGGTGCCACCAGGATGGGAACAGTCTCTGGGAACTTGGGGGAAGGGTCCCGAAAACAGATGAGAACCCCAATTTCATCCCAGTTGGGAGCTTGGGGGCTGCGCCCTCTCCAGAGCCTGAGGGGGACTCGCAAATGTTTCCTATGTCACCCATCCTCCAGCTCAGCTCCGTGGAACAAAAGGTGCGGACATGGGGGACACGAGCTGAGGCCCAGGCTGGTGGCTGTCACTTCCAAGACTTGGGGATGCATCTACTGTGCATAGACTTGGAGGGGAAAGGATGGCTTAAAAGAATCTGGCGTGGATGGAAGTCCTGGAACACACGGGGGCATGGGCCAGCGGCTCTCCTGAACAGGGCGTGGCACCCACGCAAACCTGCAGGGGGGCATTGGCCTGAGACTCCGGGTGCCTGACCAGGGCCTGGCTGCTCTGCTCTGTGAATGCTCCATGGTGGAGTCTGAAAGGCACGGGTGGAGCACACGCAGGCACTTCCTAGGACTCCCAAGTCCCCGCTCCAAAAAACAGTAACAGGGTAGGTACCCGGGTGGGGTTTCAGCGACTTCTGCTCTTTCCCTTCATGGGCTCATGAGACAGACTGGAAGGTGCAGGACAAATGGGTGCACAGGAGCGTTTGAGGGGGTTTTTCCACCTGGAGGGAGAAACTCAGTGGCAGGTGGGTCACCCAGGAGCCCACAGGGACTTACCAACCCACCCACATGGCTGGTGCACGTGAGGGCACAGGCCAGCGGCTGCTGGGGGGTGTCACAACTGCCCTCTGCCCCCATTCCCACCATTGCGCCTGGCCGCTTGCAGATACCATCTCGTCTCTGGCCTCCAAACCTGCCTGTATGGCGGCCCCTCGGCTATGCAGGCAGGAGCTGTCCTCTCCCCAGAGGCCTGGACAGGACCCATCCGCTTCCACAAGGACAGACAGAGCAGGAGTGCTCTCCCCGACTCCCTTCACTCTCCAGACTGCCCCAGACCTGCCCCACTCTGGGCTGGCTGCTCTTCTGACAGCAGTGACACTGCAGTCTGGGGAGGACTAGGAGGGGCAGAGACCCCACCCCCTCCCACAGCAGTGCCCAAGGCCAGCTGACTCCATCTAACCCGCATCCTAGGTGAGGCCCCCGGGAACTCCCCTCAAAGTGAGCTTCCTGTTCTACAGGGTGTCCTCCAGGAAAGCCAGGCCTGTGGCATGCAGGGCCACCCGCACCTCTGAGCAATCCCCCAAGTCCCAGTAACTGGCTTGGAGAAAACACTTAAAGGCTTAAGGATGTGGGTCACAAGCCGAGCTGCGCCTACCAGCCACTCCTGATCAGTAGTGACAGGGGTGGGGAACACGAACCCGGACCCCCAGAGCTCAGTCAGAGGCAGGGTGGAGCCTGCAGGGATGTGACTGAGGCCAAAGGCCCTTCAGGGCGGTGCAAATACGTGCTGGGCCTCTCCCAACACGAGAAGTCCTTCGGGATCCATCCCTCACTACGTGGCCCCGGCGGCCCTCGGCAGTGCCCGGTGTGGCCCTGTAAAAAAAACAGTAAAAGAAAAGAGCAAGGGCAACAGCGCAGTGAATAGGCCGCACCAACTCCGCCCATCACCATAGGGTCCCCCAAGCCCCAGGAGTAATCCCTGAGCACTGCCAGGTGTGGCCTAGAAGCCAAAAAATAATAAACAATAAGGGCCACAGTGATATCTGGCCTTGCACATGCCAATCCCAGGTTTGGTCCCCGACATCCCATACAGTCCCCTGAGCACCACCAGGAGTGATTCCTCAGTGCAGAGCCAGGAGAAACCTCTGAGCACCACCAGGTGTGCCTCTAAAATACAAAAAAAAAAAAAAAAAAGAAATAAACAATAATAAAAGAAACAGCAGCCCTGGGGAGGAAAAGCAAGCAGAGATGCGTGGGCAAGGCTCACCACAGGCCCCAGATCCTGACTGAAGCCAGGCAAGCAGCGGGCACGCTCTGCCAGTCTTCTCCCCATGGCCTCCCAGTTTCCACAAAGACCTCTGGTCAGCTGCCCCACCCCCAAGCCTGAACATCGCCCCCACCAGACCGCCTTAGGCCCCTCCTCTGTGGTTCATGCATACTGATGCCCATGGATGAATATCCACTGAAGTACCAACCAGATGCCTGTCTTCACTCTCTGACCACTGAGGGGAAACCCAGGGTTTGAGAAACCACCACTTGTTTTGTCATGATTTGGGGGGGACCAGCTGTGGTACAGGGAACCCAACCAGGCCCTGCTCAAGGCAAGCCTGACAAAGCTGCTGTACTGTCTCCAGCCCATGTCTTGGCGTTGTCTGCGCACCGCACTGGCCTCTGGCTGGGACCAGGCAGCCCCTCCCAATGTTGGGGCACAGGGGGAGACGGGCCTCGAAGGGGAAGCCTTGGGGATCCCGTGGAGGGGCTGATTAGGGGGCTCCTCACCGGCTCTCCAGAGGAACGTAACTGGGCTTGGATCCATTTGCCACACCAGGGAGAGGCTCAGCAGGTCCCCAGGGGAGAAGAACCCCGCTCATCCCGCAGCCCTGGTCGCTGAGAGAAGGGTTCAGTGCCAATAAAACTTGACTGACAAAACACAGTGTGGGCCAACTGGAGGGGAGGTGTGGGGGACTCCAGAGCACAAGGGAGGCTGAGACCCCCCCCTTCCCAGCAGGGGTCACTGTGCCTGCCCGGTCCCCACAAACGTTCAGACTTAGCAGAGGGTCAGGGCCAAGGCAGGGGCCTGTGGGGTTGACGCTGGTGGCCTCCGGGCACTGGCACGACCCATGCCCCACAGGCCAGGGTTCCCGGAGAAAGGGAAAAGCAACTTAACAATGAAATGATAGTTCTCTGCAGAAAGACAAGCCAATTGACACTGGCTCAATGATGCCATTCTCTGAGGGGCTACATCCAACCCCCATAGCGCACAAGCTCCAGGGGCTCCTCTGTGCAAAGTGGTATCAAGGGGCTGAGGGGTCTTGGCCCCACCCCATCACTGCAACCACGCCCACAGAGCCCTGCTCCTGCCCCTGACACTGCCCCACCTGTTCCTGAGCCAGATCTTGGGCCTGGTCCCCGGAGAACGCCCAGTGGGTCCCACAGCTGGGCCTAGTGATGGTGGGAGTGACGCAGGGCCCCTATGAGCATGCTCATCCAATCCTCAGCACTGCAGACACCCCCTCTCCCTGTCCCAGCAGCCTCTGGGCACACAACATCGGTCCATTCCTGGTAACATGGTTGGGGGTCCCCCGGAGGTGCTTTATTTTAACACCAACCCTGCGGCCAGTTCTGCGCCTCTGCTTCCCTCCCTCGTGTCCTGGGAGCCCGCACCGAGGGGCAAGCAGAGCCCACCGGAGCACTACAGTTCTGCAGCGTTGTACATCCAAACCTCAAGAATGGGGTCTTGCTGCTGCTGCCGTGGGGCCACGGGAGGAGGCCCCGCCCCGGCAGGTGGGATGAGGCATGAACCTGGTGGGGGGCAGACAGCTGCGAGGCCCCAAATGTCCACCCACAACATGGGGTGTGCCCTCATAGCCTCTGTCACCACTGTGAGGCTTTGGTTAAAAAGAAAAAACAGAGCAAACCCAGAAGCAGGTTCTTGGGGAGCGTGGGGGAGATTCCAGGCAGATCAAGGACGGAGGAATGTCTTCCTGGGCGCTCGCGGCGAGTCTTCAGGCAGAGCCCGCGGAGCCACCCCGGCCACACTGATGGAATCTCAGCAGGAAACTGGGGCAGGTGCCTCTGGCAGAGGCGGGTCCACAGCTCTGATCCACCCACTGGCTTCCGGGAAGGCTCCTGGTTTTCAGGTCAAAGGCATTCTGGACAGACAGAGGAGCCCGCATTCCCAGTTGCCATCCAGCCACTCAGGAGCCGAAGAGCCTAGAGGAGCAGAGGGCAGAGGCCTGTGAATACAGCTTTTGCGCGGGGCAGGCCTGCAGTCGGCTTCTGGGGATGCATACCGTTCCTCCTACTTGCTGTAGACAGGGCAGTGCTCAAAGAAAAAGCTTAGAAAAGTGCTTAGAAAAGTATCAGCTCCATGAAATCTGTAACATTAGCCTGTCCAGAAAATTTCACAAGGAGCTGGCCCCAAATGCAAGTAGTAGCAAGGAGCCCAGAGCTAAATATGCAGGCAGCGGGAAGGGCTGGAGGGCCGAATTACTCAACATCTCAGATGTCCTCGCTCCACTGCTGCCACATGTGACCCTCTAGGCCAAGGATACTCTTGTGTCAGTGACACCCATCAGGTTGTCTTGAAGGAGGGCATGTCCAGGTAGACCCACCCCTTGGTAAGAAGCATGAGGCACCCAGACCCTATCAGAGCAATGAGACAACCACCAGGGAAGTGATGTCTAAGAACACAGAATGACCTGGTGACAGGCCCGAACCCTCAGCCCTCTGCCCTCGGCCCCACGCCACTAAAAGCATCTGGAAGGTGGCCAGCCCATGCGGGGAAGAGGCTGGTCAGTGCAATGCTCTCCATGGCAGAGATGCATCCAGGGGCCCGGGGAGAATCATGGGACGGAGTGAGGCAGGACTTACACGATCATGCAGAACATCATGAAGACGTTCCACAGTGCAATGAAGATGCGGAAGTACCTGAGGCTCAGCAAAAACTCCCGGATGTTGTCCCCTGCAAAGCCAGAGGTGGTTTTTCACACGGGGCACAGGGACCGCGCACAGCGAACAAGCGCGCAAACAAGGGGTAGCTATTAAAACCCTGAGCAAGCCTATGATTGGCTACAGAAAAGACACGTGATGTGGATCTACCCAATAAGACCACCCTGGACTTTTGCCACGCTCTACTTTCTCAGTTCTGGGCCACATTGAAGGGGCAGTGGTGAGGGTGGCCCAGCCTTTGGGTCAAGGTCACAAACTGCTGCCCCCACTACCAGGCTAGGCAGGGTTTTGAGTTCGGTGGGTTTTCTCTGTTCTCTGGGCAGCACACAGTGTGAAGAGCCCCTCACGCCATCACCACTGCCTGAACTTGGCTTTCGTGACAGGTGTCACAGCAGTCTGCTGCAAACGAGCCCCAAGCATCCAGTTGTATAGTGTGACTGGAACAACCATGCCCATCCCTGTGTATGGCATCCAGCACGGCACTGCAGCAGAACGCACATGGCCTATAGCCTCTGCCCACAGGCCCAAAAAAGGAGGCCTGGATCTCCCAGCAAACCACATTCCGGTGTCTGATTACTGAGACACATCTGCCTAAAGCAGGGGGCAGGGCTACGGTGCAAAGAGGGTTCAGGTCATTCATGGAACCACACAGCCCCCCAGCGCTTACCACCGGAGTGGCTTCTAAACACTGCTGGGTGTGGCCTGAAAACCAAAACTAAAACCAAAGGAATGCACCCTGGCTGCAGAGCTCAGAAGCAACAGCTGTGGGGACAGGAGACTGCCTGGCTCCGGGCTCACTGCATACTGAGCCCCGGAAGAGCCACAAGACAGCAGGAGCCCAGATGCGCCTGGGAGCTCAGGGCATCAAGGGGACAGCGAGCAGTGCCAACAGGGCTGGCCTGCCCAGCAAGCTACGAAGATAAAGAGAATGGCAGAGGGGCTGTGGCCACACACCTGAAACACAGATCCCCAACATACACACACACACACACACACACACGCACACTCCTCCTCTTTTACACTCTTACACACGTTTCCCTGACACATTCACATCCACACACATCCTCATAAACCCTTACAAACACTCACACCTGACACACTCATTCATACACTCTCATATACATGACACAGGCAATCACATACACTCTCACACACAAACTCCCACCCTAAACACACATATTCTTACACAACATGCGAACTCTCACACTCATGCTGTCATGCAAACTCTAATGCACACATACACAACACACAAATACACTCTCACACTCAAACACACTAACATAGCATACTCTCACACAACACTCACAACCCACTCTCACTCACAAACTCACACTCTAACACACATACTCTAACACAATACTCACAACCCACTCTCACACTAACACACACATACACAACACGCAAACTCACTCTCAAACTCACACTCTAACACACATACTCTCACACAACACGCAAACTCACACTCTAACACATACATACTCTTACACAACACGCAATCTCACACATAGACCTAAAATGAACCCACCAGGAAAGCAGGCTTTACAGACACATGCCCACTGGGCACGTGCCCAGAGCAGTATAGATAAATGAAGGACACGCCCACTGGGGAAAGGTTCCTAATTACCTGTACTGGGCTCCTTGGACTCCTCCCCAAAACCCTGTGTGTCCTTCTTCTTCCTGTGAGGGACAGACCAAATCCATCTTCAGTGAGTCACCCCCCCATAGTGTAGTGGAGCCTGAAACCTCAGCTGCTGCCAGGAAGCAGCTCCACACCTCTGCCCTGCCAATCACAGCCAGGCCAGAGTGTGCGTGACAGTGATGGGACGTCACGGGCAGGACTAGAACAGGACATGAAGGGGCTGACTCAGGACCTCAGGGGCAAATGGACATCCCTCCCCCAGAAAGGAGAGTCTGGATTGGAAGCTCTGGAGGTGGATCAGACAGATGGCTAGGAGGACTGGGGCACAAACTTTGCAGAGAGATGGGAGAAATGATCTCCTCCACCACTGACTAGGGGGCTGGGGGAGCCCCTAAGCACATTGGGTGTGGCCCCAACGCCAGAAAGCAGTACAATGAAAAAAGTTAAAGTTCTGGGGCCGGAGCAAGAGTACAGTGGGGAGGATGTTTGCCTTGCACACAGCCAACGGGGGTTCAATCCCCTGCATCCCATATGGTCCCCAGAACACTGCCAGGAGTGATTCCTGAATGCAGAACCAAGGGTAAATTCTTATCAATGGGCATGACACAAAACTCAACAAAAAAAGAAAAGGAGCACGCGAGAGCACGAGAGCGAGAGAGAGAGCAAGAGCGCACGCGAGAGAGCGTGAGAGCCCAAGAGCAAGAGGGAGAGCGAGAGAGCGAGAGAGCGCAAGCAAATGAGTCAAGTTCCTAAGGAATACGGTCCACGCTGGAGGAGGGGCCGGATGGAGGCGGGGCTAGGGCGGGGCCAATGCGAGGGGTGGGCATCCAGAGGGCGGGCCCAATGGGACGGGCCCAGATTGGGGCGGGGCGATAACGTGGGCCGGGCCTACAGCTACCAGAGTCCAGAGTCGCGGTCCGACGCGGCCTACTCACAGCTTAAAGTTGAGCACGGCCCCGGCGTTCATCAGCAGCGTCCTGTGGAGGGAGAGTACGGTGATCTGGGCCGTCCCCGCCCCGCCGGGCTCCCTCGCCCCCGCCTTCGTTCACCCTAATTACCCGAACAGCAGGATGTCGCCGATCATCCTTACAGCCGAAGCGTCCGTCAAAACCGGAAGCGGAAGCCTCCTGGAGGGCGGGCAGAGGAGCGGGAGCTGGCCAATCCCGACGCAGCCTCTGAGGTGCGCGCGTCCTCTGCGGGCCCCGCCCTCACTGCAGGGGCCAGGCGAGATATGATGACGTGAGTGGCGGGGCCACAGGTTCGGTGTGTGGGGTTGGGGCCGCGTGACAGGTCCCGGCACCTTCTGGCTCCTCCGCGGGGCTGGGGTCCGGAGGGCTGCACAGGAAAAAGGGTCCTGACGCAGCGGCTGCCCTGGGCATGCGCTGGCTAAACCCCTGTAAACGACTCCCCCAGCGGGGCTGGCACTGCAGGGGCTGCGTCCAGCTATCTCCCCGCACCGGACACCGTATTTGGGACGGGACTGGCACGGCCCCACGGAGGCTGGGGTCAGGGTGGCCGCTTGGAGACCGGGGTCCTGACCCGGAGCGTGGGATTTGCATACGATTGCTGCCCCGTGGACGATGGGGTCTTTGTCCCAAGGCTTGGTCCGGGCCGCGCCGGCCCCGGCCCGCAAGAGTCGCCGGCTAATGGGCTGAACTGGGACGGGACGGCGGTGGCCGCGGGGGCCCGGCCCGCCCCCCGCGAGCCCCTCCCCGCCGCGGGGCCGGGCGGGGGCGGCGCCTGGCGGGCGGGCGGGCGGGGCCCGGGCCGGGGCGGCGGCGGCGGGCACCATGGAGCTGCTGTCGGCGCTCAGCCTGGGCGAGCTGGCGCTCAGCTTCTCGCGCGTGCCCCTCTTCCCGGTCTTCGACCTCAGCTACTTCATCGTCTCCCTTGTCTACCTCAAGTATGAGCCAGGTGAGCGCGGCGGGGCCGCGGGCGCGGGCGGCGCGAGCCCGGGCTCTAGTTCCCGGGCGCGGGAGCAGGTGGAGAAGGTTGTGCCGCTCGGCGGGGGTCATCCTGGGGGCAGGGCGCGCGCCCTCCCCGGAATGGGGGCGCGGGCAAGGACGCGCTGCACAAAAATGGGCCTGCTGGGGAGGCGCGAGGGCGAAAAAGGGGGTATCGCGGATGGAAGGGGTCGCGGGAGCTGGGGGCAGGGGCGGGGGTGGTGTCTGTCTGGGGCCGGCGGGTGTCGTGACCTCGTCGCTTGCCCTTGGCCACGCGCGTGCCCCACTGCAGCTGCGGGTCTATTCATAGGCCGGTCCGCTGAGGGGTGCGGAAGGTGACACAGCGCCCCCATCCCGACCGCTGGGCGCAGCCGGGGAGGTATTTGGGGGTTTGCGACCTCCCACGCCCTCATGCAGCTTCCCTGGATGGAGCTCCGGACTCATCGGATTGTTTATTTTAAAAGCGTTTTCCCCCAGAGCTGGCGAATGGCCTCCTTAGAGCTCAGTCTATTTTTATACAAGATTGGGGGGTCGTGTCTCCTCTTGTGTCTGCAGGATTTCATCGCACCCACGCCTTATATGGATCCTCAGAATGCAGCTTTAGCTGGGAGAAATCCATCTCTTCAAAATTTCCACCTTTCTGAACCCCCAGGTGCTAGTAGCCCCTCTATTCTCTGCACAGACGGAAGTGGCTGCCCCACCCCCAATGATAAAAATAGGTGTTGGTGGCTATTTAAGAATCCAAAATAGAGTCACAGAGGGAACGGAAGTGTCCAGTTGCCACGGGGAGGGGTGGGGTGAGGCCGGCCTGTGCCTTTCCCACCTCCACAACCCCAATTATGGATCAAAACTCTGGGTTTCTGGCCCCCAGCATGCCCCTCCTTTTGCATCCATAAATTACAGCAAGGAACTTTGGGAAGCAAATCAGCTCCTTGCCTCCCGCACTCACTCACAGGACATTTCCTGGGGTTGAGGCCCTTCCCTGGACCTCCACAGAGCCAGGTCACCGAGAAATCCAAGTGTGCCCTGCAGGTCAGTTGAGGTTCCAAGGGGATGTGAGGAGCCCATGGGCACCTCAGCAGAGAGGAGAGGGGAAGGACCTGAACCCCACCTCCTCCTGGCCCGGTCATGAGGGATGTCCTGGGCCTCCACACTGACTGTGGTCACTCTTCTTTGACAGTGGTGTGAGGTCTGTGGGAATGAGGCCAGCAGGAGTGGTCAGCCCTCCAGATCTTTCTACCTGAGCTCCCAAGTCACTCCCCGCCCCCAGAAGCACCCCCAGCCCCACCCCTGCGCCTCCTTACATGCAGGCAGCAGGAGAAGGACCTGGACAGAACTGTCCCTGGGGTATTTTTAGATGCCCAGGTCCCTCCTCTGCAGGGCCTCACCTGACCCCCAGGGCCGCCAGCTGTCTCGAGGATTAACTTCCAGCTGGTGGCATTTTAAACCGACACCCAGGAGGAGGGGGAGAGGTGGGACCTTGTTGGGCACTGGACTTGGTGGGCAGCCTTGAGGGTGATCCCTGACTCCAGGGAGGTGGTGAGAGGGATAGGGAAAATGGGGGAC
Source organism: Sorex araneus (assembly GCF_027595985.1). Lineage (NCBI taxonomy): Eukaryota > Metazoa > Chordata > Mammalia > Eulipotyphla > Soricidae > Sorex > Sorex araneus. Next base: position 231,841,965 of record NC_073303.1, read on the forward strand.
CCCACCTCCCCAAAGGAAAGGGGCGGGGTGAGCCTGAGGTTTGCAAAGGAGCACGAGATAAGGAGTCACAAGGGCATGTCCAAACACACAAAGCAGGACTGGGCAAAGGGCTCAGTCCCCAGCACCCTAGATGGGCCTTTAAGCCCCCGGAGGATTCTCCACCCTGCTCTGTGTGTATGGTGAGGACAGGGGTGTGCCCCCATTTCTCTGAGGTCGGCCACAGAGAAAATCTCTGTCAGGCCTGTTGCTGGTGATGTGGGGGTCTGGCTTGTTCCCTTCTTCCCTGCGTGTGGACAAAGGTGTTCCAACCTTCTCCCAGTGATTATGACCCCTTTCCACCTGCTCCCAGCCAAGAGACACCACTCCCCCCTCGTGTAGCCTCAGGTCTGTTGACTTGGTTGTTCCCCGGAAAGCAAAACTCCTGGGGGAGAAGGACTCTGGGCAATGAAATCACAGGTTACTCAGGAAGATGCCAGTGCAGGCGTTGGGCTCCCAAAGGTGCCCGCAGATGAACAGCTGGGATCTGTGCTCTTGGTTTCTGCAAACTCCCTGTTACTAATGACAGGAGAGTACAGAGGTTGGGCACTTGCCCTGCTGTCAGTTGTCCCCAGTTCATTCCCTGGCACCACATATGATACAATTCTCCCTCCAAGCGTCTAAAGCGTGCTCTGATCCCCTGCAAAGTCCTTGGGCCAGTCCCTGTGCCCACTAATAATGACGAATCCACACCTGTGCAGGTGCGGTGGAGCTGTCCCGTCGCCACCCCATGGCGTCCTGGCTGTGTGCCATGCTGCACTGCTTCGGGAGCTACATCCTGGCTGACCTGCTCCTGGGGGAACCTGTCATCGACTATTTTAGCAACAGCTCTAGTATTCTGCTGGCCTCTGCTGTCTGGTGAGGGCAGAAGGGACATGGGTGAGCCACACCTAGGGGGCTGGGCAAGAAGAGCCTGGTGCCCAGTCCCCAAGAGGGTGGTGAAGCCGGTCAGTTGGTAGGGCACAGGAGCCTGGCACCCAGTCTCCTGGGCAGCACTTGAGGAAGCCTGGCCACCAGTGGGACAGAGGGGCATGGAGGTGGCTGGAGCCATCACCCTCTGTAGTGGCTCTGAGCATCCAGGAGCATCCCTGCCCCAGCCTGGCTCCCCTGCTAGTCCTGTGGGGAGGGTGTTGGGACGACCCCTTCTCCACGGGTAGGTGTGCCGCCGGAGCCCAACCCCTGGCTCTGTGTCCCCCAAAGGTACATGATTTTCTTCTGCCCCCTTGACCTCTTCTACAAATGCGTGTGCTTCCTGCCCGTGAAGCTCATCTTCGTGGCCATGAAGGAGGTGGTCCGAGTGCGCAAGATTGCCGCGGGCATCCATCACGCCCACCACCATTACCACCACGGCTGGTTTGTCATGATCGCCACCGGCTGGGTCAAAGGTAACGCAGCGCCCTCCACCCGCTTCCAGAGGCCCAGCCCAGAGGGGGCGGTGATGGGCACAGCTGAGACTGGGGGTCTTTGGGAAGATGAGCTCCTGGCAGGGCTTGGGGGCACGTGTGCAGTTCTGGAGCGAACCCAGGTGATGGTGTGCGAGGCAAACACCTGTGCGAACACCAGTGTTCTCAGCTGCATTGAAGTCTGCTTGTCCCTGTCTCCCCTAAGAGGGAGCATATGAGACTTGAGAGCAAGGGCATCCCCACAGGCGTCAGTCCAGGCTGCTGGGAGGAAGTGGTGTTTGTAGGGACTGGAGAGCTAACTGTGTTCAGAGCCAACCAACCTGGCACCCCGTATGGCTGCCCAAGCACTGCGTCTCCTGAGGAGAACGGAGAGCCGGAAGTAGCCCCCAAGCATTTCTTGTGTGTTCCCCAACTGTAAAGAAAATGAAAAGAACATCAAAACATACGTGGCAAAAAGAGAGAAGTTGCAGTAAAGTGGGTGATTGGGCAATAGGGGTGAGAGCAGCTGGAGGGACTGCGGAGGAGCACACGGGAAACACAGTCGCAGGAAGTCACGACACCAGACTGAGCCCTGGGTGGACAGGCAAAGCCAAGAAGCTGGGCCGGGAACGTGGTTCAGCTGGTAGAGCTCATTTTGTCTTGAGGCCCTGGGTTTGATCCCGGGCACCCCGTGGCTCCCGTAGCACTGCCAGGTGTGGCCCCTCTGAGGAAAGAGCCGTGCAGAATGCCTCCGCCCTGCCTTCTGCTCTGGGTGGGAGCCCAGGATCCAGGGCAGGGATCACCCTCTGTCCCATCCTCTCTCTGCTCTCCAGAGACTCCAGCTCCCAGAGTGTATATCCCCCAGAGGGCAGGGGGGTGATGAGAGAGGTGGACAGTTCCGAGCGCGCAGGAGGCAGGTGGCAGGTTACTCTTGGTGCTGGGCCCATGCAGGGTCTGGGGTGTTCTGGGTTTGTGTGAGGTGGACCTTGTGGCCTGTGGCACTGCCATACGTGACTGACGGGTATCTGGGACATTGCTGCTAACCGGTTTCCTACCCCTGTACCCCAAACATTCTGACCAGAGTGAGGGGTGTGGGAATGATTCAGAAGCGCAGCCCTTGTCCCCCAGGCGCAGGTGTGGCACTCTTGTCCAACTTTGAGCAGCTGCTCCGAGGGGTGTGGAAGCCAGAAACCAACGAGATCCTGCACATGTCCTTGTGAGTACCGCCTGCCCACCCTCCCAACCTGACCCTGCGTCACACACACCTGGAAACCGAATTCAGTCTTCCAGAACCTTCCAGAGCTTGTGGCTAGAGGACCCGAGAAGGGGAGGGAGCATAGACAACTGCGGAGAGGATGCCAGGTTGGGGTGTTAAAGTCAGACGCCACCTCCAAGCGGAGCTGGCCCTAGTCAGGGAAGAGCAGGGTCTGCCTGGCTCTGGGGAGGTGGGTACAGCGCCAGGCGGGGACCAACTGTGGTGTGGAAGTGGGGGCAGACCCCGGAGTGGGCTAGTTCTGTTCTCTCCCACTACAATGAGTAAAGCCGAGACACCGCCCCCTGCCCCAGGCAACCAGGAGAAGCTTGTTCCCACCTCCATTGCATTGGGGAGGCTTGGGGGGGTGCAGTGCTGTCTGCAGGCAAATGACCGTCCCTCTGCCTTCCACAAACCTGTAAGCCCGTACAGGGAAAGGGACGAGCTTCTGAGTGCACCGTTGCGGTTTGTTGGTTTGTTACAGAGGACTCTAGGAAGGAGGGGGGCCCTCAGCCTCACCCGAGCTTTTTTTTTTTTTTTTTTTGGTTTTTGGGTCACACCCGGCGATGCACAGGGGTTACTCCTGGCTCTTCACTCAGGAATTACCCCTGGCGGTGCTCAGGGGACCATATGGGATGCTGGGATTAGAACCCGGGTCGGCCGCGTGCAAGGCAAATGCCCTGCCCGCTGTGCTATTGCTCCAGCCCCCTCACCCCAGCTTTATCCTGCCTCCACAGCAGGGGAAGGGGGTGGCGGGCAGGCATCAGAGGAGGGACTGTTCTCAGGTGGGCACGGCCTTGGTGAGTGGCGACGGGTTGCTGGCAGGAATAGGCGGGGTTTGTAGTGGGTGGGCAGGGCTGACTGTAGTGGGTGGGGCCAGGCCTCCCACTGACTACCCTGCCCCTCCAGTCCCACCAAGGCCAGCCTATACGGAGCCATCCTCTTCACACTGCAGCAGAGCCGCTGGCTGCCTGTGTCCAAAGCCAGCCTCATCTTCCTTTTCACCATGTTCATGGTGTCCTGCAAGGTGAGCAGCCCACTTGCCTGCCTGGTGCATGCCTTTACCCCCCCATGCTGGGGGAGCCGGTGAGGGTGGGGTACGAGCAGCAGGAGCAGGTCTCTGCAGGGGTACGAGCTGAGACAAGCCTGTACGGTGGATGGGACAGATCTTCCAGGAGACAGGTGCCTTCCTGCCTCTGCCCAGCGAGGCCCATCTGTTTCAGAACCAGGACCAGGCTGTCCCCTCCTGGCTCCCAGGCTGACCGTCCTCCCCGCCTCGCAGGTGTTCCTGACGGCCACCCACTCGCATGGCTCCCCATTCGACCTGCTGGAGGCCTACATCTGCCCTGTGCTGTTTGGGTCAGCCTGGGGAGGAGACCACCATGACGGCCATGGGGGCGCCCACGGAGGCCCCGCACACTCCACACTGCCCAAGTCCAAGGAGGAGCTGAGTGAAGGTTCCCGGAAAAAGAAGACCAAGAAAGCCGACTAAGGGGGCTGCAGGGGGTCTCGACAGTGTTCGTGGGAATCGGGGTCCCTTTGCTGCTATTTTGGAGAGGGGGGCCTCAGCCTAAAGGGATGTCAGGACTCTGATGTCCTCCTAGTTCTGCACCTCTGATCCCCCCGCCAGAGACTGGATAGATGGATCTTCCTGCCGCTGCTCGCACCGGTTCCTCCTGCACAGCAGGAGCATCATGCTCTTGCCTGCCCCTGCTCGGCGACCAGCAGGGGGCACGTTGGCCCAGACCCCTGCCCCTCTGAGCATTGGGCGCAGCTGTATCTAGGGTCCTGGGAGCTGCGGAAGGCTCAAGCCACCCTGGGCTGAAGGCCATCCCCAAACCAAAGAGATGCAACTGGCCGGCAGGGCCCCAGGATCCAGCTCTATCCTCTCTTAGCTGCACTTCGTCACTCAGTCAGTCACCAAACACACAGACAATGCGGGTGTTGCTGGGTGGGGCTAGGGGTCCTGCTGGCCACCATCTTGTGGCCTGGGTCACCAGGATGGGGGCATGGACACACCTGGCTCAGGTGGGGTCTCTCCATGGGTCACTGCACTCTGGGAAATGCCTTCCTGGGGAGCTGGGGGGTTCTGAGGCAGAAAGACGCTCCCAGGTCTCAGCTTGGTGAGAGGGTCCGCGAATAAACCCTGTGTGAGACTCACCGTGTGTGTTTGTGTGTGCACCTGTGTGTGTGAGTGCACACGTGTGTGTGTGCATGTGTGGGGTGTCCTAGTTCAGCATGTGTGGGGCAGGCTCCCCAGACCCTAACTCGGGTATTGGGAAGCCCAGCCAGGCAAGTGGGTTTTCCGATTGGCGTGTGTGCAGGTGACACAATCTGGGGTGGGAGTGGTGCCGAATTCCCCCACACACACACACGCACTTGCGCATTGACCCCTCTGCTGTGTGGAGCTGAGACCTCTTATGTTCCCAGGTCACTCTGGGTCCTTCCGACTGTGTCCAGTGCTGGCCTCCAGGTGGCGCTGTTGTACTGCTGGGTCCTCTGCGTAGGGTGCATCTCCCAACCAATTCCTCCTCTGAGTGGAGGTGACCGTGGAGCTGGGTGTTGGGGCCAGGGCTCTGTCCCAATGCCACACTGAACACTCAGCACTTTCCCTGGGACCAGTGGAGGACTTTTGCAAGATCTCACCTGAGAATCTCAGGGACTCCCCCCAAAGTAGGAAGAACGGCAGGACCCAGCAGCCACAGCTCTTAAGTTTTGTTCCCAGCTTCCGGTGAGTCTCAGCATTGCCACCAAGAAAGACCTTATCTTTCTTTTTTTTTTTTTTTTGCTTTTTGGGTCACACCCAGCGATGCACAGGGGTTACTCCTGGCTCTACACTCAGGAATTACTCCTGGCGGTGCTCAGGGGACCATATGGGATGCTGGGATTCGAACCCGGGTCGGCCTCGTGCAAGGCAAACGCCCTACCCACTGTGCTATCACTCCAGCCCAAGAAACACCTTATCTTGCATCTGCACTGGCCTGACCACTCCTACTGTGTCCCCTCGAAAAGCTTTTCCAGGGACCAGAGCTAGGATAGCAAGGAGGGCACTCACCTTGCACACGGCCAGCCTTGGTTCGATCCCCAGCACTTCACAGGGTTCCCCAAGCCCTCCCAGAAACAGTTCCTGAGCGCCACCTGGTAGGGCCCCCAAACAGAGAAGCATCCCCAGTGCTGTGTATGTGGCTGCGAGAAGAGGGACTTGGAGCTGGAGAGACAGTACAGCGGGAGGGTGCTTGCCCTGCATGCAGCCAACCAGGGTTTGATCCTCAGCATCTCAGATGGTTACCTGAGCACTGCCAGGAATGATACCCAAGTGCAGAGCCAGGAGTAAGACCTAAGCATCTCCAGGTGTGACTCAAAAGGTCAAAAAAAAAAGAGCAGAGGGACTTGGCAGGGTGCGGGGAGGTCATGTTCCTCCTCGGGAAGCCAAGGCCATGGGGGAGTGCTCCCTCATGGGAGCACAGGCAGCTCACCGGCACTGCGTCCCACAAGATCCATATGAGATCCAGGGATCTGCAGAAGATCTGGCCCTTGCTGGTCCCCTCTGTGGTCTGGAGGACAGCCCAGATGCCCTCACATCACCCCATGAGTCCTCAGTGAGGGGCTTCATAGAGGCATTTGGTCAACCTGGGCCCTGGGCAGGGTCCAAAGCCCAGGTGTGCCCTCACCCAGCTGTGCACAGCAGAACTCACAGCATGAGCCACAGCCCTCAGTGGGTCCATGCGGGAACATGGCCGAAAAGTGCCTCTGTGTTCAGATACGTCTCTGTCCTAGTGTGACACGGGGCCTTCTCTGCCTGACCCACAACAGTTAACTGCCCATCTGGCCCAGTGCCCGGCTAAGCCTCCGAGCACCAAACAATCGCTTTCAGCCCCTGTTGCTGGGAGCCTTGGGTGGGCGGGGAGAACTTGTGAGTCCCTAAGACAAAAGGTCTAGAGTTCCCGGGGTTCCCTTGGCCGGCCAACTTCCCAGAAGGTTCTCAGCAGAGGGTGGGGGCCCTGAGCCCAGGACAACAGCAGGCAGCGCCCACCTCAGGGCTCCCATGGGAGACACGTCTGCAGCAACACAGGGAGTCTGGTGGAGAAGCAGAGGGGGGCGCAGGGGGCCACAGGGAGAAGAGCGGTGAGGCAGCTGAGAAGCAATGGAGGTGAGCATCACAGAGAATGAAGTTGGGGGCTGGCAAGAGGGACTTGGGGGGCACGGGCCTCTCAGGGTGGTGGGGAAATGGGCATGGAAATTCATGACCATGACGGGCAAAGACCCCAGGGCCTCAGCCAGATTTCACAGTCCGGTGCATATGATGGTCTTCAACTTGGGGTGTGGTCCAGGTACCCCAAGGGGCAAAATTGGGTGCTCCTCAGACACAGGCAGTGTCCAGGAGATCCCCAGGAGAGAGGGGTCCAGCCCCGTGTCTGTCCTGTATGACTCTGGGAAGGCCAGGCTGGTGGCAAAGAAAGTTTTCAAGGTCAAATCTTCTGGCTTTCCTGTAGCCATCAGGGGGAGGTGACCAAGGCCCAGGCACTGAGTGGAGTTCAAGAAGCTGGGGAAGGAAGAAACTCCAGTGGGCAGCTCGGAGGTCAGGAGAGACCAGGACAAGGTCATGCCTGCGCCTGGGCCTCCCTGGAGTGGAGCAGAGAGACCCGCCCTGCTGGTCTCTTTCACAGATCGTGGGATGCACTTTCTTGCCCCTGTGGCCCCATCTCAGCAGGAGAGCAGGGCACTCCCTGGTCTTTCCTGCTTTAAGTGCTGTGTTCAGAGGCTGAAAGCTGAAGATCAAGGCACCTCCCAGCATTCAAAAATGAGCATAACAGGGTCAGGGGAGATGTGGCCCAGAGAGATAGGACAGTGGGTAGGCCGCTTGCCCCGCAAGCAGCCACCTTGGGTTAGAATCTAGCATCCCATATGGTCCTCCGAGCACTGCCAGGAGTAATTACTGATCATCGCTGGGTGTGGTCCCAATACAAAAATAAAAAATAAGCCCACCTTTGCCTCCTTGCCTCCTATAGGCCTGTAAGCTCCCCAAGAAGCCTGTAGGCCCGCCCAGAGGCCTATAAGCTCCGCCCAGAAGCCTGTAAGCTCTGCCAAGAGACCTGTAAGCTCCGCCCAGAGGCCTGTAAACTCTGCCCAGAGACCTGTAAGCTCCGCCCAGAGGCCTGTAGACCCTCCCAGCGTCCAGTAAGCTTTGCCCAGAGGCCTGTAGAACCGCCCAGATACCTGTAAGCTCCGCCCAGAGGCTTATACGCCCGCCCAGAGGCCTGTAAGCTCCGCCCAGAGGCCTGAAGCCGCTCCTCGATGCTCCTGGTCATCCCTGGGCTGAGACGGTTCTGAGAGTTCTGTGAAGCTTCCTACTTCACAGACCATGGCGCTGAGGTCTAGGCAGCAAGGCCTCCTGTGCAGATCTTGCAGTACCTTGGCCACAGTGCTGGAGGGCCAGGCTGACCCAGGGATGCACACACAGATACACAGGTATGCAAAGGTCTCCTCCACAGCTGTGGGTGGCACAGGTCACGAGGAAGTCTTACCCTGGCCAAGACCTCCTTTTTTTTTCCTCCATGGCAATGCTCAGGGCTCCTTGGCATTGCCTACCTGAGGGTAGGGGGGCCTGCCAGCACCCCAGCGCAGCCAAGTGTTTATTGCCACCCCCCCGCCATTTGTGGGTGGGCGAGTGGGCTGCATCAGTGCAAGGTGAGAGTGTGATGGGGATCAGAGGGGCCTCACACCCCCTTCTTCAGGGCGCTGCTTCACCCATGCAGGCCAGTACTGGGGTTGGCCAGTGGTAGCTCACTGGGTCTGACTGTGAGGTTCAGTTTATCTCAGGGCTCTGTATGTGTATGTGTCTATACATGAGTGTATACATGTCTGTGATTGTGTGTGCATGTATGTATAAGTGTATGTATGTGCATGTGTGTATGTATGTGTGCAAGCATATGTGTATATGTGTGTGCCTTGTGTCCCTGTGCATGTGTGAATATGTACATGTATGTGCATGTCTGTGTGCATGCGCACATGTCTAAGAGAATGTCAAGATGGGTTTCGGAGTCTGGGAGGGGTCTGTGGATCAGGGAGGGTGCTTCCAGGATACCTATAAGGCACCAACTCCCCTCCTAGTGGGGTGTGCACTGTTGGCCACTGGGGACTGAGACCCTTCGTGGGAAGGACCCCCTGAGTCTCAGGTCCTCCCCTCCATGTGGCACCTTCTCCCCTTCCAGTCTCAACAGCCAGCACATATCCCAGGAGCCCGTGGAGGCAGGCCAGAGGGCTCAGGGGACATGGTGTGTTTTATCCCCCAGCCCCTCAAGACAGCTGAGCTCAGGCCGGTGTCAGGCGCGGTGGAGGCCGGTCCTGGGCTGTGGCCTCTGGCCAGTGCAGTAGGGCTGGGCTGGGTTCCCACGGTCCTACTCAGTGGCTCACCTGGCTCAGTTTTCCAGGGGCCCCGGGGAACTTGGTCTCGCAGAGGCTGGTCCCCAGATCCCAGGGCGGAGCCCAGGAAACGCAGTTGCTTCGAGACGCTGGCTGGCCCTGCGGGCGCAGGGCGGAGGCAGGAGGGCGCTGCTCTCAGACCCGAGAGCAGGGGCTAGGCTGCAGGTAGCTGCCGGCAGCGTCCAGGGGTGCGGACTCCCAACAGTGGCAAATGGGCTTCCCTGGCTGCCCCCCGGGAGGCCACTGGCCACTCCCCTGAGTCCGGGCGGCCGGGCTTTGCCTGGGGCAGCCAACATGAGTCTGGGACACCTCAGCCCGGGCACCCGCCGGCGGCTCCTGCAGGGCCAGGCTGGGCCCCTGCCAGCGCCCCCAGCCAGCGGCGTGTCCATCTTTCTCAGCTCCAACGGCTCGGGTGAGTGTGGCAGGGACAGAGGCCTCAGAGGCCTTGGGAGGGGACACTGCCCCCCCGGGAGCCAGGACGGGGCCTCCCACCCCTGTTTCTTTCATGGGGTGCTGGGGCCTGACCACACACACTGGAGGGGGTGCTGAACTCACCGGTGTGAGGGTCTCCGCACCCTACTGCCCCCAACTTGCCCAGGGCCTCCTGAAGCTTGTTGGGATCCAGGCAGGCTCCGAGCTACAGCCCCTCCCGCCCCACAGGCTTCCTCAGACCCACCCCAAGGGTGGTCTCATGCATGGGGGCTGAGCCAGGGCCATCTCTGGGGTTGCACCTGAGGGGCAGTAGCTTCACCTGTGGGGTCAGGAGTGGGAAGGGCAGGAGGGAGACCCAGGGCTGCCCACGGTCTGGAGTGAGCAGTGCCCCCCACAGACACACGCAGAGAACAGGGGCTTCATTGGGTGTGGTGGACCCTCAGCTGTAGGACCCTGGGCTTGGGGGGGACCCTGGTGTGTGTGGACCCTGTTTATGGGTGGACACTCAGGTGTGGGACCCTGGGAGTGGGTGGATCCTGGGTGAAGCGGACACTCAGGTCTGGATGGACAATCAGGTGTGGGCAGACAGTCAGGTGTGGGTGGACACTCAGGTGTGGGTGGACACCCAGGTGTGGGTGGACACTTAGGTGTAGGCGGACGGTCAAGTGTGGGTGGACACTTGGGTGTGGGCAGACACTCAGGTATGGGTGGACACTCGGGTGTGGGCAGATGGTCAGGTGTGGGGGACACAAGTGTGGGCAGTCCCTCCAGCCATTCCCTCCCCAGAGGCTCTGAAGGGCCCCCAGCACAGATCAGGTCATTCTGTCCCCCGATGCTGCAGATGGGATGAAGCTCCAGATCCCCCCGGGGGCAGCACCCCCACCAGGGGCTGGAAGGGTGCCTCCCACCCACCCAGGGTTTGATCTGAATCTGATATGCAAATTGACCTGCTTCCAGAATTTTCCACACACCCTGGCACAGTCCCTTGACAGTGCTCCCCCCCAGGGGGAGTTCAATGAGAACGTCCAGCGACCCCACCCCATGCCTGTCAGGGCCCTGGAGCCACCTGGAAGCCTGACAAGGGTCCCTCCCGGCTGCGGGGGAGAGGGTCAGGGGGCCTGCCTGGAATGTTCAGTGCAGATGGGGGTGAGTGTCTGGGGCTCCCTGCTGACGTTGCCCTGTCCCGCAGACATGGACGCCGAGAGAGAGGCCCTGCACAGCAGCGCCTGCCCCGAGGTGCAGACCTTCTGCCAGAAGCACGGGCTGATGTTTGAGGTAATGCCCCTGGGTGCAGCCTCAGGCGCACGGGGTGCTGGGATCAAACTTGGGGCACACCCACCCCCCAACAATTTATCTTTTTGTTTGTTGTTTTGGCCACCCCAGGTAGCGCTCGGGGCTTATTTGTGGCTCTGGGCTCCCTGCTGGTGGGGCTCAGGGGACCATAGGGGGTGCCAGGGATTGAACCCGTGCTGGCCGCGTGCAAGGCCAGTCTCTCCCTTTGTACTATTGCCCTGGCCCCTCGAAGGACCCTACCAGGAACACAGAGGGTCAGGGGATGGGCAGTGGGGACCAAGTGCTGCAGGCAGAGGCAGGGCGAATGCAGGAGGGGCAGCTGGTTAGGTGCCTCCCTGCTGGCTGCCCACCTTTCGGATAAACTGAGGGTCTGAGGGTCAGCTGCCCCACGAATTGCTGTCACCTTCGTCCCCAAGAAGCTGGTGCTTGTCCCAGGTGGGTGAGAGGTGAACAGGGCCTTGTTGAACAGGGACTGGGGAGAAGCGTTTGGAGCTGCACTGTTTGCACCCCCCACCAACACCTTCTCTGACCCTCAATCACCCACCTGCTCAGCCAAGCGCTGCCGGCAGCCGTCTTGAGCACCGTACTGGGAGAACGCTGGGTTCTTTTTTGCTTCATTTTGGGGGGTGCACAGGGCACTTCTCGAGTCCATGCAGGGCCAGGTCCAGCCTGTGGTCCCTACAGCTCAGCTCTGTGCATCGCCTCACCCGGCCCCAGAAGGCCTGACCCGTGGGCTTCAGGTTTCACTCATTTGCCAGAATCAGGTGCCTGCCCACGCCTAAGGAGCCTCAAGCCTGGTCTGGGGGGTCCCGCCTGGCACCCCGACCAGCCACTCTCTACCCCCAGGTGGTGGACCTGCACTGGGGCATTCAGAGCAGCGAGGCTTCTGCACACATGAGCCCTGAGTTGTGTCTGGAGGAGCTTGAGCGCTGCCAGAGGACATCGCTGGGCCCAGCGTTTGTGGTGAGACTGTGGAGGGCAGGGTGGAGCACTGCATTTCTGCAGCAATAGATGCCCCGTGGAGAGGGCAGGGGACGGTACGGCAGAGAGATGTGTGCAGGGAGATTCCACCTCTCTTGGCTTGGGAACCCCGTAGCCAGGGAGGAGGGGGACCTGCTGGGAATCAGGGTCCTGGCTATCATGTGGCCGTGTGTTGAGGAGCAGGCGTTGTTCCATACAGAGCCCTTCCCTGTACCTGGAGCTGGACCAGTTTCCCCCTGTCCCCTCACCACCTTCCCCAGGCGAACTCTTCTGTCTGTCACCAGGACAACCCCTATCTTACAAGGTCATTTGGGCAGATGAGGCAAATGACAGCTAGGTGTTTTGCTCTAGGAGGACCACCCCACTGTATTCCAGGTATGCTCAAGGGTGACATCTGGGGGAACAAACTGCAGAACAAGCATGAACAAATGATAAAGCTCTCTGGGGAGACCCAGCCCGCAAGTTGGCATGTGTAAATAAAACTGTATTCGTAGATAGCCACACCCATCATTTGAATCACCCACTTATTTGCATATATACACTTATTTGCATATCACAGCCCTATCTCGTCATTTGCTCATGCCCTGACAACTTCTCAGTGGGTTGGACAGAGATGGCCTTGACAGCCCAGCTGCAGTATTAGCTATCTTGCCCTTTAGACAAAATGTTTCCTGGCCTCTGGAAAGGAGGTTTAGAGAAGAACAAGGACAAAGCTTGAGAGAGAACCTGTTCTCCACCAATTGCAAAGAAGCATTGTGCAGCTGTCCCTGAGGGGCCCAGTCCTCCAGAAGCTCCTGCAGGTCAGAGAGAGGGCCAGGTCCTCCCCCCCCACACACACACACACAGAGTTTCCAGGAGAACAAACAGCGAGAGGGCAGTGTTTGGGTTAGAAACACTGCAGCCAAGCATCTTCATTCCAGTGAACTGCAACTGTGGAGCAATAACAAGGAGTTCTGGTTCCCCTAATGCGTTGCCCAGGCTTATTGCCCTAGAACACTGCAACACTGCCCTCTATTACGGGGTTCCTTTAGAGTTCACACACACACACACACACACACACACACACACACACACACACACACACACACACGCACACACACACACAGCCCCAAGCCTGTCTGGTTGAGAGGAGCTTTCCCGAGAGGGTTCTGGCTTCCTTTCATGGCGTGTGCTGCTGTGCCCCTTCCTTCGTTCTTTGCTTTTCTTGGTGCGTTGGCTCCATTCCCTTTTTCCTTCAGTTTTGCAGAGATCTCGTTGGCACACAGCTGTAGGCTAGAGTTAGGGGTGAAGCAGAGTCATGTCATCCCGAAATTACGCAGTCATGTCATGGAGATGCAAGCAAACAGCACCCTAGTTCTGAAGTGCTGCATCCCGGCTGCCGCCCAGGTGACCAGGCCAGGGTGTTGCCACCCCACTCACCATGTGCCGTCTCTCATCCCCACCCCCACCCCACCTTGGTTGGGTTTTTTGTTCATTTGTTTCTTTTCCTCCAGTGAAGTTTTCTCAATCAGTTTTCCAGAGGAAACTGATGATCCTTGGATTGAGGTGCAAAGAGGGAAAAAATAATAACATGGTGTGTGTGGGGGGGGATAGAGGAGAAAGAGAGTCCCAAGGGATTCGATTTTGCAACCCAAATTGCAGGCAGCAAAAAGAACAAGGCACTTCCAGGTGGCCTGGGGCCCAGGAAGGTGACGCCCTTCTTCCCGGGGACCTGCCTGGGACCGTGCATCCTTCCGTCCTGGCTCTGGCCCAATGCCCACGGTCCCGAGCACAGTTGGCTGCACCTGATGCCCACATGTCCCCTCTGTTGCTGGGCACAAGCTGCTGCTTTGAGGCTCAGAGTTGGGGGCATTCCGTAGAATCCAAGCCGCGCAGGGCCCTTGAGAGGCGTCTCGTAAATAAGTCATTAGGCGCAGGCTGGCGCTCCCCACGGTGCTTGAGGAGCTGTCTCTAGGGCAGCCGCAGCAGCCCCGAGGAGCAATCCTTGCTCTGATTCCGTCCAGCGTGGCACGTCCACTCCCAGGTTGAGGGTCCTGTGCCTTTCCCACCCTCCCCCTGAGTGCAGTGCCCCCTGCCCAGTGCCCCCATCTTATTCTCTCTGCCTCTTGCTGGGACATTCTTTTCCTTACGGCGGGACCTGCGGGGTCCCAACGCAGGGCTCTCAGCATCACCTTTTCTCATCCAGGCGCTGCTGGGGGACCAGTATGGACCCTGCCCGCTGCCCACTCTCATTGAGGAGAAGGAGTGGGAGGTGCTGAGGGCCCAGCTGGCCACCAGGCCCAGCGACCTGGAGGTGGTGTGTCGGCGCTTCCGCAAGGACGAGAACGCGGTGCCGCCCGCCTTCCTACTGCAGACACCTGGTGCATCCGAGTCCCGCAGCCCCGAGGAGCCCAGCGTGAGCTCCGCGCTGCGCGCTGCAGCCCAGGACGCCCTCCGGCTGGGCCTCCTGTCCCAGGAGCAGTGCAGCCGCTACCACCGCTCAGGTGAGGCGAGGGGCACCCCGCTGAGGCTACAGCCAGGACGGCTCCCCCCCCCACCCCCGTGAGCAAGACCACCTCTCTGTCCTGGGCATCCTTGCCTCTAAGAGGAAGCACGATCCGCCCTGAGCCCCGTCGCCCCCCTCCCCCTGGCCCTGGCCTTCCCCACCCCCAAATAGGCAGTTCTTGCCCCCGTGGAGAGAGGTTAGTTGTTCTCCCTTCACCTGGCCCTTGTGGACACCTGTGTTGCTGCATCCAAGCCAGTCACCCCCAGCTTTAAGGGCCGCACAAGGAGAGCCAAGGCCCCGGCACTGCAGTTGTCGGCCCAGTGTGTGTGTTGTTCCGAGTGTCGGTGCAAACAGGCTCTGCTTAGCACTGGAACTTCACAGGCAAGGCAGGTACCCACTCCCCACGGAGGCTGGACCCGCATCACAGGGATGGAGCCTGCTCCAAGGGGCTTGGGTCTTGCCTTACCCAGAAGGTAGCCAGCAGGCACCTCCAAACTCCCTCCCAGTGTCTTGCTGGGTGTGGAGTGACCCCCAGGCCACTGCCCATGCGAGTGACCTGCTCATGTTCACAGTTCAGAGACTGACTCCCCATTTCCAAGGGCGTGTCTGGCTCCAACGCACTGAGCCAGCGCTTCTGCCAAGCCCAGGGAGGCTTCAAAAATAACTCCCCGGGTCTGACTGCTCTTTCAAAATACTGGTCTCCAAGGAGATGTCAGTGTGGCTTCTGGTTCTGGAAAGTACGGATCCTCAGGGCAGCTGCGGCATGCTCCGGGACAGGGCTGGCAGATGCTGGCCAGGGGGCACAGCCGGCTTGCCACTTGCATTTATAAATAAAGATTTATTGGAACCTAGGCAAACAATGTTTGCTGCCGCTTGCTTTTTTTGCCTCAAGGGTGGAGCTGAGGCTTTGTCACAGAGACCCTCAGTGTCACAAAGCCTGAGAGCTGAACAGGACCCAAAAATGTGTTGGGGCATGTTCTTGGTCCTAGGCTCTTCCAAACCAGCTCTGGCCCCCAGCATTTGCAGTTTTTTTCTGCTGCCTCAGTGCCCTGCCCACCTGCTTCAGAATCTGTGTGTGTGAGTGTTCGTCTGTCTGTCCATCCATCTGTCTTTCTGTGTGCATCTGTTCTCTATGACTGGATGCTGGACAATCTGAGTCAACTCCTCAGCGTCATATAGGGTCCTTCCAGCCTACCAGGCGTGATCCCTGAGCACCACCGGGCATGCCCCCCAAACAGGAAAGAGTTTGGGGAGCTCCGTGGCAGGTGAGCCACACACCCCTCATTTCCCATGTTCCCTCCTGCAGTCATGGCATGGGAGATGGAGCGCGGCGTGCTGGGCCCCGATGGTGAGCAGGGCGCCACCGTTTTCCTGCGGGAGGTCCAGGACCTGCAGCGCCACATCCTGGATGACTGTGCCCTATGGCTGGTGGACCGGCTGGCAGACGGCTGCCTGGACATGGACGCACAGCGCCTGCTGGGCGACCTCAAGGGCAGGCTGGCTGACACGCGCCCTGGGGCCCTCAAGGCCCATCAGCTGCCCTGGAGCCGCGACCTGGTGAACCCCAAAAACAAGGCCCATGGCCGCTACCTGAAGGAGCTGGGCGAGCAGTTCGTGGCCAGGGCCAACCACCAGGTGCTGGAGCGGCTTCGGGAGCAGGAGGCGGCAGGGCCGGAGCCCTCGTGGCTCTTCACTGAGATCCGCCACCACCTGGCCCTGGGCGCCCAGGCCACCCGCACCTTCTGCGGCCGCCAGGACCTGCTGGCGCTGCTGGGCCAGTGGCTGCGGCAGAACCACGACAGCCCGCACCCGCCGGTGCTGCTCTGGGGGCCCCCGGGCGTGGGCAAGACGGCGCTGCTGTGCCGCCTGGCCGAGCAAATGCCTGCGCTGCTGGGCCGCAAGACGGTGACGGTGTTGCGGCTGCTGGGCGCGAGCGGGCTGAGCGCGGGTGCGGGCGGGCTGCTGCGGGGGCTCTGCTGCCAGGTGTGTCTGGCCTACGGGCTCCCGCCGCCGCCCGCGCAGGTGCTGGCGGCCCGCGCGCGCCTCGTGCACTTCTTTCACACGCTCCTGCACACCGTGTCCGGCCGCCACTTTGAGTCCCTCGTCATCCTGCTGGACTCGCTGGATGACGTGGACGGCGGGCACTGGGGCCGGCGGGTGCTCTGGCTGCCCACCCAGTGCCCCCCGCGCGTCCACCTCATCCTCTCGGCCTGCTCGGGGCCGCGGGGGGCCCTGGACGCCGCGCGCCGCGCGCTGCCTGGGGTCGCCGAGTGGGAGGTGCCGCCGCTGCCCGCGGGCCAGGCGCAGGAATTGGTGCAGCGGCTGCTGGCGGCTGCTCGGCGCTCGCTGAGCCCCGGGCAGCAGGACCTGCTGTGGGCCAGTCTGCCCGAGTGCGGCCATCCTGGACGGCTGCAGTTGGCCTTCGAGGAGGCGCGCCGCTGGGCCTCGTTCACCGTGCCTGCGCCCCTGGCTGCCACAGCTGAGGAGGCCACACACCAGCTGTGTGCGCGCCTGGAGCAGACCCATGGACGGCTGCTGGTGGCCGGTGTGCTAGGCTACCTCGCGGCTTCCCGGTGAGTCTCTGGGCGCCAGGAAGCGGGAGCCATTGGTGGGCCCTCCAGGAGTGTGGGTGGGCAGGTGGGCGGGTGCTGCCCCAGGACAGGAAGGGCAACGGGAAGCCTTTCTGGAGTCCTGCCGAGTTGCCCAGCTCCTCTGACTTCTCTCTGTCCCCGTGGTCTTTGTGTGCGATGCTTGGGTCAGCATCTCCACTGCACACCCCATTCCAGGACCCACTCCTGAGACCCTCCATCCCTACACTCGGAACCTATATTACATTAGAGTTTTTGAGTCCCTTTGGTCTGATCTCTGGAACATTCTGCTCTCCTCTGCATCTTTGCATCATTTTCAAAGATTCCTGGGGCACACAATGAGGTCTGGTTCCCTCCAGGAGGCTGATCACGGGGGACTGCTTGGAGGGGGTGAATTTGTTCCTCCATCTGTGGTGGCGGGTGTGTTCACTTTATTATTTATTGTTCGGGTTTGGGGACTCCTGGTGGTGCTCAGGGGACCATGATGATGATGAACCCTTCCTCGATGCAAAGCATTTTCTCCATTCCTTTGAGCTATTTCTCCACCCTGAAGCCTTCTTTGGAAGCCCGAATGTTCATCCCCTCTCCCACTTTCTTGGCTATGGGGTCTTTCCTTTGGGAACCAGCACTGCCTCCCTTAGCAATCAGTTCATATCTAATAGGGGAATCCCAGAAACATGGCTTGAAAGCTTCTCAGGAGAACCCGTGAGCCATGGAAAAACTGATCTTCACGGCCTGGCGAGAGCTTTACAGCTCCGCAGGAGACAGTGGTTGCAAATGCCTGGCTGCGGGTGCAGGGAGGGCCCCGGTGCTCAGGGATGTGGGGTGTGTGGGCTGAGATCAGAGATAATGAGCTGGGGTGGCTTCCCGCAAAACCTCCCCGGGAGGCGGCAGAGGCTCATTAGCAAGAACTCCAATTAGCCACCCAGTTCTCCCAGAAAGCAGGGCACCCAGAAATGCGGACAGCGCTGGTCAGACTTCGATTCGTGAGGGGCACGGTTGTTTCTGGTGGAGTGCTTTGCCTTCTTTCTGCAGTCAGGTCGAGTAGCTTCTCTCCGATTTGCCCGATCTAGAACAACTTGGTGTCCCCAGAAAAGCAAGGTTTAGGCTAAGGCCATGGGTGGGGCCCAGGGGGGGTGGCTTGATGGGGAGGTAGGGTAGTGGCGGGACCGAGGTCAATAGGGCGTGTTTTTGCCTAGGGGCATGCCCTCTATGGGCGGGGCCAAGCAGTTGGCCATGTAGGGGCCTGACCAGGGCAGGTGCGGGGATAAGAGTTTAGGATGAAGCCAAGCAATTGCGCGAGGTCAGATGGTGGGACAGGGCCAGAGCCACAGGCGGGGCCCGTGGCCTTGGGGGAGGTCAGATGGCAGGGTGGAGCCAAGGTCTTGGGACAGAAGGCACCAGGGGTACCAGGAGCTTCTACCCCCTGTGGGCCCAGTTCCGTTATTCTCAGGACTCGGCAATTTAGTCGGGCAAATAAGGAAACTGAGGCAGCAACCTATCCCTCCCTACCGTTGCCCCCAGCCCCCAGCCCGTAGAATAGAATAGAGGTGCCTATGGATCAGCCACATAAATCTGTTCTGAGTTGAAAACTGGGACAAGTGGGTGCTGGGACAAGTGCTCCTCAGGGAGCAGTCTAGCTAGCTGATCCGCATGCAGCTCAGAGCAGGTTTAGAACATGAGGGCAGGGACCGGAGCCGTAGTTCGATGGGGAGATCCATGGCCTTGCGCACAGCTGACCTCAGCATCCCATAGGGTCCCCACGCACCACCAGGTGTACCCGGAATATCGCTGGGTGTGGCCAACAAACCAAAAAACACAGAAGCCACACTCTGGCCTTCCGTGGACAGGACCACACAGCCCGGAGCATGGAGCTGTTCTGGCCGGGCCCCCCCATTGCAGAGTGGGTTCAGTAGGGAGCATCGACCACTGCTCCTTTGCAGGCACGGGCTGTCTGAGGCGGAGCTGAAGGACATCTTGTCCCTGGACGACGAGGTGCTGCAGGCCGTGTACCGGGACTGGACGCCACCCAGCAGGGAGCTGCTGCGCTTCCCCCCGCTGCTGTGGGTGAGGCTGAGGCGCGACCTGGGCCACTGCCTGGCACAGCGGCCCGTGGACGGCTTCACTCTCCTGGGCATCGCCCAGAGGTAGGACCTGCTTAGCCATGGCGCTGGGGTTGGGGGAGGCAGAGAAGTTTGTTTCAAGAGGGGTGCAGGGGCCTAAGCACAGCTGGGTGTGGTCACAAAATCCAAAAGGAAAAGAACTGTGGCCAAAGTGAAGGGCTGGTGGGGGCTGGACCCCGAGGACAGCCCTGGAAGGCGGGTCCCCCAGTGTGGCCCCTCCACAGGCAGTTGGCTGAAGTGGTCCAAGCGCGCTACCTGTCGGGGCCTGAGGCAGCCAAGAGGCACGGGGTGCTGGCTGACTTCTTCTCGGGAGTGTGGAGCCAGGGCACCAAGAAGCTCATCACGCTGCCACTGGTGGGGAAGCCCCTCAACCTGGACCGCAAGGTGAGAGGACGTGACCCCACAGTCCAGCAGGGACCAGCCTGCGCCCAGCACGGTGTCCTTCCCGGGGCAGCACGCGCCCCTGTCCCTGGTCCTAAGGCATGACTATGACCTGGCTGGTTCGACCCAGGCTCTGTGCCCAGCGTGTGCGAGCGTGCACGCTGCAAGAGTGTTCCTTGTGCCCGTGTGTATGGGAGCGTGTGCCCTGTGCTCACTCCAGCCGCCTGTCCCACCCCCCTACCTGCAGGTGGCCGCACAGCCGCTGTGGTTCTCAGACACGGTGGCCAACGTGCGGAAGCTGCAGGAGCTGCCGCTACACCTGCTGCGTGCTGGCCGTGTCCAGGAGCTGAAGCAGGAGGTTCTGGGTGAGGGTCAGCGGGCCCCACCCGAGGCGAGCCGAGGTCCCAGGGACATAAGCTCTCCAGGGATATTGGGGTGTCACAGGGGAGGGGGCTGCTCACCCCCAAAGAGTATGTAGGACGGACACCCCCGCAGTGACAGGCCATCTGTCCATCACTGGCTCCTCTCTCTCTGCCCCTCCCCCTCCCTTACATAACCCTCCCGTCATTGTCTTTTTGTCTGTCCCAACCACGTGCCTGAGTGCGGTCCCAGGACCCCTGAGTGTCATTTCTCACCGTGACTCGTAGTGCAAACAGGGTCTCTGCTGCCAAGCCACCCTCTCAGGCAGGACCTGTCCCCACTGCCCATGGTGCTGCATGAGATGCGGGGGTGCGTGGGGGACCCCTGCCTCAGCTGCCGCCCTCCCCTGCAGGCAGCATGAATTGGATTTCCTGCCGGGGCATCTCTGGAGGGCTAGAGGCCCTGCTGGACGACTTTGCCCTGTGTGGCCCCCATGTGGACTGCGCTGAATTGACCCTGGTGCAAGAGGCCCTCCAGCTGTGCCATCCTGCCGTGGAGCTGCGTGGCTTGGGTGAGCCTGGACGGGTGCCAGGAGTAGCTGTCCCCAGGAGAGAGGGGTGCTGGGACCCCAGAAGCAACCAGGCCAAAAGGTCATGGTTGAGAGCTCAAGGTCAAGAGGAGCCCTGGGCTGTTAGTCCCTTGATTGATAGCCTGTGGCTGGACTGTGCTGTGGTGCCGGGGCGATTGTGGCCAGCAGAGGGCGTCTTGCCCCCGATTTCCTTCCAGCGCTCCCCAGAGCAGCGGGATGGGACTGGAAGTGACGCTGACTGGAGGGACACACATCGGTGTGGAAGGGGCAACTAGGGACCCCTGACTGCCTCATCTGTTGCAGACAAGTGTCTCCTGTACACGGAGCTCCTGGCCCGGCTGCTCTACTTCTCAACCAGTCACCCTGCACTAGTGGGGCCACTGTGCCAGCAGGCTCAGAGCTGGTTCCGGCAGTGTCCACACCCCGTGCTGGTGCCCCTTGCCGGCTTCCTCCAGCCCCCTGGAGGGCCCCTCCTGGCCACCCTCACTGGATGTCATAAGGGTGAGTATGAGCCTGTGGCAGGACGGCCACAGACAGCAGAGCTGGGTGACCAGAGGGTGGGAGGCACCCTCTGCCTCAGTTTTCCCACTGTGTGTGTGTCTGTGTGTGTTTGTGTGTGTGCACACGTGTGCACAGGCATCAGTGCCGTGGCATGGAGTCTGGAGAAGCAGCTGCTGCTGGTGGGCACCCAGGATGGCACGGTGGCCGTGTGGGACACGGAGGAGTGGCAGACAGTCTACGTCCTGACTGGACATACAGGTGAGGGCGTGCACAGGCCAGATCCCAGAGCCCAGCCCCCAGGGCCCCTGATGGGAGCCTGGCCACTGCCTGTGGACTCAGAAAGCACCATTGGTCCATCCCCCCACTTCCCTTCCACCCACCTCTGCCCAGTGGAGGCCATTTGCATTGTACATAATGTGCATTTATCTGTTTCTGCACTAAGAAGCTCTACTCTGCTCTAGAGAGCTTCAGTGTAGCAGAAAATTTTCCTTCTGGGGCCAGAGCGATAGCACAGCAGGTAGGGCATTTGCCTTGCATGCGGGCGACCCGAGTTGGGTTCGATTCCCAGCATCTCCCATGGTTCCCTGAGCACCCCCAGGAGTAATTCCTGAGTGCAGAGCCAGGAATAAGCCCTGAGCATCACCAGATTGGCTCCTCCTGCAAAAAAGCTAAAGAAAAGGAGGGGATGGGGGGGGCTGTCAGAGCCCAGTTCTTGGCTGGTAGGAGCATGAGATGTGTCAACTCTCGCCTCCTCCCGTGGCTTGCAGGCGAGGTGAAGGGCGTGGAGGTGCTGGCCCAGGGGACACTTGCCATCTCCGCATCCAGGGACCACACACTGCGCCTCTGGGACCTGCAGGCGGGGCGGGAGAAGTTCACCATCTGGGATGGAGGCTCCCAGGAGCCCCCTGAGCCTCAGACCTGGAGTCTACATGTGGATGGGCCTGGGAAGGTGCTATACTCAGTGTCCAGCTGCAAGGTATGGCCCACACTGTCAGTAGAGGCCAGCAGGGCCTGGCTGTCCAGGGCCAGGGTGGAGGACAACCCCTTGAAAGGGGCACTCAGGGGCTTTAAAACCTAAAAGCCAGAGACGGGGAGGTGACTCGAGTGCCAGAGCACAGGGTGGCATGTGTGAGGTTGCGAGTCCCCTCTCCAGCATGGCTGGGACTGGAGGTGGCCCCAAGCCTGCCGCTGTGCCCCTGTGGCTCCACATGGAGGCTGAGCATGGAGCTCCCCAGTTCAGTGCCCCAGTGCTGTGGGGAATGCCCAGGCCCCCTGACAGCTGCTGGTGAGCTCCCCAGTGATTGTCTCAGAGATGGGGTGCGGGGTGGGGAGGCCGGGCCTCACACTGGGTGGTGCCCACTGAGCAGTGCCCACACCTAAGTCTGGCTGGCCTTTGGCTCTGGAGCCTTTTTTTTTTTCTTTTTGGGTCACTCCTGGCGATGCACAGGGGTTACTCCTGGCTTTGCACTCAGGAATCACTCCTGGTGGTGCTCAGGGGACCATATGGATGCTGGGAATCGAACCCGGGTCAGCGCGTGCAAGGCAAATGCCCTACCCGCTATGCTATTGCTCCAGCCCCTCTGGAGCCTTTTCAAGGGGAAGGAGAGATGGTGTCCTGCCACAGTTGCACCCACAGAATCATGGCCACTGGTGGCCCTGGACCTGTGGCTAGCGTCTGTTTCCACAGCTTGTGGCTGAGAGTCCTGGAGGGTGAGCTGTGAGCACGGGCCTTTGCCATCAATCTGTCAGCTCTTTCTGCTGATTTCCTCTGGGTTTCACAAGAGTCCTCTCAGGGGCCACACTCCAGCCCAGGGTCCCCATCCAGCCTCTGACCTGGTCTGGAAGCAGAAATGAGCTCTGTCACATGTCCACATCTGAACTCTGCTCACGTGCCCCCTCCCTAGGTCAACGCCTGGCACCTGGAGACAGCTGAGCTTGTCTTCTGCATTCTGGGGGATGCTGGGGACCCCTGGATGTGTGCGGCCGTCCTGCCTGCCCAGGCTGTACTGCTGACTGTGTCTGCAGGCCGTGTGGTCAGCCTGTGGAGCTCAGCCACTGGGAAGCGGCAGGGCAAGCGACTGCTGTCCAGCATCATGGACGAGGTGCCCACATGTGGGGTGCCAGTGCGGAAACGGGGGACAATGGTCGTCGGGTTCAGCCAAGGTGCCCTGTGCCTGGTAGGTCCTGAGACTCGGCCCTCAGTGCAGAACCCCCGAGCCTGCACCTGCAAGGCTATGACCACAGAGCTGTAGCTGAGCTGGCGGGGCACCAGGGATGCGTTTCTCTGGGTCCCTGCAGACCTCAGCAGCAGAGCCTGGGGGTGGAGGCGGGAGCTGTGAGCAGAGGTCAGGAATCAGCCCAAACCCTCCTGGCGGTGGAGACAGGCCCCGCACCTTGGCGGGTGGTCAGTGAGTCAGAGGGTCACCCCGTGGGGGTGATCTCGCATACCCTAGGGCCTCTGCACCAGCCCCATGGCCAGGACTGGGTGTAGGGGCACAGCCGGAGTCGGTACCGTGGGTCCCTCAGTCCTTGCTCTGCTCAGGTCTCCTCCGAGGAGGACAGGCTGCTGGACACACTCCCAGCAGCAGTGGGGCTCCTGGTGGCTTCCGAGGATGACTCCCTTCTTGCTGCAGGTACTGTGTACCTGGGGGTAGAGTGGGTTGTGAATGGGGAGTGACTGGAAAAAGGAGAAGTAAGGTTGGGAGCCCTACCAGACACTCAACATGGAGCACCCGAGCACTGATCTTGGAGCAGTTTCTGAGCACTGAGCCAAGAGCAGTTCCTGAGCATTGAGCTGGGAACAGTCTCTGAGCACTGAGATGGGAGCACTCATGAGCACTGAGCTGAGCCGGGAACATTCAGTCCCCAGTACTGCCATGTCAGCACCCTAGCCTCCCTCACTGGTTCCAGGCTTTGGAAGGTCCGTGCGTGTCTTCCTGGCGGACTCGCAGGGCTTCTGCCGGTTCATGGCCAGCGACCTGGAGCACGAGGACACGGTGGGCGCAGCTGCCTTCGGGCTCCAGAACAACCTGCTGGTCACAGGGTCCCAGGACACGCTCATCCAGGTGAGAGGCAGCTGGGGTCTCACCTCCCATGAAGGGGACAGGTCAGGGGAGTCCAGCACCAGCCAGCCTGGCAGGGGTCACCAAAGAGCATTCCCAGGACAGCAGGGAGGAGGGCACACGGCCAGCCCAGTTTCCATCCCGGAACCCCATAGTGTTCCCCAAGCACTATCAGGAGTGATTCCTGAGTGCAGCACCGGGAGAGACCCCTGAGTACTGCTGGGTGTGACTGCCAAAAAACCAAAAGTACAAAAAAAATGTTTTGGGATGGAGCGAGTTTTGGTGTCAGGGACGACGCAAGGCAGCGGCTCTCGTAAGGCCCTCACGCCGTCTCGTCGATGCCCCGAGTCTAGCAGCCCTTTCTCATTGTTCGAGAAGGCCGAAGGAGTCTCAGCCAGTGCCCTGCCCTCCTGCTCTGTGTTGTACCCAGGGCCCCTCTGTGGGATGAGCGGAGGACACCTCAAATTCTTTTGACTTTT
This sequence comes from Sorex araneus, assembly GCF_027595985.1. Taxonomy (NCBI): domain Eukaryota; kingdom Metazoa; phylum Chordata; class Mammalia; order Eulipotyphla; family Soricidae; genus Sorex; species Sorex araneus. Next base: position 231,866,332 of record NC_073303.1, read on the forward strand.
TTTCTGCCCCAGCCCAAGACACCCTGCATGGGTTCCCTGGAACACACTTTGAGAACTGCCCTGGGCTCTAATAGGAACATTTGCTAGCGGGAGGTAGGAGGGTGTCGGGACCCTGGAGACACGGCTAGGAGCCTCCCCTTACTCCAGGTGTCCTCATGGGCCTGTGTGCTCATCCCCTCTCTCCACTCAGGTGTGGAGCCTGTCTGAACAGGGTGCTCTGCTGGCGGTGCTGGAGGGTGTCGGGGCCCCTGTGAGCCTGCTGGCTGCAGGCGGGGCCCTGGTGGCCTCTGCGTCACAGCAGTCCTCGTCCCTGAAAGTGTGGGACCTCAGCCGCACGCAGCAGCAGGGACCCTGCGTGCCATTCCCGGACAGGACGGGGCTCACAGCTGTGTCCCACAATGGGGCCTTCGTCTATTTCCCCAAAATCGGGGACAGGAACAAGGTGTCCATCTGGGACCTGGCGGAAGGTGTGTGAGCTGGCAGGTGATGGGTCGGGAGGGACTCCTGGGGATGGGTGCAAGGTGAGCAGGTGCAGGACATCGAGCACCGCTGGGGAAGCTCATCCAGGCCCCATCCAGGCCTCTCTGGGGGCAGGAGCGACAGTGCTTCGGGGAGGGCCCCTGACCCACCCTGTGTCCTCCCCGCCAGGCCAGGAGCAGGACGCCGTGGACACGTCTAATGAGGTGTGCTGCCTGGAGGTGGCAGAGCAGGCGCAGCTGCTGCTGGCGGGGCTGGTGTCGGGCGCGGTGCTGGTGTTCCCGCTGCGTTCCCGCCAGGACGTGCTCTGCATCCCCCCGCCCGAGGCCCGGCGTGCTGTGCGCTGCGTGGCCCTGAGCAAGGACGAGCGGCGCCTGGCCGTCGCCTATGACCACACAGTCTTGGTGCTGGACGTGAGTCCAGGCGAGCCCTGCCCGGTCATCGACGGCCCCACCTACACCTTCTACACGCAGCTGCCTGAGACGCTGGCCCGTGCGGCCGTCTTGGCAGACTGCCGCGTGCTCTACGGCATGAGCGACGGCAGCCTGTACGTGTATGAGTGTGCCGGAGCCAGGGTGTCCCCGCTTGAGGCGCACGCCGGCCGCGTCACCTGCTTGGAGGTCAGCCACCGGGAGCAGCTGGCAGTCAGTGGGTCAGAGGAGTCTCGGCTGTGTCTGTGGGACCTGCAGGCCTGCAAGTGGAGGCTGGAGCTCAGCTACACGGTAGGTGCTGCCACCTGACTCGCTGGGGGCTTGCTTGCTTGCTTGCTTTGGGGGTCACATGTGGCTGTGCTCAGGGCCAGCTCCTGCCTCTGAGCTCAGAAATCACTCCAGGGGGGGCTCAAGGAAGCCCACAGGGCGCTGGAGACGGAGCCAGGCTCGCTGTGTGCACAGGAAGCACCCTCTCTACTTGTGCTAAGGTCCAGCCCTGTTTCTTTTTTTTTTTTCTTTTTGGGTCACACCTGGTGATGCACAGGGGTCACTCCCGGCTCTGCACTCAGGAATTACTCCTGGCGGTGCTCAGGGGACCATATGGGATGTGGGGAATCAAACCTGGGTTGACCGTGTGCAAGGCAAACACCCTACCCGATGCTGTGCTATCACTCCAGTGCCCAGCCCTGTTTCTTTTGGTGGGTGTGGGTCCTTCCACCCCCAAGCCCCTGCGGGGACACCAGGCAAGTGGGTGGCCTGACCTTGAGCCCCAGATAGATCCTCGAGCGTGCAGGGCCGTGAGGGCCGTGCTCCTGGCAGGCCCCCCCCCCCAGCTGAGGGGCCCACACTTCTCCCCACAGAGCTCCTTCTGCAGGGGCGTGCAGTGCGCCTGCTTCTCCTGGGATGACAAGCACGTGTTTGCCGGCCTCAAAGACCGCTCGGTGATCGTCTGGAGCGTGCAGGACGGTGAGTCTCTGCTGTGGGGTCTGGGCTGACGCACACTGGGAGTCCTGGATAGGGTTTCCATTCCCGTGTCCTGTCCTTGAGTCACTCGTCGTATCTACTGTCAACCTTCACCCGATATGGGGGTCCCGTCAAGGTCACTGAGGGAGTCTGGGGGGAGGTGTGCACTTGGACCCAGGAAAAAGCTCAGACAGACTCCCAGGCTGAGATTAGGGAAGTCAAGGACACTGAGTATCTGCGCCTGCCCCCCCACCGAATACATAGTTTCCCCCAGGACAGCTTAGTCTTGCAGAATTGCATCTGCAATAATCAAATATGTTGCAACTTCACACAGTCATTGCTCACATTATAACTGGACAACTGGACACGTAGTGATAAATGTGCCAAACTGCCACAGGCACACTTGACCTTGGGCATGGCTACATTGTAGTCTGACTAGAGACACCTTCCCAAACTTTCTACAAGGCCCTGGCTATAGAAGGCCTGCAAACAGGCATGCAAATAAACTATCAAAAAAATTATCTCAGGGGCTGCAGAGTACAGAGGGTTGGGTGCTAACCTTGCACCCAGGTTTGATTCCCAAATGGTGCCATATGGTCCCCCGAGACCACCAGGAGTGATCACTGAGCTCAGAGCTTATGGTAAACCCTGGGAACCTCCAGGTGTGGACCCCAAACAAAAAGTTAATTTATTTGAAAACAATTCTCAGCTGCGGGGCTGGAGCAATAGTACAGTGGGTAGACTGTTTGCCTTGCATGTGGCCGACCCGGATTGGATTCCCAACATCTCATATGGTCCCCCAAGCACCACCAGGAGTAATTCCTGAGTGCAGGGCCAGAAGTAATCCCTGTGCATCGCCCGGTGTGACCCAAAAAGCCAAAAAAAAAAAAAAGCAACAAACCAAAAACCCAATTCTCAGCTGTATATATAAATTCTGACATTCATGAACAGATATCTGCCTATGAATGATTTGGATATGCTTATTTATTTGTACATAAGGAATTAAATCTGGGGTCAGAGTGATAGGACAGTGGGTACAGCATTTGCCTTGCACATGGCCGACCTGGGTTCAATTTCTGGCATCCTATATGGTAACCGAGCACTGCGAGGAGTAATTCCTGAGTACAGAGCCAGGAGTTACCCCTGAGCATTTCCAGGTATGACCCCCTCCAAAAAGCCCAAAAACAAAAAAGAATTAAATCTGTGGCTGAATCGATAGTACAGCAGGTAGGGCCTGGCCTTGCATGCAAGTGACCTGGGTTTGATCCTAAGCATCCCAAATGGTTCCCCAAGCACCACCAGAAATGATCCTTGAGCACAGAGCCAGGAGGGAACCCTGAGCACAGAGCCAAGAGTGATTTCTGAGCACAGACCCAGGAGCAAGCCCTGAGCACAGAGCCAGGAGTGATTCCTGAGCACAGAGCCAGGAGTGGTCCCTGAGCACAGAACCAGGAGTGAGCCCCAAGCACAGAGCTGGGAGCAAGGCTCCATTTCCTGCTCTTGTACTAAGGTGGCACCTCCCTGGGCCCACTCTGCGCAGTCCCACGTTCTGGGCTGGGGTCCAGGCCAGCTGTATCCTCACTGAGCCCCACTGCCCTGCAGGCACCCTGCTGGCCGTGCAGTTCGTCCACGCGGTGGTGAACCGCATCATCCCCACTTCCAACGGCTTCGTGGCACCCACTCGCCATGGCCACCTCATCCGCCAGCGCTTCCAATGCCCCGCGGCTCGTGTCTCACAGCAGGACCCGCTCAAGAACTTTAAAAAGGCCGTGTGGATGGTCAAGTGCCGACAGCGGGAGGAACTGGCCGCCGGCGAGGAGGCCCTGCAAGATACAGAGGGCCCCCGGGAGGACGAGGCCAAGTGCCACCGCCGCTCACAGGTCTGCCTGCTGCTGTGAGGGGCCGCTGGCTCCCGAGAAGTGACCTTCGAGGGTTCTGGCAGGCTGGGCGGGGGGGCTGTAGCCTGGCGCCCTCGTGCCCTGCGCCACTTCCCAGGACTGCTCAGAGGGCGCGTCAGAGCCTCAAGAAATCACTGGACTGTCGCGCTCGTCCCTCGGGGGCTGCAGTAGCCCTGGGAGCTCTGGAGAAACCCGTTGCAGTGGCTGCCTTGTGGCCAGGTGGCGCCAAGCCAGGCGAACGCCCCTGTGCGCGGCTCTGTAGCAAACGCTGACCACGTAGGAAGGACTCTGCACCAATAAAGGGCTTCCCTGCACCCACGAGGCTCCTCTCGCGTGGCTGTGTCACCTCCACGTGGGAAAGGGCCATGGGCAGTGCCTGCGGGCAGAGCTCTGTGCTGGCAGCTTGGGCGGCCCCAGCAGCAGAACTGGGGTGTGGGGAGGTCCCGTCACCCCGCTACTCACTGTCAGGTCTCAGGCAGGGCCCGAGATGACACAGCAGTTTGGCCCACAGATAAGACCACACACTCAGCCTTAAGGCCCAGAGACAGGCCAAAGGCTGCTCGGGGGTCTGAGGACAGAGGGTGGGGCCTCCGGGACATAGATGACACGCGTCAGGAAACGGGTCTTGGCCCCCCAATGCTGTGGACTGCCCAGGGCTCGCAGCTGCTGTCCCACAGGAGACCCCCGATAAGCTTCATCGAGGGGCGGCCGTGGTCAGTGTGAAGGAACCCGGTGTCCCCTTTGCCCACCTTGGTCGCTGTGACTGCTCCTGTGCCCGGGGCAGGTCTGGCTGTGCTGTAGCCCCTTCCCGGGGGGCTTGTGGCTCTTTTCAGCCTCTGCTCTGCCCCCAAGACCGTTTCAGGCCCCTCCGCTCTCCCGTCTACATGGCTAGTGGGGCTGGATTGCGTCTGGGAGAGGCGCAGAGATGGCAGGGTCTCAGAGTTGCCTCAGGGACCCAGGACCCGCACCCGCGATGCCACGAGCTCCCCAGGCTCCTGGGAGACAAGGCAGGGCTGAGAGCGAAGAAAGGGGGAAACGGTCTGCTGTGGGTGGGGAGCCAGGAGCACTGGTAGGGACCCCCGGGTGGTGCTCTCAGGCTGCCGACAGTCGCTCTCCAGGCTGCTGCCTCACGGGCTTCGTCCCACAGGAGCCGCTGTTCCTACAGAAACGCCTCTGAACCGGCTGAGCCCTGTCTGGGCTTCGTGCCAGAGCCGCCTCTCGCTCTCCCTCCCACCCATCCGCCCGCCCTGCCCTCTGCTCGGCTCCATCCCAGCCTCCACTACTGTCCAGAGTCCCCACGAGTGATCCTGCCAGTGCTAAGTGCCAAGTGTTCTCCCCCCTTCTCGCCCCTTCCTCTCTCTCTCTCCCTCTCTGTGTCTCCCTTTCTCTCCCTCTCTTCTTCTCTGCCCCTCTCCTTCCCTCTCTCTCTCTCCCTCTCTCTCCCAGTCACACCAGGAGATGCTCTGGTAATACCTCCAGCTCAGTCAGTGCTTCGGGATCATTCCATCAGTGCTGGAAGAATCCAGGATTCTGGTCTGTGAAATATATCCCATATTTTGTTAAAATCAACAAAAATTCGGCAGGGAGAGAGAAATGGCACAGAAATTAAAGATTTGCTTTGATGCAGTGTACCAGGGCCGATCCCTGACATCATATATGGTCAATGATCACTGTGCACAGAGCCAGGGGTAGCCTCTGAGCACTGTCGGGTGTAGCCCAACCCCCACAATCGTTCTGTAGGGGGATGGAGTCTCCAGCGGTGCCCAGGAAGCAGAGGTGATGGAGGGGCAGATTCTGAGACCTCAGCGCCGAGTGATGTTTCAGGTGAAGGGGCTAGCCACGCTCACAGCCTCGGGGCTGCTCCTGGCCCTGTGCTCAGGGACCATATCTGGTGCTGGGTATTGAACAGAGCCAGGTAGCCTGCAAGGCAAATCCCTTGCTGAATGGACTCTCTCCAGCCCAACCTTACACCAGACATAGGGCCTTGGAAGTGTGGGAGGAACTCAAAGAGTAAGTCAGCAAAAAATTCACCTCCCTTGGGGGCCGGAGAGATAGTACAGCGGGGAGGGCGTTCGCCTTGCATGGGCTTGATCCAGGAGTAAACCCTGAGCACCGCTGGGTATGACCAAAAAAAAAATTCACCTTGTATTGGTCCTTGTATTAGGGTTCTGAGTGCCCATGTCCCCTTACACCACAAAGCAGGATCCAAACACTTTTTTTTCCTTTTTGGGTCACACCTGGCAGTGCATAGGGCTTACTCCTGGCTTTGCACTCAGCAATTACTACTGGCAGTGCTCAGGGGACCATATAGGATGCTGGGGATCGAACCCAGGATGGCGGTATGCAAGGCAAATGCCCCTACCCACTGTGCCATTGCTCCAGCCCCCAAACACTTTTTTATTTGCTTCGGTTTTGGGATCACATCTGGCAGTGCTCAGGGCTGACTCCTGGCTCTGCACTCAGGGATCACTCTTGGCAGGATTGGGGGACCCTATGGAATGCCAGGAATGGAACCTGGGTTAGTCTCATTTGAGACAAATTCCTTCCCCACTGTAATTTTTTTTTTTTTTGGCCTTTTGAGTCACACCTGGCGATACCCACGGGTTGCTCCTGGCTCTGCACTCAAGAATCACTCCTGGGGGCCGGAGCGATAGCACAGCGGGTAGGGCATTTGCCTTGCACGCGGTCGACCCGGATTTGATCCCCGGTATCCCATATGGTCCCCCAAGCACTGCCAGGAGTAATTCCTGAGTGCAAAGCCAGGAGTAACCCCTGAGCATCGCTGGGTGTGACCAAAAAAGCAAAAATAAATAAATAAATAAATAAATTTCCGTTAAGAATCACTCCTGTCGGGGCTGGAGTGATAGTCCAGTGGGTAGGGCATTTGCCTTGCCCACAATCAACCTGGGTTCGAATCCCAGCATCCCATATGGTCCCCTGAGCACTACCAGGAGTGATTCTTGAGTGCAGAGCCAGGAGTAACCCCTGTGCATCACCGAGTGTGACCCAAAAAAAAGAATCACTCCTGTCAAGCTCAGGGGACCATATGGGATGCTGAGAATTGAACTGGGTTAGCCGCGTGCAAGGCAAACACCCTCCTGGCTGTACTATCGCTCCAGCCCATCCTGCTGTACTCTTGCTCTGGTCCCCAAACACTTTTTAGCAACTGGATCCAGCTCTGCATATATGAGATTAGCACTACCGGCTTGGTGGGCAGTTGAGCAGAACAGGTAACTCAGCAGCCATGCCCTATACAGGCCCTCAAGAGGGTTCCACCATATGTTCATAAGTCATGAAATAATTTTTTTCTTGCTGGTACTATTTTCCAAATTAAAAAGAAAAATAAGGGAGGGGGTGCTGGAGAGATAGTACAGTGGCTAAGCTGCTTGCCTTGCAATGAGGCTGACCTTTGTTCAATTCCCACCGAGTATCCGGTCCTCTGAGCACTGGCAGGAAAAATTACTGAGTGCAGAGCCAGTGTTAACTCCTGACCATCGCTGGGTGTAGCTCAAAAACAAAACAAAAAAGAAAACAAAAGGAAAAGTAAGTCAGGTGGGTAGATGGTTCAGCCGGCTGGACGGTGTGCCTAGCAAAGACAGTAAATTCTAGTCCCAGCTGAGCATGCTCCTGCCCCAGGACCATGACCCAGTACCACGAGGGGTGGTACTGGTTGTCCCCCCAACCATTACCAGCATCACCAAGAGGAGTGCGACCGACTCGGGCCCTCTAATTAAAAAATGGGGCCTGGAGCGATAGTCCAGCGGGTGGGGCATTTGCCTCGCATGCGGCTGCCCCGGATTCGGTCCCCGGCATCCCATATGGTCCCCCGAGCACCGCCAGAAGTAATTCCTGAGTGCAGAGCCAGAAGTAACCTCTGAGCATCGCCGGGTGTGGCCCCCCAAAGCAAACACCTGTAACTGTGCCTGGGTCTAGGGCCGTGGGCTCTGGTGGGGCCGCCAGTTTCAGCACCTGGGCTGTCAGTCTCTGCAAGTCCCGCTCCGGGGCGGGGCCGCGCATGCGCATCGGTGCCCGGGCGGGGGCGGGGCGCGGCTCCGGCTCCAACATGGCGCAGGCTGGCGGCGGCGCCGGGGGCCGCGGGCTCGGCGGGACCCGCTGGGGGCGCCCGGGCTCCGCCGCCCACGAGAAGCTGCCGGTGCACGTAAGTGGCCGCCCCGCTCTGCCGGGGCCGGCGGCCCGGCCCGCGCCTCCTCCCCGCGCCCCAAGCCCCGCAGGCCGCGCCCGGTGCCCAGCCTCCTGCCCCGCGTCCGGCCCCTGCCCACCCGGACCTCCGCGGCCCCTGCGCCCGTTCGCACTGCCGGCCACCCCCCTCCGGCCCTGCTGGCGTTCCGAGCCAAGGACCCCTTCCCGGCGACTGCCAGCCCCCTTCTCTTCCCCATCGGGCCCTGGACCCCCCTCCCCCATAAGCCCTTCCCCACGGGAAATCCTTCAACCTCATTCCCCTTCCTCGCAGGGACCTCTGGTCCCCATCTCTCTCCTCACCAGGGATCCGACCTCTGGCCCTTCACCTTTGCCCCTTAGAGGTCCAACTTGACCGTCTTTCCGACAAGGGCCCCTCAGTCCCCTGCAAACCCCCCAGCCCACCGGGACCCTCCCCTACCCCCAGGTGGAGGACGCGCTCACCTACCTAGACCAGGTGAAGATTCGCTTTGGCAGTGACCCGGCCACCTACAATGGCTTCCTGGAGATCATGAAGGAGTTCAAGAGCCAGAGGTACAGTGGGGCGCACCGCTGCTCATTCGTGGCGCCTCTGGGACACTGAGTTCCTTCCAGACCTAGGGAGAGGAAGAGAGAGAGAGAGAGAGAGAGAGAGAGAGAGAGAGAGAGAGAGAGAGAGAGAGAGAGAGAGAGAGAGAGAGAGAGAGAGAGAGAGAGAGAGAGAGAGTGAGAGTGTGTGTGTTTTGGGGGGCGTTCAGGAGGCAGGAAGGGGTGGAGGGGAGCACCCAGTACCCCCAAAGGCAGAGCTCCCTTGACTCAGTGCTGACGTCTCAGTGAGTCTAGTGATATTTAAAAGTCAGATCTGCTTTGCCCAAGCCCTGTCACTTCTCTTCCCTGGGGACTGCTGTGGCCCTTTGCTCCTCAAATCTCGTCCCCAAAGTGGGTGGTTCTCTCTAGTACAGGCATGTTTGGAAGAAGCGCACGTGAAATGCTCAGTAAGGGGCCAGCTGGAGCATGGGGCATGTGTGTGATGCACACATACACTCTCCCATAAATGCACATGTATGTGTATGTAGTCACACTCATGCATACACAGATGTTCCTAACCACACACACACTTAAGCACACAGACACGCATGCCTGTATATGCCCACACATCCTCACACATGCACATGCATACGTGCTGGCATCCATATGCTCATTAGCACCTTCACACCCAATGCTCATAGTACGCAGGCTCACATGCAATCCGTTGTGCCCTGGAAGGGGTCAGGAGCAGACCTTGCCCTGAACTACCCCCACCACACACTGACCATCGGGCACCCGCTGTTCCAGCATCGACACTCCTGGAGTCATCCGCCGGGTGTCCCAGCTCTTCCACGAGCATCCTGACCTTATCGTGGGGTTCAACGCTTTCCTCCCGCTGGGCTACAGAATCGACATTCCAAAGAATGGGAAGTTGAATATCCAGTCACCTCTGGCAACCCAGGTGCGCTACAAAACTGTGGGAACATGGGTGCCCGTTGTGGGGGTGGGCTTGGGGGACAGTGGACCTGGTGTGGGGCTGGGTCTGGAAGTGGGGCGGGGCAAGGACAGGCTAGTCTGGGTGGAGCTTACATGAGGGGAGGGGTAGTGGGCGGGGTAGTGACAGGTTGGTTTGGGCGGGGATTGCCTGTGGGGCGGAGCTTATGTGAGGGTGGGGTACTGGGCAGGGCTTACTTATGGGGCGGGGCAGTGGGCGGGGCTGGCCTGGGTGGAGCTTCTCTAAGTGGGGCTACAATGACAGGCTGCTCCCAGGGGCCAGACAGCGAGCAAAGAGGAACTGATGCAGGGGGCACCTTTCTTGGCCACAGGAGGGAGCCCACCACCATGGGGACATGGCTGAGGGCCTCCGGCAGCAGGTGCCCTGCAAGGAGGACAAGGCGCAGGCGCCGCTGGAGGCGGACTCGGTGGAGTTCAACAATGCCATCAGCTACGTGAACAAGATCAAGACCCGCTTCCTCGACCACCCGGAGATCTACAGGTCCTTCCTGGAGATCCTGCATACCTACCAGGTGGGGCAGAGGTGCTGAAAGCCTGGCAGGGGTTGGGGCCCGGGTACAGCCCCAGGTGAGGGGAGGCCAGGGAGAGTTCTGGGGGTCACAGGCAGCCTGTGCCAGCCCAGGGTCAGGGGGTCGAATATTTGTGTATGTTTCTCCGTGTGTGCATGAGCTTGTGTCCTGTGTGTGGAATGTGGGTGTCGTCTGAGTGTACTGTGTGTGATATGTTCATGTCTGTGTGTCTGTCTGTCTGTTTAGGGGTGCAGACTAGAGAGATGGTTCCTGCCCCTGGTGTCCTTCTCATCTAGGCTCTGATTTCAGGGTTGCCACCTCAGGGCTACTGTGAAGACTGGCAGGGTCTGTTCTGTTGGGGTCTGGCGTTGTTTACCCCAGGCCATGTAGTCAGGCTTCTGTGGGCCCCAAATGGGCTGGGGATAGGTCATCTGGTGTCTGGGTCTCTCGTGGTGAATAAGCTCCTGGCACTTCTAACCTCTGAGCCTGGCCGTGCCCAGGGGCCTGGAACTGTGTGGGCACCACATGGGGTCTGTGCACTGACGCCTCTTCGTGCTCCACAGAAGGAGCAGCTGAGCGCGCGGGGCCGGCCGTTGCGAGGCATGTCGGAGGAGGAGGTGTTCACCGAGGTGGCCAGCCTCTTCCGCGGTCAGGAGGACCTGCTGTCTGAGTTCGGACAGTTCCTGCCGGAAGCCAAGCGCTCTCTGGTGAGCCCCCGCTGCCCCAGAGATGGAGCCTGGTGTCCTTCCCCTCTGGCGTCCCTCAAGCTGACCAGCCCGTGCCCTCAGTTCACAGGGAATGGGCCATGTGAGGTGAGCAGCGTGCCCAAGGGCGAGCACGACAGGGGCCTGGAGCACAGCAAGAAGCGCTCCCGGCCCTCGCTGCTGCGGCCCGTGTCAGCACCCACCAAGGTGAGCCAAGACAGGCTCTTCCCACCCGGCCCCGTAGCAGCACTCCTCCCAGCATCCTCGCGGCCCCGGCTCACCCTCCAGTGCTCCCTGAAACAAGCTGTGGCGGAGCCCTTCCCCACCTGCCAGCTCCTGGCCCTCTTTCTGCCCATTGGCCAATACCTGAACCCCAGACAGGTTCCGTGTGCAGCCTTCAGCCTGCACGAGACCCCTGGGTGGGACCCCGTTCCACAGCTCAGAATGGCGCTGATGAGGGGGCGTGCCCACGTGGACTTTCTCCCCATAGAAGAAGATGAAGCTCCGCGGCACCCGGGACCTGTCGGTGGCAGCTGTGGGCAAGTACGGCACGCTGCAGGAGTTCTCCTTTTTCGACAAGGTGGGGCTGGCGGCAGCACCAAGCCTTCTAGGAAGGCGAGGGCTGGGGTGGGTCCCGAAGAGGGACCTGGGAGGGCCGGGGCCAGGAAGGTGGCATCTGGGAGTGGCCGCATGGCGGGTGTGGGACTTGGGCAGGGCTGGGCAGTGCCCTGACCTGCCCCACTGGACCCAGGTGCGTCGGGTGCTGAAGAGCCAGGAAGTCTACGAGAACTTCTTGCGCTGCATCGCACTCTTCAACCAGGAGCTGGTGTCTGGCTCTGAGCTCCTGCAGCTCGTCAGCCCGTTTCTTGGGTGAGCAACCCTCCCAACTGCCCCATGCGGCCTGGGTGCCCGTTTCCTTTGAGGCCTTCCGTCTTGGAGCCCCCTTGCACCCCTGCTGTGCGACTTCGAGCCCCCTCACTTTCGCTGCAGACAGGCGAGCCAGCACCCCCTGCTACCACCCGCTATGTACTCAGAATTCAGGCAGCTCCTCAGACCCTGGGGTTTGCTGCACACCTTTTCTCCGTCTTTCCTGAAGGAAATTTCCAGAACTCTTCGCACAGTTCAAGTCCTTCCTGGGGGTGAAGGAGCTGTCATTCGCCCCAGCATTGAGCGACAGGTCTGGGGACACCATGAGCCGGGAGGTGGACTACTCATCCTGTAAGCGCATCGGCTCCAGCTACCGGGCACTCCCGAAAACCTACCAGCAGCCGCGCTGCAGTGGGAGGACAGCCATCTGCAAGGAGGTAGCCTGAGGGCCCTGGGTTGGGGGATGTAGGCGGAAGGTTCCAGAATTGATGGCGCTGTTTCTGGCAGGTGCTGAACGACACTTGGGTGTCCTTCCCCTCCTGGTCAGAGGACTCAACCTTCGTCAGTTCCAAGAAGACGCCATACGAGGAGCAGCTGCATCGCTGTGAGGACGAACGCTTCGAGGTGGGGGGTCCCAGCACTGCAGGGGGCCCCCAAATATCCCTCCCCCTGGCATTTTCCCAAGGTCCACAATTCCAGCATTTTCCACTGTAGGGAGCGACCCTTTTCTGCCAGGCCTGTTAGCAACAGATGTTGGGTTTGCTCTTACCAGAAATACCCGCGTATGTAAATCTACCCGGCCAGCTCCATTAAAGTCAGGTTTGCTTGGGGGTCAGTTCTTGTTTTTGGTTTTGTCCTGAGCCCCGCCCACACCCCCTTCTCTCTATAGTTAGACGTCGTCCTGGAAACTAACCTGGCCACTATCCGGGTGCTGGAGAGCGTGCAGAAGAAGCTGGCACGCATGGCACCCGAGGACCAGGAGAAGTTCCGGCTGGACGACTGTCTGGGCGGCACTTCGGAGGTGATTCAGCGCCGTGCCGTGCACCGCATCTACGGAGACAAGGCCCCGGAGATCATCGAGAGCCTGAAGAAGAGCCCCCTCACCGCCGTGCCTGTCGTGCTGAAAAGGTGCCCCGCCACCCTGGGCCCGGGGCTTGTCCACCTCTGTCCACGACCTTCTGCTCTGCATGGGGTCAAATACAGCCCCCAAAGGCCCTGAGGGTGCCTCGCCCGGGCACCCACTGCCCCCTGCATCCGGCAAGGAACCAGGGCAGGGGTTGTGAGTCGGTCAGGGGTCCGCCCTGGCTGACGGGCTGTTGAGGGGCAGTGAGGTGGGGGTGGTGCGATCTGCCCGGCTCCTCGCCCACCCCCACAGGCTGAAGGCCAAGGAGGAGGAGTGGCGAGAGGCCCAGCAGGGCTTCAACAAGATCTGGCGTGAGCAGTACGAGAAGGCCTACCTCAAGTCCCTGGACCACCAGGCCGTGAACTTCAAGCAGAACGACACCAAGGCGCTACGCTCCAAGAGTCTGCTCAACGAGATAGAGAGCGTGTACGACGAGGTGGGACCCGGCACCTGACCTCACCCCAGCCAGGCCCCACCCCAGACTCTTGCATTAACAGCTCTGCGCTTTCCCTTTCCTGCCCCGCCACTGGGCATCCCAGGCCCGCTCCTAACGCCCCAGGCCCCCCGACCCCCAGGCCCCGCCCTGACATTGCTAGGCCGCAGTCCTGATATGCCGGACTCTCATATCTGACACTCCAGGCCCCGCCCACTTGGGCCTAACCCTTGACACTGTCCAGGCCCCGCCCCAGATGCTCCAGACCCCCTGGTTGAGGGGCCTGTGTTGACCCCATCCCCGTCCTGACCCCTTCCCCGCCCTCCCAGCACCAGGAGCAGCACTCGGAAGGCCGAGGGGCCCCATCCAGCGAGCCACACCTCATCTTCGTGTACGAGGACCGGCAGATCCTGGAGGATGCAGCCGCACTGGTCAGCTACTACGTGAAGCGGCAGCCGGCCATCCAGCGTGAGGACCAGGCCACCATCCAGCAGCTGCTGCACCACTTCCTGCCCGGTCTCTTCTTCCCGCAGCAGCTGGACCTGCGCTCGGGCGACCTGGGCGATGAGGTGCGGGCCAGCCCCCCGCCGCTGGACTCTGAGCACCCCACTGCCGTCTCTGAGCGCAAGAAGCCTGCGCCCCCTTCAGGGCCCACACCACCTCCTCCTCCAGGCAGCCCCTTGCCGCCCGACAAGGTGGCAGCGGGCGAGGCCCTGGCTGATGAGCCCCCGCCCCCACCCCCGCCGCCACCACCCCCTCCCCCTAAGCCTCTGGACGACGTGTACAGCCTCTTCTTCGCCAACAACAACTGGTACTTCTTCCTGCGGCTGCACCAGACACTGTGCTCGCGGCTGCTGAAGATCTACCGGCAGGCGCAGCGGCAGCTCCTGGAGCACCGTGCCGAGCAGGAGCGCCAGAGCCTGCTGGGCCAGGGCCGGCGCGAGCGCGGCAGCGACCCGGCCACTGAGCTGCGGCTGAAGCAGCGCAGTGAGTGTGGGCACGCCCTGCTGTCACAGCCCTCTGTCTGCGGTGGGCCCCTGGGCGGGCAGGCCGGGCCGGGTGGCCAGGGCCCACATAGCCTGCCCCATCCTACTAGGTGAGGTGGAGCTGGAGGAGTACTACCCGGCCTTCCTGGACATGGTGCGCAGCCTGCTGGACGGCAGTGTGGACCCCACACAGTACGAGGACGCGCTGCGGGAGATGTTCACGATTCACGCCTACGTGGGCTTCACCATGGACAAGCTCGTGCAGAGCATCGCCCGCCAGGTGAGGGCCGGGAGACACTGACACTCTGGTGCCCAGAACCTGCGTGTTGGAAGGAGGGTGGGAGAGCTCCGCTGTCCCTTTCCCCAGCTGTGCTGGCTGCATCCTGACCATCGAGGAAATAAGGTGTTTTTTTGTTGTGGTTCTGGTTTTGGGGCCACACCCAGCGATGCTCAGGGGTTACTCCTGACAGTGCATAGGGGACCATATAGGATGCCAGGGAATTGAATTCAGGTCAGCTATGTGCAAGACAACAGCCCCTAAACTGGTTTTTAAAGGTGTAGAGTATATAATACTCTCACACTGAGCCTGTCTTCCCTGGTGTGTTGATGGTCTCGAGGAGGTTGGCCTGTTTGGGGGTACCTGCTATGTGCTGAGCCGCGGCACAGACACATGTCTGATGCGCAGATTCCTGAACCTCCAGGTCTGAGCTGTCCTACTGGGTCCCCGCTTTCTTGCTGGGTGCTGTGCAGCGGCGTGCAGACGCCCTGTGTGCTGGTCCGCCTGCGTGCTTGGTTCCTGCATGCACCTGGTTCTGTTCTCGTCTGCAGCTTCCCACTCTGCTCCGTGCTGGCCCCTGACTTCTGCCTTGTCCTGTGGCTGGGTGGGCAGGCTCTGGGGGGTGTCGGTGTGGGGGGTTGTGCTGGGGTGGAGCTTCATTCCTCCTGGGGGCGCCGCGCACGGCCCCCCACAATCCTCCGGCAGCTACACCACCTGGTGAGTGACGACGTGTGCCTGAAGGTGGTGGAGCTCTTCGTCACTGAGAAGAAGCGGGGGGCGGCAGGCGGGAACCTGACCTCCCGCTGCGTCCGCGCCGCCAGGGAGACCAGCTACCAGTGGAAGGCAGAGCGCTGCATGGCCGACGAAAACTGCTTCAAAGTGAGTGTGGATGGCGCGGGAGGGGCATGGCGAGGTCCTGGAAGTAGAGCGCAGCTTCCCAGCGAATCACAGAGGGGAATTCATGGTGCAGTGACCCCTGCCCCTAGGTGATGTTCCTGCAGCGCAAAGGGCAGGTGATTATGACCATTGAGCTGCTGGACACAGAGGAGGCCCAGACGGAAGACCCTGTGGAGGTCCAGGTGTGTGCCCTCCTACTACCCCACCCCATGGTCCAGTCAGCAGGACGGGGTGCTCCCAAGCCCTGTGCTTGCCCTGGTCAGGGCCCGCATCCCTGTGCAGGACTCACGCTGCCATCCTGTCCCCAGCACCTGGCCCGCTATGTGGAACAGTACGTGGGCGCTGACGGCACCTCCGGCTCGCCTCGGGATGGCTTTCTGCTCAAGCCTGTGTTCCTGCAGAGGTGAGGTGGGGTGTGGGGAGTGGCCTGGGCTGGGCTGGGGTGTCCATGGGGCATGGGGAGTGTCCTGAGTCTGGCCCCAGCACTGTGAGGAAGTAGTGGGGGGCCCTGGTCAAGTCAGAGGGGTCAGCAGCAGGCCTGTGGCCTTGGGAGATGGATGTTTGCAGGCAGGCCTGAGGCAGGATCCCGATCCCCTTCACTGTGGGGGTGGGGGACACTAGTAGGGGAAGTGGTCACATTTGAATGGGAGCACCTTGCTGGGCTTGAGGGACAGCCAGGGATGGGGTGCCCATGGGGTGTCCTACACTGGGAGGAGCCAGCACATGGGGACTGTTTGCTGCGTGCATGGGGGTGTGATGGGGGTCAGGTTTGTGCTGGGTCCCACGGCCCCAGATGGTCACTGATGAATCCCCAGGAACCTGAAGAAGTTCCGGCGGTGGCAGTGCGCGCAGGTGCGGGCGCTGCGCGGGGAGGCCAAGGGTTCGTGGAAGAGGCTGGTGGGCGTGGAGAGCGCCTGCAACGTGGACTGCCGCTTCCGGCTCAGCTCGCACAAGATGATGTTCATCGTCAACTCGGAGGACTACATGTACCGGCGCGGCACGCTCTGCCGGGCCAAGCAGGTGTGCATGGGAACCCCTGGGGCAGCGTTGGTGCGGGGGCGGGGCCCATGGTCTGACCAGCCCTGCCCCCGCAGGTGCAGCCCCTGGTCCTGCTGCGCCATCACCGCCACTTTGAGGCGTGGCACGGCCGCTGGCTGCAGCACAACGTGACGGTGGAGGCTGCCGGCCTTGTACAGGACTGGCTGATGGGCGAGGAGGACGAGGACCTGGTGCCCTGCAAGACGCTGTGTGAGACGGCGCACGTGCATGGGCTGCCGGTCACACGCTACCACGTGCAGTACAGCCGCAGGCCCGCATCACCCTGACGCCCTGACCTGGGCCCTGGCGGCCTGAGGGGGTGCCCACCCCCACCCCTGCCCCGCCCTGCCCCCCGACCCGTGCCAAATCCCACCCAGCAAAGTGGGAGCCTGCACACGCTCCCACAGACCCAGGACTAGTTGTGGTCGTGCAGAGGGCCCTAGGCCATGCCCATGCCGAAATGTACAGTCCACTTTGGGGTGAAGGTCCAGGTGGCGGGGGGAACCCAGAAGGCGCAGACCCTGCCCTAGGACCCGGAGCCGTCTCACCAGGAGTTGAACCCACAGCAGAGAGGGGTTTGGGGGCACCCTGAACATTCTAGAAACATATGCGTACACATATTTATTCCTTTTTGCTTCTTAGTGGTTGTCACATCGCCGCAGCTGGGGGCACAGCGCCTTGAGGGTGACACCCCGTGTGTAGCGCTCGTGTGTAACACCCCCCAACCCCCCTACACAGCCCCACCCCCATCCCCCATGCCAGGCCAGGAAATTTCCAGATGTTCCCGGTGGGACTGGAGGTAGACGAAGCCTGGACTCTAGACCGGGCCGTGCTGCCAGCGCAGCCAGGGCCCCCGTGTCCAGCCTTGTCTTGGAAGGGCTCAGGGGTGCCCCCTGCATGCTTCTAGGGAGCCTGGCGCGCTTGGGATGAATCTGTTCTAGGCCTGGCGCTTCCTTGCGGCTGTCTTGAATGTAGTTCTCCTTTTCTATTTATTTGCACATTAAACCAGAACATTAAGTATTGATGAGAAGCCCCGTGAGTCAGGGGCCTCTCCCACACACCAGTCGCGGTCTGCCTGCTTCTGCGCTCCCACTTCTGCCGCTGTGCCTGTGGCCCAGCTCCCCTGGGGTGCTCCGGCCTGGCCAGTATTTCTGGAAGTCGCCCCTCCCTGGCCTGGCTTCGACTTTCCTGTAAATGGTTGGTGCGGTGTCCGCCCTCATGGCTTTGTCCAGCCATCCCCTCTCCAGAGACCCATTCCTCACTGTCCACCAGAGTCTGCAGTGCCATCCTGTTGGCAGGGTTGTCCTCAGCATCCTCTCGGCTCCCTGCCTGGCAGCATGCCTCCCCAGGGGTCTCAGCCTCCCCTCGGGTCTGCCACCAGCGGGGTGCCCATACTGCCTTCCTCCAGGGGACCCTGGCTATAGGCCCCCAGAACCTCAGCATGGCCCAGGGCTTTCAAGGGTGTGGCCATGTGCATGACTGCTGTGTGCTTGTTTGACCTATTACATGTATGTAATAGGTTGCATGTGTATGCACGTGTGTTCTTGTAGTACCTGTTGTGTGCGCACTTGCACTGATGGTCACGTGAGTGTGCTTGTTTGATAGGTTGTGTGTACGCACCATTCCTGGACATGCAGGTCTGAGTCACCCTCCCGGGAGGCCAAGCTGACCAGTCCCCACCCCCTCCTAGCAGACAGCAGAGCTGCAGCCTGTCCTGCTGGCCCTGGCTGACCTCCAGGCTGCTCGGAGGCGGGTTTCTCTGAGCCTCGGGTGGTGTCAGCACCAAGGCACCCCAGTCCCTCCTGCTGCAAGGCCGAGAACTGCCCTGTCACATCCTGGCTGCCCCCGGGTCCCCGTGTGCCCAGATAGATTAGGCTGTCACAACCAGGCGTGCTCACAGCAGAGTCCACCCAGTTCAGTCCTGAGCCCTTGGGACTTAGGTGACAAGCTCTGGTCTCTAAACATGGCCTCCTGCCCAGGAGGGACCCATCTCCTGCATGGGGCAGAGGAGGGCGGGCACGTGGGCATCACTCCTTTCCGGACCTCACATCTCCGTCTCCTGGGGCCATGAGGGACCATGCGGGTGCAGGCGCCTCACCAGAGGAACTGGGGTGCCCTGGACAGAGGCTGGTTCACTTTGTCTCTGATCTGGGGGATGCTGTCTGCCAGCCCGGAAGGGCCAGCGCCCCCACCATGACACGGCAGGATGTCCATCCAGCTCAAGTACAGGAAGTGGCTACTCTGCCTCCAGAGGCTTCGGGGCTAGCACAGGGCGGGGGTGGGCGACCTCCCGACTGCCGCTTGCTCCCGGAGAGGCACCTCCTCCCAGGGCTAACCCCAGCCTGTGCTGGGCCCCTTTGAGGTTATCTTGCTTCCTGACCCGCTCCTGACCCCCACCCGAGGCGCTCAGGAAACGGGGGTTGGGGCCCCACAGCAGGAAGCCGGGAGCGCAGTGGGCAGCTGAGCAGGGCGCCATGCGCGCCATCCAGCCACTGCTGTGGACACTGCTGCTGGGGCTCAGCCTGGGCGCTGCCCCCAGGACACCCAGCACCTATGATGAGAGCGAGAACACAGGCGGAGGGGAGGGTGAGTGAGGGGTCTCGGGCTGGGGGCTGTGGAGGAGATGGGGAGGAGGAAGAGAGCCCAGAGCCGGGATGGGGGCACCCTCCGCCCAGGCCTAGAAGGTAGAGGGGAGGGTCTGGCCGGACGGGGACTCTGGCCTGTCAGCAGCTCTGTCCCCCCAGATGGTACCCGGGGGCCCTGGACCCTGTTCTCCGAGACACCCCCGCGGCCACGCAGCTTCCCAGGCCAACCATGGGCCAACGACACTGACACCCTGGAGCTCTCTGACCGCTCCCGGGCGCTGCTGCTAGGCTGGGTGCCCACGCGCCTGGTGCCTGCGCTCTACGCACTGGTGCTGGCCGTGGGGCTCCCGACCAATGGCCTGGCGCTGTGGGTGCTGGCCACACGCGTGCCGCGGATGCCCTCCACGCTGCTGCTCATGAACCTGGCGGCCGCAGACCTCCTACTGGCCCTGGCGCTGCCACCGCGCGTGGCCTACCACCTGCGCGGCCAGCGCTGGCCCTTCGGGGAGGCGGCGTGCCGCCTGGCCACGGCGGCACTCTACGGCCACATGTACGGCGCCCTGCTACTGCTGGCGGCTGTGAGCCTGGACCGCTACCTGGCCGTGGTGCACCCGCTGCGAGCGCGCGCGCTGCGAGGCGGCCGTCTGGCCGCAGGCCTGTGCGCGGCAGCCTGGCTGCTGGCCGGCGCCCTGGCGCTGCCCCTGCTCCTGCAGCGGCAGACCTTCCGGCTGGCGGGCACCGACCACGTGCTGTGCCACGACGCGCTGCCTCTGGGCGCGCAGGCCTCGCACTGGCGGCCGGCTTTCGTCTGCCTGGCGGTGCTGGGGTGCTTCGTGCCGCTGCTGGCCATCGCGAGTGCCTACGGCGCGTCCCTGCGCGCGCTAGCCGCGGCCGGCAGGGGTCGCTACGGGCCGGCGCGCAGGCTGAGCGCGCTGGTGCTGGCAGCCGCACTGCTCTTCTTCGCGCCCAGCAACGTGCTGCTGCTGCTGCACTACTCTGACCCCGCGCCGCGCGCCTGGGGCGACCTCTATGCTGCCTACGTGCCCTGCCTGGCGCTCAGCGCCCTCAACAGCTGCGTGGACCCCTTCCTCTACTACTACGTGTCAGCCGAGTTCAGGGCTCGGGTGCGAGAGGGGCTGCGGCGCCTCCCTACCGCCTCCTCGAGCCTCAGCTGCACGTCGCCGGACTGGGCAGCGCCCTGGACCCGGAGCTCATCGCTCCCGTGAGCGCCCTGAGGCGAGCGCGCGACCCCCACCCCCACGCCCCGGAAGCTGCCTCTGAAAGGGGCGTCTCTGTGAGTTCCCTGGCCAGCCGGCTCAGGGCAGAGGCACTCTACAAGGCCAGGGGAGATCCCTCCACGTCCTCCACCCTGCCTACGGTCACCGACTCTGCATCCAGCTCCATCAGCCTCCAAGGAGATCCGGGTCTGGGCCCACCGCGCCCTGCTCCTGACAGCCTGGCACAAGGCATCTCATGCCCGGGGAGGTCCGGCTCCTCTCCTTACTGACGCTGAGCCCCGCCTCTCGGCTCAGGTGGGCAGAGCTCAGCGGGGAGCACAGGGCGGGGGTGGGGGCAGCACAGCAAGGTGGAGTCTGCTTTGGTGGATCTGTGGAGAAGAATGCTGCCCCCAGACGTCCTCTGCACACTTGAACTGTCCCATATTCATGCACGCACACACATGTCCAGGGGCTACCGGCTTTGCAGTGGCCTTGGATGCCCCGTGGGCAGGGCCTCTGCTTTCCATGGTCTTACATCTCGGCAGTCAGCAGGCCAGGGTGCAGAGGGCCCCGGCACACTAGCCGAAGGATGAGCGCTTGGCTCTCACAGCTGCAAGAGCCACTGAGAGGAAGAGGATGGTAAAGGTCAGACCCCCGGCTCATGGGACAAGACTGAGGGGTGCCCCGCAGCCTCTGGCCCATGGAGGAGGCAAGTCAGCAAGGTTTCATATTGTGGGGGCCCTCGGGAACCAGGCGCCCCACCTAGCCCTCTGCATAGCTCAGGGAACCCGGGGCAGGACCAGCCCCCAGCCCTGGTGTTGGCCCCTCACAGCCCCTGGCCCTGTGCGGTCCCCGGTGAGGACAGTTGTGACCAGATACCAAGCAGAGACATGGGCCCCGGCCTGGGCTGAGGGGAGTGCAGTGGGCAAGTGGGCTCTCCACGGGGCCTGGGTTTCAGGCTCACCGATGCTTGGTCCCCACACCCACTGGGGTGACCCCCAGCACCAGGCCTGGGTACCCCTGAACACCAGATGTGGCCCTAAAACAATCTCCCATATTGGCCCTAATTCAAGCATTAAAAAAAAAAACACATTGTGTTACATTAAAAATCATGTCATACTACTTACACATAATTCCATACTTAAATAATTACATATAATAATCATCTGTGACTATTTTATAATTGCTTTGTGTGATACAGTAGTACATGTGATTGTATCATGATTTATAATTATGTCACATTAGAAGAAATCATTCATATACAAAACATACATAATGGCATGTGCTATAATTAAAATCATATATAATTGCATTTAAGTGCTTCCTATTTAATTATGTAATTGGGTCTATTATAGGTAAATAAACACACGTGCAAAGCTGAGGGCTGTCCTGCTGTACTAATCTCGGGCACTTGATTCTGTCCTGCAGTCCTGGACCACACGCCAAGCCCGAGATTTACACTACAGGACCTCCCAAGCTCTCTGAAGAGCTTTTAATTTATTTATTTTTAATTAATTTATACTTTTTGGGTCACACCCAGCGATGCACAGGGGTTACTCCTGGCTCTGCACTCAGGAATTACCCCTGGCGGTGCTCAGGGGACCATATGGGATGCTGGGAATCGAACCCGGGTCGGCCACGTGCAAGGCAAACGCCCTACCCGCTGTGCTATCGCTCCGGGCCCCCCCCACCGAAGAGCTTTTTAAATACCTGGTTTGGGGGCCATATCCATGGTGCTCAGGCCTGACTCCTGGCTCTGCATTCAGGATCACATATGGTGGGACTTGGGGCATTGATGGATTGACCGGGTCAGGGCCAGCACTGTCCCCAACTGTACTGTTTCTCCGGCTCCCTTGCAAGTCTTATAAGTGCTGACCCAGGTGCTGGGCCACAGGGATCCACTTCTTCAATGCATGGGTAGGCGTGGGTAGGGATGGGCAGGTCAGGGTGGGAAATGCTGCCCCCTAGAAGCCCCAGACAAATCACCCCCTGGGCACACTCCAGCTTTCCACAGCTCCTTCCTTCCTAAGTCTCCTTGAACTTAGTTCAAGGTCCCCAAACTCAGCGGGCACCGCCCAACTCCCACTGCAGTCAGGGTCACTCTTGACTTCCAGGACCTACCTGACACCAGTGTTCCTCCAGGAACTCCGTGGGCCTTGGGAGGACAGAGAACCAGGCCATGTGCAGGCAGAGCAGGGGGAATGCAGCCCCCACCCACTGCAGGGCTAGAGGGCAGCCCCCATCCTTGGTCCCCAGTGGCTGGTTTAGGAGTCATGGCGTTTCTACCCAGCTAGGGCCCCCAGACCTGCAGCCTTGATATTTCGAGTCTGCTCCAGTGAGACCCTGAGTGCCATCACCGAAGTCCCCATCTAGGTGCCTGTGCCCCATGTCATGGGGCAGCCCCAGGCAGGACACACGTGCCACAGGAACATGTGCCCCAATTCCATGTACACACGTCATGTAACACGTGCGCACAGCCACACTGCAGTCACATGCACACATGCAGCATGCCACAGTTTGACCTGTGGCTATCCGTGGGGGCAGGGCCCGTTGGGTCCAGAGGCGGCAACAGAACACTCGATGCAGCAGTGCAGCTTTATTGCATGGTGTTGCCAACACCCTGCCTCCACCCCACAGCACAGTCCTCCGGGCTATGGTGGATGGGGACCGCAAAGCCCCAGAATGTATGTC
Source organism: Sorex araneus (assembly GCF_027595985.1). Taxonomy (NCBI): domain Eukaryota; kingdom Metazoa; phylum Chordata; class Mammalia; order Eulipotyphla; family Soricidae; genus Sorex; species Sorex araneus. Next base: position 231,889,146 of record NC_073303.1, read on the forward strand.
AGGGTGCAGGTATCTTGGGCGTGGCAGCCCCAGGCTCCCCACAGGCGCTCTCTGGGCTGAAGTAGCATTGGAGAGACTCGTCTGCACCCTGAGCCTCTTCCCAGACTTCCTGGTTGCCCAAGGCCACCTCCTTGCTGGCCTCCGCTGACAGTTCCAAAAGCTGCGCAAAACTCCTGGGATGACAGATGGACATGGCTGTCATTCACGAGGAGGGCTTGTCTATGAGGACCCACCCCAGGACAGGACCCTCAGGGTGCATGAGTGAGGGCAGGACCCGGGTCCCAGCAACCCTGTGCTCGGGGAAGGGTGTTCCCTCCAGTGCTTATATGGAAGGGACCGCCACAAGGACTGGGGACCCAGAGGCAGGGACCCTGGGATCTGCAGAGCGTGGGATCTGGGGGAATCGGAGATAGAGATCCTAGTGTTACCGTGTGCCAGAGCCGACATCCTCCTAGACTCAGTGTCCCCAACCCCTGCTGCTTCAAGAGCCCCTCCCTGCCCTCCTGGCCCAGAGGCGGCACCTCTGCAGCTCCAAGTCTGTGGCCTGCGCGGTGGTCTTCAGCTCCTGTAGCCGTGCCAGTGCCTGCCCAGGGTCAGCGGCGGAGTCCAGCCCCAGCTCCCCCAGCAGCTGGCGAGTGGTCAGCAGTTCTCGCTGCACATCATCTGTGGAAGGACTGTGTGTCGGGCTGGCCTGCACCTGGCCCCGTGCCCATGATAGATATGGCGCATCCGGGCAGCAGGCAGAGAGCCTGGGCACTCGAGCCTCCTGGGAGACACGCCCACCTCAAGCACACGCGTCCCAGGGTAGCACCAGCTCAAGCATGGACACCTGTGTCCTGGTGGCACCGTCTGCTGCCAGGGTACCGTGTGTGACTTTGGTGACGGGGCAGGGCTGCCCTGCCTGCTGTCACAGGCCCCTTCTCCTACCCAGGAGTTGAGTGCCGTCTCTGTCTAGATGGATGGTGCTGACAGGAAGCTCATGTCGTGTAGTGTCCAGGGCGCTGGCCAGGGCCTGGTATTCTTCTCTGAAGTTCTGGACTATCGCTTCACAGGGGCTGAGCATCTCTATCTGAGGACAATGGCAGGTGAATGGCTCTTTCCAACATGCTCTCAGGACGTTGGAAAGCATTCTGGAAACTTCTAGGACTCTCCAGGGCTGAGTCATGGAAGTGAGGGCAACAGGATCAGGAAGGCCGGGAGAACAGCCGGACTGCCTACCCCTATACCCACACTGGTGCTCCATGTGCCACTGCCCAGCCCTCACAGCTTGCAGCTTCACCAGCTCAGTCTGCTGCCTCTGGGAGGCCGCGAGGGGTCTGGCACCCCCGAATGGAAGAGCAGCCAGGGGGCCCAGGAGCAGATATCCCAGTGGAGCGCTAAGGCCCGGGGCACATCCTGCTGCGCTGCTCTTGGCCTGCAGACCTGTGGGCCAGGCACACAGGGGGCCCTGCCGTCCTGGGATGCCTACACCCTTTTGGGCTTCCCCCTACACAATGCAGTGCCTGGCCCCCTAGAGGCCAGTGTAAAGGCAGTACCCTGTTGGTCAGTACCTGTAGGACAGCCCATACATTTGGGTGCAGATCTCCGCCCAGGTGCAAACCCCCAACCCCCAGCAACGCCCCACCCCACCTGTAGACTGCCCACAGGCAACCTCAGCCCTCAAGCCCCACTCCAAGCCCCACCCATCCACAATGGCAGACCCTGCCCACATGGAAACCTGCCCTGACAAGGCCACGCCCACACATGGGCCCACCCACCCACAAGAACACCTGCCCCCCCCCTTGCCCCCATATACACACTCGGATGCCGCCCCTTGCCCACCTGCGAGTCCAGGACAGCCACCAGCTGCCGCAGCCTCTGGCCAAGCTGGAGTTGGCACCGCTGCTCATGGACCTTCCTGCGCAGCCTCTCCTCCTCCTGGCCCACGGCCAGCAGCTTCTTCTCCGCCTCCTCCTCGAAGGTCGCCAGGCTATTCTCCATCTGCCAAGAGACCTGTTAGCTCAAGGGGGTGGCCACAGCTCCCCCAGGCCCCACCCATGGGTGGTGGGCCTTACCTTCACCGTCAGCAGCGTCAGGAGCAGCGTCTGTGAGTCCACCATCTCCATCGCTTCCGACAGATCCTGGGGGGGCACTTCCGCTGCCAGGGTGCTGGGGGGTAAAGCTCCTGCCAGCCCGCGCTGAGCCCCAGCCCCAGCCTCGGCATATGGAATGTGGACCCTGGGGCGCATGTACTGGGCGCTGTCCTTGGCTGCGGACAGGACACCTCTGGCCCCAGGGTAGAGGCTGGCAGCCCGCTTTGGGATGGCACTAGTCACCTGGGAAAGCCTCCTCACTGGACTGTCTCGGGCATTAGGGCTGCCGCAGAGAGTCCCGGGAATAAGGGACACCCAGCAGTCAGCAGCTCCTCTGTCTTACTTGGGTGTTCCTGCAGCGGAGGGGCTGGGGTCCCCCACCCCTCTCCCCTCTTACCGGGCTCCTCTTGCGGGCCACGCACACCGAGGACTCGGGTCTTCCACATACTCTTCTCTCTGGCTGCCGGGCCCGCCTGCTGATGCTTTTGTCTGGATAGGAGAGGAAGGTGCTGAGGCCATGTGCCTCGGGATGCCCCTGCCGTCCCTGCTGGAGGGGGCCGACATACCATTGATGGCTGAGAGGTCCAGGTCTGGAGGTGCCGTGCCATGGCCCTCCAACAGGGTGGACTGCAGGTCCCCCTTGTCCACCTTGCTGGCATCTGTGACCAGGGTGGGAGTGGGGGCATCAGTGCTTCCTAGCACCTGAGCTGGCCCGCGTGCCCCTTCCTCAGCATGTACTGAGTCCCCACCCCCGCCCAGGTGCAGCCCCAGCCCCCTTGCCCCCGCACCCCTGCTGCTGTTGCTGGTTCTCCCGGGGACCGGTCTCTTCCCTCGATCCGGCATCTTCCCGCTGGTCTTGACTGCATCTGCATCAGGGGCCTGTGTTGGGACAAGGTGGCAGCACCAGGACACACCTCGGGATTTGTTGGGAAGCTCCCTGTTGCGGTGCTTCGAGCCACACCCGCTCTGCCTGCCTCCTGGTGTTTTTCTTTTTTTTTTGCTTTTTGGGTCACACCTGGCGATGCACAGGGGTTACTCCTGGCTCTGCACTCAGGAATTACCCCTGGCAGTACTCAGGGGACCATATGGGATGCTGGGATTAGAACCCGGGTTGGCTACATGCAAGGCAAACGCCCTACCCGCTGTGCTATCGCTCCAGCCCCTCCTGGTGTTTTTCTTCCCCCCCCCAGAATTTTGGGTCACAACCAGCCAGGCTCAGGGGATCCTATATAGCGGATTCTGGGGATCAAAACCGGGTCAGCACCCTACCCACTGTACTACTACTTTGGACCATCAGTGGTTTTTAGGGGCACTAGCAGTGGTGTTTCCGGTTGCTACAGGAGACCCAGCAGCACAGGAAGCATCATCCAGCCCCAGAGAACCCCTCTCCTCTTTGGGCAGCGCCCCGCCCCCTCAGCAGCCGCTGCTACCTTCCTCACAGCTTTCTTCTCTTGCGGCTGCAGGTACCGGGATTCCATTACACGGCCGCCTGGAGGGGACACGCAGGGCTCACCCACCTGAAGAGCAGACCCATACCCACCAGGCTCCAGGGGCTTCTGGGAACGGGAGGGGTGGGCGGAGCGACCAGGACAGTCTTGTGACCCCAGGGGCTGTCCACTCGCCTGTGGCTCCGGGAACCCAACCTCAGAGGGTCAGTCCAGAACCCCCCCCCAGACACATATACACCCACCTACAGCTCTCCTCCTGGTGCCCCCAGTAGTGCTGGGACCTCCTGAGAAGGGCTTCCTGGAGGGAGAGGGCCTTGGTGGGCTCCGGGTAGTAGGGAACCGCGCCCGGGTGCTCCCACCAGCTGCGTGGCTTTCCCACACTCCGTCCGCAGCACCCCCGACAGGCGGGGGCGCAGCTGCGAGGGGCACAGCCCCTGGCCCTGACCCTGCTTTCAACCACGGGTTTGGGGGGGACCCAGATCCGGGGGAGGATGGGGAGCTGGCTTCGGACCTGCGCCCCGCGCCCCCGCCCCGTGACCCCGCAGTCCCCGTGATGAGGGGGCTGGGCTTGCAGCCGCGCGCGGTCGGGCCGGCTCGCAGGGATTTCGTTTAGGGGTCTACCAGGGTAGGGGGCAGAGAGGGCGTGTCCCTACGGCCGCCCGCTCACCCCGCGCCGCGGCCCACGGACTCCGCCATCTTCCCGCCTTTCGCTCAAAGGCAGGCGGGGCCGCTCGGGGCGGGTGGACGTGGCCGGGCCGGGCCACACTGCGCAGCCGCGAGAGGGGTGGCCGCGCGGCGCGGGACGCGTGGCAGCGGCGGCCCCGCGCGTGCGCGGCGGCGTCCTCCCCGCCACTTGGTCTCGCCCGGCCCCCGCGGGCGGAAGCAGGGGGCGCGGCCTCGCCGGGCTCCGCCCCGTCACGCGGCGACGCCCAGGCCCCGCCCCCCGGAACCCGGAAGCGGGCGGGCGCGGCGGGGCGGAGCGGCGGGGCCGATCGGCGGCGGCGCGGCGGCGGCGCGGCTGCTGCGGGAGGGCGGGCGGCGGGAGCCGGGCGGGCACCGGCTGCGCGCGGCGGCCGACGCTCAGGTGAGCGCCGGGGGCGCGGGCCGGGGCTTCGAGCGCCTCCGAGCGGGCGGCCTGGCTCGGGGTCCCGGGCGGGAGGGGTGTGGGGGTGGGGGGCGGGAACGGGCGCGTCTGGGGGTCGTGGCGAGTGGCGCGATCCCGCTGGGCGCGGGAGAGAGTGGACGGGAGGAGCCTCGCGGGGGCGGAGCGGGCAGGTCCTGGGTCTCGAGTGGCCCGTGTGAGAGGACCGGGCCAGCGGGTGGCTGGGGGGTCGCAGGAAACGGGGCTGGGAGGGGGCAAGGGAAGGGGGCGGGCTGGAGAGGCCCATACGGGGGTGGAGGACGGGTCCGCCGCTGGGGTACGCTGGCTCACAGGGGTGCAGGCCGGGCTGGGCGTGCCCGCCGGACCCGGAGCGCTGGAGACACCGACGAACGGGACAGAGGCCCCGACTCGGCCAGCCACGGGCAGTGAGGAGGGCCCTGAGCGGCCCCGTACGGAAGTTGGGGTTCAGCCTCGCTCCGCCCCCCCTTGCTCATCTTCCTGGCCTCTCCCCGGGTGCGGGGTGTCTCGCCAGAAGCTCAGGAGCCTCGGAACACCGACAAGCCCGAGCAAGCGGGAGTGGGGGTCCCAGCCACGGCAGGATCAGGAGCGGGGTCGAGCGGGGTGGGGGGTTCGGGGCTCCTAGGCAATGGCCGGAACTGACTTTCACCCTCTGGCGCCCTCATCGCATCCTTGGACTTAAATGGGTAAAACGGAGGCTCAGGAAACGTGTCCTGAGGCGGTGAGCTCAGCGGGCAGCCTAGAACTGCATGGCCCCTTGTCTCCCAGGGACAGCCTAGGGATGCCCCTGGGAGTCCACCGTCCCCCACCTGACCCTTGCCCTGGACTCCCCTGCTTGGCTGCTGCCTGAGAGTCAGGCCAGGGAGCAACCATGGGTGTTTGTCAGGGACTTGTCTCTCTCTGCAGTTGTGCATAGGCCTGGGGTCCTAAGGGGGACCCCAATGCTGTAGCCATCCCTCTATTCCTTCTGGACTATGTCCATCTCTTGCCCTGGACCTGCATCTAGGGGACCTAGAGGGAGGCACGCTAGTACTCCCGAACCTGCAGGAGCCTCTGTGGAGGGGGATTGGGACAAGCTGGCTGACCCCCCCACCTTGGGCTTCCTGGCTGCTTCCCCAGGGGTGGCCTGGCCCCAGGGTCACTCTGGGGGTCACAGAAGAGGGCCCCCCAACACACATCTGTGACTTAGACTTGCTTCTGTGTATGTGTGTGTGGGAGTGGGACCCAAGTCCTGTGTTCCCCAGAAGGAAGCTGATATGGGCAGGTGGGATCTCAGAGATGATTCTCTGGAAGGGAAGCCCTGTGCCCCCTTCACACCCCATCCAGAGGCCACGGTTAGGCAGTGGCCCTGATCTTGGGGCAGCTCCGGGGCTCCCCGCTGCCTTGCAGAACTGTAGGTGTTTGCTGGCACGTGGCCCCCAGCCCGCCTGCTGGACAGTACGGCTTTGTCCCTCTGTGCTTTGTCTGCACTGACCTGGATTCCTGGGGCCATGTCCTGGCTGTCTCTCGAGGTCAGAGTGTCTGGAGGCAGCTCTGACCTGCCATACTTGTGTCCCCTTGTCCCCTTGCACTCAGTGGTGGCCCCGCGCTCACCCCAAGGGGACCCACTTCCCAGGTCTCTGGGTGCTGTTCCTGACGCCCAGTGCTCTGTGGTCCCAAGCAGCTGTGCCAGGCGGCTCCTGCGTGGCGTCAGTCCGGCAGGAGAGACAGGCCCTGCCCTCTGCTCCCCGCTGGTAGACAAAGGGCTGCAGTCAGGGCCCGGCCCCCCACCCTCCTTGGGGCTCTCCCCAGCCCGGACGGGCTCTCACGCAGGCGGGCGTCTGGCCCGGTGAGACAGCGGTGATGCGGGCCCGGCTGACTGAGTCAGCTTGCGCCTCTCCAGCCCCGGGCAGCCTGTGTCTAGTCTGACTGTCCCCTCGGGGGCCCTGTTCCTCCCTGTCCCCACGCTGGGCTTGTCTGTCAACAATCACTGGAGTTTGGGCACTAGGGGCTCTCTGGGAGGGTCACCCGCCAGGTGTCCAGAGTCCCCTGGGGCTAGGGCTTAGGGTTAGTCCTGTTGGGCCATTCCTTCTTCAGTGGAGTGAGTTGTGTAGGTGGGCGTGGAGCCCAGGGAGGGGCGTGGCTCGGTGAGTCCCTGCTCCTGAGTGGGCAGGACCCACCTCATTCTAGAGGAGGGTCTGGGCCACAGTCGGGGACACTGGCATACAAAGGGGGCTTCCCGCCAGGGCTTCCTCATTCCCACTTGCAGAGCTCAGGGTTACAGCCGGCTGGCAGGCGCATCCCCCATTGTCACTGGGGGGTACTTCTTTGTCACCCCAAGGCACCCTTCATTTCTCCAGTTTCCCCCAGGTCTGAACCACATTTACAAGGAGTGGGGGGACCCTGTACCCTCATTGTGGGGATAGGGTGGAGGCATCACCCCATGGGGTTTGTGGTTTGGGGGTCCCTGGCCTGAGACTGTGTGCCTCTTGGGGTGCACTACAGGGGTGGACCCTGGCTCAAACCTCAGACCCCCCAGCCTGGCTGGCCAGGCCCCCGCCCTGACTGCTCTGGAGATCTCCAGCTCCCTCCCCGGCAGGCCCCGGTAGCTGACCTCACGCCTCCGACTGACCTACCCCCTCCTGCCCTGCCACCACACTGGGGCTCTTGTTCCAATTGGCCACCACCATCCTGCCCGCTGGCCTCCCAGCGCCCTGCCCATTGCCCTCCCTTTCTGCCCTTAGGCATTGCCAGTGCTGGGGTTGGTGGTCCTGGGGCGGGAAACACATCCTTACGGAGAGCTGCCTCCACCCTGGGGCGCCGCCCACTCCTTGTGGGCGCCTTGAGGTTAGGCCCAGAGGGAGGCGCCTGTCCTGCTGGAAGGGGCTGGGAGTGGTGCTGGGGGTGGTGCCATGGCCCAGCCGGAACAGGATGTCACAGGCACGATGTGCCCCACAGTCCCCAGTTCCCCAGCACAACTCTTTCACACTCAGGGCCTCTTTGAGTCACTCTCGCTCTTGGTGGCCAGGGAATGCTTCTCTGTTCAGAGGGTTCGGGGCAGCCATGGTTGAGCATCCTGCCTCTGGAAGCTGGTGGGCTTAGGGGATGCTTGTTATGGGTGCACCCCTGTCCTGCATCCGAACCCCAAACCTGCGGCTCTCCATTGGTCTTCACCCTGAGCCCCTTCTGCCTGTCCTGGGGGAGGGGTTGCTTCTGGCTCAGTGTGGGAGGGAGGGGGCAGCTGAGATCTTGGGGCGCGGATTTGGCTGTGGGTGTGTCCCCTTTGATGGCCCTCTCTCTTTCCAGCTGCAGGACGTGCCCGGTGGCCACCGCGGAGGCATGCTGAGGGTGGCCAGCCAGCAGGATGAGCATGAGCCGGGGCCGTGGTGGGGTCCAGGCCTCCTACCACCTGCGCATCTACCCGCAGCTGCCTGGCATCCCAGCACAGGCATCCTGCTGCGTGGCAGCCAGCAAGGACAGCACAGCTGCCGAAGTGGTGCGCGAGGCTGTGGCCAGTCTGTGCCTGGACAGCTCCAAGAGCTATGTGCTGGTGGAGGTGAAGGAGACGGGTGGTGAGGAGTGGGCACTGGATGCTGCGGACGCACCCGCGCACCGTGTGTTGCTGTGGCCACGGCGGGCGCAGGGCGAGCACCCCCGCGAGGAGGGCCACTACTTCCTGCTGCGGGAGCTGGAGACCCCTGGCGCACCCGTGCCCGCTGCCACGCCGCCCTGTGCCTCGGCCGCCCGGCGCCTGGCAGAGCGCGGGCTGCTGCCTCGGCGGCCGGCTGACCTGGACGACCTGTGCGACCTCCCTGAGCTGAGTGAAGCGGGACTGCTGTGCAGCCTGAGGCAGCGCTTCCTGCAGCACAAGATCTACACGTATGCAGGCAGCATCCTGGTGGCCGTGAACCCTTTCAAGTTCCTGCCCATCTACAACCCCAAGTACGTGAAGATGTACGAGAACCAGCGGCTGGGTCAGCTGGAGCCACATGTGTTTGCACTGGCCGATGTGGCCTTCCATGCTATGCTGCGCAAGCGCGCCAATCAGTGCCTGGTCATCTCGGGCGAGAGCGGCTCCGGCAAGACGCAGACCACCAACTTCCTCATCCACTGCCTCACAGCGCTCAGCCAGAAGGGCCACGCCAGCGGAGTGGAGCGCACCATCCTGGGTGCGGGGCCGGTGCTGGAGGTGCGTGGGGGCGGGGCCGGTGGGCGGGGTTGTGGGCGGGCTGGAGGAAGGGGTTGAGGGTGGGCGGGGCCTAGTGTCAGGGGCGGGGCCAGTATAAGAGTAGATCTGAGCATTCGGGGCCTTGGTTTTTCTGTTTGGGCCACACCTGGGGATGCGCAGGGGTTACTTCTGGTGTGCACGAATGGAGGATACGGGGCAGGGAAGGGGGAGAATCATGTGGGATGCTGGGAATGAAACCTGGGTTGGTAATGAGCAAGGCAAACACCCTGCCTGATGTACTATCTCACTGGCACCAGGGGCCTGTCATTCTTGTGAGGGGCTTGTGGGGACCCCTGTGTATACCTCCTAGAACCCCCTGCCCAGTGCAAAGAGTAGGACGAGGACTGCAGGGTGGTCTGAGAATACCTGGTGCCCCTGAGAGGTGCCAGGCCTGGTCTTCCTGTGTGTGCAGACTCCTGCGTCCCTCCACTGTCCAAGAGGTCATGACACCCTGTGAGTCCCCAGTGAGAGGGTCCCAGTACCGAAGGCTGTCCCTACCGTGCCCCCATGCCTTTCGCTGCTGCTCTAGGGGTCCTGGCACTTTCTCCCGGTGCTATGAGTCACTCCCCCCGCCCCGTGGCAGGCGTATGCGCGTGACTCACAGGGCGCCTCCTCTGGCCTACCCCAGCTCTGGCCTGGCGTCCCCTGGAGACGCATTCCCAGGCCTGATGATGCGCTCCCGCCAGCCCCTGCATGCCTCATGCGCCCTCCCCAGGAGTGGCTGCTGGAAATGGCCCAGACAGCCAGGGTCAGCGTCTGCCTAGGTCACAGCCAGGCCCTGTCCCAGGGACCAGGCACTGTCCACTCCCAACACCTACTTATGCCTGGGGCCATTGGCCAGGTGGCTCCGAGTAGAGAAGCGGCCTCTGCAGGGGTGTTCTGGCACACCTGCCCCCCGTCAGAGCTACTATTAATCACCCTCTGAATTTGTGTCTGCCGGGACCCCAGAGCAGACCCAGCCCAGTCCTGGCCCCAGGTGGACTTAGCACGGTGGTTCCCTGGCACCAGGCAGCAGCTCTGCCTTGGGAAAGGGAGAGCTGGGGGCGCCTTCGGCAGGGCTGCCCTGACCAGGACCTTTTCTCGATCCCCAAAAGAAGAAGTCCCATGTTGCGAGGCTGGGGTGTCCCCCGTGCCCTGGGTGCAGCTGCACCGTGTGGCTGTGACCAGGAAACGGGAAGGGGCTTGTGGAGGGGTCCACTCAGCTGCTGCCCATTCACCGCCGAGTCATGTCCCCTGGCTACTGCTGGCCCGGGTCACTTACTATGCAACTACCACCACATCATTCTGACCCCTGCGTTGGCAGCGTAGCCCTTTGGGGCTCGTGTCCATGTTTTATACCTGTGTCCTGTCCCCTTTCCCAGAGCTCCACATCACCGAGACAAGCGAAACTAGGTTCTTACTGACCGACCTGAGGCTGTCAGATAGGGCTTGGGGTCGCCAGCACAGTTGGCAGGACATGGGCTATGGAGTGACCTATACGTGGGCTCTGGCCATACCTTCCCGACCCCAGCGGGTTACCCTGGGGTCCTCAGAGGGTTCTGGGCTGGCTCTGGCGGCTGACCCTCGCTGGGGTGGGTAGACCGTCTTCCTCAGATGTGCTGTCCAGGGGTTGGAGCAAGTTCCACGTGCAAGCCTCTATCTGCTTCCAGAACATTCTGCCCTAGCCATCCCCCAGTCTGTCCTAAGGAGCAGCCTTCCAGTCCATGACCCCCACTCCACTCCTGTCCTGGATGTTACCTGTGTGTATCTCCTTCAGGGGAGAGCTCAGGACCCCCCATCTGATGACTGAGGAGTGTTCTTACAGTTGTCACATGAGCTGTGGCCGACGGGAGGCGGGTGTCTGGGTGTCTCCAGATAGGACTTTGTGAAGGGGCATCCTGGAGCCGGGAGCCCAGGTTGGGGCGCTTTGTCTTACAACAGTTGTGGGGTGTGAGAGGTGGGCGGCCCACAGACCCAGCATTCCCTGCGCCCGGTGGGCAGGAGGGGGTGAGCATGGCAGGAGGAAGTGGCCAAGGCCGGGTCTGTGGGGGTTCAGCCTCCAGCACCCTGGGGGTTCTGCCCTTGCCTCCGTCAGCCCTTCCTGCACGGCCTCCTCTGACCCCATGCACTGTGGGCTGTGGTTCCGCTCCCTGGTTGCGTGTCTCCCCAGCGGAAACTGCAAGCTGGGGAACCGAGGCGGTCGGGGGCCTGGGCGGGGCGCTGCCACTGCGCCCTCACTGGCTCTCTGTGCCTCGAGTCGGCCTTGGTTCTTAGTTGGAGCCTGGCTTGAAGTGGCTTTCCTGGTGTCCCCGTGGTGGACCGGCTCGGGCTCACACATGCAGGCCACTGCCACCACCCAGCCACCTCCCCACGTGGGGTTTGATTTCTTTTGGCACATGCCAGGGGGTGGCCCCTGCAGTCCCAGCCTCATCTGCCCACATCTGTTCTCTAGGTAAAGCGTGTTTTGTTTTTTCAGGGTGTCCAGCAGTACTCACAACTTAACTCCTGGCTCAGTGCTTAGGGATCACTCTTGGAGGGTGCAGGTGACCCTGTGGTGCCAGGGATGGAACCTGGGTCAGTCGCTTGCAAAAGCAAGTGCCCTACATGCTATACCCTCTCTCTGGCCCCTCTAAATAAAGGTATTTTTTTTCTTTTTGGGTCACATCCAGCGATGTTCAAGGGTTACTCCTGGCTTTGCACTCAGGAATTACTCCTGGCGGTGCTCAGGGTACCCTATGGGACGCTGGGATTTGAACCCAGATTGGCCGCGTACAAGGCAGATGCCCTTCCCGCTGTGCTATCACCCCAGTCCTCTAAAGTTTTATTGGCACCTGAACATACTCCCCCTCAGTTATATCATACCAGGACCTGTTCCTGTTACTTTATTGGTGCAGGGTCATATCCCCTCAGTTGCATAGTAACTCGGTTACCACTTGGCCACACCCCTCAACTCTTGGTCACACTACTCATTTGCATACCATTGGGCTATTTCTGTAACGTTTTAGTGGCCCCCCATCTTCTCTGGTGACATTCATGTTGTCGCAACAGATGTGACCCCTGTATGGCCCGTGGATCAGTGAATATTCACCATCTGGCTCCTTACAGGACTGGTTTTCTTGCCCTCTTGATCTCTGCAAGCTCATCAGATACTCCAGGGCCACATCACGCCCCTTCTCACCCCCAGCCCGAGCCTTTCAGGCCACTGTGCTGTGGGCCCCCCTCCTGACTCTCCTGCCCACCTCTGCCCGGGCACCTGCTGCGTATTGAGGCTCAGTGCCTTGGAGATAGGCCCCTTATTCTGGGAACCCCCAGGAGGAGCAGGGCTGCAGCGGCCTTGTATGGAATGGGGACACTCAGGTCTGGGAGAGCTGGGGTGCCCAGGCCTGGTGGCAGAGTCCTGGGCACCGCCTCTGGGAAGAGGGAAATTACGGGCTGTATTTTAAGGCCCCAGAGAGGCCTCCAGAGACTCTGCAAAATGTTGATTAGAAGGTGAAGCTCAGCTTGGCGTCAGGCACCCCTGCTGCGGGCCTGCCTCGCACACATCCAGGGTCTGTGGGGGTGCCAGGGAGGGGCTGCTGCTCCAGAGCCCAGGCCATGGCACACTTCCCCAGTGGCCTTTGCGGCCCTGGACGGTGAGAGTCGTGCGTGGCCTGAGAAGAGGGAGCAGGTCTGTGGGAGCATGTTTGGGGGTTCTGGGTCTCAGCACCTCGTTGTCCCTCCCCTGACGAGGCCCCACAGGCCCCACTGCGGCTGGGGATGGGCCAGAGCCCGGGGTCTGGGTCCCGAGGGCTGAGCGCCCTGCAGGTGGGGGTTTGGGTGCAGCCAGGTGCTGGCTGCCCTACCCTGGGTGTGGTCTCACAGGAGCCCTGACCTAGCTGTGGCAGAAGTGGGGAGACCCTCCCCCACCTCCTGTTTGCTGTGGTGGGAGGGGGCCTCTAGGAGGGTGTCCTGTCCGGCTGTGTGTGAGGGGTTCTGGAGTGGGCGAGCGCCAGGGCCCACTTCCTCATCTGGGCGTCAGAGAACCGAGAAGTGATGGGCCGAGGCTCCATTTCCTGCCCCGCCCCCCAGGGGCCCCTGAGCTGTGGCTGCGCCCCGCACAGGATGATGGGCCGGACGGAACCTTTCACAGCCCTCCTCAGCACCCGCTTCATCTTCCCAGAATGGCCCCCACCCGACGTCCAGGCCCCCACGCCCCGTGGTGCCCCTACCTGCCCAGCCAAGCTCTTGGGGTGTCTCGCGTGACCCCAGAGCCTGTCCTTCCATCCTGAGGCTCTTGGCAGAGTGTTTGCCCCCCTACCCCCACCCACATCTGGAACACAGCTTCCTGTCCCCTGAGCTAGTGGGAGACAGGGCAGCCTCAGGGCGTGGAGGGGTGCCCAGAGCAGGGCCCCTGAGCTGCTGCACTGCTGGGCAGTAGAGCGCAGGGGTTGCGGTCCCAGAAGTGAGGGAGAGTGTGAGAGAGGGCATTTGACACACGTGGGAGAAATCAAAGGAGGGAGAGTGACTGAGTGAGTGAACCAATGGATGCCCTGAGGAAGCAGCAAGAAGCAGCAAGTGCACCTGGGAAGGAGGGAGGGGGGTCAGGGGGAGAGGGAATGAATGGATGAGGAGGGAGAATCAGTGAAAGGATGGAAGGATGTGAGGGTGGGTGATGAGAAACAGAGAGTGAGGGCAGAGATCTGCAGACAGGAGAGGTGCTAGGCCCCGTGTTGGAGCCCGTGTGTGCCTATGTTGGAGACGAAGTAGTGCGGGGTTGTCTGCGCCGCACTGCCGACACCCCCTTCAAACACGCCCTGAGCCTTGGCCCTGGCCCTGCCAGCTCACCAAAGGGTCAGGGCCACGCCCACATGTCCAGATGGTCCCCGGCAGGCCAAGGGGCTCAGCCCCAGTGGGGAAAGGGAGCTTTATCCCGCCCAGCCTGGTCTGTCAGTCCATCCACCTCTCCATCTCTCCACGTGTCTTCATGCCCCCAGTCCCCTGTGCAGCCACACGCACAGGGCCAGACCCGCCTCCCCCCAGATGATATTTTTAGCCTGTGGCTGGGCTCTGCTGAGTCTGACAAGCTGCATTCCAGACGAGTGAGGTCACCGCAGATGGGGGATCAGATGGCCCCCCAGGCTAGGCCCAGTGCTGCTGAAGGCTTCTTCCCGCCTAGGAGATGCCCAGCAAGGGCGCCGGACTGGTCTGACCGCTCACATGTACAGGGGTACAGGGTGGGGGGACTGGCCTGGTCTGACCACTCATATGTACAGGGGTGCGGGCAGGCCACCGCTCACAGGGTGTGCAGGAGTGTCCAGGCCTCCTTGTCTTGGTCCCCAGCAACAGGAGGGGGTGAGCCTGGAGCTGGGTTTGGGGATACAGGGCCTTTCTAGGCCTCAGGCAGCTCAGGACACAGGAGTCAGGCTGGCACTGTGGCATCCCCCAGGAGGGCACAGTTGCCCCCTCCCACACTCTCCTGCCCCCAGAACCCACTGCACCCTCCTCAGCTCGTTCTTGGGTCAGTGGGGCCCTGCCAGAAGCCTGGGCAGCAGCTGGGGGTCTCCATGGAACCTGGCAGGCCCCCAACTATGAGAACAGAGCCTGATGTCCAGCATGAAGAATGAACCCCAACCCTACCCCTGGAAGGCCCACGTTAGGGGCTGGGATGGGGATGCTGCCCAGGGATGGAGTGCCCAGAAGGTGGGAGACGGGGTGGCTTTGGCGGTGAGTGTGCCTTGTGCCCCGGGTGGTGGGCTTTTCACTTGGTCTTCAGTCTGAGGACCACTCGGGCTCGGGGACCACATGATGCCATGTGGATGCCGGGCTCAGCCTGCTGGAGCCCTGACTGGACACGTGAGTCCCCCTAGGCCCAAAGCCCCCCAGTGGCCTGAGCCAGGCCATCCTCCCAGCCTGCCCCCTGCAGGGTCTGGGCCCACGTGAGGGACCCCAACTCCAACCCCAGGGTCTAAAGCCTCCCGTTTCCCCACAGGCTTTCGGCAACGCCAAGACGGCCCATAACAACAACTCCAGCCGCTTCGGGAAGTTCATCCAGGTCAACTACCTGGAGAGCGGGGTGGTGAGGGGGTGAGTCGGCCCCTGCCTTGGGTGGTTGGGGTAGGCCCGGACAGGAAGTGCCCAAACCACGCTTCCCTTCCCCGCCCTACGGGTTCTGCATTCCGGGCCATGACACTTCTCCAAGCCGTTCTCACGGAGGCCCGAGGCCAGGGGCTGTCTCTGGTCCAGGTCACCTGGTACAGGAAGCATCAGGGGGCACGTGTGCTTGGGTCCGGCTAGGTGCTGTGCGCACGGCTTGCAAGGGGACTCTGGCTCTTGAGGAAATCAGAGTTTGCTCCATGTCCACCTCCTTCCCTGCCCACAGGGCTGTTGTGGAGAAATACCTGCTGGAGAAGTCCCGCCTCGTCTCCCAGGAGAAGGATGAGAGGTGCGAGGGCTGGAGCCACAGCTGTCTAGCGAGATGTTTGGGGGGAGGGGACGGGCCCTGCACCACCCCCAGGGCTGGGCACCCCCAGGTCTGCCCAGGGGAACGGTTGGCAGCGGGGTGTGTGTGCAAAGACTGGATGCATCCATGCACTGCACATACCTCCCCTCCACGTACAAGACTACATACCACTGGTTCCACATACTGCACATACTGCACACGCCTTCACCATGTACTGCACATGGCCTCTACATGCTGCACACGCCTCCACACATATGCACACACTGCCCACACACGGCACACCTGGAGCTGCTGCTGGAAGGCTCCTAACCCCACCCCCGTGCCTGTGTGGAAGGCCACCCTGACGAGCCCCCCACAACCGGTTCCCTGCAGGAACTACCATGTGTTCTACTACCTGCTACTCGGCGTCAGCGAGGATGAGCGCCGTGCCTTCCGGCTCCTGCAGCCCCAGGATTACTTCTACCTCAACCAGGTGAATTCGCGCGGCCCAGCCCCGGTGCTGCCCGGCCCCGGCCCGGCCCGGCCCGGCCCCGGCTCACCCCCATGCCCGTGGCCTGTCCCTTCTTACAGCATGACTTGAAGATCGAGGACGGTGAGGATCTCAAGCATGACTTTGAGCGTCTGAAGCAGGCCATGGAGATGGTGGGCTTCCTGCCGGCCACCAAGAGGCAGTAAGAGCCAGTGGCTCTCCCAGTCCCATGGCAGGACACAGCACGGGCTGGGCTGGAGCTGCGGGGCCAGGGGATCCCGAGAACATGGATATCCACAGGACAGCAGGAGCCCCTCATCGAGTTTGGGGACACAAGACAGCCAGATGGCCCAGTCCCTACAGTCCACACCCCCACTGCCCTCGTGCTGTGCCTCACCCAAGCGAGGGGAGGGGTCCAAGGGTGCTGCCCCCTCCAATGCCCAGAAGTGACGTCAGCTCAGTGTTTGGCATTCAGATGATGGTTTCGGGGGCCTGGACTGTTCTGCCCCATCCTCGGGCCAGTTCTGAGCTCACAGGCCCCGGGGGTGAGGATTGTGGGTTCCTCGTCAGAAAGGGCCTTTCTTTGCGCTGCTCATGGAAAAGCAGGAAGCTGGAAACAGTTCAGACAGAGGAGTTGTGGGGCAGTCTACCTGCAGAGGAGTCCACCCGTTCCCCTCCCTGCTGCCCTCTGAATTCAGTGTTTCCAGAAGCTTCCACGGGCCGACTCGCCTCTTGTCTGGCAGGATCTTTGCAGTGCTGTCAGCCATCCTGTACCTGGGGAACGTGACCTACAAGAAGCGGGCAAGTGGGCGTGATGAGGGCCTGGAGGTCGGGCCCCCTGAAGTGCTGGACACGCTCTCCCAGTTGCTGAAGGTACGGGGCTGCAGGCGGGGGCTGGGGGGACCCGTGCAGGGGTGCGTGCAGCTGCCCTGCTCCTCTTCTCTGGCTGGTGGAGGGGTCCTGAATGCAGATCCTGATTCGAGGAGGGCCCTCGCCACTCCCCCACCCCAGCGTCGGGCAGGAGGGGCAATGGTACAGAACTACTCCCTGCTGTGGACACAGGTGAAGCGGGAGATCCTGGTGGAGGTCCTGACCAAGAGAAAAACCGTGACGGCCAACGACAAGCTCATTCTCCCCTACAGCCTCAGCGAGGTGGGTGCCAGTGCAAGGGGGCAGAGGGCGGGAACCCAGACCCCACCAGGCTCTGCCTTTCCCCGAGGGTGGTGTGTGGATCGAGCAGGGGTGTCTGCACAGTCGGGGGCAAACAGGCAGTCCTGATGTCCCCTCACCGCTCCAGGCCATCACTGCCCGTGACTCCATGGCCAAGTCCCTGTACAGTGCCCTCTTCGACTGGATCGTGCTGCGCATCAACCATGCACTGCTCAACAAGAAGGACATGGAAGAGGCTGTGTCGGTGAGGACTCCTGCCCCAGTACTCCCTGTACTCAGGCTCCGCCCCTGCAGTCAGCCCATTGGGTTCTGGCCCAGTGCTCTGGCTCTGCCCCCTCGGGAGATCCAGGCCCTCGGGTCCTCTCCACGTCCACCTCTTCCCTCCCTACCTCCTCAGTGCTTATCCATTGGGGTCCTGGACATTTTCGGCTTTGAGGACTTCGAGAGGAACAGTTTCGAGCAGTTCTGCATCAACTATGCCAACGAGCAGCTGCAGTACTACTTCAACCAGCACATCTTCAAGCTGGAGCAGGTACAGTGGGGACCTGTGCCCATACCTCCTTGTCTCCTTCTGTGCCAGCCCCATAACTTGCCATGTTGGCATAGATTAGGTTTGGCCCCAACGCTGACTGTATCAATAAAGCTTTATTGGCACAAATCAGATCGGGCCCCACAACCTGCTGTTATGTCCTTTTTTTGGGGGGGGGTCACACCCAGCGATGCTCAGGGGTTACTCCTGGCTCTGCACTCAGGAATCACTCCTGGTGGTGCTCAGGGGACCATATGGGATGCTGGGAATCGGACCCCGGTCATCCGCGTGCAAGGCGAACGCCCTACCGGCTGTGCTATCGCTCCAGCCCTTATCAGTCCATTTTTCAAGCTCCCCCTGCCTCTAGTCACAGGACCACTGGCCTCCTCCTTAGCCCCTGGCGAAAGTGGTTTCAAAGTTTCTGCCCAGCACATATGCTGCCTGAGCCCATGTGCTGCATGTGCCCACGTGACCCAGCACATGTGGTGCCCAAGCACATGTGTCGCCCGCATCTGCCCTCTTGAGATGTGTACTTTCATGCTTCCGTGTCCGGTGCTAGGATGTGTGTAGGGGCTCTCTCCATCCTCGGAGGAGCCTGCGTTCTTTCTTGAGCGTGTTACTCCTGCTGTTTTTTCTTTTCCGCTTATCCCTTCCTCCTTCCCTAAAAAAACCCTCTAAAATAAAATCTGTTACAAAAAAAAAAAAGTTTCTGCCCAAGCTGCCTCTAGGAGGGTGTCCTGGCCCAGCGCATGGCAGTCCTGGGGTTCTCCCCAGCTGTGGTGTTGCCCTGCCCACAGGAGGAGTACCAGAGCGAGGGCATCTCCTGGCACCACATCGAGTACGCAGACAACGTGGGCTGCATCCAGCTCATCAGCAAGAAGCCCACTGGCCTCTTCTACCTCCTGGACGAGGAGAGCAAGTGAGTGAGGTCCCCGGGAGCCCCAACTCAGTTACTCCTCCTGCCACCACAGCACCCAGCTTGGCGTCGCACCTGAGCCCAGGGGGCCTTGGGAAGGGGGTGGTCGGGGCCAGGGCCTGGGGGTGGCTGCTGCAGCCGCAACCCCTCCTGCCCTCCCACAGCTTCCCGCATGCCACGAGCCAGACGCTGCTGGCCAAGTTCAAGCAGCAACACGAGGACAACCGCTACTTCCTGGGCACCCCAGTTCTGGAGCCCGCCTTCATCATCCAGCACTTTGCGGGCCGGGTCAAGTACCAGATTAAGGTATCGGGACAGAGTCGGGGGGGGAGGGGGCCCTGGGTCCTCGCTCCTCGCTCCAACCCAGCACTTGCGCCCTCTGCCCGCAGGACTTCCGGGAGAAAAACATGGACTACATGCGGCCGGACATCGTGGCACTGCTCCGAGGCAGCGACAGCTCGTTCGTGCGCCAGCTCATCGGCATGGACCCTGTGGCCGTGTTCCGCTGGGCCGTGCTGCGCGCCGCCATCCGCTCCATGGCCGTGCTGCGGGAGGCCGGGCGCCTGCGTGCTGAGCGTGCTGAGCGTGCCGAGCGGGCCGCGGCTGGTAGGCGGAGCAGGGGGGAGGCGGGGCTAGGGGCCTCCAGGACGGAGCCCTCAGGCTGAGCAGGACATCTGGTCTGGGTGGATCTCCGGCACGGGCTACGTCGAGAGGGGGGTCTTTGGGGTGGCTGGTGCTGTCCGAGTTTGCATGTGAGCACGCCAAACTGGCTTTGGAAGCTGACTCTGCATTGCTCCTGGAATAGTGCTCTCTCGCTGCTGGAGACTCTGGCCTGGCCTGGCCTGGCGTCCTGACAGGGATGGGCCCAGCCAAGGAGCCTTCAGGGAATCCGATGTTGCTCGGATCCCTGTTCCATGAAGAGGGTCGGAAAACCGGAGGTTGGGGGCCTGTCTGCCACTGCAACCCCACCCAAAGCGCAGAGCTGGGGGTAGCCCTATCGGCGTGGCCAAAATACTGTAGGAAGTTGTCTACTCTCTCAAAGTTCTGTCTGCCGGGAGAATCGCCAGGGCTCATGTCTGATGGAAATTAAGGGGCTTCTCACACCCCTCACCCACTGAGCACTTTATTCCCAGCAGGTACTGGACCTCGAAGCCCCCCAGGAGAGCCACAGAGAGTGACTGGCACCCCGTCGGAGAAGCTGTACCGGTGAGCGCCCTAGACACTCAGCCTCTCCCCTGCAGGGCTGCGATCTGTGCAGCCAGGCTCATTCTGTGCGCCCCATGTGGCCCCTGCTCTTCACAGCGTCTATTTCAGAGCCTCCAGTGTTTTTCACTGGGGACAGGCTGGGTGATGTGAGCTCCTGCACCTTCACCAGCCCTCAGGGACCTGTGTCGCAGACATCCTGCCACACCCAGCAGTGCTCAGGACTTACTCCTGGCTCTGTGCTCAGGGATCACTCCTGTGGATTCAGGAGACCATATTGGGTGCTTGGGATCGAACCCTGGTCGGCTGTGTGCAAGGCAAACTCCCTTCCTGCTGTACCATTGCTGTGACCGAGGCTCAGCGTGCACAGACACCCAGGGTGGAAAAGGCCACCCTGACACAGTCAGGCACAAGGCACCTGGCAGTCTGCAGAACCAGGAAGGCTCCCTGGGTGTGACGTGCTGTGTAGACGAGGCAGCCAGCAGGACCAGCGCCTGGCTAGCCTCCCTCACCCTTGAGACTGCCATGCCCTGGGAGAGTCACCAGGCCTTGAGCTCCCGCCACCTCCTCCCCGGCCCCTTCACCTCGGCTCCAGGCTCGTCGCTGAGCTTTGCCTTCCTCTTTACGAGTTCCTTAAATTGGCTTTTCACTCCAGAGGGGTCATGAGACCTGAGAGGAGCTTCTGTACCTGTCCACACTGAGAGCAGCTCAGGCCTTGCCCCTGGCCCTCTGGTGGGAACCCCGTCCCCATGGCAGCTCTGCCCTAGTATATTGTTCCATGGAAGCCCAGCATGGATTGGGGTTCTGTCCCACGAAGACTGCGCTCTGCTCTGCAGAAGCCCTGAATGACAGCCTGGGTGTGCCCCGTCCTGCCCCTAGCCCCGCCCCCTTGCAGCCCTCTGCTCCTGGCAACACACCCAGCGATGTACAGGGATTACTTCTAGCTCTGCAGTCAGGAATTACTCTGGCAGAGCTCGGGGGACCATATGGGATGCTAGGAATCAAACCTGGGTCGGCCACGTGCAAGGCAAACACCCTCCCTGCTGTGGTATCACTCCAGCCCCACGATTAGTAATTTTTTTTTGGTGGGGGGGTCAAACCCGGCGATGCACAGGAGTAACCCCTGTGCATCGCCGGGTGTGACCCAAAAAGCAAAAAAAAAAAAAAAAGAATAGTAATATTTTTGAGGACATCCTTACTTTCTATGAAAACAAGAAGTGGGGGCAGGGCCTCGCCCACCCCAGGAAGGCCCCTCCAAGCACCAGGCTGGACTCCTGGCCCCAGCTCTGAGTCGATTCCAGTCAGAAGAGGGGACAATGCATTGGGGCCACGCTTCCCAGGTTTGGCTGGATTAGAGGTGTGGGGGCTGGTGAGCCCAGGAAGGGGGTGCTGTCCTGCCCCCCTGGGCCTGTGCCTCCCTGGTGGGTGAGGGCACAGGGGTAAGTGGGTGTGGTGCATGGGGCACACCCAGCCATCACTCAGGGTCCCCCAGGCCTTCTGCCCTGAGCCCAAATGTGGCAGAGATGAACCAGAGCAGCTCTGAGGTGGGGCTTCCGGGCTCAGTCCCTGGCTTGCTGGGAGCACAGAGCTGGGAGTAGCCCGCCGAGCCCCCAGGTGCCGTCACACTGGCTGTGGGCCCAGGCAACCTCTGTGGCTCTTGTCTCATCCTGGGTGACACCCTCACACCCACGCTCCCAGGTGCTGGGTGTCCCTGAGCTGCACCCCTGGGCCAGCAGCAGCCTCGCCCCGAACCCTAGCATCCAAGAACGCGTCCAGTCACAGCCAGCTCCCAACCCTGCGGGCACTGGGGCGGCCACCATCAAGTCACCTCATTTGAGATGCACTCTTGGGGTCCCGCTCATCCTGAGGCTGGTCAGCGCCGACGGGGGTGGCACCCCCCACACCCTCCTCCTGGGCTGTATTCACAGGCCCCACCCCCACGCCCCATGCTTTATGGGAGGTGCGGGTGCTGAGACTGGACACGTACTGACTCCTGAGCCCGCTTCACCCCTGAGGGCTCAGAGGAAGCACCCCGAGTGTGGGCAGGTGCACAGTCCAGCCACAGGACCCAATTTTGTTCTCTTGCTTTGGGGTCCTCCCAGACTGTGCCCTGGGGCTGCGTGCCACATGGGACCAGCAGGCCTGGTGGCTCTGGGCTTGGGGGAGCTGGACCGTCTGGGAAGGGTCCCCCACCGGGTCTCCTGGGCAGGAAGGTGAGGCTGCTGGGGACCCCCTTGGTGGCGGGCACTTGGCTGACATGCTCTCTGTCACTGTACCCCCACCTCCACCCCCACCTCGACCCCAGCGATTTGCATGATGAGATGATCCAGACCCTCAAATCACTCCCCTGGCAGGGGGGAGACCCCTGCAGGCTGCTCCAGACCCTCAGTCGGCTGCAGAGACCCCGCGCCTTCATCCTGTGAGTCTGAGGGTGCCCCAGCCCTTCCCGCTGGCTTCCCTGGGTCTGTCTGCCCCAGAATGTGCAGGACAAGCCCAGCCCACCCCAGCCCTACCCATGGGGAAGCTCTCACACAGCTGGTGGTGCATGAGCTCCCCGAACAGGCGTGCGGAGCCCGCAGCCCCAGAGCCTGCCCAAAGCAAGCGGGCGGGCTCCTGCAGAGATGGCTCTGAACCTTTTTGTTGGCTTTTACCCACCCTGGGAGGGGGTCTTGGAGCCTCAGCCCAGCATGATGCAGGCCTGGGGTGCTGGACCCCTGGGTGACTCTCCCTGTGCTCTTCCCTGCTCTGTCAGCCTAGAGCTAATGGTGCCCCTTGAGACGCGTCTTCACAGCACTGTCTGTAGTAGGGTACCATCTCGAGGGGAGCCTACATAGGCATTCAGTACTTTGAGCCGCCTCCCCACCCCCGGCCCCTTGGTGCCCGGGAAGCCCCCCTGCACCCAGCCCGAGCGGAGGCACAGTACCCCCAGGTCCTGGCAGGGGTCACACGGCGCTGCTGCCCCCTTCCGGCGCTGCCCCACTAACACACTGCCGCTTGCACCACTAACCCAGCCTCGCGCCGCCTTCCTGCCGTTCATGGTCCGTTTTTAATATTTTGACAGGAAGAGTAAAGGTATCAAACCAAAGCAGACGATTCCCAAGGTAAACGCGTGTTCCCCCTCGCAGGCCCTGGCCAGGAACGCGGGGTGGGATGGGGGCGTGTGCTCCCCAGTCCGCCCTCCGCTTCTCTCTGCGGAGCCCCCTCCAGAATGTGGGCACCAAGGTGGGGGTCACGCTGCCCCACCCGCCCAGCAGGCCCAGGTGTGGCCATGGTTTTGCAGAGGTCTGGGGGAGGGGCTGAAGCTGAGCCTGTTCCTGCCCTCATGGGCCATTCTCTAGGGGGGTGGCCTGCACCCCCAGGCGTGTCTGAGTGCTGGTGGCTGTGTGCCCACAGTCCTGCCCAGTGAGGGGAAGCAGGGCCCAGATCCCGGCCTCCCACCGGGCCCCTGCACAAGGCTGGTTCGCAGCAGCAGGAAGCAGGTGGTCAGCAGAGGTGGCCGTGCTGGGGCCTGCCAGCTGATGGTAGTCTCGGTCCAGGCTGGGCTGGGCCTGGGGAATAGGGTCCAGTGAAAACAAGTTTGAGATCTTGGGTCTGACCTCGTCCTCCCGGCCCACTGCCCCTTGTTCGTGTTCTGGGGCTGCCAGAGGGCAAAGTAGACACATGTCTGTGTCCTAGAACCTGCTGGACTCCAAGTCCCTGCGGCTGATCATCAGCATGACCCTGCACGACCGCACCACTAAGTCGCTGCTGCACCTGCACAAGAAGAAGAAGCCGCCCAGCATCAGCGCCCAGTTCCAGGTGTGTGGGGGCAGTGGGCGTGACGTGATGGGCTGGGCTGGATTCTGGCCCCCGCCCCTGCCCTCTGTCCAGCTCCCCAGCCCAGCACTGGGTGTCTGCCCTTCTCCAAGGCAGGCTCCTCCTGAGCATTGCCAGGTGCAGAGTAAAATCCCAGGCCCCCACTCACCCGATCACAGGAGGGTTCCTGGAAGTCATGGCCCCACTCTGACCAGTGATATCCCCTGGCACTGCCTAGTGCTGGGTGTCGGCAGAGTCCCTGTGGGCAGTCTCGAGCCACAGGGACAGTAGCTTTGTGTGTTAGTGGGTGAGCCCAGAAGTTGTGGGCCTGGTCTCTTCTCTCTCTCCCCTGGGCACCCCCTGCCCACGCCACCTGGGAGCTGCTGATGTGACACGCAGCCTCAGCATCTTCCTTCCTATTTTGATTCTCTCCTCTGCTCCTGCCCGCCCCCTCACGGTCCCCTGCTCCTGCAGTGGAAGTGCCTGTGAATCCAGTTCATATCATCTGGTCGGAGTCCCCATCTAGGCCTGTGTAGTTTCTTGTGGTTTTGGTTTTCGTTGGTTTGGGGACCACACCTGGCGGTGCTTGGGGGTTACTCAGGCTCTGCACTCATGAATCACTCTTGGTAAAGCTCGGGGACCACATGGGATACTGGAATTTGCGCCCAGGCCAGCTGCATACAAGGCCAGCGCCCTCTCCCCTCCACTCCCCAGCCCTATGTTATTCTTTGCCACCTTGGCCTGTGATATATGTCTCCAGGGAGAACAGCCTGGCTCCTGCCCCAGGGCTGCTGCCACAGGCCACACCATACTGGCCATGACTCCAGGCCGTGCCCCTGGGATGCAGTGTCCTACTGCCCTTCTGACTCAGCCCCTCTCTTTACCCAGGCATCCCTCAACAAGCTCCTGGAGACGCTGGGGAAGGCAGAACCGTTCTTCATCCGCTGTATCCGCTCCAATGCCGAGAAGGTTGAGGGGCCCTTGTTTGCCGCTGCCCTCACAGCTAGGGGATTTGGGGGGTCACATGGTTGCAGATTCTGACCCTCGGCCAGGAGGCACAGGGCGATGCCCCTCCCCATGTGAGCCCCCCAGCAGGGGGTAGCTGGGACCCCTGACCTGTCCCCCAAAGACATAGATAGTTGGGCTGTCTGACCGGTGCCGGCCCCGGGGTAGCCCTCACGTGGTGACCCTTTCAGAAAGAGCTGTGCTTTGACGAGGAGCTGGTGCTGCAGCAGCTGCGCTACACTGGCATGCTGGAGACGGTGCGCATCCGCAGGTCCGGCTATAGCGCCAAGTACACGTTCCAGGTGGGAGGCACGTCCAGAAACCCCTCCGGCTCTTTCAGCCCCATGTCAGCCTCGGGGTGTGGGGAAGGCAGCTCTGTGGTCAGGAGCCCCAGGTTCCATCCTGGGGGATGTGGGGTTCCTCGGCCCCACCAAGAAAGGGAGCCGTAGCCCTCCTCACCATGCCGCTGCAGGGGTGCTCACCTGGCCCCCTCCCTGCCCCCACGCCCAGGATTTCACAAAGCAGTTCCAGGCGCTGCTGCCCAAGGACGCGCAGCCATGCCGGGAGGTGATCGCGGCGCTGCTGCAGAAGATGGACATGGCTCCGGGGGGCTACCAGATCGGCCGGACCAAGGTGGGCCCCACCCGCTTACCTTCCCACCCTGCCTGGGTGCCCTGCACCAACAACTGGACGCTCAGTCAGCAGGTGGCGCGTGGCTTGGCAGCCCCAGAAACCCACCTGCCCTTCCAGGTGTTCCTGAAGGAGGCGCAGCGGCAGGTGCTGCAGGAGACGCTGCACCAGGAGGTGGTACGCAGGATCCTGCTGCTGCAGCGCTGGTTCCGGACGCTGCTGGAGCGCCGCCGCTTCCTGGCCCTGCGCCGCGCTGCCGTCACCATCCAGGTGTGTGCCCAGTCCTGCCTCACCAGGCCCAGCCCACCCTGACCTGTCTCGCTCCACCCCCGCCCTGCCCTCCTGCCCCCGCCTCTGCCCCCTGACCCACTCCCGCTCCCTCCCGCAGGCCTGCTGGCGCTCCTACCGCACCAGGCGCGCTCTGCAGCAGGCACAGGCCGCCGTGTTCCTGCAGGCCACTTGGCGGGGCTACCGGCAGCGCTCGGCCTACCTGCGGCAGAGATGGGGAATCATCCGCCTGCAGAGCCTCTGCCGTGGCTACCTACAGCGCAGGAGGTGAGCCCAGCAGGACTGGCGGCGGTGGAGGGCACCCAGAGGTACTGGGGCTGGGGTCTCACTGCCCCTCTCCCCAGCTTCAGGCAGATGGTGGCTGAGAAGCGGGAGGCCAAGGTGGAGCACGTGCCCAGCCCGCCACAGCCGGACGAGGTGGCCAAGCCTGAGGCGGGGCCCAGCAATGAAGCCCCCACAGAGAGCCCCCAGCCGGAGCCGAAGACCAAAGTTCCCAGCCTGTCCGAGGTCCCCGAGGCCCCCAAGGCTGCAGCGGACAGCCATGAGAAGGTGGCCAGCAACCGGGAGAAGCGCGAGTCACGGCGTCAGCGAGGGCTGGAGCACGTGAAGTTCCAGAACAAACACGTGCACGCGACCCGAGAGCCTGCGGCCTGGGCCAGGAGCGGGGACATGGGGACCGGGCCCGAGGACAGGGACACAGTAGCCGTGGGGGCCAAGAGCAGTGGCGTGGCTGCCGTGGGGCTGAGCTTGGAGCTGGACTCACCCGCCGAGCCTGAGAGCAGGGCCCGGGGGGCCGTGCTGGCTGGCCCGGAGCTGGACCTGCCCGCTAGGGCCGAGGACAGGGACAGGACCACTGCAGGGGCGACCTCGGAGCTGGACTCTACCTCTGCTCCAGCCCCCGTCAGCCCTGTGTCCCGCGAAACCCCGAGGGTGCCCCTGGAACGGCCCACCAGCCTGGCCCTGGATGCAAGGGGCAGCACCCCTGAGGTCCCTGGAGAGGAGAAGCCAGGAAGCAGCCCTGGGGCTCGGGAGCAACCCGAGAGCCCCAGCAGTGGTGGTGGCACCTGCCTGATCCAGCGGTACCGGGACCAGGACACCGAGCGGCTAGCCAGTGCCGTGGAGCTGTGGCGGGGCAAGAAACGGGCAGCCGCCAGCACCGTACTCAGCCAGTCCCTGGACCTGGGCCCGCAGGGTGCCGGGGTGCCCAGCTCACCCAAGCAGTAAGGCGCCCTCCCCTGCCCATGCAAGGTGGGGTCCCCAAGAGAAGGCACAGTGCTCAGGCCGAGCATGTCCCCCCAAAACAAGCCCAGTCTGCTCAGAAAGGTCCCCCAGGCCCCATCCTCTGTAGTCAGGGATGTCCACGCTGCCTGTGGGGGGCTGCAGACCCTCGTGTGGTGTGGGAGGCTAAGTGTCCCTGGCCCCCCCATGAGCTTTCCGGCCCTGCAGGGAGAGAAGACCATCATTGCCTGCAGGCGACGTGGCCAAGGTGCTCCCATCCCTGACGCAGCACGGGGTCCAGGTAAGGCCCTTGGGGAAAGGGAGGCCAGGGGCCTTGTGCACCCACCACTCAACCTGCCCCTTCTGCACAGCCACCGGTTGAGAGCCTGGACAGGGATCCGGGCAGCAGGAAGCACACCCAGAAGAAGAAGCCCAGTGATGCGGCTGCCGGGTCGCCGGACGCAGGGCTCTCCCCGGGACCCCCAGCTGACTCGAAGTGAGCCCTCCCTGCAGCACCCACACAGCCGGCTCCTGGGGAGGCACTACAGGGTTCTCCTGGTCGCTTGAAGCCAAGGGGCAACAGTGGCTGAGCGCCCCAGGTGACATTCGCAGCCCCAGTGGAACCCCCACTCTGCCCACAGGTCCACCTTTAAGAGGCTATTTCTGCACAAAAGCAAGGACAAGAAGTACAGCCTGGAGAGTGCTGAGGAGGCGGAGGGTGTGGGGCCCACCCACGGCCCACCAGAAGCCACTGCCAAGAAAAATCTAGAAGGTGCCCCGAGCCCCGGGGTGGGAGGGATGGAGCATTGCCTGGCCCTGGGTGTGACTGCATCCCCACCCCGCAGCGCCGGCCCTGGAGAAGCCCGCCAAGGAGCCGGGGGGCAAAGGGCGGAAGAGCCGGGCCCTGAAGGTGGGCCGCATCACGGTGTCAGAGCGGTGGCGTGAGTCCGTGTTCCGGCAGATAACCAACGCCAATGAGCTCAAGTTCCTCGACGAGTTTCTGCTTAACAAGGTGGGTGGCAGCCTGCACCCTGGCACGGCCGCGTAGAGAAGCTGCGAGGCTGGATGCAGGCCTGCCTGGCCACCTGCGCGAAGTCCAACTGCGGGCTTGTGCCTGGTGCCTGCCAGAGCCCTGGGCCTGACGTGGTCCTGCACAGGCCGTGGCCAGCAGCCAAGATGCAGGCTCCCTGGACACGGGACGCGCAGGGCGATCCCCGCAGGCACGGGGATGTTATGCCTGGGTGAACTTCTGCAGGTGAATGACCTGTGCTCCCAGAAAACCCCCATCGAGAGCCTGTTCATCGAGGCCACCGAGAGGTTCCGGAGCAACCTGAAGACCATGTACTCTGTGCCTGTGCGTGCACCCTCGGTCGTGCTCCCACACCTCCCGCCATCCCACCCCTGGCTCCTTCCCCTGGGCTCTGCCCCTGCGACCCCCACTCTCCCACATGGTAGCTTTCCGTTCCACTCCAGAATGGGAAGATCCACGTGGGCTACAAGGACCTCATGGAGAACTACCACATCGTGGTCAGCAGCCTGGCCGCCGAGCGCGGGGAGAAGGACCCCAATCTGGTCCTCAATCTCTTCCAGTCACTGCTGGACGAATTCACGAGGGGACACACCAAGAGTGATTTTGAGCCTCCCAAGGTGGGCGTGGTGGAGGGGGGCAGGTGTGGACGTTCCCGGGGGGCCCTGCAGGACCTTCACCACAACTCTCTCCTCAGCAGAGCAAAGCCCAGAAGAAGAAACGGAAGCAGGAACGTGCCGTGAGTGCCCCCTTTGAGCTTTCGGGCGTGAGTCGGTCTGGCCACAGGCCTGCGTGGGGAGCCAGGGAGGGGATCGTGGCCCAGCTCACGGTCCTCCCTGCAGGTCCAGCAACACAACGGACACGTGTTTGCCAGCTACCAGGTGAACATCCCGCAGTCGTGCGAACAGTGCCTCTCCTTCATCTGGCTCATGGACAAAGCCCTGCTCTGCAGTGGTGAGTCCCAGCCCTTCCCCCACGGTGCCCCGCATCTCCAACCGTGCCCCGCCCCTCCAGTCCTGGCCACACCCCCATTGCAGAGCATGCCCTGAAGCTCAGGCGGGTTGTCCGCTGGACTAGACTGCTTGTCTCCACAGTCTGAGGGCTGCCACAGGACCAGGTCCTTTTGTCGCCGTGGGCATGACTGCGGGTGTCCCGCACCCCACACGGTGCAGTCCTCCTGCCCACCGGCATCCCTCTGAGGTCAGAGGCCTCCCCCTGACACTACCCCCCGTGCCCTAGTGTGTAAGATGACCTGCCACAAGAAGTGCGTGCCCAGGATCCAGACCTACTGCTCCTACACCTCGGGCAGCAAGGTAAGGCCGCCCTGCGACCTGCAGGTGCTTCCAGAACTTAGCAGGGGCCTGCGGGGTCTGCCAGCCACCACCCACTCACACAACCCTTGTCCCTGTGCCTTGCAGGCGGAGCCAGGCGCCGAGCCAGGCCACTTTGGGGTGTGTGTGGATAGCCTGACCAGTGACAAGTCCTCTGTGCCTGTCGTGTTGGAAAAGCTTCTGGAGCATGTGGAGATGCATGGCCTGTACACTGAAGGGCTCTATCGCAAGTCCGGGGCTGCCAACCGCACGCGGGAGCTCCGGCAGGCTCTGCAGACAGGTGAGGGGACTGCAGGGAGGGGATGCAGCAGAGAGGTGGACCCTGGGTGGGGAGCACAGAGGGACACCATGGGGAGGGGGCTGCAGTGCGCCTCTGCTGTTGCCCACAGACCCCACGGCCGTGCAACTGGAGAACTTCCCAATTCACGCCATCACCGGGGTCCTGAAGCAGTGGCTGCGGGAGCTGCCTGAGCCACTCATGACCTTCGCACAGTACAGCGACTTCCTCCGGGCAGTGGGTGAGCCGGCGCACATGTGGGGTTCCTGACCCCCAGGGTGAGGTGGGCCCTGGGCAGCGCTGACACCCCACTGCCCCCCGCAGAGCTGCCTGAAAAGCAGGAGCAGCTGGCGGCCATCTACGCTGTTCTGGAGCACCTGCCCGAGGCCAACCACAAGTCCCTAGAGCGTCTAGTCTTCCACCTGGTCAAGCAAGTGTCCGCCGAGGGGCAGGCCTTGGGGGTGGGCCGGGGCCTCTGGGCGCCTCCTAAGTGACACCGCCCTGCAGGGTTGCCCTGCTGGAAGACGTGAACCGCATGTCCCCCAGCGCCTTGGCCATCATCTTCGCGCCCTGCCTCCTGCGCTGCCCCGACAACTCAGACCCGCTGACCAGCATGAAGGACGTCCTTAAGGTCACCGCGTGAGTGATACCCACAGGATCCAGCCTGACTGCGGGGCACTGGAACTAGCCAGGGGCTGGGGGGTGCAACACGCAGCACGGGTCCTGTGTTTTCCATTTGACCCCTCCAGATAGGCAGTGCCCCTCACATCCCAGAGGCCTGCAAGTCCCATCAGCCCCTTGGATGTGGGTGATTTGAGGTTGAACCTCAAAGGTCGCCTCCCGCCCACACGCTGGCAGGTCAGCACGGCCTCTGGGCTCCTTGCTGCTCGCTCCAGGCCAGGGCCCCATAACTGACCCAGACAACTGAACAGGTGGATGTCCTATGGGCCCATCAGTGGGAACCCCAGGGACCTGGGCCCAGCACCCCTAGCCAGGTCATTGTAGGGTGACCGGGGTCAGCGTCTATCGTCCAGGAGGATCTAGTCTGGAGGATCAGGTCTTGAGGACCCGACTAGCCTTCGGGGCGGTGAGCGAGCGACATCCCTGCAGGTGCGTGGAGATGCTGATCAAGGAGCAGATGAGGAAATACAAGGTAAAGATGGAAGAGATCAGCCAGCTGGAGGCTGCTGAGAGCATCGCTTTCCGCAGACTCTCCTTCCTGCGCCAGAACTCGGTGAGCACCAGCGCTGGGCTGTGGGCAGGGGCAAAGCAGGGGCGGGGCCTAGAGGGACAGGTCTGATAGGGCTAGGACTCAAAAGGGGCGGGTTTAGTCAGGGGCGGGGCCTAAAGAGTTCTGATAGGACTAGGACTTACAAGGGGCAGGACCTGTAGGGCTACTGGACTCTTTCCCTCCGTGGGGGCGGGGTCTCCCTAGCTGGGGCGTGCCTGAGGGCAGGGCCTATCCAGTTGCTCTATCACGGATAGGCCCTCCAACGTGTCTGTGGCGGGGCCCACCTGGGATGGCCTCTGTTTTCCACAATGCCCAGCTCTTGGCCACATTGCAGTGCATCTGGGCCAGACCTTTGTGGCAGCACCAAGAGGGCCAGAGTCCCTCCTACCTGCCAGAATTATCGCTGACCAACCTCTCCGGGCAATGTAACCTGTCCGGGCTCAGGCCCTTCCCAGCCCCGTGCCAGCTGACTGGAGCCACCAGTGCTTGGGAGAAGTGGACTGGGATGGGGTTCCTCAGAGGACCCGTCGTTGTCCTTTGGGCCAGGGTACTCTTCTTCCCTGTGGTCACCTCTGTTCATCTTTCTCCCAGCCATGGCCTCTCAGACTGGGGTTCTCGTCTCCCTATGAGGGGGTCCTGGTATGTATGTGTTGGGCGGGTCTGCATGCCTCCCACTGCAGTGCATGCGGGGTCCACTTAGAATAGGTGTGCATGCCCTAATCCTCTGGAGGGGCCTGCCGACCCCACCCTCACTAACCTGCTGGTTACACGACCCCCTCCACCTCTCTGGTGAGAGCCCACCCACCCCTTGTGGGGCCCAAGGCACCCCCCAAACATACACCATTTTTTGCATCACAGGGCAAGAGCCCCAAGGCCCAATCAGGTGGCAGTGGCAGCAGGAGCCCTGAGGAGCTGGGGACGCTGCTGGAGGAGGAGGCGGCTGCTGGGGACGAGGATCAGGAGAAGGACATTCTCATCGAGCAGATTCAGTCTATCAAGGAGGAGAAGCAAGTGTCCCCCCACCCCCACCCACCCCGAGCTCAGCTGATGGTCAGAGGCTGATGTGGCTCTGTGTGGCTCCTGACTTAGGTGGCATGTCCATGGTGTCTTGGCCAGGGCCCTCCATCCCCACCTTCACAGGGCACCCAGGGGACATGATGGCCCTGACGCTGTGCTGGCTCGTTGCGGGGCTGGGGGGCTGCTTCAGTGGACGTCTCTCCCCCCCAGGGAGGACATCACCTACCGGCTGCCTGAGCTGGACCCGCGTGGCTCAGATGAGGAGAATGTGGACTCGGAGACGTCAGCCAGCACAGAGAGTCTGCTGGAGGAGCGCGCAGGGCGCAGCGGTGCTGCCGAAGGTCAGTACCTGCGGCCTCGGCCGTTTCCCCATGTCCACCATCTGGGCCTCACCCCCACTGCAGTAACCCTACCATCTCTTTCAAAAGGGTCCCCCGCACCGGGTACCCCCTGCCCCAGCACGCCCGCCCCGAATCCCTTCCCCGCCGCGGGCGCCCCTCCGCGACGAAGGCCATCGTGTTCCTTGACGGTCAGAGTGAAGACGCCCCGGCGGACCCCCGTCATGCCCACGGCCAACATCAAGCTCCCGCCCGGCCTGGCCTTGCACTTGGCTGGTCTCGCGCAAGGCACCCAGCAGGCTGCCCCAGTGAGGCGCCGGGAGCCGCCTGCCCGTCGCCCGGACCAGGTACACTCCGTCTATGTGGCACCTGGCGCCCACCTGCCCGCTCAGGGCCCCCATGAGCCGCTGGACACGGATGAGCAGCTGCCAGGGGCCCAGCGGAGGTACTCGGACCCCCCCACCTACTGTCTGCCTCCTGCCGCGGGACAGGCCAACGGCTGAGAGCCCAGCCTGAGCCTACCAAGGTGCTCTGGAGGGGAAAGACCAGGATGCAGAGCTCTGGGGGATGTGCACTCCCAGGGCAGCACCTAGGAGAGTGTGGTTGGACCACAGCTGGGCTGACCCAAAGTGCCAGTCCTGGGGGGGGGGGGGCGTGGCCCTTCTTCCCTGTTTTGTACGTTTTTAAGGTAGCTTCCTGAGTGGTTTACATAACTTGAAACTGTAACAGCCTTAACAGAAGACCAAAATCTTTTTTATACTCCTGCGAACTGGGATATTCATTCCTGCATCTTCCTGGGGGCCTCAGAGCCCCACCACCGCCACTGGTCAGCTGGGGAGGCTCAGACCTGCACAGAGGGCTTACACAGAGGGACAGTCAGCCACCTGGGTAAGGTGTGCTGCTTAGCATCGGAACTCCCGGGCCAGGCCGTGCTCCCTGAGGCTGCAGCAGAATGCACCCTGGACACCTGGGAAGCCACCCGCACAGGAGTCCCAAGGGTCAGCACACCAGCTGGGGACCCCTGCGCTGGGTCTGTGAAGGGCGGCCCACAAGCCCTGCAAAATAAAGACAAAGTGCCTGTGATACCTGCATATTCTTGACCTTCGGGTCTGGGATTCCCCATATGTCTCAGGCCAGAGCAGGAGCCGGTGCCACCAGCCTCTCCCAAGCTGTTACTGAAGGGTTGGGGGGAGTGCAAGAAGCCTGCTCAGTGGAAACATAAGAGAGCAGTGCCCTCTCACACGGCCCCCACCTTTTAAACACGCGGGGCTTGCTGGGAAGTGTGGTTTGCAGGGAGGGAAGGGGTCTGGGTGGTGTGTGGCCCCCCTACCCTAGGGGTCCTTATACTTGCCCCTCCCCCACACCGAAAGTGAGGGAGCTTCACTTGCCTGGGTGAGGGGCTGGCAGGACATGCCTGCTTCCTAGGGCTTCTCTTCGCAAGGAGTCTGGGCATGAGGGGCACCTTTAGAATGCACAGCCAGCTCTCATCTCCCTAGAAATAGCTGCCCATCAAGCCCAGAAACAGCTGTGGAGCCTGGGGCCAGGAGAGAGTGGAAGCACTATTCTGACTCGGGTGCTTGGACAGAAAAATCTATGCAGGAGTGAGCTTAGGGGAGGATTCTGGGCGGTGGTGATGGAGTAAAAGGTCACAATGTCCAAAGAGATAGTCCAGCAGCTAGTGTACTTTCATTGCACAAGGCCAACTCGGTTCAATTCCCGGCATCCTATATAGTCCCTCAAGTGATTCCTGAGTGCAAGCCAGGAGTAACCCCTGAGCACCCCCATGTGTGGCCCCAAAATAAAAACAACAAAAGATGAGGACAAATGGAACGTGTCCGGGTAGTTAAATGACCAGGTCCAGTCATAAAGCAAATAGCAAGCATGACTTTTCACTCTGGAGAGGCCAGTGTTCTAAACACCTACCTCCCCATCCTCTCTCCTGCCCGCCTCACATCTACATTTCTTTCAAACTATTTGCTTCACTAAAAATTCATTTTTAGGGGCTGGAGCGATAGCACAGCGGGTAGGGCGTTTGCCTTGCACGCGGCCGACCCGGGTTTGAATCCCAGCATCCCATATGGTCCCCTGAGCACCGCCAGGAGTAATTCCTGGGTGTAGAACCAGGAGTAACCCCTGTGCATCGCCGGGTGTGACCCAAAAAGCAAAAAAAAAAAAAAAAAATTTCATTTTTAAAAGACGAGCGATTCCGCCCGGAGTAAAGATGGACGCGGTGGCAAAGCGCACTTCCGCCCAAAACAAGTCGGCGAGAACTAGCGGAGTTCATCCGCCCAGAGGGCACTTCCGCCCTTTCCGAAGATGGCGCCGGCGGAAAGCGCGGGCTACTGCCGAGCGGTGACGACCGCGTCCAGACTGGAGCTGAACCTGGTGCGGCTGCTCTGCCGCTGCGAGTCGATGGCAGCGGAGAAGCGGGACCCAGACGAATGGCGTCTGGAAAAGGTGAGACGAGCCAGCGCTGCCTCGAAGGGCCCAATTCATGGAAGGTTGCGATTCAGCTCCCTCATCGCCAGCTGAGCCACGCCCCTTCCGGTCGTGCAGCCACGTCCACCTGGAGCCACGCCCCTTTGTGGTCCCGCCCATTTTCTCGCGTGACTACAGCCTCTTTCCGCCACTTACCTCTTGGATAGGGGTCCCCTGACACCTCACTTTCCCTCCTAGTACGTGGGGGCCCTGGAGGACATGCTGCAGGCCCTGAAATCCCATGTCAGGTGAGTGGAGGGCACAAAAGGCCTGGAGGGCCGACCCTTGCCCCAGAACCAGGATCCTGGAAGGGTCTGACGTCTGCTCTCCTTGCAGCAAACCCGCCTCAGAGGTGCTCAATGAATATTCCCGTAAAGTGGATTTTTTGAAGGGGATGCTGCAGGCAGAGAAACTGGTAAGTACGTGGCCTCGCCACCCAGGTGCCCCTGACAGCAACCTCAACACTCCCACCCAGGTCCCTGGCATTGCCCCACCCCGCCACTGTCACTTGTCCTCTGCAGACCTCCTCCTCTGAGAAAGCCCTGGCCAACCAGTTCCTGGCCCCAGGGCGTGTGCCAACCACTGCCAGGGAGCGGGTACCAGCTACCAAGACAGTGCATCTGCAATCCCAGGCGCGGTACACCAGCGAGATGCGCAGCGAGCTGCTGGGAACGGTAGCACCCCACCTGGGCCCAGGGGCGGGGCTGGTGGCCAGAACAGCTGATATGGTCAGGCGCAGGGACAAGGCAGGGGAGGGTGCAGCCAGGAGTCTCAGCCCTGGGCCATCAGACAGGCCTTCCCAACAGAGGAGCACTGTCATGAGGTTTTGCTAGATGGATAGGAGTTTGGGGCAAGGCACAAATGAAAGTGGCAGCTCCTGTCGCCTGCCTGGCTCTGCCCAGAGTGAGGGTTGACTCTCGCCCTGCCACAGGCAGCTGCTGTGTTCCTCGCACGGCCAAAGGCCCAGACGTGTCAGTACTTTCCCTGATTGAGGGGGAAGATGATCCGAGGTCAGGAAAGACAGTTCAGGGAGGACAGGTGGATGACATCATTTCCTTCTTCCCCCAGGACTCTGCGGAAGGTGAGTCCTCCTCCCCACGTGTCCAGAGGACTGCTGCTCGGAACCCACCCACAAGAGGGTCCTGGGGACACCACCGGGTCACAGCGGCCCCCAGAGGAAATAGGGCCCGGTGTTCAGAGCTGGGCTCTAGGGGGGAGTTTGCAGGGAACCCTGTGGAGGCGAGGGAAGCTTCCTGACCCTGCAGCTGGTGGGGGTGAGACAGGCATTGGCTGGGGACTGCAGCACCCCAAGACTGGATCCCTCCCCAACCCTCCTCTGACCTTCTCTGCAGAGCTCCAGCTTCCTGTGAGGAAAAGGAGGTGAGTGTCTGCCCCAGGACCTTCCTGGGGGCGGAACCCGGGATGCTGAGCCCCACCCCCGGGACCTGGGGGACTGGACGGTAGTCTCTTCTCTCCTCACCCCATGTCCACATCCACGTGTGTGCTCAGTGGCGTGGCAGGTCCCAGGCCAGGGGATGAGAAGCAGTCAGCTGCCGAGCTTGACCTGGTTCTCCAGCGCCAGCAGCAGCTGCAAGAGAAGCTGGCAGAGGAGATGCTTGGCCTGGCACGGAGCCTCAAGACCAACACACTAGCGGCCCAGAGTGTCATCAAGATGGACAACCAGGTGAGGGTCACGGGGTTCTGTGCCCTCTGTTCCTGAGGCAGCGACTGGCACAGGGGTGCCGGGGCTGTGGCTTAGCTGCATGGATAGGAGTACGGGACAAGGCCTCAGGCACCATTCTCCACGGCGGAGGTGCTGCTGGTGCCAACAGGCCAGTGGGCCTGAGGGGAGGCCCCAGGCAGCCTGGCTGTGGACATCCTTGTGCCTCCGCGCCCCCAGACCCTGTCGCACTCACTGAAGATGGCTGATCAGAACCTGGAGAAGCTGAAGACGGAGTCCGAGCGGCTGGAGCAGCACGCGCAGAAGTCGGTCAACTGGCTGCTCTGGGCCATGCTCGTCATCGTCTGCTTCATCTTCATCAGCATGATACTCTTCATCCGCATTGTGCCCAAGCTCAAATAAAGGCTCACCCACCACCTCCAGCCTGTGTCCATTCTCCCTGTCCCTGGGGGTGTCTGAGCAAAGGGGCCACAGGTCAGCAGCCACCCCCACCCAGGAATCCCCTTGGGATGAGTCAGCTGGACACACTTCTAGGGTGAAGCCGGGAGACCAGCCTGGAGGAGGGGCAGTGGGGGAGAGGAGTGTCTGGATTGAAATAGGTTGTTCGGGGAGCAACCCTCCTCCCCCAGCTGCCACTGAGACAGTGTTACCCAGTCATTCCACTCCACACACAACACATGAGCCTGGGGGCCCACCCACAGCTCACCCCAGCATATCAGAGAATTGAGCTGGACCCTGAATGGCCATGAGCTAGGGATACCCGGGCAGCGAGTTCTGGCCCCCTGCTGTCCGCCGCTCCAGGCTGAGGACTGAGGAACAAAGAGGGAGATGAGGGTGTACAGTGACCATCCTTGAGGCCTGCAGGGACATACCCCAGGGTCTCTGCATGGAACCACCAGGTACAGCTTGGTTAGTGTTCTAGTGGCTGCACTTCTTTTGGGGGGATTGGCGCCTGGAGCAGTGCTTTGGGGCTCGCCCAGCTCAGAGAGACCAAGTAGCCCCAGCAGTGAAGGCCCGAGGGACCTACACACCGGGGTGGGCATTCTCCGTCTGCCTACTTCTGCTGCCCTCTAGTGGCAGCAGTGCCTTTAAAAATTTACTTTGTGTTGGGTTTTTGTTCAAGTGGGGGGTGGAGAGTTGTCGAGCTCCCTTCATGCAGAAACTATGCTCACGTCTCTGAGCTGTCACGTGACCCGGAGTTTATATATTGATTTGTTTTTTTTATTTTGGGGTCACATGCTGAGATGTTCAACCTGACTCCTGACTCAGGAATCACTCTTAGAGGATTCAGGGGATCCTATGAGGTGCTAGGGATCGAACCCAGGTCGGCTGCATGCAAGGCATGCAGGCCTACCCGTTCATCAATATTGCTCCAGCCCTCGAACTTTAAACTGAAAGTGTTCCTGGCACAGTTGTTGAATGACATTGGCAGCATTTGGGAAAACCTGTCCCCATCTTGGCTGAAACATCCAGCCACTAAAGGCAGGGGGCTGAGTGCTGGGCAACCACCTTCCAGCCACTGAGCTGGCCCAGTCTGCAGGCTGCTGAAGGGTCCTGTATGACTTTTCTGGCCCGGGACATGTGTGAGGTCCATCCGTGGCACAGCACATGCAAATTCTTGCCCTTTGGTTTGAGTTTTATTGGGGCATGGGGAGGGGGGTCACTGAACTCCATAATGAAGCGATTTTTGGTTTCCTTAAGTTTTTGTAACTTTTTTTTTTTTTTTGCTTTTTGGGTCACACCCAGCAATGCACAGGGGTTACTCCTGGTTCTACACTCAGGAATTACCCCTGGCGGTGCTCAGGGGACCATATGGGATGCTGGGATTCGAACCTGGGTCAGCCTGGGTCAGCCTGGGTCGGCCGCGTGCAAGGCAAGCGCCCTACCCGCTGTGCTATTGCTCCAGCCCCAAGTTTTTGTAACTTTTATATTTTTCTATTTCATTTACATTTTCCGTTGGTTACTTAAAGCAGTACTTTAAACTACAATTGCTGGGGCGGGAGAGATGGTCCTCGGAGTAAGGCCCGTGCCTTGCAGCAGTCAATCCAGACTCAGTCTCCAGCACAGCATGTCCTACCTCCAAAAAGATGCATCTGCTATGAGGTCCGAGAGTGCATCCACAGGGTTGGAGTACGCATGACAGTGCAGATCTTGCACGCAGGAGGCGTGCGGGTTCATCCCACCATATCGCACAGTTCAAGAGCACTGCAAGATACGGCCAGAAAACAAAGCAGAAAGATGCAATTTCTGAGTAAATAAAGGAGTAAAAGTTTCCCCTGAGTCCCCGAGTTTTCTTAAAAATAAACTAAGAGTCAGAGTGACTCATTGGTATACAAAAGAAGTCGGATTCCATCCTGCTCTTTTTTGTTTGTTTTCTTTTTTTGGTTCTGCACAGGGGTTACTCCTGGCTCTGCACTCAGGAATTATCCCTGGCGGTGCTCAGGAGACCATATGGGATGCTGGGAATTGAACCCGGGTCAGCCGGGTACAAGGAAAACGCCCTACCCGCTGTGCTATCACTCCAGCCCCCCATCCTGCTCTTACAAGGTTTGGAGTCGCCTGGGGCATCAGCGGCCTCCACCAGGCCCTGCCCCTCCGGCACTCACCAGGCCCCGCCTCTGTTAACTCCGCCCCTCCGTAATCGGGCCACGCCCCCTAGGCCAGGCCCGCACCTCGAGGCTCCGCCCTGGCCCTGAGGAGCGAGAGGCCAGAAGGGTCCGGTCTGCAGTTACGGCACTGGCCCAGGCGCCTCTCTGAGAGCGTCCCAGGCTCGGAGCCCAGGACGCTGGGACAGGTGAGCCGTCGATGCGGCCCGCAGCCCAGGCCGAGGTCCGGGTGGTGCCAGGGACGGTGTCGTAGACTACACACTCGCACCGTGGCGAGGAAGAGAAGCGGGGGGGGCGGGGGGGAAATCGCAGGGCGCGTTACGTCACCTATATTTGCATAGAGCCCTTCCTGGTTGGCGCCGCGGCCCAATCGCGAGCGTCCGTGCGCGGAGCCCGCCCAGCGCCGCAGGCTCGTCCTCTATCTCCCGTGTCCGCAGGCCGCCCGCCGTCCGCTCCCGCCGCGCGCGGGCCCTACCGCGCCCCGCGCCCCGCGCCCGCCGGCCTGGGGCCGCCCGGGGCCCATGTCTCCCCGGGAGCGGCCCCACATCCGCAGCCCTCGGGGCCACCCGCACAGCCGCCCGCTTGACCCCGGGCCCCCGGTGAGTCCAGGAGTCTGCACTGCAGGATTGAGGGCGCCCCGCTTGCCTACTCCCGCGGTAACCCCTGCTCCGTGATCCCCGTGGCTTCTGCAGCGGACGGAAACCAGCGCCCGCCGCCCGTTGTGCCAGCCTCAACCCACAGCCTGCAAGATCAGGCCCAAGAAGATTGTATTTGAGGATGAGCTGCCCTCCAGGGTCCCCCGGAACGCCACGAGGCCCCCTGGCCGAGCCCCAGAGAAACCTCTGCTGAAACGCCACCCAGTGCCCGACTATGAGCTGTGAGTGTCCCCTCAGCCCCCGTGAGATTCTGGAGGCCTCTGAACAGGGGATGCAGGGAAGGGGCACCAAGCTTGGGGCCACAGTAGCTGCACATGAGCTCACCAGACAAAACCAGCCTGTAGGCAGCCAGACCAGCTGGAGCAAAGAGAAGCAAATTGAAGGGATTGAGGCAAAAGAAAGTCTATTCCATGCCCCAAACTCTACAGGAAATATCCCCCCGTGAGCAATGCCAGGACGCGGAGCCAATATGCTGCCGTCTTCCAGGACCAGTACCCGGAGCTCTTAAAGCTTCAGCAGAACGTGGATCAAGCCCAGGCAAAGCTGCAGCAGCTGAAGGCCCTGCTGAGCTCACTGCCCCCGCCCCAGAGCCAGGTCAGTAGCAGAGGCCTCCTGGGTGAACTGGGCACCTGCTTCACCCAGTTCCTACCAGCAGGGTGCGCTGCAGGGCCTCGGGGGACCGGTCTGAGCTCTTCCCTCCCGCCCTGCAGAAGGAGGCACAGGTCACTGCTCACCTCTGGAGGGAATTTGAGAAGAAGCAGAAGGTAAGTGTGAGGAGCACCCCAGCCTGCTGGCCCTGCAGCCTGGCCACATGACCCCAGTTTCTAGGAAAGAAAACTGAGGCTCAGACAGGAGAGAGCTGCCACAGCAACCCCCCTCCCTGGGCTCTTGCCCACCCAGGACCCCAGATTCCTGGACAAGCAGACACGCTGCCACTACCTGAAGGGGAAACTGAGGCATCTGAAGATGCAGATCCGGAAGTTTGACGAGCAAGAAGATAGTGAGGGCTCCGTGTACTTCTGAGCATCCAAAGACCAAGTGGGGTCTAGAAAGGGGTGTGGCTGCCCTTGCCTCTCCCAACCCCCAACTCTCCACTTGGGGCAGCTAGTTGCTTACAAAGGCCTTTGAACCCCAGAACCCCTCCTCCAGAAAGTCTTCCAGGAACTCCAGGCCCCTCTTTGCCCGATACCCTGGCGGACCCAGGTCTCAGCCACCATCTCTCGGATCACTGCCACAGTCAGTGGAACTAATATGTATTAAATGCTGCTGTGTACAGGCACTTCACACTCCTCAAGCTGTCAATACAATAAACTGTTCTCCCATTTCCCAGGGGTAAACTGAGATTTCTGAGAGGGACTTGGGACCTCCAGGCTCTGGCCTCTGCCCAGAGCCTCAGGGGTCTGATCCTGTTGCTCAACTTGCTCGGTGGCCACCAGGTGTTCTCTGGAGGTGCGCAGAGTCTGCGCGTGCATCTGACCCCAAAGGGGTGAACTCAGCCTGGAAACCTGTGAGAGGTGCTGATACCCCAGATAAAAGGTGCTTCTCTACCCCACAGCACAGCCAGTGGCTTCCCAAATTGCCTCCTGCTGGCCATCAGTACCAACCCCCATGCCTCAGCCTCCCGGGGGGAATCTGGGGCTTGTGGCATGGATGTACCCATTTCAAGCAGCTTGACCCGTACATTTCAAAGGCACTGGGGCTCCTTCCATCTTCGTTGGACTACTCAGCTTTGCGTGGCGCTTATCCCCCCAGTGCCTGATTCCAGCAGATGTGTTGTTGGGAAGATCCGAGCCATCTGCACCCTGACCCCGCAGCCAATCTGTGGCCGAGGAAACAGGCAGTAGGGTCTGTAAGGGACCCACCCCATGGGCCAGAGCTAGGCCGGCGGGTAGGGGCTTTGCCTTACACGTGGCCAGACTAGGTTCAATCCCGGCACCCCATAGGGTCCCTCGAGTACCATGAGTCCTGAGTGCAGAGCCAAGAGTTATCCCCAAGCATCACCAGGTGTTCCCACCCCCCAGCAAAAAAAAAAAAAAGAAACCAATCCCAGATATTTCTCCTGGGGATGCTGTAGCCTGGACACATGATTAGGTCTGAGCGAAGCCTTGCTGTGGTGTTAGGTGTGAGGAACTGCCAGATGGGCTGGATGTGGACAGGTCAGGAGGCCTGTGCTTCCCATCAGACAGCAGGGAGCCCGCGCGGATCAGAAATGTCTTTTATTATTGGCCTTGATTCTCTCAGCGTGTAGTGTTCCTTATGGATACTGTCCAGGGAGCCCAGGCCGGGAGTGTCCCCACCAGCGGGGTAGGGCATTGAGGGGCAGTGGTGGCCGGGACTGGCCTGCTTCCAGTTCCTGGTCCCCGCAACACCACCGGGCCTCTGGGGAGGGCGCGGGGGAGCGTGGAAAATCAGTCTCTTTTTGGTTTCATGATCATTGAAAAAAAAAACAGAAAAGACAAACACGTCACAGTCTTTAAACAGGAGTCTGCGGGGCGGGGAGCCTCAGGGCTGCCACAGGCGTGAGGTCACTGGCCAGAGCCGTAGGGCCAGCTGAAGGTGCTGCCGGACAGCAGCATGTCCCGGATCAGCGTCTCGATGGGCGTCTTGCCCACCAGGCGCATGAAGAACAGCTGCGAGATGAGCGAGGCGGGCACAGCGCGTAGGGCAGGCAGCCGCAGCAGCAGGCGGCCGAAGCGTTGCGGCTGCCCGGGGTACTGGGCGCGCACGTACTCAGTAAGCGCCACCTGCGCCTTCTCCTGCAGGCTCTCCACGTGTGCAGGGTCCGAGAGGCCGCAGGCGTCTGCGGGGGGTGGGGGGTGCGGCAAAGGACATGGGGCGCTCAGCGGAGGCGGGGCCCAGGGCTAGCACTCGGGCATCCCCGCGCCCCGGGACAACTAGCGGGATCTGGAGCGGGGAGATGTAGGTCAAGGCAAAGTGGGCAGCACTGGGCCCTGCCCTGTATTACAAAGAGGTGGGCGGGACGGCCAGGCCCCGCCCCCGGCCGCCCGCGCCTGCAGGATCCCGCCCCCAACCCCATTCTCATCCACCTGGGCGCCCCTGCTAAACGCTCCATGGAGACGCGGACTGAACTGGGGGTTCCGAGCGTAGGGGTGCTGGGGATCCCCGGGGTCAGGGCTGCGGGGAAACGAGGGTCAGGAAGTGGGCATGCAAGGGCCGGGGTCCCCCACCCTACTCACCAGGGGTGAAGAGCGCGATGGCCTTGAGGCAGCCATACTCAGCCGAATCCACCTGCAGGCGGCCCAGCTTGTCCACCTGCTCCTGGAAGGCGCGCACCTGGTCCATGAAGGCCACGGCGCGCTCGGCGGCCATGGGCGAGGCGTGCAGACCGGCGGCGGCCAGCAGCGGGGCCGTGTGCAGGGGCAGCGCGGCCTGCGCCGCGTTCAGCACGAACAGCTCGCTCCAGCTGAGGCGCAGCAGCGCCACCTGGTCGGCCACGGGCAGCTCAGGGAAGAAGGGCGCGTGGCGCGCCCACTCCACCGTGCTGAAGAGCAGCCGCGCCGCTAGCTCGCACACGTTGTCGATGCCCAGCACGGCGCCCGCGCCGCCGCCCGCGCCGAAGCGCCCGGCCGCCGCGGGGTAGGGCTCGGCGCGCAGCAGCTGCGCGATCAGCTCCGACACCGGCTGGCCGGGGAACAGGTCCCCGCCCGCCGCCGCCAGCGCCGAGCCCGGGGGGCTGCCCGCCGGCGCCGCCCCGGCCCCCGGCAGAGAGTGCGGGATGCGGCCACGCTGCACGGCTGCGAGGGGAGGAAGAAGAAACGGGAACGCTGTCAACGGGTGGCCGCTCACGCCCTCCCGCGCCCACCCCACCGCCGGTCCTCCCCTGGGTCCCCTGCGCCACCGTCAGGGGGTGGGGGCAGGAAAACTGATGTACAAACGGGGGATGACCGGCCTGTGCCCAGGCGAGTGGCAGAAGCTGACCAGTAAGTTTTAAGGAACTGGGGGCAGGAAAGGGAGGGTTGGAGAGACACACCGTGCACACACACCCCCTACTCCCACCCGGCCAAAGTCTGACAAAAGCCACAGTCCTCTGAGCCCCCAGGCTGAGTGGGGAGGAGCCAGGAAGCAGGAATACCGGAGCCAAGGAGCCAAAAGGAGGGCTTCCCTGAGGAGGTGTGGTCAGTTCCTCTGGAAGGTGGGGGGAGGAGGCCATGGAGAGGAACAGCAGGCCCCGGGGTCAAAGGCCGGGTCGGGTGGGGTGGGAAAGTCGCAGTAGCAGGCTCAGGATCACAGAGCTGGGCCCCAGGAGGACGTCTGGGCCAGGGGAGAGGCTGGTCAGGCACTGGGAAGCTGCCCTTTGCCTCAGTGAGGAGAGGCCTGCCCTGGGCAAACAGCAGGTGGCAGCTGCAGGAGCGGGTGGTCAGTCCAGACGGCAGGGTGAGGGCCAGGGTGCCCAGTCCCTGCCCGTGTTCCACTCACCCTCCTTCCTCATGCCCACCCGGAAGCACTTCTTGAGCCGGCAGAACTGGCACTGATTCCGGTGGTGCTGGTCAATCTGGCAGTCACGGTTGGACCTGTGGGCACAGGAGGTCCCCCATGTCCTTCCATGGAGCCCCAGTCTGAGGCATCCTTGGAAGCTGGCAGGGCCTCCCTACCATTGGGGGCCTACAGGGGCCCAGCCCAGCCTGCAGGGCATGAGCAGGAACAGTACAGCAGCAAGGGCACGCTGGATGGGGTTCTGAAGGATGAGCAGGAGCTGGGCAGGGGGAGGCAATGGCTGTCAGGGTGGCCAAAGCTGAAAAGATGCCAGGGGCAGGCCTGGCAGTCCTGGGAACCAGGAGGTAACACCAGGGCATGGAGCACATGCTCTGCACCAGGGAGCGCTGAGAGCGACCCCAGCACCTCCAATGGAGACACAACAGTCCAGTGGTTAGGCCAGGAGCTGAGTGGGGTCTTGTCCCCAGGGCTAACAAAGCAGAGCTCTGTGGGTGGAAGGAGGGTTTGGGGCCAGGGGTGCCCGTGCCCACCTTCTGTGACCCTGAGACCTCACACCACTCCCAGCACCCCCACCAAGAATGAATGAATAAATGAAGCTGCCTCAGTCAAACAGTCTGAGCCTCCCTGGGGACCGGTGTGGCCCCACCCTCCGACCAGCACCTGCTCACTCCTGCCCTGCCCAGACACTCCCCACCCCCACAACCAGCACAGCAAATGGTCAGTGATGTCCAGATTCCACATTAGGGCCAGGGAGCGATGGCCACACAAGTGAGTCCCCAAGTTCAATCCCCGAGTCCCGACCCAACCCTGCTGGGCCATACCCCCACCCAGCATGTGTCAGAGCTGTGTCCTCCTGCTCACAGGGTCGCTGGGGGTCACTCGGTCCCAGGAGGAGGCCCCTGGAGCAGCCGCCAAGGGAGCTCAGGCAGAACCAGAACAAAGGGGGCAGCTCGGCTGGGCAGTGGGAGGGACCTGGGCAGCGGGGTGGAAAAGGCCAGGTCGCAGCAGACGGCCAGGCTGCCCACCCCCGCACCTCACACTGCGGCCCCCAGGTCCCACCCCTTAGGGTGCCCTTCCCTCACTCCACTGTCCTGAGGGTCTGGCTCCCAGATGCCAATCATCCCTTCCTCGGACTCAGGCTACGCAGGCT
Organism: Sorex araneus; assembly: GCF_027595985.1. Lineage (NCBI taxonomy): Eukaryota > Metazoa > Chordata > Mammalia > Eulipotyphla > Soricidae > Sorex > Sorex araneus. The sequence continues at coordinate 231,933,881 of NC_073303.1, forward strand.
GGAACTGGGGTTACCGAGGTCCCCCCAGCAGATGGCTGGGTGCAGCTGAGAGTCCAAGAAGGACCTACACAGTGGAGTGACCCTCTGTTCCCTACCAACGCAGCCCCCCCCAGACCCCCACCCTGACCGGGCCGCCAGCCACAGCAGAAATGAGGCCAAAGTCTGGTGGCCCAGTTAAGAGGCCCCCCCACCGACCCCAGAGCCGGGGCCAAACTCCTTCCCAGGGACCCAGGGTCCTAGGGTTGGGGGGGGCTCCTGGCTGCCTTCTCCTGTATGCCTGTGTGGGGAGGAACCCGGCACAGCGGCTGAGGGTCTCTGGGGCTTGGCTCACCACCAGGGGGTTGGGGGGCGCAGCACATACAAAGTCGGGTTTGCCGGCAGCATGACAACTCACCAGTGAGAGAACAGGGTTTGGGCTGGGCAACGGCCCCCCAGAGCCACTGATGGTGGTGCCCACCCTGCAGTGGGAAGCCACAGCCCCCAGGTCAGGCAGTTCCCCAGAGCCTCCCTCTGAACCCTTCCTGCCAGGGGCTGCAGGACCCAAGCAACAGCCTGGCCTAATGCGGCTGCGGGTCTGTGGGACCCCTGGCCGGAGGGGGCGGGGAAGGGGGACTCAGAGCAGCGTCCCTGCGCCCCCAGGCCCAGCGGCCCCCACCCCGCACCAGCTAGGGCAGCCGGGCTCCCGCCTCCGCCTTGGGTGGCCAGAGCGACTTTGGAAGTGATATTTGACCCCAAGGGCGCGCCATATCGATCCGCGCGCGGCCTCAGACAATGGCCTGGCCGCGGCCAGCTGCCGGCTCCAAGTTTCACGTTCGATTCCCGCTGGGGGCCCCTCATGCCAGATCCTCAAGATAGGGATGGCCCAGGGAAGGGTCCCCAAGGTCCGAGCCCTGACAGCGCTCCCACCTATCAGGGCGCCCTCGGGAGGGAGGAGCCACCCACCGAGGCGGAAGCTACTGAGGACCACCTGATGGGGGGGGGCGTGCACAGCTGCGGCGCCAACTGTATACCCGGGCTCCGGGAAGCCGTGGGGAGGGGGGCCGAGCCCCTGGCTCCGAGGGGCTGTGCAGGCCCGGAAAGGTCAGCGCCTGGCCCAAGGTGACCGCGCAAACCAGAGGCCAGGCCGGGCCGGGGGCGGCGGGCTCACCGGCAGGTGTAGGTGAGGTTGCGGCGGATGCTCCGCTTGAAGAAGCTCTTGCAGCCCTCGCAGGTGAACACGCCGTAATGCTTCCCGCTCGACTTGTCCCCGCACACCACGCAGTCCACCTGCAGCCCCGGGCGCTCCTCGTCGCCGGGCTCCGCGTCGCTGGCGGCGCCCGAGGGGGAGGCCGAGTCGTCCTCGGCCGCGCGCGGGTAGCCGCCCGCCTTGTCCACGCCGTTTGTGTCCCCGCCGCCGCCCGGGCCGCCCCAGCCACCGGTCACCATGGCCATAGCCCCCGGGCAGCGGGGCCGGGGCGCCCTGTCCGCGCGCCTCCCGCCGGGCACCCCTGTGCGCCCGGGGCACCCTAGGCGGCGCGCATCCGGCCCCGGGGCGCGGGGGGCACCGGCTGCACCCCCCGCCGAGAAAAGTTTTGCAGCAACTTCCTGAGGCCGGTAAGCGCGCCCGGGCGGAACTGGTCGGGCCGGTTCCAGGCCAACTTTCCCACGCGTGCGCGGGGCCGGGGCCGGGCCCGAGGGGGCGCGCTAGAGGCGGGGGCCGGGGGCGCGGGGGACTCGCGGCCCGGCGCCCCGGGGCCGCGGCGGGAGCGCGCGGGCCATGGCCCGGCCCAGGCTGCGCGGGGAGGCGGCCTCCGGCCTGGCCGCCGCTCGGCCCGGCGCTGCGGCCAACTTAGCGGGCCGCCATGCGTGCGCCGCAGGCCGGGGGGAAAGTTTGGCCGCAAGTTGTGCGGTCGCCCGCGGCGGGGGGAGGGGCGGCGGGCGCGCGCCGGGGCTCCGCGCCGCGCCCCCCGGCACTCGCCGCGCCCCCGCCGGCCGCTCGGCGCCTGCCGCACCGCCGGCCGCCGCGCTCCAGCCGCCGCGGCCGCGCCCGCCCGACCTGGGCCTGCGCCTGGGCCCGCGCCGCGCTCTCCCTGCCGACGACCCCGCGCGCCGGCCTCGCGCTGCGGCCGGTTTGACACACAACGTCCCATCGGTGGGGCGGGCGCGGGGCGGGCGCGGGGGCAGGGGCGCGCGCCGCGGGCTGGGGGCGGGCGCTGGTTGCCCGGGCGACGGCCGCCCTTATAAGGGCATGGGTGGCCGCGCGCGGCGCCCGGCGCCCCGGCCGGCGGGGGGACGGGGGCGGAGCGCGGGGCCCTGGCCGGGCCCGCCCCCGCCCGCGCCTCCTCCCCGCCGGCCGCCCGCGCCCCGTCGCAGCCTTAACCCCTGCCCGGCCGCCGCGCGCCGTCCCGGGCCCTCGCCAGCGCGGCCCACAGCTGGCTACCGCCGTTCCCCGGGCGCCCGGCCGCGCGCACGCGCCGCCGCCAGGGGACCCCCAGCCCCGCATTCTCGGCCGTGGCGGTGCTGGGGGTCCGGGCACCGGGGGCACGCCTCTGCGCCATCCGCACACTCCCTCGCGCGTGCGCGCACACGCACGCACACACGCACGCACGCTCCCCCGGGGCCGGCTCCGCGCTCGGGCCGCGCGGGGCGCGTCGTCTTCTAGAAGTGGCCGCTCCCCCCGCCCTTCCCCCCGCGCCGCCCCGGCCGACACCTGGGGCTCGGGTCTCTGGGGGACGGGGCTGTGGGGTCTGTGGGACGCGGGGGTCAGGGGGCCTCTGGCTGCGGAGCCGGGGGACCGGGAGCGGCGGCGCGGCTGGAGACGGGAAGGCCCCTTCGGCCGCCTCCGCCCCGCCGGCCTCCCTTTCCCTTTAATTTCCATTTTTTTTTTTTTCCCCTGCTCTTTACTGAAAGGGCTGGTCCTGTGGCCGGCTGCACCGCAGAGGCCCTTGCCGGGCCCTCGCCACCAGCCTCGCAGCTGCCGCCCCGCCCCGCCCCCAGCCCCTGCCCTCCTGCCCGCATTTATTAAACACCCTTTGTATGCCCCGGGCGGCCCCGAGCCTGTTAACCTTTAACCGGCTGGAAAATCCCCGCGGGACCTTTCACCCGGGAGTCCCGCGGGTCCGCCGGCCCGGTCTTATTTGAGACGGGCACCGACACACGGCGGGGTGGGGGGTGGGCACTATGCCCCTTTCCCCCAGCTGGGGATGAGGCGCGTCTCCAGAAGGCATCCAGGGCGCCACGGGCGGGGCCGCTGCCCTGGCAGCGCCAGGCTCCAGGGAAGAAACGGTTGGTGCGCTGCGGGGGACCCTGCAGGGACCGCCTGAAACCGCGTCTTTGCAGGGAGGGGAGTCCCCTTCGCCTGAGGCCACGGAGGGGAGTCCCCTTCGCCTGAGGCCACGGTGGCGGGATGCTGACCCTTGTGTAAAGGTAGACATGCAGAACCAGACCGGACCAGCACCCTCTGCTCCGTTCCCTGGCCAGCCCAAACCGCCCCCCCACCCCTCTCCGCCTAAGGGTGGATCCAGGCCCAGCACCGCCCCGTTGACCCCTGCCCGCGGCCCCGCGGTGACATTTGACCTTGCGGCTGCCGCGGCCCGGGACAAAGGAACCCAAAGAGGCCGGGGTGCATCTGCCGCGGGGGCGCCCCTGGGAACAGCCAGACCGGCTGGCGGCCTCCCTGGAACCCGCCCCGCCCCCTCGGCCCCACCCCAACAGGTGACAGCAGGTCCTTTGCCAGCCCCCATGGACGACCCGTGGCCCCGCGGGCTGAGGTCGCTCCCCTGAGGGCCCCTGTTCCATTCTCCGCACCGCACGCACCGGTGCCCTGCCGCCTGCCTCAGTTTCCATGCCTTCTTCACAGAGGGCCCAAATCCAGAGATCCGGCCAGGGGACCCTGAGACGCCCCTCCCCAGCACACCCTCCTGCACAGTTGCGGCAGGAGAGCAGCCCCAGCCCCAGGGCTTGAGTTTCAGCCAGCGCCCGGGAGCGGACAGCTGGCCACTGAGCGGGTCCCTCGGGTAGCGTCCAGCCCCCAATTCCAGGTCCGAGGGGCGGGGTGTATACAAATTTTATGCTAATTATCTGCCTCGCTAACCCTGGACACTGAGCACCAGCAACAGCCCCGAGGAGCCCTTAGCTCTACATTCTTCTACCATGTGCACTCCAGTCCCAGCATTCCTCTCCCACGGAAAGTTCTAGAGCCTGCAGAACTCTGCCCGGGGACTTCTTCCTGAAGCATAGCATCTTTCTTGCGGGGCTCTGCCAAGGATTGGGGAATGCCCTGACCCCAGGGACCCACCGAGGGCTCTTGATCATGAGAATTGGTGTCATTGGTGCTTGCATTCCTACCCCAATTCCTGTCCCGCCAGCCACAGATATGATCCCCTCAATCCGCTGGCACCTTCACAGGCCGTCTGGTGCCCCCCAAATACCCAGGGTCTTTTCCGTGGCCAGATCCTCCATCATACCACCCACCACCCCGCCAAATCCCACTACATCAAACAGCTCGCCAAGTCACAGCCACAAACACCACAAAAGAGTCCAAGGGCCTTTATGGCAGGGCCAATCACAGCGTGCTGCTGTCCGGATCCCTGAGGGGCTTACAGGAAGGTCTCCCCTGGCCGCGGAAGCCGTGAGGGCAGGGGCCTCGGGGGTCTCCCCAGGGCCCGGGCCACGGCTTCCAGCCCCAACAGCTCCTCTGTATGTCTCGCCTCCATCATTGCCACCTGCTGCTCCAGCTTCCGCCGCTGTTCCTCCTGCTTCCGGTGGGCACCACGGAAGGCCAGGACCAGGGAGCTGCGGGGGGAGTGGGCGGGGTCGGAGGGACAGAGGTGGAGTCAGGTGAGCTGGGGAGGAGCCTAGAGGGGCGGAGTCAAACTTGGGCTGGGACAGTCAGATAGATTGGGCAGGGTTTGAGATAGACGGAGTCAATGGGTTGGGCGGGGGCGGACTTGGACTGGGGGCGGAGCCAGGCAAGGTGCTGTGGGGCAGCAGCTGAGGTCCAAGAAAGCCAGGGTCCCCTCGCAGTCAGAGTCCTAGAGGCGGGCGCCCACCTGTGAGCTTTGCACAACTCTCGGGTGAGCTCGGCGCTCTGCACGCGCCTGGCTCTTCCCTTCTGAACCACCTGCTCCAGCTCCTCCCGCAGCGCCTGAAGCTGCTCCTGCAAGTCTAGCGCCCTGCTCGGACGAGAGAGCAGGTGGAGACAGAGCCCGGCTGCCGGCCGGCCTTCCTGCCCCCTGCCCCGCGGCTTCCAGCGGACACACCAGGTGTCTGCACATTTGTGCACATGCATGCATATTCCCAGGTGCTTCATGTGAACATATATGCATGTTCCTATGTGTGTCCATGTATGTCCAGACATGTCCAAGGATTTCATGTGGACACACCTGGCGATAGGGTTTCCTGCCCAGGTGTTTCCCTGCAACCACATCTGCACACAGCGCTCCCCACACTCTCACATGCACCCCCACCCTGGGCTGGCTCCCAAGGCTGGTGTGGCCACCCACCGGGTGAGGGATGCTGCCAGTTCCTGGGCAAGCTTCTCCTGGTCCTGCTCCTGGCTCACCCAACCACCATCAAGACTCTGGCTCCCCGCAGGGACAGCGGGAGGGTGCTGTAGAGGCAGAGGCACACAGACCTCAGCTGAGTGAGAGAGAATGTGCTCATCCAGGCTGGGCACCAAAGCAGCCAGAGCCTGGGATCCCAGCCCCAGCCAATGGACAGACACCCCAAAGCCACTCCCTCACATGGAAAGCCAATAGCTTAGGGGAGAGAGTAGCAGGTGAATCTAGCCCAGGAGGGGGCGAGGTCTGAACTCAGGCCGACAGATTGGTCAGTACCCCACACAGGTCAAGCCTCAGGTATGTGATTTGAAGGAAGGTCCCAGAAGTCACTGTAGGCCTTAAGCATATGATAGGAGAGACTGACAAGGATCCAGGAAAGATGACCTCTGGGGAGGAAGCAGGGGCTGGAATGTGGCCGTGGAGGCAGAGGGGTGATCAGGGCTGACCTCTGAGCAAGGCTGCATACCAGAGCCCGGACTCCACCCCAAGCACTGCCAGCTATGACCCAAACCCCCACAAAATCATCAGCTCAAAGGCAGGAACACTGGACCCTAGGTGTGGCCCCTGCCAGGCAGACTTGGGCCCTGAGCGGGAGAGAAGGGGTCACCAGGAGAGCCCCAGCGGCTCCGCTCACCAGGGTGACGCCCTCCTCATCATCCTCGCTGCTGCTCCCAGCGCCACTGGTGTCCCCAGAGCTGCTGCCCGAGCAGCCCGTCTGGAGCAGCTCCAGCTCCCACCGCAGCTGGGCCTGCAGCAGCGCATGCGCGGGGCTCTGGGCGCGCATTGCCGCCTCCCGCAGCTCCAGGCCCCGCTTCTCCCGCCGCACCAGCTGCAGCCGCAGCATCAGATCTGCCAAGCTCTCCTGGAGTGTGCAAGGGCAGAGTGAGCCCCATCACCACGGGTTCCTCCCTTGGCCCGAGCTTATGCCCCTTCCCCCGCCTCTCTTTCCAGCCCAAAGGGTGTCGAGAGGTGCCCAGGGGCTATTCAGCATTTTGTGCTCTGGAGTGAGGTCCCAGTGTGGTGCTGGGCTGACCATATGCAAGTTGCAGTTGGCTGCATGCAAGGCAAGCACCTTCACCACAATGTGGTCTCTCCAGTTCCAGATTTAAGAGTTTTATGAGAATTGGATACTAAAGGACTCATCCTACTCATCCCTCAAAACCCCAGCCCCAGTTCTTCTAGGAAACCTGCCCGAGTCCAGCAGACTACCCCCTCTTGCAGTTGGGTTCTCAATCACCTTCCTCTTAGCAAAGGGTCTCAGCCCCCCAACTCCAAGCAAGACCAAGCCCAGAGCCAACCCCCCAGGAGTACCCGGGTGGCTGCCAGGTCCTGCTGGATCTGGATCTTGTCCAGTTGGGGCAGTGCAGGACCAGGCTGGGTGTCCAGGATGGCCTGGACCATGGCTTCTGCACGGGGCACGGTGGACACGGGCGTCAGGGTGGGGCCCGGCTCTGGGGGGATCTTCAGCAAGGCCCGGTGCTTCTGAAGGCACTGAATCCAGCCCTGGAGCTGCGCGGCCACCTCCAGGGTCGTGGGCCTGTCCACACTGCTGCCCTCGGGGCTGCCGAGCAAGGAGAGGTGCTGGGGGAGCAGGCCCTGTGGCCACCCCCTTTGCCTCTTGGGGTTCTCAAGATGGGTCATCACCAGGGGCTGCTAGGTGCTGCAGTGTGGGCGTGAGAGTACAGACCCCAGTGGGGACCCTCACCCCAAGGAGCTGTCCTGCTCCTGCCGGTCAGCTGGGAGGACACCAGCCTCAGGCTGCTCGTGACCCACAGGGGCCTCCCGCATCTTCCCACCAGCGTCAGTCCCATGCCTGCCCCAGCCCCCTGCTACCCCACACCCCACGAGGGGTTGGCACCTGGGCAAGGAGCCCTGCCACATGTCTCCGTCCTGGGCCAGCAGCCTCTGTGCCTCTTGCTCGGCCACCTCCAGCTCCCTGGGGGACGCCGCGGCCCGCAGGACAAGCAGGCTGCCGTAGGCTCTCTCGCAGCTCTCACTGGCAGACACGGGCTTCTGAGCGCTCCACGACGTCCAGCATGGTCTGGAGGTGGGCTGCCAGGGCGCCCGCACTCCTCCCCCCTCAGGGAGCAGGCAACCCACTTCCCGGGCACGTGGACTAAGGCAGCTACCCGGGCTCCCATGACGAGGTGAGTTGGGGGCTTAGGTTCAGGCGTCTCTTGGGATGGAAGGGCACCTCTGGGCACCCACCCGGCCACCAGCCATGTGAATGAGCTTCACCCACCTGTCCTGCAGAGCCAGGCGGAGCACAGTGGCCTCTGCCTCCCGCTGGCCGAGCTGCATGCTGAGGGCTTCGCACCGGCCCTTGCAGCCCTGGAGCACGGCCGACAGCAGGCGGTTGAAGCACTTGAGCTTCTCGATGCTGCTGCTTCCAGAGTGGGGAGCAGGGGGCATGAGCCCCACCTCGGAGGCCCGTCCCAACCTCCACACCCCCACCCGGGGCAGCAGGGCCTGCGGAGCTGGGCCAGTGGCGCTCGCTCACCCCCGCAGCTGCTCCAGCTGCACCTCCATGGCGTGGGACTCGGGGACACTGCAAGGGGTGACAAGCAGCTGGGTGCTGGGGTCACTTCTGAGGCGCCGGAGCAGGGGTTGAGCGAGGGGAAAGGGGGTGTCCTGGCAGGGAGAAGGTTTGTGTCACCCAATGCTCAGGGCATGTTCCCCCCCTCCCCCAGTCATGAAAACTTTCAGGTTCTATGACCAGGATCTGAACCTCAGCATTCAGGCCCTGTGGGGCACAAGATCACATGTGTTCTGTCTGCTTCTTCGGGGTCAGTTGCAGTGTCCCACTGGGCTGTGCCCAGTGTCTGCTCCCAGAAGTCCCCCAGGGGCCAGAGCAGTAGGACAGCAAGGAGGGCGCGACCCCAGTGCCATCCCATAGGGTTCCCAAGCATCACCAGGAGCGGCCCTGAGCGCAGAGCCCAGAGGAAGTTGAGCACAACCGGGCATGGCCCAAAGCCCTAAAGGATAAACAACAACAACAAAAGTTTCCCAGGGGGCTGCAGAGTCCTGGGGTCACGCCGAGCCCCCATGTGTGAAGCACAAGCCATGACAGGCAGAGCTCTCCGCCCCAGTGCTCAGGAGCTGATGGGCCCCCACTCACCCGGGTCCCCCACGGCTCAGCCCCAGGGCTGCCTGGTTCACTGCGGGAGCTAGGGCCTTGGCCTTGGCCCAAGGGCTGGGCGGGCTCCAGAGTCAGCAGGAAATTCTGCAGCTCCTGCACCTAGGGAGGGGTGGGGACTAAGGATTAGGGTCCCTACACCCGCTGAGGACATCCCAGTGTCCTTCTACTCTGCCATGCCCCTCCAGCTCTGCTCCTGGGGGGCTCCTGCCTTGATGCCCTCCAGCCTCACCCACGGGCCCGAAGGCCAGGCTGGCCACTACCACTGTCTTGCTCCTGCCCCCACTGGCCTCTGGGCCCTTCCTGGGCCCTTCCTGGAACAATCCAGACACGCAGTCACCTCCCTCAGGCCTGCCTGGGTTACAGCTGCAACAATGCTGCCCCCAACCCGGCTCAGTGGTCACTCCTGGCCCCATGTCCAGTGCTCACTTCAGGCTCTGTGCTCAGGGCTCACTCCCAGGTCTGTGCTCAGGGCTGACTCCTGGCTCTGTGCTCAGGGATCATTCCTGGCTCAGGGCTGACTTCTGGCTCTGTGCTCAGGGATCACTCCTAGCTCTGTGCTCAGGAGTCACTCCTGGCTTTGTGCTCAGGGGACACTCCTGGCTCTGTGCTCAGGGCTCACTCCTGGATGGCTTCAGGGAACCTTGTGTAGTACTGGGAGTCGAATGAGGGTCAGGTTCGTGTAACGCTGATGCTTCCCTGGCTGCAGTTTCTGCGCTCCGCGTGCCTCGTGGAGACCCCCATGACTAAGATTGCCGGGCTCCAGTTTCTCCCTGCTCAAGTCTAGTCCTGCACAGCCTAGGCAGGTTTCTTGGAAGGTGGCACCGAGTTGCTGCCATGTTTGCTGCCTTCATAAGACAGGGCCGGCAGGGGCTGTGCCCACTCACCTCTCTCTGCACGGTCTCCTTCTCGGCTTGCATGCGTGCCAGCTCTGCCTCTCGGCTCTCCAGGGCCAGCCGCAGCCACGCATTTCTCTCTGCCAGTCCAGCAGCCTCACGCTGCAGGCCCCCGGGACCTGCCTCTGGCTCCATTGCTGGCATCCCTGTCCCCGGGCCGCCGCCCTCTGCCTGTTGGGGCTGGGGCTGGACACGCCAGGCGGTGGCCGTGGCCTCCAGGGAGCAGAGCACGTCCTGCAGCTTCTCAAACACATCTGTAGGGCCTGGGGGCTCCCCGGCCTGAGGTGCCTGGGGGGTCTGGCTGGCCGGCTCAGCCAGCTCCAGGGAGACCTTGCCGCCATCCTCGTCTGCTTCTGCGTGTACACTGGGGAGCAGTGGGAGATGGAAGGTTCTGGAAATGGGACCCTCTGGGGCAGTCTGGCAGGAGCCAGAAGGGAAGAAGGTTGGGGTGGTCCTTGCAGGGGCCCTACCTGCCTCGGGGGCTGTGCCCCAGGGGCGGCTCCAGGTCCATACCCTGCAGTTCTGGCTTCACCTCCTGGGCCAGGTCAGTGGCTGGGCCAGCTCCAGGGCCTGTACTTCGGCTAGCCACTTCAGTCTCCTCCGAGCTCTCCACCACCGGGTCCAGCTCCCCCTGCCAAGGGGCCGCTGCTCTGAGTCAGCAGCCATGGGTCTCGGGGCCCCTCAGTGGGGTGTGGCCGTAGGGGACACTCACGGGCAGTGCATGCCTCCCTCGGCGGCTTCGGGGCCGTGTGGCCCGGGCGCTCATGTCTGCAGAGATCAGTGGTCGGTGCCATCTCCTGGCCTTGGCGAGCCCCTCTGAGCACAGCCCTAACCTGCCCCCACACTGGGATGCCTGCCAGGACAGGCCGCTCACAACCTCTCCAGGGGCCAGTCCCCTCCCAGGCCTTCTCCCAGCCCCATCACCTCTGCCTATTCAACGTCTGCTGTACCTGGTTGCAGAGGGTCCTTCAGCCACTCGCAGTCGCTATCCTATGGGGCCACTCTTGGAGGACCTGAATGTCCAGCGGGCACTCTCAGGAGTCACTCAGGCCACTCAGGCCTGGGAGGGGCTGGGCACAGGAAGCCCCCGCGCCGGTCACGTGCTCCATCATTGTGCTGTTTCCTCCTCGGCTTCCTCCTGCTAGTATGGGGGCCTCCAGGCCTGGGGGTCCCTCCTTGAACCTTTGCATCTCACTGCCAGAGCCATAGTGTCCCAGGGGTCCGCCCAGTGTCCCCCCAGTTTCCCCAAGGCAGAGCCTACAGTGTGTGTGTGGTGTGTGTACGTGTATTGTGTGTGTATGTGTGTGTCTGTGTATCTATGGGTGTTTGTGTGTATGTCTGTGCCTGTATGTGTGTGCGCGTGTGCATGTGTATGTGCCTGTCTATATGAGGGCCTAAGTGTGCCTGTGTGTCTATGTGTGTCTATGAATGTCTGTATGTGTCTGTGTGAGTGTTCCTATGTGCATGCCTATGTGTTTTGTGTGCATATCTGTGTCTGTCTGTGTGTCTGTCCATTTCTTTTTCTTTTCTTTTTTCTTTTGATTTTTGGGCCACACCCAGTGATGGTCAGGAGTCACTTCTGGCTCTGTGCTCAGGATTTATTCCTAGTGGTGCCAGGGAACCATATGGGATGCGGGGGATTGAACCTGGACTGGCTGCACACAAGGCAAATATTCTACCTACTGTACTATCACTATGGACCCTGTGTCTGTCCATTTATTTGTGTGAATGTGTGTGTGTGATGTGTCTATGTGTGATTGTGTGCGCATATGTGTCTGTGCATGTGTTTGTGTGAGTATGTCTCTGTGTGTCTGTAGTGTCTGTGCATGCACACACAGTTTTCATTCCCATCAGGACCAGCACAAATATGGGATCGAAGCTTCCAGTGGGTGGTGCCCAGATTGACCCTAGTTCCCTCAACTGTGAAGTGTCAGGGACAGGAGCATTTTTCAACAATGTCCACTGAGGTTTTCTGCGATTGGGGATCACACTGGTGGTGCTCAGACACTATTCTCAGCTCAGGGCTTGGGGCATGCTTTGGGCTGTGCCCAGGCTTATCCGTAGCTCTGTGCTGGGATTCAGACCGAGGTTGGTGAAATGCCAGGCAAGTACCCTCTCTCTGAGACGTCTCTCCACTCCATCTCTGGTGGGTTTTTAAGCACATGGCTGGGCACCTGGAGGAGTCAGGCCCCTTCTCCCTCTCTGCGTCCACACAGGTACCAGCCACTGTTCTAGCAGCATAAGTGCAGCCTCAGCACTTAGATGGGCTCCACATCTGGCCATTGACACCCACCTCTAATGGGCCTCCACCCTGTCACCTGCGCACCAGCCCAGCCCCCTCCCTGATTGCAAAGCGACTTCACTCCCTTCCCCACCCAGGCCCCAGAGATGGCTGTGCCTGTGCCTCCCAATCACACACACTCCCTGGCTCCCTGCTGCCCTCAGGATATAGTTTGAGCTCTCCAGTCTGGCAAAGGCTTGCTGAGGGTTTGGGGAGTGCATGCAATGTAAGCTGGAGCCTCAGCTTCCCCACAAGTCTCAGGGACCACACCTGGCAGCCCCCATTACAGTATGGCACTAAATTAGAACCGAAATAACAACCAGGGCTGGAGAGAGGGATATGGTGGTGCTCTCACTCTCTGCCACCAGGGTGCCCTCTGTGTCACAGGTTCCCATAGCTGTAGCCTGCCTTCCATGAATCTGTGAGTTCCACTCTCAGGACCCTCCATGCCCCAGTCCTGTGGGATTCTCCTTCCTTCCAGGGTCAACAGCCCCAGGAGGTCACCGACAAAAAAAAACAAAAGCCAGTGTTCTTTACAGGGCTGAGGGCTGAAAAGACTCGTGTGTGTGTGTGTGTGTGTGTGTGTGTGTGTGTGTGTGTGTGTCTGAAAAGGCTCATGTGTGTGTGTATGTGTGAAGACGAAAGGTAGTTTGACAAAAACTCCCGAGTGTGTGTGTGTAGACGAAAGATAGTTTGACAAAAACTTCCCGGTGTGTGTGTGTGTGTATGTGTGTGTGTATGCGTGTGTGTGTATGTGTGTGTGTGTGTGTGTGTGTGTGTGTGTGTGTGTGTGTGTGTAGACGAAAAGTAGTTTGACGAAAACTTCTGGCTCCATCATTCGAGTTTCTGCAAATGTGAGTAAAACAAGGAGTCAGCTGAACTGGATAACTGGGAGGGGCCCTCAGCTATAAGCACCCTGCCCCTCACTGAGAGCCACAGCGCCTCCACCAATCACTAGCCTGCCCCGCGTGTCCTCACTACCCCAGGCCAGCCCGGTCCCAATTCATTTGTCACCAGGAATCATGGCCAGTCGGAACGAAACCTCCCTTGCCCTTCGCGTCCCAGCCAATCACCGACCGGAATTCTAAAAGCTCCGCCCAATAAACGTTCAGAGTTCGTCCTGCTCCCTGTCCATCACATCTCAGGCCCTCCCCGCGCTTCAGTCCCTTCCCAATGGTAGCCAGAAACAAGAAAGCTCTTCCCGCCCCTTTCCCTGTCCATCAAAGATCAAAACTCATCCCGGCGCAGCCCTAGCCTATCGGTGCCCTGGCCTCGCGAGAAGCATGCTCGCCCTCCCTATTGAACTACATTTCCCAGGAGGCGTCGCGCTGGCGTACATCACTTCCGGCTACGAAGATGGCGGCTTCCTAGCAGCGGGCGGTCGGGTTGAAAGGCTGCGTAGGCATCCGTGAGCGAGAAAGTGGGTGTTGGCAGCGTGGGGACCCGGTCCTAGAGAGCCCCGCGCCGCGCCTGGTTCCTCCGCGAGTTCTGGCTTTCCGCGGCTTCGCTTCCATCCCGCTTGCGGCTTTGTTGGGGCTGCGAGGCGCGCCGAGAGCCAGGCTGGCGGTGCCATTGGCGCCCTGACTTTCCTCCTAGGCCCTATACGGTTCCCTGCCGCTCTCTGCAGAAGCCTCTCTCGACAGCCCAGCGCCCCGGGGAGTGTCCTAGAGGTGATTATTCCGTGATTACCAAGAGCTTCAGGTAACAGAAACCCCAGTTCTGTCCGGCTTGAACCAAGGAAGGGAAGCCTGTGGGGTGGATTTCAGACATGGTTGTCTCCAGGCGCGCCCCAGGGTCTCTGTTGTGTTCTGGATGAGCATCACATCAGGCTGGCAAAAGGGGCTCCGGGCAGCTCCAGACAAGCAGGATGCTCAGGCCTCTATGGGATCCTAGGCCCCTTGGTGAGCCATGTAGTGGTCAGAGGTGCTGCCTAGCCGAGGAGGGTCAGGGAAGAGTGGCCGCAGATAGGAGCCACATACCAGGGCATGCAGGCTGTCAAGAAGCCCTTGTGCCCCGTAATCCGATGACTTTCAACATCCAGAAGCAGAGGACCCTGGCTTCCCCCGTGCCTGCTCCACCCGGCCACTCGGGAGCCATGGAAGTGGCCGAGTCCATCAGTCTGGCAGAAGAGGAGGAGGAAGAGGAGGAGGAAGAGGAGGAGCAGGCTGCCTCAGAGCCCAGGCCCCCCACACGCTCCAACCCTGAGGGGGCAGAGGACCGAGCGCTGGGGGCCCAGACCAGTGTGGGCAGCCGCAGTGAGGGCGAGGGCGAGGCAGCCAGCGCAGAAGACGGCCCTCCAGGCCCTTCCGGAACTGGTCCCAAGCCCTGGCAGGTGCCCCCAGCCACACCCGAGGTCCATGTTCGGACACCAAGGGTCAACTGTCCAGAGAAGGTGGTGAGTGGGGCTAGTCGCACAGCACTGCCTTTACTTGGCGTATGTTCCCTGTGGACCAGTGGCCGTGTCAGGGGCTAAAGCCCACATCTGTGTCCTCGCACTGAGGGGCTGAGGCAGAGCCAAGGGGGCTGTCTCCACCCGCAGGCTCCCCAGATTGGCCCATTGGGCCTAGTTTCATTGGTTCTGGGGTTCTGGTTCGGGCCTGTTCCCAGCTGCTGACCCCCAATCATGCTGCTATCCTTGGGGTGCTGGGTCTGGAACTGGGAGGTCATCCTCATGCCCTTTCTGCCGGGCCTGCTGAGAGGGTGAGGGCAGGGTGGCCCTCTGTCCGTCCTGGCACCCACACCCTTCCTGCCCATGCAGATCATCTGCCTGGACCTGGCAGAGGAGATGGCGTTGCCGAAGCTGGAGTCCTTCAACGGGTGAGGGGCCTTGGTGGTCCCCCAGGGGTGATCAGGGTGTGGAGGTCCCCCAGCAAGTGAGTTGGCTGCAGGAGTCCCTCAGGGGTAAGCAGGGTGCGGGGATCCCGCAGCAGGTGAGACCGAGCTGCGGTCCCAGGGGCCACCCTCACTCCCTTCCCGTGGAGGACCCCAGGGATGGGTTGGTGTGGGGGGCACTGGCTGAAGGCCTAGCCCCAGCCTTGGCTCCGCCCCCAGCTCTAAGACCAACGCCCTGAACGTGTCCCAGAAGATGATCGAGATGTTCGTGCGTACCAAGCACAAGATCGACAAGAGCCACGAGTTTGCGCTGGTGGTGGTGAATGACGACATGGCCTGGGTGCGCGAGCTGCGGCGGGGGCAGGCGCAGGGTGGAGGTGCAGGGACTGGGTGGTGGCGGAGCGGGAGATCGCCGTTCTCCCCTCGTGAGCCCTGTACATATGTCCCTACAGCTGTCCGGCCTCACCTCAGACCCCCGCGAGCTCTGCAGCTGCCTGTATGACCTGGAGACTGCACCCTGCTCTGCCTGCAGTATCCTTCTGTGCATCCTTCTGCTCATGTGCACACCTGCTGCACCGCCATTCCCAGGGTGGAGACTGACCCTTCCCTGGGCAGCCTTAAGATCTGACCCTGCAGGACTGGACATGGCAAGGCTATAGCTGTGGCCTCGTGGGCCATCAGCCTCTGTGTGGACCCCACACCTGCACGTGGTTCCCCTGAGCACTGCAGCTGTGGCCCCAGCCCCCAGGTTGGGGCTCAGTCTGCACCACCGCGTGTGCTGCACGCATGGTGATGCACCAGGAGGCCCTAGTGTAGACAGGAAGCAGTCAGGCCTCGGAGAGCCCAGCACTCGCTGTCCAGGCTGCACGTGCAGCCGGCCTGCACCGTCCTCAGCACATGGTAGGAAGTAGCCCCTGACCACCACCAAGTGTGGGAGCCCCAAGACAGAAAACAAGAAATAGTGAGGATGTGGGGCATGGGGGGGCCTGGGACCCCATGGTTCTTTCACTGTGAGGAGAGCAGCTGCCCAGGTCGGAGTTTCATGTCACCAGACATCACAGGTCCAGTGCCCTGAACCCTGCTGGGTGAAAAGGGTAGGGGGTCAAGTGGCGTGTCCAGGGGCAATGGCACCCCACCCGGTGGCCTCAAGACCCCTGCCTACCAGTGCTCCTCTCCTGCCTTCTCCTTAGCATCCCATCCAGACCTGGAAGGTCTCTTCAACCTCATGTGAGCCCCCATCTTCGTGATTCTTCCACTCGTTGCAAATGAGTTGTCAGGCCTGCAGGACCCCAGAGTCCAGGCCAGGGGCGTGGCTGGGCATGGGGAGGGGTTAGGTGATGGGCGTGGCCAAATTACAGGGGTGTGATTTATACAGGGCTTGGCCAAGTTGTGTGGGTGTGGTTTAGGTGTGGGGCGTGGCCAATTTGTGGACCTGGTTAGAGTGTAGGCGTGGCAAATGTCCAATAGGTCTGACTGAGTTATGGGCGTGGCCGAACATGGCTGTAGGTCTGTGTGGCAGGTGGGTGTGACTCTTCTGGTGACTAGGAGCACTGACATTCTAATCATTTTTCTCATCTCTTTGGGAATGTAAAATGTCATTCTTAAGCTGTGGGCCCATGTTTTTTTTCCCTCTCTTTTTGTTTTTTTTGAGCCAGCACACCCATGACTCAGGTGCTCCTGGGAGGTGCCCAGAGGACCCTTGGTGCCATCTCCCCAGGCAGGGGAGATGTGCCAGTGACCTAGTACGCAGCCAGGCCGTGGTGGTGGTCTGGGACCAGCTGTCCCTGCCGTGGCCCTGAGGCTTTGCTCCTTAGCTGTGGGGGCTCTCCCTGGAAAAGAGGCGCGCTTGTCTCTGAGATCTGCACACCAGACCCAGACAGGCCCCCACTAGTCTACATAGGCTTCCTTGGCGGTGGGGGGAGGGCAGGGCAGAAGGAACAGGGGGAGCAGCTGAGCTCTCAGCCTCTGTGGCCTGACCCCAGCTGCCTCTGCCATGTGGGGCTCCAGCCAACAGAAGACAGAGCTGCCTGTCACGGAGAACGTGCAGACCATCCCTCCCCCGTACGTGATCCGCACCATCTTGGTGTACAGCCGGCCCCCGAGCCAGCCCCAGTTCTCCCTGACGGAGCCCATGAAGGTGAGCACAGCCTGGCACGGGGTAGAGCGGAGATGCCTGGGGCGGAGTATGAGGGAGTGGGTCTGACGTGGGGCTCCTCCACCACAGAAAATGTTCCAGTGCCCATATTTCTTCTTCGACATCGTGTACATCCACAACGGGGCTGAGGAGAAAGAGGAGGAGCTTAGCTGGAAGGTGAGGGGCCCAGGGATCACGACCATCACACCCCAGGCGACTCTGGGCAGACCCTGCTCCCTGTACCTGCAGTATTGCCCAGGCCTCCTGCAAGAAGCACCCTCTGTGCCTCGCCTCGCCTCTTCCAGCCTGCAGTGAGCTTTCCCAAGAAAACAGGCTGTGTTGGGATCAACTCCTATTCATCCCTCAGTACCCAAACCAAAATTTCCCTCTCCAGGGAGCCCCACACCGGGACAAGGGAGCCTGTGTGCACCCTTCTGTCTCTCCTGGTGGGGCACCAGGACTGATACTTCTGGGGGGCACGAGGTGGGTAGTGTTTGCTGGATGCTGTGATTTTTTGTTTGTTTTTATTTGGCCTGGAAAACCCAGCACCTACCCCTGATGCTTCCTCCTCTGGGAATCCTTCCAGTGGCACCCCTGCCTGAGTCTCTTGCTCCCCTCTGCCTCCCACCCCCAGGATACGTTTGCCTTCATGGGAAGCCTGGATTCCAAGGGGACCAGCTACAAGTACGAGGTGGCACTATCTGCGCCTGCCCTGGAGCTGCACAACTGCATGGCCAAGCTGCTGGCCCACCCACTGCAGCGGCCCTGCCAGAGCCATGCCTCTTACAGCCTGCTGGAGGATGAGGAGGAGGCCGCAGAGGTGGAGGCCACTGTGTGAGCCAGCCAAGCTGTTTCTCAAACTGATCACTGTGGGACCCCTCTGGGAGTTCCAGGAGACACCCAGGGCACAAGGCTGTGTGTGTGTGTGTGTGTGTGTGTGTGTGTGTGTGTGTGTGTGTGTGTGTGTGTGTGTGTGTGTGTGTGTGTGTGTGTGTGTGTGTGTGTGTGTGTGTGTGTGTGTCTCAGGGGGCACCCAACAGGTAACCCAAGATCCTAGCAGACTCTGGATACCCCATTCCCTATACTTCCCACCTACCGTTTGTCAAATGGGCATTTTTATTCTTTCCTCAAAATAAAAGCTCCAGGACACTCTGATTCAAATGCACAATAGCTACTGTGTGATTGTGGGGATCTTTGAGGGTTGCCAGGGACAAAAAACCGGAGTCACAGAGTGGAGAGCTGTAGGCAGGCACCTTTGCTCCAGAAGCCCTGGGCAGCTTCAGGCACGGCTATATTCAAGCGAACACAAATGTGCCCAGCACAGTGGGACTGGTCTAGCCCCGATGGGAGTCACAGGAGCTCCAGTGGCCTTTCAGTGGAATGAGCTCCCAGTTAGACTACCTCCAGTACCGCAAATCCAACCCTGTTGAGTATCATTGAATGGGTACGTGCCTGTCCAGTTGGCTCCTGCTTACCCAAGAGTCCCCATTGGCTGACGGGGAATCAATTTTCTTTGCTCCAAGAGGTCGAAATGCACCCAGGTCATACGGGGTCCCTCAGGGACCACCTCGACAGAGGGAGGCTTGGGGACACTGTCGGTGGGCATAGCCGGGATACCGGGCCGCAGCCCCACCCCTACACGCCCGGTTAGAGATGGTGGCGCCCCGGGCTGTCCCTACCCGCCCTGGGCCCTTATCGGCGTCCCCAGGCGGGGCCTGCATGCTCTCCTGTCTGGCCGCTGGACTGGGTTCCCGCGCGCGGCCGGGTAGCCCCGGGGCGTGTCGGCGCGTGCGCACCGCGGCACGGCGGGAAGTTGGAAGGCTGTGGGGACCGCGCGGCCAGCGGCGCGGGACGGCGGGGGACGGCGTGGCCATGGACGCCGCCGAGGAGCTGGCGCAGCGGCTGCGGGCGGCGCTGCGGGAGGAGGAGCCGCGGTGCGGGCGGGCGAGTGGGGCAGGCGCGGGGCGCGGTCTGAGGGCGCGGTCCGGGCTCAGACGGTGGGTCCCCGGATCTCCGCAGGGCCGTGGAGCAGCTGCTGCGCCTGGGCGCGGACCCTAACCTGGTACTGGCGGACGGCGCGGCGGCCATGCACTTGGCGGCCCGAGCCTGCCACCCTCGCGGGCTGCGCTGCCTGGACGCGCTGCTGCGGCGCGGCGGGGACCCCAACGCACGGTGAGCGCGAGGAGCCGGGGTTGCCAAGGCTTGGGTCGGGTTCCAGGGCGCGGGGCCTGAGCTCCGGAAGGACTGGACGGTGGAACCAGGGCGCGCAGGGCTGACCGCGCTGACCGCTCCGGCCCCCAGGTCGGACGAGGCCCTGACGCCGCTGCATGTGGCGGCCGCCTGGGGCTGCCGCCCGGGCTTGGAGCTGCTGCTGAGTTGGGGAGCGGACCCCCAGCTGCTTGACCAGGTGCGGGGACACCCGGTGGTTGGATGGGCGAGGCCTCGGACGTCCGGTGCTGACCGCGCCCGCCGCAGGACGGACTCCGCGCTGGGGACCTGGCGAAGCAGCAGGGCCACCACGACTGTGTCCATGTCCTGCGAGAATTCGCTCCGCACACTTGCACCCTGAGCCGGACCCGGGACCCGGACCGGGACCCTGCTGAGCCCCAGGAGGGCGGTGAGTGGGCCCCCAGCGGCACCACCTCTGGTCCAGTTCTGCTTGTTCAGACCCGGACACTGTCCCGCGGGGATCACCCTCCTGAGTGCCACCCAATTCTTCCCATCCGGCCCCGAAGTCTCCCTGATCCCCTCTGCTCCATCTGCCCAGATCCCCAGGGGATGGGACCGGCCTCCAGCCGCAGCAGGACCCTAGACAGGAGAGCTGCGGACAAAGGCGGAGGCAAGAATGCAGGCCCTGGTCCTGGTCGGGGCCTCCCCTGCTGTCTAGCCGACCCTCAGGCTGTTCCCGACACCAGCTCCAATGCCTCCTTCGTCACGGCAGCCGAGGACCCTGCCCCAGGACCCTCTCTCCCTGCCCGACCTGCGACCCCCGCCAAGCAGGGGCCCCTGAGTTGGGAGGGGCCCGAGCTGGGGCTTGGCGGGCATGCAGGGACCCCTGAGGTGGAGCTCTGTGCTGGTCTGCAGGCGCTGGCCCTGGCCTCCCCTACCACCGAGTCCTGCCTGGACAGAGCACTGGCCACCTCCTGGCAGGTAGGGGAGAAGGCCAGTGCTGGGGAGCCGTGCCACAGGTGCTCCCCGGGCGTCCCCCAGTCGGACCTGGAGCTCCTGCAGGGACTGCGGGCGCTGGGGGCTAGCCCTGGCCCGGTCACGCCCTTCACCCGGCCACACTACCTTCGGCGCCTGCGTGAAGCCCGAACTGCCTGTGGTGAGTCCACTCTGGGCACGAGGTGTCCCTGGACACACACCTCGTATTCTCTGCCCTCCATACCTCGCTCCACTACCCTCCCCCCGTGACTCAGTTTCCTCTGCCAGGCTCCAACTTCTCAGGGCACAGCCCGGAGCTGGCGGAGGCCCTGCGGACTGGCCAGATCCCGGACGCCCAGGAAGACGAGGACGCTCTGGCGCGGCAGTTTGAGCGGCCGGATCCCAGCAGGCGTTGGCGGGAGGGCGTGGCCAAGGGCAGCTTTACTTACCTGCTGCTGGACCCCAGGTTCGCTGTAGCCCGAGGCTCCCAGGGGTGGGCGGTGCTGTGTGTCCTCAGGAAGAGGGGCAGGCCTCCCTCTGGGCTCCCTTTAAGGTTCAGGGCCACCCCCTGTGGTGCTTGAAAGCTGCCAGGACCCTCCAGGCCCATGTGCCTGTTGCAGCTGCAGGAGCTCCCCCAGGGCCTCTGCTCTCTAAGAGGTGGTTGAGCCCACAAGACTTGGCAGCAGCCACCCCCCCCCCCACCGCCCTGAATACAGGCTTGCTGGCCCGACTCGGGGTCAGTGTTCTAGTCACTTCTAAGTGTCCTTTGGTCTCTGCAGGGAGACGCAGGACCTACTGTCCCGGGCCTCGCCCCTGTCCCTGGTGGACCGCCTCAGGACCTTTGTCCGGGCCATCTTCTACGTGGGTAAAGGGAGCCGGGCCCGGCCCGATGCCCACCTGTGGGAGGCTCTGGGCCACCACCGGTGCCCCGTGAAACAGGTGCGAGGGTGATGGTGGCAGGAGGAGGCGGGAGGAGGTCAGGGCAACCCAGGACAACCCTGACCCTCCCCAGCACCCTCAGGCCTCCCCGAAGGTCCTACGGATCCTGGACATATGGGCGAGTGGGCGCGGTGTGGTCTCACTGCTCTGCTTCCAGCATGCCGTGGCCGCCGAGGCATACACCCGCGAAGCCTGTCTGGTGGCAGCTCTAGGTGGGCACCTGGGGCTGGGGGGGCTGCCGAGGCTGCGTGCCTCCTGCCCTGCTGCAGCTGTTGTTAGGGGGGACGATGAGAAAGTGGCCGAGGTTTGTGCCCCAGCAGTTGTGGGGGCCGCACACACACCCTCACACATCCGAGTGTCTGTGGCCCCTAGTGGGGCTGGGGTGTGTGACCCAGGGTGCTCTGCCAGCTGCGGTATCCCCCCTCCTGCCTCCTCTCCCCTGTGGACCTCTCAGAGCTTTCAGGATGAGCCTGGACGCGGGACGGACACAGGATGGGACTCAGTTTTCAGGGCAGGTGCTCTGAACCCTGCACTGTCCCTCCACACCTGGTCATTCATTCATGAGCACTTCAAATTTTTTTTTTATCACACCTGGCGATGCACAGGGGTTACTCCTGGCTCTTCACGCAGAAATTACTCCTGGCGGTGCTCAGGGGACCATATGGGATGCTGGGAATTGAACCCAGGTCGGCCGGGTGCAAAGCAAATACCCTACCTGCTGTGCTGTTGCTCCAGCCCTGAGCAATTAAAATTTTTTTGGGGGGGCTGAGCGATAATCAAGGCTTATTGCTGGCTTTGCAATCAGAACTGACTCCTGGGGGTGCTTCCAGAACCATATGGAGTTCTGGGGGTTGAACCCAGATCGGCCGCTCGCAAGGCAAGTGTCCCACCCACTGTACCTTCTATGAGCATTTTGTTGCTTTCGGGCCACACCGGCAGTTCTCAGGGGTTACCCTTGGCTCTCTGGGATCACTCTTGGAGGTGTTCAGGGGACCCTCCGTGGTGCCGGGGCTCTCCCTGCTGTGCAGGTGTCTGGCCCTAGCATCACCTCTTTGGCTGGTTTGTACCTCAGCCACCCGTGGCTGTCCTGGGCTCAGACCCAGCAAAGCCGGGGCACATGTGACGCTGGAGAACGGACATGAAGGAGGTGCCCCCACAGCCTTTGGGCTGGTTCCCGCTTGAGGGCCCCGGGCCCCCTGTGACCTCTGTGCATCTCTCCAGGGATCGGGATGCTGACAAACCAGAAACAAGGACACTTCTACGGGGTGGCGGCCAACTGGCCCCACGCCCAGCGCTGCAGGCTGGGCGTGCACCTGCTGCACCGGGCCCTCCTCATCTTTCTGGCTGAGGGCCAACGAGAGCTGCGTCCCGAGGACATCCATGAGCGTGG
Source organism: Sorex araneus (assembly GCF_027595985.1). Lineage (NCBI taxonomy): Eukaryota > Metazoa > Chordata > Mammalia > Eulipotyphla > Soricidae > Sorex > Sorex araneus. The sequence continues at coordinate 231,956,173 of NC_073303.1, forward strand.
CTGAGTGCGCTGAGGCAGCGGGTCTCCAGCCGCCCTGAGCCGGAGGAAAGCCAGCTCTGCAGTAGACGGCCTGCTGTGATGCGGAGGGAAGCAGGGAGGGCCTGGTTACGGCCGAGGGAGGATACTCGGATCCTGGTGCTGTGCATGCCCTGGGAGCGGACATGGAGTTTGCCTTCGTCTCCCTGGAGGTCCACACAGCCAGTGGCAGGTGGGGGTGTGGGTGGAATCCACCAAGCTCAGAGGTGTGGGTGCTTTAGTTGGGGGCCATATAAAATGGGGTGCCCTGCATCAAGTGGGGTGTCCCCACTGGCAAAACTTGTGTTGCAGCCATTGACCGGGAACTCAGTGGGTCTGAACCTGTTCCAGGGAGCAAGTCTGTGAGATTCTGCTTGCCAGGGCAGCCCAGGCCCAGTGGGGAGATCTGCAGGACAGCATGGTGACAGGGTGGGGGGATGGCTGGCCCCACCTGGGCTCATGGCTATGTCCTTGAAGTCATCTCTTCCCCCCACCCCAGCCCAGTTACACTGGGGCCAGGAACCTCGACTACCCCCACATGCAGCATCCTTTGGTCTATCCCTAGCACAGCACCAGGGCCAGGGGTGACACTGGACCTTACGAGGTCATAGACACAAGTGGTTCTCTGACAGAGCCCTACACACCACCTCGTTGGGTGCAAGGCCTGCCTGTCATGGTGGTGCAACCAGCCAGACCCTGCAGGAAGTGGGCTGTGGGCCTCAGCTTGCATGAACTCTGAGACTCTGCAGAGCCCCTGGCACCTGGAAAAAATGATCACCTAAAAGATGAGCTTTCTTTTCTTTGCTTTTTGGATCACACCCAGTGATGCACAGGGGTTACTCCTGGCTCTGCACTCAGGAATTACCCCTGGCGGTACTCGGGGGACCATATGGGATGCAGGGAATTGAACCTGGGTTGGCCGCGTGCAAGGCAAACTCCCTACCTCCGTGCTATCGCTCCAGCCCCAAGATGAACTTTCTTCAACAGTTTCTCAGTCCAGTCTCTCCTGGTCCTGAGCATGGGGGGCACTGCACCCCCACACTCTTTCTACCAGGCTCTCTTCCCGCCACCCTCTCCCCAGCTGTGTTCATCAAAAATGTCTTCAGGATTCCCAAAGGAGGAAACCCCAAGAGGTGACCCCTGCCTCAAACAAGGCAGTTCTCTTCTCCATCTACAGCTGCAAACAAAGGGGCTCAGGAGGAAATGACCTGCACTGGGGCAGGAAGTGGGTGGGGAGCTGGCTCACAGGGCAATGCTGGATGTGCCCCACCCCCTAAAAAAATACCCTGACTTAGGAAAAAAGATCGTGATAATCAAACAGTGTGGTCCTGGGCGACGGTGCACAGTGCAGGGGCTGGAGCACTAGCCTTGCAAGCAGCCCCCAGTTCCACACCAGCGTGGCTGCTGCCCCAGGCAGTCTCCCCAGACTGCAGATGGGAAACGGGGGACTCTGTCACTTCCATTTATTGAGTTACAAGTTGAGATGTGCAGGTTCAGTGGTGCCCGGCCCCCCACCCCCAGTCCCTCCCCACCTTGAGCAACAGTAGCTCCCATGGCCAAGAAATGGGGGTTGGGGTGGGCTGCAGGGGCTCTGGCTATGTCTGGGGCAGCACCCCGAGTCCTCTTAGGGCCCAGATAGCACGGCTGATGCGGAAGACAGAGCAGGGAGTGGATGGGGCAGCGTCAGCCGTGACATCATGGAAGGGGGGCTTCTATACAAGGAGAGCCTTTGCAGGGGTCCAGGCTGTGGTTCCTCACCGTGTGCGTCTGTGTGGTGCCCACCAGGCCAGGGGAGCCCCACCCTGAAGGCGCTGTGCCCCCAGGGGCATCCTCTGCTCACCAAGCAGTGATCCACCCGTGGCTACTTCTCTGCAGGTGGGGGCGAGGGTGCAGCAGGAGGGTCCGGCAGGGCCCTGGGAGAGGGCTCGGGTTCCCAGAGCAGAAACTCGTGTAGCAGCGTGTTGACGGTCTCGGGGCACTCCAGCATCACCATGTGGCTGCCCTCATCTATGAGCTTTAGGAAGGCCAGGAGCAGGATCTGCGCAGGGGCAGCGCCCAGGGGCTCAGCGAGTGTCCGGGCCAGGCTGCACCAGAGGTCCCTGCTACCCCGGGGAGGGACCCCTGACCCAGCTATGCCGGCATTCGAGGGTGCACAGAGGGGACCCTGGCTAGACCTGAGCTTCATTTTGTTTGTTTTGGGGCCATCCTTAGACACCCTCAGGGGTTCCTCCTGGCAGTGCTCAGAGCACCATATGGGGTGCCAGGGATTGAACCCAGGTGCAAGGCCCGTGCCCTCCCCGCTGTGCTGTCTCTCCAGCCCCTAGTCTGGAGCTCAAGGACAGGGACTGGCAAGGACCAGGACTATCAAGGACCTTTTCTTGGGGGGTTCTTAAGTGGGAGGGGCCCCCCACCCTTCTTCCTGAACACCATGGCTGGTTACCGCCTCACTGCCAACCCCACTGGGCAGTGTTTCTGTGTGTGCCGGGGGCCCAGGGGAGGACCAGCAGTACCCCGTGGCCCTCGGGGCCGCCTCCAAGCCCCGCTCCCCGCCTTTGCATGCCGGCCGTCCCGCCCTCACCTCAGCCATGCGCTGGTCCTCCTCCACTGGCACAAACTTGTCATGCATGCCGTGGACCAGCAGCACCGGCACGGTCAGCTCAGCATGGTAGACCTCGTCCCCCTCCGGCCAGTACTGGCCACTCATCATGGCCCGTAGCACAAAGGACGACACATTGAAGGCATTGCCCTCCTTCAGCAGCTGCTTCTCCTTGGCGCCCTGGCGGGCGAAGCCTGCCCTGCGCAGCAAGGGTGGTGTCTGAGCCAGCGACCTCTACCCCCACCAGGCCCTGCCACCCTCCCCTGCACTCGGGGGACCCAGGCCCTCCCGCCCCGGCCTGTGCGAGGCCGCCGCCTGTCCCTGGGCTCTCACTCACTTGAGGAAGCTCCAGGCCAGGCAGGGCGAGAGGCAGTGCAGGACACAGGCGGGCATGTTGAAGATGGAGCAGAGGCTGGGCTCCAGGGCCGTGGGGCCACCGCCGTTGATCATGATCACCTTATGCACCAGGTCCGGGTACTCGTGGGCCAGGAAGGTGCAGAAAGAGACACTGTTGGGGGCGGGAGAGGGACGTCAGTGCCGCCAGGCATGGCACAGGGGTATCAGTGCCATTGGGGGACAGGGTGGGGCAGGTCCCATTCTCACAGGCGGGGCTGCAAGGTACTGAGGGTGAACTGAGTTTCTGAGAAACCCTGGATGTCCAAACTGTGTTCGAGAAGGCCAGCCCTGACCCAGGGCGGGGTGCCATAGCTCAGAGGCTGGCCCACAAGCTGGGCTTGTGGGATCTTCCTGTTCATTTTGTTTTGGGGCCACACCGGGCAATGACCAGGGGTTACCCCTGGCTGTGCAAGGGGGACCACAGGGGATGCCAGGACAGAAGCCTGTGCAAGGCACATGCCCTACACAATATACTATCTCCAGGGCTGGCCTGTGGAGCCTGACTGCCCAACACTGCATCACACCCACCCCTCAAACACAATGTAGCGCCCAGGGCCAGAGAGACTATCCGGTAGGCCAGGCATGGCCATGCACTGACCAGGCAGGGCTCCACACCCACACTGCAGCCCACACCAACACCACTCCAGGAAGTGAACCCGAGGCTGGCAGTGAACTGTGTTGCTGAATGGGTTGCTTAACCTCTCTGAGCTTCAGCGAGGTTAAGCTGACACACAGGTTAAACTCATACACCCCACTTTCACCACCCTGCACACACCGCCTTATTTCTTTTGAGGGGCGCACCCAGTGTGCTCAGGGATTAGTCCTGGCTCTGCACAGGAATTTCTCCTGGTGGTGCTCAGAGGAACGTTAAGGGACGCCGGGGATTAAATTGGCCTCCCCGCAACAAGGGACCGTGGACTGACCTCCCGCAACAAGGGACCTCCCCGCTGTCACTCTGCACCAGCACTCAGCACTCTCACACTGGTCCTCCTACCCCGGCACCAAATTGTGATTATGCCGGGGACCAGCAGCACCGCACAGGGAGCTGGGCAGGTGCACCTTGTCCCCCTCTGTCCAGTACTGGCCGTTCAGGAGGGCCATTTCACTCACTCTCACCACCTGCTTCACCCTCACCCCATTGCTTTTTTTTTTTTTTTTTTGCTTTTTGGGTCACACCCGGCGATGCACAGGGGTTACTCCTGGCTCATGCACTCAGGAATTACTCCTGGCGGTGGTCAGGGGACCATATGGGATGCTGGGAACTGAATCCAGGTTGGCCTTGTGCAAGGCAAACGCCCTACCCACTGTGCTATCACTCCAGTCCCAGCCCTCACCCCATTGCCTCCAGTCTGCTCCCCACCCCTTCCCCTGCTCCACCCCTGCCCTCACCCCACCCCCACCCCCAGCCAGTGCCCGGTTCACCCGTAGGAGTGTCCTATGAGCACGTTCCGTTTCTTGGCATAGCGCTTGAAGATGGCCCGCATGTCCTCGGCCAGCGCGTAGAAGGTGTAAGCGGCCGCCACCTGGGGCGCGGAACTGGCACCGTGACCCGCCAGGTCAGGCGCAACCACCTCATAGCCCAGACGCACGAAGAAGTCCAGCTGTTCCTTCCAGATGGCCAGTGAGCCGCCCACGCCGTGGATGAAGAAGAGTACCACGTCGGCCTGTGAGCCCTTGCAGCTGGTGATGTGCTTCTCGCAGTCAATGTTGATGGTGCGCTTGGGCCGCCGCGCGCGCCGCCGTCGGCCTGCACTGGCGCTGCCTGAGCCGGGGCGACTGTCACGGCTGGCTGCGGGGTCAGCCAGCTCCACCTCCAGCGCTGCGGGCGGCTCCCCGGAGCCATTGTGGCCCTGCAGCAGGTCGGCCCGCGGGGCACGGCCCAGGTTCTCCACCAGCAGGCGCCCGTTCCGGTACACGGTGATGCGGCGCTGGCAGCGCACCAGGCCCATGCGCTCTCCCGGTGCATCCTCAGACACCGAAGGCACTGGGCTGGGCGCGGGCACTGGGCCCGCGTGCTTCACCCGCAGCACGCGGCCCGGCTTCACCTCCACGAAAGAGTAGCCATCGCTGCACTCGACGCTCTCCAGGGGCCCCACGGCATTGGGGGGTGCACCCAGCAGGCAGCACAGGATCCCGTCGGTCACCCCCGTCAGCATAGTGCGACCTGTAGGCAGGCAGCTGCTTACTGAGGGGCCCCGGCTAGGGTCAACAGCCAGGCAAGCTGTGTCTGGCATGGTCCCCCAGGCCACCCTCCTGGCCAGCTTAAAGAACCCCAGGAAAGGGCCTGGCTTGGACTAACCCTACAGGTGCCCAGAGGGAGAATGGCAGATGGATTGGACAGAGTCCCCCGAGTAGGGGCACTATGGCAATGTGGGAAGGCCCTCAGGGGCCCCCAGCTGAAAGCGCCCCCAGCCTTCTGTCATTCAGCCCTACACCCATCCACCCAACACCCATACAACATCCACGTGTACCATCATCATCCATCTACCATCCATCCTTTCTTCCCTGCTACTAACTCATCCACCCATCAATTCATCCTTCTGTCCATCCGTCTGTCCATGTACTCATCCATCCTTCTACCCTCCCCCTAACCATCCACCCATCTTGCACCTGCCTGTCCCTTCACTCTACCCAACAGCCGTTCATTCCTCCCTGTGCTCTCTCACTAGCTCCCAAAACAGACCCGGGGGGCTTGGGGAGTCTCTCAGAAGGCGCAGAAAGCAGGGTCCAGGCTTCATGTGCCCAGGAGTGAGTTTTGGGACTGAGTTCAGGAAGGAAGGCCTTGGTGTACAACTGTGTCTCACATATGGGCAGGCTGAGGTTGGGGCACAGAGAGGGAGGGATCTCTGACACCCTGTTCACCACTGCAGGTTCTGTGGAGAAAGCTGCAGCCCTCAGGTGGAGCCAGCACTGCTGGGGTGGCCAGTTTCATGCCTCCATCCTGCGCCCAGGGCCACCAGTGTCCACGACAACGGGAAGCAGTTACATAAGTCGGGGGGATACCGACACAGCGCACCCCCATTGTTTAGGGTTTGGAAAGGGGACTCACCCCTCCCCCATCTCCATCCTGGGGCCTTGAGATAAGACTAGGCCTGGGGCAGCCTGGCCCGGTGCTTGCTTACGGATGAGGGAACCAGCTGCGCCGCCCCGTCTCCAGCAGCGCGTGCGGTGGGAGCTAGGAGGGGGCGCGGGAGCTCCACGCAAGCCCCCTCCCCACAGCTAGGCCCCGCTAGCTTGTCAGGTTGCCCGGCAGCCCCAGTGGCGCGGTCCGGGTCACTGGGGCTGCGCGGCTTCCTACGAGCCCGAGCCCGAGTGTGGGCTTTGTGCACATCCGCCCGTGCAAGCAGAGACCCGGGGACGCGGGGTCCCACCTCCCCGCGCCCGCTCCCCTCTCACCTCATTGAGGGGCCCCGGGCCCGAGGCAGGGCGGAGGGGTCCGGGGCGGAGAAACCAGCGTCCGCCTGCTGACGCCGTTTACATGGTGTCGCGGGGTCGGTGCGAGAGCCTTGACGCGGGTGGGCACGGGCCCGGGGCGGTCAGCGCTGGGGGCATCCCGCGGCCGCCGAGTCAATCGGCCCTTTAAGTCTCTCTCCGGGAAGGGCGGGGATGCGGGTAGACGAACGGGATTATCGGCCAATCGCGTCTGCGGACTCACCTGGCCTAGTTAGTCGACCAATAAGAGACTAGATCTCTGGGAGGAGGCCGGGACAAGTTAGCCACGGCCCCGCCCCCTCCAGGAGCTTTGCGGGGTGGAGGGAGGGACCTGGCCTGATCCAGTGCCCAGCTGGGGTCGCTACGGGAGTGAGCGGGCTTCCCGGGAGTCCCTGGTTCCAAATAGGATGTCCTCATCCAACCCCTGCCTCAGAACTGCCCTGTCCCCTCCACGTAGTCCCCATGTCCCTTTCTGCTCTACGTTCTCTTCAAGAGGCTTCCAATTTGGGGGGTGGGGGTGAACTGAGGTATATAGAGGGCACAAGGTCACAGGCCAGCGAAGGTGTAGACTTGGGACTCAGATCCATGGCAGGCGGATTCCAAGTCTCTCCAAGGGCTTTTCTTGACATCCTTTGGAGAAGATTTAGGAGCTCCAGTGGGACCAGGACTGCATTGTGTAGACAGGGGCTCTGCGGGCACAGGGTTCAAAGCCAGCCTCTGCCTTTGGCCGATCTGTGACCTTGGGCAAGTGATTTCCTTGAGTCCCCATTTATCTCCTATGAAATTAACCCGGGGTGAGTGTGCATTCCAGGTTATTCCAGGTTCAAGAGCTCAGAAAGTGCTTGTGCCCGCCAGGCAACCCTCTGAGCTGGGCTGTCAGCTAGAGACCCAGTGGCAGGAAAAACAAGCACCAAAAGAACAAGGGCTTATCCAGGCTTTGTCCACTCCCTTGGAATTTGCTGCCATGAATGCACTGGGTTCAGCCACCCACTCTCAGCTCCTCCACACACTCCTGGAGTAACTGGAGTATTCATGCTGCAAAGGCAGTACTCTTTGACAATGGGGTGCTTGCCGGCACTCAGCCCTGATCCTGGCCCTCTAGGAACCCCTGGATGTTGGGGAAACATCCAGGTGGAGCCAGCACTGAGCCCTTGGCCAGGATGTGAGAGGAGGACATTCAGTGATGCGCTGGGTGCAGCGGGATGAAGAGGGTGTGGCAGTAGCACACGGTGTGCCTGTCTCCAGGGCTCCACATGCTGCAAGAGAGCTGGGCATCTCCCTGGGGCAATGGGTAGCTCCAGAGTGAGCATTAGTAGGAAAGGAGCACAGGCCTAAGGATGAGAAAAATTCCCCAAGGGCTCAAACGGAGACTCTGCCAAGAGCAAGCTTTCAACCCAAGACTTTTACAGATTAGAAAAAAAAAAAAAAAACTAAACTAAGAAACCAAAACAGCGAAAGCCCAGTGCGGAGCGCAGACCACTCCAAGGACAGCCAGTCCGCCAGTCCGCAGGAACGCAGGCTTCCTGGGCTCCCAGCCAAGGGGCAAACACTTGGCTGGGGCCCGAGAAAAGCTGCCAGCCAGCTGTGTGTCATTTGCCCGGCTCCCGCAGGGGATGACGAGGATCCACCCGCTGTTTCCTAAGGCTGCCACTAGCTGCGCCATGGCCACCCCAGGGCAATCTCTGACTGTGGACACGAGGAGGGACTCCAACTCCCTGCAGTCCCCGGGACACTGTCCCTTTAACGCACGCGCGGACCACGAAGGCGCCGCACGCCTGCCACCTGCTGATGCGCCTGGAGAATAACGTTCCCTTTGCAGGGAGGGACACAGTCCCTTGGGAGCACAGGAGTAAAAACTACGACTCCCAGAAGCCTTCGCGTAGCCAGGCCGCGCTCTCTACAAGGGAGAAACTACGTTTCCCAGGACTCTTAGCTCCGCAGGGATCCGAGTCCACCAGCGGCGCAGGCGGCGGCTCGGACGGTGTGCCCGCCCGGACATGGCTTCCTTGGCTCGTCTGTTGGGCGCCGGTGGCAGGTCGATGACATTGCTGGGTGGCAGGTGAGTCTTCAGGGGCGTCTTTGCCGGACCGGGAGATGGGGAGGCTTTTGAGGGATCGGAGGCCCGGCGCCTGTTGTTTCCCCGACAGGTGTCTCGTTAACCCTTGCGTACCGGCGGCTTGCCTTGTGTATGAAGGCTCCGGTCGGGACACTGAGACCTGGGTGGGTGGAGGACGCTCCCCGCCAGGACCTCTGGCGCCGTTCTTTTGCTCTCATCCCGCAGGTCGCTGCAGTCCGGAGCCCTGCTGGAGCTTCCCGACGCCGGAAGGTGCCCCTGGATGCAGCCGGTGCGGGGCAGGACGCGCGGGAACGAGTACCAGCCAAGCAACGTCAAACGCAAGCACAAGCACGGCTGGGTCCGGCGGCTGAGCACGCCCGCGGGCGTGCAGGTGATCCTGCGGCGCATGCTCAAGGGCCGGAAGTCGCTGAGCCACTGAGGCCGCTCGGCTGGAGGACAGCAGAGCCCTAAGCTGCTGTGACACCCCGACAGTGCCATCCTTTTGGAGTCGTAAGAATTTGGAATGCGGGCGAAGATCCACAGAACCCCGCGGGTAACCTAGCTTCTGACCTGCCACCCGTCCTGCTCGCTGTTGAAGTAGACCCCGCCAGCTTTGAGTTCTCATCTGTCAAGGCCCCAGAATGTCTTCAGTACAAGATAACCGCTTATTAAAACAAACAAACAAACAAACAAAAAACCGTAAAAAACTTTTCACAAACCTCAGGGGGACAAAAAGAGACTCAACCGTCTTTAGTATCTTTCAGTGTAGAATAAATCCAGGCTTTGCCTGGTGCACGTGCAGATTTACACAGCCTGGGGAAAGTGGGCAGTAGGGGCAGAAAGCGGGGAGGTTGAAGGCTCCCACCTGACCATTAAGGGGTGTGGCACGGAATCCAGGCTGATGCCTGAGACCTCGCCCCCCCTCAGGGTCCCACAAAATGGGGGGGGGCCCATGTTTTCCGAGCCACATTGTTGCAGGAGGAGTAAGAGCTAGGCGCTCCCTTGGTGTCTCCGTGGTTGCTGCCAATGTGCTCCTTCCCCTGGTCCTTACACTCTTCCTGGAGGGCCAATATGTGGACTTTTATCTAGGGCATCGAGTGCTGGATTTACCGGATTCAGGACTGGGAGGAGGAGGGTGAGCCCTGGGGAAGCTCAGAAAGGGAGCCTGACTGGGCCCTTGGCAAGAATGCAGTCAGGGATCCTACCTGGAGGAGAAACTAGAGTATAGAAGAAAAATTCGGCCAAGGATTAGGCTTGGCGGAGAAGGTGGAACTTGAGTCCTTAGGATACCTGGGAGCCCTTGGGAGTTTGTAGGTTGAACAAGAGTATAGGGACTGATGCATCGTCAAGCTTCTATGGCGAAACTCTTGGGGGTGGCGGGAAGTGTTATGGTGCTGGGTCCCCGCGGCTGCCCTGAGAATCCCTAGTCGATAAAAAGGGTGAATTCTAGAAGCGAGTCGAGATTACCCACCCACCCCACAGTCTGGCCTACCGGAGACGTGGACTACAACTCCCAGGAGGCCCCACCGCAAGGCCTCCGCCCGCTTCTGAATTCTCAGCACTTTGGTTCCAAGTCCCGGGCGGGGTTTTGTTCCCTCAACCGTACTTGACGAACAGGGAGGAGGCGTGGCAGCCAATAGGCGAGCGAGCTGGAGGAGCCCAGCCAATGGGAACGCGGAAGGGGGCCCACATCCTGAGGGTGGGGCTAGGGCGGGGGCCAATGACGGGCAGGGACCGACGCCATCAGCGTGCGTTGTGCCGTGGCTGGAAGTTACAGTGCGGCGGCAGCGGCGAAGGCGGCGGCGGCTGCTGCGGCTCAGGAGGCGGCTGAGACGGCGACGGAGGAGACGGAAGATGGTGAGCGCGACCGCAGGGCCTCGCCGACCCCTCCGTGCGGCAAGATGGCGTCGCGGGCCAACCCCCTCCGCCGCGATCTCGCCTCGCCGCCAGACCCCGGCTTCGGCCCCGCCCCTCCCTTTGACCCGTGACCCTCGACCTCGGGACCCTGCCGTGGGCTTCCTCCCGCGCCTGCCCCGGCCCCGTCCGCGACCCTTGACCCTCCCCGGGCCTCCCGGCCCTGACAATTCATTCATTTCCGGGTCGCGGCTCCCCCGGAAATCGCCCAGGATGGGGACGGGTCCACCGGGACCCCAGGCTCTGGGCGGGCCGCGCGCGCCCCTCCCGGCCCGGGGAGGTTCGGCGGCGGGCCCTGGCGCGCGTGGCCTGCGGGGCCGGGGAAGGGGCTTTGTCCCTGAGCCAGTGCGACATCGTGGGCCGCGCGGGAGCCCCCGCGCGCCGAACCCCACACCGCGTCCCTGCCCGCAGGGGCGTTCGCGGGGTGCAGACTCAGCACGTGGGCGCGGCGCCCCCGAGAACCCCTGCGCCCCGCTGGTCCCTGCCAGAAATCGCGGGGGGCAGTCGAATCTTCGGGGTGCTGGTTCCTTGCGCCCGTGGAGGCTGCCCCAGCCTCAGTCTCCCCAAGGCGACGCCCGCCCCCGCCGGAGCGCCAGGGCCCCCAGCCAGGCCTTGTCCCTGCTGACCAGGGCTCAGCGCTCCGGCCCAGCCGTGTGGAGAGGCCCCTGTCACCGGAAGCAGCTGCGACTCTGACCTCGCCCCCTCCTCACCCCAGGGGGCAGCCGTGGCCCTTCCCCGCGCTGCCGCACCCCCCCCCCCCCCCCCCCCGGGCTCCGAGGCCTGCGCATAGGCTGCTGTCCAGGAACCCGCCCTACGACCTCAGACTTATACTCAGGTGCCTGCCGGTTGCCCCCGCTGGCCCAGACACCGAGTTGGCCGCCTCTGGCCCGTACACTTGCGGCGTCTGGTCCAAGGGCAGGTGGACCGTGCGTGAAGCCCGCGGGTCTTCTGAGGTTAGGCGAGCTGTAAGGAGAGATGGTGGGGCTTGGGGAGCGCATGCTGGGTGTCCTTGGTGCCTTACCTGTGTCACACTCTCCAGGCATCCCTCCCAGGTGGGCCTATCACCTCATGGCCTCATTACCTGCTATGCCTGAGCCCCCGGTGAGGAGAAAACTGAGGCATGGCCGCCCCCTCAGGGGAGCCTGGGTACATCAGCCTCCTTACTGGCTGAAAGGCCGGTGACCAGGACAGATGTGGTGCTACCCTCCTGCCTCAGTGTCCTTGTCTGGTAACAGGTGGCCGCCAGTCCAGGGGCCTTGCACGGACTTACCCTAGCCACATCCCGCCTGGTGCCCTCTGCTTTCCTGGCTGCTGGGCCCCCAGCAAGCCCTGATGCCCTTTTCCTCAGCCTTTGGGGTAGAGACGTGCCTCTGGGGTCATCGTGAAAAGCTGCTCCCCGTGCGCCAAGGGGCATAGTCGGTGGGTAGGGCGGTGTCCAGTGCCTGACTGGGGAGGACATGGCGTGGATGGCGCACTGGTCTTGCAGGCCGATTTCCTGAAGGGGCTGCCAGTGTACAACAAGAGCAACTTCAGCCGCTTCCATGCCGACTCTGTGTGCAAAGCCTCGGTGAGTGCTTCGGGGTTGGGGCCGTCCCATCTGCCCTGACGGGGTGCTGAGGGCGCCCCTAACCCCACTCACTTCCTACAGAACCGCCGACCATCTGTGTACCTGCCCACTCGGGAGTACCCCTCGGAACAGAGTAAGGGGCTCCTCGGGCACTGGGGGAGGGGCTGAGGGGGGCGCACTGAGCCGTGTGCAACCGTCCTGGAAACTGGGGGTGGGGGGGATGTGCTGTCCCAGAGGGGAGATGTGCCGGGCAACCCCCACGGCCTCTCCCCAAGATGTGCGTCTGCCTGTCCCTAGTCATTGTGACCGAGAAGACGAACATTCTCCTGCGCTACCTTCACCAGCAGTGGGACAAGAAGGTGCGGGCGGCCCGGGCACTGGCATGGGGTGGGTGGCCCTGGCTGGAAGGGGTGGGACAGGAGTGGCCACCAGCAGGAGGCTGGTGGCTCTGGGCTCCCCAGCGAGACTCAGGCTCTGGTGCTCCCTAGAACGCTGCCAAGAAGAGAGAGCAGGAGCAAGTGGACCTCGAGGGCGAGAGCTCGGCGCCCCCCCGCAAGGTGGCACGGACCGGCAGCCCCGACATGCACGAGGACACCTAAGCCGCTGCCCGCGCCCCTCTCGGTGCCCTGCCCCACCCGCCCCACGCCCCTCATAGCAGCAGGAGTATTTATTTTCCTTGAGTTTTTATTTATGCCGTCACGTGACCCAGCCGTGGTTCCAGGGGCTGTCAGACCAGCGTCGTGTCCATAGATGCTTTTTTTAACCGCAGTGTCACCCCTACCCCACCCCTCCGGTCCGGCCAACGTGGGTCTGAGGGTGCGGGAGCCCCATCTATGGCCTCTGCGGAGTCGGCGACCTTGTGCTTGTCCTGGCTGAGCTGGGCCAGGAGCACTGGCCACACAGACCTTCTCCCCGACTTCTTTTATGATGGACGAGCGTGCCCGTATCCACCCCAATAAAAGGGTCTTTCCTCTCTGACCTTGCGTCTTTGCTCCGCCTACCTGGGCCACAGGGCCCTGAGGATGGAGCCCTGAGCATTGTCCCCTGTCCCTGCCTCAAGCCCAGGCCCCATGCCTGGTCATGTCCCTTGGGGCGTCAGGATGTGGCCACAGTGCTGCTCCCCTTACAGCTGAGGCTGGCCTGAGAGCTCAGCCTGGAGGACCCCAGGGTGTCCGCAGGGCAGCAGGTAAGATCCAGTCCCGGAGAGGCCAGGAGAGGCGGGGGGTGCCTTCCCCAGCCTCCTGGTGCCCCACTGGACCTCCGCTCTGCCTTCCGACACCTCTGTGCCTTGCACAGGCATCCCTGACTCCAGTCACCCCTGACTTCTCCTGATTGTTTGTACCCGGCCTTCCCGAGGCCACTGTCGGAGCCCAGGGCTCTGCACTGCTCACCCTTCCCAGCTCTGGGTGGGCCCCTACACCCTTAGTTCCCGTAGGTCTCCATGTTCCTCCAGGGACCTGGGAGGCTGCCCCAAATCCAGGCCACCCCAAGCCTGGAGCCCCAGTTCTGAGCCGGAGGCCCCTGAGTGGTGGGTGTGGCCAGGGGCCAGAACCCCCACCCACAACTCCGTCCTCGGGCACTGTTGAAATATACTTTTTATTGCATTTCTGCCGTTTTACAAAAATATGGTAAAATAAATTAAAAACAAATAAATAACCGCCTGCTCCTTGTGTTTCTGTTGGTGTCTTAGGTTTCTTCCCCATCCTCCTGCAGGGGCATGGGGAGCCACGCCCGCCTTGCTGCGCGGGGCGGGGGCGGGGGGGGGGGGCGATATTGCTGCAGGCAGCCCTGGTCAGTGCCAGCCACCGGGCCAGCACACGGCCGGAGGGCTGGGGCTGGGCTCGGAGCTGGGGGGCTGCGTTGGGGGCGGTAGGCTGTAGAAGCTGCTGTCCGCCGGTAGGGGCTGCGGCGCGGGCAGGGGCGCGGCCAGCGTGCAGGGAGGACACGCATCCGGGGGCTGGCGGGGGTCGCTGCCCTCGCCCCCACAGCCCCAGGGCCCGTCCCACTGCCAGCAGCCGGCGGGAGGCGTCGGGGGCCGGGGCGGCGTTGTCTGCGCGGGGCTCTGGCTGCGGCGGCTGCGGAGGGCAGGAGACAGCCCTGCGGGGGGAGAGGGCGCCGTTCCGGGAGTGCCGCGAGCCTCCCCGCACACCCAGCCCGCGCCCCCTCCCGGGCTCAGGCACTGGGGGCCTTATTGCTTCTGCTGCGTGAAGGGCGGGCGTCGGGGGCGCCCCCAGAAGAGGCCAGCAAATGATAGAGGAGGCGAAGCCCCGCGCAGCGCCCCTGCGGGCTCAGCACCCAGGGCTGCAGGACTAGGGATTGGGGGGTTTGCATAGAGGTCTTGGGGAGTCCAGTCCCCCCAGAGTGAGCTGGGAGTGAGGTGTCCGGCGGACAGGAGACAAGCCCCCCACCCCCGCCCCTTTCCTGGCTCATGGTCGAGGACTGGGACTGGGGATAGGGTCGCTCCTCACACCGGCGGGGGCCCCAGCGCCCGGCCCGGCCCGGGCTCCCCGCCCCCGAGTTAAAGCCTGTGACCTGGGCCGGCCTCGTCGGGCGCGGGGGCGTCGGGCTCGCTGGTGGCCGCGGGGTCGGAGCGCGGGTCCGTGCGAGCGTCCGGGCGCGAGGCCCGGCCGCCGCCCGAAGATGCGCCCGTGCCGTTGGCGCTGTCGGCGCGCGCCCCGCCGAATGGGAAGAGCTTCCCGGCGTGGAAGGCCTTGGGGGGTGAGTGGCTGCGCTCCGGGCCGCGCCGCGGCTCGGGGGGCTTCAGGAACTTGAAGCTGAGGAAGTTGGCCAGACGGGCGTCGGCTGTGGGGGACGCGGCCGCGGCGGCGGCGGCCGGCCTGGCGGGCCCCGACGGCGCGGGCGCGTTCGACAGGAACTTGCCCTGCAGCGGGATGATCTGCTTGAGCTTCAGCACGTTGTTGGGCGCCAGCAGCGAGCCGGGGCGCCGGGGCCGCTCGGCGCCGCCCTGGCCCTGGCCCTGGCTGCCTGCCCCGCTGCCCTTGGCCCTGGCCGAGGCCTTCTCAGGGGCGGCGGCCGGCTCCTGACCCGCGCCTTCGGCCCGCGCCTCCTCGCGGCCGCCCTCGCGCTCCCGCCGCGGGTGGTGCTCTGCGTGCCGCTGCCGCTCCTCCTCCTCTCGCCGCCGCCGCTGCTGCTGCTGGAAGCGGTGCTGGGCCTGGCGCTCGTGCCGCTGCGGAGACAGTGACCACACGGGCCCTTCTGGGCCTGATCCGGCGTCTCCCACCCCACTGCGTGCTGCGGATCTGTGGGTCCCTGATTCGCCTGCCCCGGCTTCCTTAGCCTTCCGGTGCTGTCTGGCATTCCGGGGGTGCCCATGCGGGAGCCCTAGAGGGTGCAACTAGGAGGGGTCCTAGGGGAGGGGATGTACAGAGACGCCCCCACCCCCAGTGCTGGCTGAGAGTGTGGAATCCTGGGAGTGTGGCTCTGCACGCATGAGAATTCCCCAGAAGCAGCAGAAGCAATGAGAACCCAGGTTGTGCCTGCGGCTGGCTCACATCCAGCTAGTCGGGCTTCATAAGGAGTGGGGTGGGGGGAGCCCCTCCACACATGGCAGAGAACCCACAACTCAGCCCAGGGCACCCCCAGGCCAGCTGGGCCAGGTCACCCTGGGCACAGGGGCGCCCTGGATCTGTTCTGAGGCTCACAGTCACCAGGACCCTGTGTCTCAAGGAAGCTCTGGTCTGGTCTCTGAGCTCTGCCTGCTGCCTGGCACATACCTTGAAGGCCTCTCGCCGCTGGTACTCGAGCTTGGCCATCTCCTCGGCCACCCAGCCCGGGATGTCGGGGATGGCCACGTGGATGAGGTACTTGAGGAGCAGAGCGAAGTGCTACGAGGACAGAGGGGAGGCTGCAGACGGGGCAGACGGGGGTGGGTGACACGGGCAGCACACGCTGCCAGCTCCTCGCAGCCCTCCCGCTTCCCACCCCACCATCTCTGGCCGCACCTCCAACACCACCACCGACACGATGGCAGCCTCCGGACTCAGCCAGGGGAAGAGGCGCTGCAGCTGTCCACACTGGCCCAGCAGGTAGCAGTTGACCACGATGGCCAGAACCCCCATAGCCTCCATCACCTTCTGCAGGGAACACAGAGGGCCTCAGGCAGGGCTGGCGGGCGTCTTCTACCCCAGCCTACCCAGCCGAACCCTCCCACCTGCCACTGGCCAATGCTGTCCACCCGCTGGCCAAAGGGCCGCTGTAGTCCCGTGCACAGTTTGAGTGCATCACTGCGAATCTCAATGAGGTTGTTGACCAGGGCACAGAGCGCGGCGAGCGGGAAGGCAGAGGAGAAGAGCACAACGTAGCCAAACTGCACGAACATCTCCTGGTAGTCCTGGAATGTGTCCTGCGGGCGGGCAGGCAGGCGGCTCCCTCAGACTCCCGTCCTCAAGCAAGGCTGCCTCCTCCCTCAGACTCTCTTTCCCCTCAGACTACCTTCCTCCCTTGGACCTGCCTCCTCCCTCAGACCCTCTTCATCCATCTGTCTGCCTCCTCCCTCAGACTGCCTTCCTCCCATCAAGTTTGCTTTCCCCCTGGGGCCGGAGTGATAGCACAGTGGAGAGAGTATTTGCCTTGCACGCGGCCACGCGGCCGACCGGGTGGTTGATCCCCCAAGTACCGCCAGGAGAAATTCCTGAGTGCAGAGCTAGGAGTAACCCCTGAGCATCGCTGGGTGTGATCCAAAAAGCAGAAAAAAAAAAAAGTTTGCTTCCTTCAGATGATCCCACCAGAAATTTGGAATAAATCTGAACTGCACCTCTGCCATCAGATTGCCCTGCACTGCCCCCCATCCTCCAGCGCACCTCCACCCTCAGACACCCTGCTCACCTCGTACTTCTTCATGCAGCTCTCCAGCTCAGCCTGTGTGAGCTGGGGGGAGGGCTCCTCCTCGGGTGGGTCAATCCAAGATGCCCGGTTCTGCCGCCGCTGCCCCCGGGCCGACTCGCCGGCACCCAGCTCTGAGTCTGGGGCCCCCTCAGAGCCCTGGTCGTGGCCCTCGCCCCTGGCTCGGCGGAGCAGGACGGCCGGGGGTTCCGGCTCTGGGCTGCTGGGCGGCGCGTCGGCCTCGTCTTCGTCATCCTCGGCCAGCGTGAACACGCCGGGCTCCAGCCCCTTCTCTACCAGCGTGGGGCTGCCCTCCTCCAGGGGGGCCTGAGGGCTGGGGCCCCGGGGCCGCCCGCCAGCACGCTCCGCGAAGCTGACCTTCTTCAGCCTGAGGGCGCCCTCCTCGCCCTCCTCGTCGTTGTCATCATCATCCTCCTCGTCCTCCTCGTTGTCCTCCTCATCCTCCTTCCCCCCCTGCAGCCCGTCACTGTCCTCGCCGCCTTCGCCCCCCAGCTGCCGCTCCACCATCGCTGTCTCCTCCTCCTCCTCGGGGGCCCCGCAGCCCCCTCCAAGGCACCTGCGGCCCCCCCCTCTGCTAGGCTCCTCGGCCTGGGGTTCGAGGCGGCGGGGCGGCAGGCGCCAGAGGCCCAGGAGGCCCAGCAGGGCCCGGGCCAGCTCCCAGGCAGCGCGCAGGCCCAGCTCCCCGCGGCCCAGGTGCCGGTACAAGTGGGGCTGCAGCACCTCCCGCACGTTCTGCAGAAACTGACGAGTGATGAGCAGCGTGGCCAGCATCTGCAAGCGGGAAGGGGCGAGAGCCGAGCGTGGGGAACTGGGCATCGCTGCCCCCCGCCCCCCACTCCCAGGCGCCCCTAACCCCCCAGCTCGCAGGCTCTTGGGCCTGCCGCCACACAGCTCGCCCCTGCCCGTACTTTGGCCCGGCCCTCGAGCAGGAAGCCACGGAGGGACAGGACGAGCAGGCGGAACCGCAGGGCCGCCAGCGGGACCAGCACTGCCCGCAGCTGCCGCTCGAGGCTCTGGGACAGGGACAAGATGACCAGGAGCTGTGGAGGGATGGATGGACAGGAGGACGGACAGATGGGGGGGGTACAGGCAAAGAGAAGACGCATGGACAGACGAACGCATGGACAGAGAGGAGAGAAGGATGGAGGAGGGAGGGCCCAAGAGCCACAGACCCCGGAGTGCCCCCTACTGACCGCCGTGGGCTGGCCGTACCCTGGGAGCACTCACTTCTTTGAGGCGCTCCATGTCCTTGAGGTAGAAGCCGATGTAGAAGAGGCTCAGGTACGAGTTGACAAACTGAAACTGCAGGGATCAGGAGTCACCAGTCACCTGGCATGGCCCTGTTCCCTGGACCCCTGGGGGGATGCCCAGTACCCTTGGCCATCACTCACCAGGACCACTTTGATGATGAGGTGCTTCTCGTAGGCGCTCTCCAGCCGGTAATTCTCTGGGGGCCGAGGGGGCGCGTGAGGGAGTGGCGGGGTGGGGGGCGACCACTTCCTCCCAGGGTGGGGCGGGTGGTTGGCGGGGGCGTACCCATGTCATTGAGCCAGATGGCAAGCTTCTTGTAGCCCTCCGCGCTGACGCTGACCAGCAAGGCCAGCACCACCTTGGGCAGGAAGCGGACCAGTCGGGGCAGCCCCTTCACGCTCAGCACCAGCTCCTGCAGGGTGTGTGTGTCGGGGGCATCACTCCAGGCAGACTAGAGCTGAGCAGTGGCAGGGCGGGGCCTTGGGGGCACTGCTTAGAGGCGGGGCCTTCACTGGAGCAGCCATTAATAGGAAGGGCACGAATGAGGGCGGGGCATCGGTGGGCGGGGTCTTTAGAAGGGGGCGTGTCCCGGCGGGGCGGGGTCTCCCTGAACTGGGCACAGCTAGGGACTGGGCGCTGGCAGGAGCGGGCAGGGCAGTCTGGCGGGCATCACCTGCAGCTGGAAACAGCCGAGCATGAGCAGGAAGACGCAGGCCAGACAGCTGAGGCACAGGGGCAGGCTGACGAGCAGCTGAAAGAGCAGGCGCTTCCAGGCCGGATAGTAAAACTCCTCCGCGCGGGTCACAGGGCTGATGCGCCTCACGCCCTGGGGCGGAGACAGCAGGGGGCCGGTCTGGGTCGGGGGCGCACCCAGCGTGAGACCCCCAAGGGTCTTTCCACCTCGCCTCTGGCTGGGGTCGTCCCCAGCTGGTGCGTGCATCTGTCCCAAACCGTTTCCCTGCCACCAACCCTGGTGCTTTCTCCCGCCGTTATCACATTCTCCGAGCTATTGGACTTACCCTGAACTGGGGTCGTGGCTCCTCCACGGCCTCCCCCGGGGAGTCCAGAGTCCCCCACTTGTAGGCCAGCTCAGCCCCTCTCCGTTTCCACTCCTCCAGGAACAGCGTAGACCAGACCACGTTGAAGAGGGCGAAGACCACGCAAGAGACATCCCGGCTAGTCTGAGGGCGGAAGTGGGGCAGGGCTGTTGGCAGGTTTGACTAGGGAGGCTAGCGTCTCAGGAATGCCAGCCACTGCCCAGTCCACACCCAGCACCTGATCCGCCTCTGTGAACGTGTACAGTACAGAGCCAAACACAGCTGGGTACACCATGGCTGATGTGTAGAAACCCAGCCAGGCAAAATACATGGCAATCTTCACACCAAAGTAGTCACAGATTTCATCTGTCAGGGAGGGGTCAGACAGAAGGGTGTGTTAGCCAGGCATACCTCCTGGGACCCACCCGCCTCCAAGGAACCCATGGCACCAACCATGCAGCCTCATTCACCAGGGCCATGCCCAGCCCCTGGCCCCACCCAGGGCACACCTAGAGGCTGGTTTTCACACACGGCCTGCACCCATGACTTCATGAGGCGGTTCAGGATGCGCTGCTCATGGACAGGGAACACCTGCTGAATGATCCCGCGGGCTGCTAGCTCAGGGACTGCAGGAGACAAGAATGGACAAGGCCTGCCTCTGCCTGCTTCTGGACTGAAGCTCAAACCCCAGTTTTTTTCTGTCTTACACCCACAGAGGCATTTTCCCGGGGGTCGGGGCGCGTTCTGAGTGACAGTTGTTCTCTTTCAGAATGTGGGAGGTGCTAAACTAGGAAGGTGGACCTTCCTAGTTTAGCAGGTCCACGTGGGGAACCACGTTTACATTTATTTAAAGATTTTTTTTTCTTTTTGGGTCACACCCGACGATGCACAGGGGTCACTCCTGGCTCTGCACTCAGGAATTACCCCTGGTGGTGCTCAGGGGATCATATGGGATGCTGGGAACCGAACCCGGGTCGGCCACGTGCAAGGCAAATGCCCTACCCGCTGTGCTATCACTCCAGCCCCTTATTTAAAGATCTTAACTAATTTTATTATTTTTCCAGTGTTTGAAGTTGAATCCAGGCCTCACAGATACAAGGCAACTACTATTTGGAATTCCGTTTTTCAAGTCTGTAGTCTCAGGTCATTGTTTCAAATGTCTGAGAAATGGTACACAGTTGGCGACTGAAGGTAACTCAGGGCTGTGGCTTGTTTCCTGGAGGGGAAACAGCCCCAGGGCCATCCCATGTCAGATGACAGGCGCTGTCCGTGGTGCTGTCACGAAGCTCTACCTGACCCACACTAAGATGCGCCTGGAAGGGCTGGAGCGATAGCACAGCGGGTAGGGCGTTTGCCTTGCACGCGGCCGATCCCGGTTCTAATCCCAGCATCCCATATCCCCTGAGCACCGCCAGGGGTAATTCCTGAGTGAAGAGCCAGGAGTAACCCCTGTGCATCGCCGACCCAAAAACCAAAAAAAACAAATAAGATGCGCCTGGATCCCCTCCCACGGGAAAGCCCCGCTCCTTCCGCCCACCCGCCAGGCTCCAGGTACCATCCTCCTCCCCGGATTGGAGGCCAGTCCCGCCTAACTCACTGATTGGCTGGTCCTCCAGGAAGCGCACGTTGTGCAGCGCCTCGCCCTGCTTGGCCCGCAGGTTCTGCAGCCAAAAGCGGATAATGCTCTGGCGCTCCTGCAAAGAGCAGGGCGTCAAGCAGAGAGGACAGCGTCTCCGTAGCAGGCCGGTGGGGTGCGCAGGCCCCCGCCCCAGGCAGCATACCTGGGAGGTGAAGAAGCGCAGCTCACTCTCCACATTCTCATAGATGAAGTTCTCCTCGCAAGAGAAGCCTCTGGTGCCCCCGCCAAACTCGGCCTTCACGGCTTTGCGCAGACCTAGCTCATCAGCGCCCCGGAGTAGGCTGTAGGGAAGGGGAAGGGATGGGGTCACGCCATCCAGGGGCAAGCCGGCGGACAAACACCTGCTGGCTGGACTTGATAGTTGGTGTTTGGAAAGGGGGGCGGGGAGCCGGGGTGGCAGGCTCCGTGGGAGGCCAGGGCCAGGACTCGCCTCTCATAAGTGGCGGTGACGAAGAAGGCGTAGGCACGTGTGTGGCGATGATGGCGGACTTGCACGATGAGCTCAGGGATTCCAACGCGGATGTGGTTGAGCAGCCAGAGCAGCGTGTGATCATCGGTCGTGTCTGCCAAGGCACACAGCAAGCAATGGCTCTGGCCACCAGGAATCCGAGGCTTTTTAGCAAGTCCTACTCAGGGGAGCCCCCAGCGGGGGCCCATGGCTGGTGGTGATGGGTACCTGGGAAAGTCATTAGCACGTCACAGTTTTCCGTGGGCACCGTCTTCATCCAGGCCTTGTGAGACACCAGGTAGCGGCCCGCCTGCAAGAGGCGCTTCCCAAAAAGCTTATCTGAGCGGTAGATGGTGCAGACTGGGTCAGGTGGGATCAGGAGCCCCACCTGCAGCCTCGGTCCCCAGCACCCCTGGCTCATGTCCTGACATTTAAGGTCCTGGGAGCTCAGGCCTTAGCTTACCAGCTCAGTTAGGCAGCCTGGCACCAGCCCCTCCCTCCAGGAACGCCCTTCCCCCAGGCCCTTCCTTACATATCTTCCTCATCTAGAGGCCCAGTTCCGCCTCCAAGCCACAATCGATGGGAGATGGGACGCCCAGAGCCGCCTGAGTGCCGGGCCACATCCTGTTCACATCCTCAGAGTTGGGCGCAGCCCACAACCCCCTTTCAGAGGTGAAGAAACTGAGGGACCAGGTAGTGAAATCGTGCGCGCTCCAAGGTCACAAACACCACCCGAGATTCGAACCCACGGCCGAGTCTTCTGGGTTCTCTGCAGAGAGGCTCTGGTGAGCACATCCCTGCAGTGCCGCTCTTCACTAGCGCAGGGGGTGAGCGGACGCTAACCCAAAGCCCTCCCCCGCTCCTTGAGGGGTGTGTCCCAACCTTCTCCCCAGGACCCCGGCCCCACGCACCGACCCAGCCGCTCCCACCGGGCCCCGCAAGCCCACGGCGCCGGGAGGAGCCGGTCTGCCTGTTCACTGGACTGCAGGCCCGGGACCGCGGGGCCGGATCCCCTCCCCGGCCACGGCCGCTCGCACCTCGGGCACCTGCAGCCCTGCCGGGCATCGCGGCGCACACGTACCCAGAACTCCGGACGCCGGGGCTGCAGGCTCGCCCTCCGGCGGCGGCCGCTTGCCGCGCTCGTCCTCCAGGGACGTGCCCCCGGCGCCCGAGGCCGCCTCGGTCATGGCGAAGGCCGGTCAGGACAGGGGCTGCGGGCGGCCGGTGCGCTCATGCGGCCGCCGCGACCGCCGAGCACGCCAGAGGAGGAGACAAAGGCCGCGCCCGCCCGCGCCGGCCGCCGTCCCCGCGCGCCCGAGCGCTGCTTCTCGTCCCCGCCCGCGCCGATCGTAGCCGGAGATCCGCGGCCCCGCGCACGTCCTGGCGCGCCTCGGCTTTGCGGGGTTGTCTTCTGGGTTGCGGCCCCACCCGCCCGCCCGCACCGATTTCTGGGTCTCGTCTCCGCCCGCCCCGGGTTCGGCGGGATCCTCCACCCGCGGGTTTCTCCATCTGCAGGGGTGCGGTAGGGAAGGCGCTATGCGCCACGCCGGGGCGCTACAGGAACGTGCGTGGGAGGGGGCGCGCCCGGGCCGCGCAAATTCCCGGGTCCCCCCCCCCCCCCCGCCCCAGCGAACGTGCCAATGATTACTGAGGTCGGGCTAGAGAGATAATACAGAGAGGGCGTTTTCCCTAGGTTAATTCCTAGGGTTCGATTCTCGGCATCCCACATGGTCCGCCAAGCACGGCCAGGAGAAACTCCTGAGTACACAGCCAGGAGTAACCCCTAAGTATCACCTGTTGTGGGTCTCCCACCCCCACAAAAAAAAAAAAAGGAGGGATCTTTCTCACAGAAGACCCCATGGACTGCCTGAATGAGCTAATAAAGGCAGTAAGCCCACCTGGTCAAGATCAGTTTCATCTACATGCTTGGAACATCATATGAGACATAGTGCTACTTTGGAGTGGGGAGGGCTGGACATGCTCTGAGAAGCTCAGGGGCTATTTCTGGCTCTGCTCAAGAGTGGTATTCAGGGGCTGGAGTGATAGCACAGCGGGTAGGGCATTTGCCTTGCACGCGGCCGACCCAGGTTCTAATCCCAGCATCCCATATGGTCCCCTGAGCACCACCAGGGGTAATTCCTGAGTGAAGAGCCAGGAGTAACCCCTGTGCATCGCCGGGTGTGACCCAAAAACCAAAAAAAAAAAAAAAAGAGTGGTATTCAGTGGGCCAGAGGTATATTACAGTGGAGTGGGTAGGGTGTTTGCCTTGCACGCGGCCGACCCAGGTTCTAATCTCAGCATCCCATATGGTCCCCTGAGCACCACCAGGGGTAATTCCTGAGTGAAGAGCCAGGAGTAACCCCTGTGCATCACCGGGTGTGACCCAAAAACCAAAAAAAAAAAAAAAAGAGTGGTATTCAGTGGGCCAGAGGTATATTACAGTGGAGTGGGTAGGGTGTTTGCGTGGCACGGGCTGACCTGGGTTCAATCCCCAGCATTCAATAAGGGCCACAGAGCATCGCCAGGACCAATCCCTGAGTTCAGAGTCAGGAGTTAGCCCTGAACACCCACAGGCAAGGCCCCCAAACAAACGCCAGTGGTATTCAGGGCATCATGTGTGGTGCCAGGCTTCTAAAGCGGAAGGAAATTGCAAGACATGCACTTTCAACACCGAACTCTGACTTCAGAACCTCTGATACTTTTGTTGTGTTGCTGTTGGGGATCACAGCTGCTGTTTCTCAGGGGTCCTGGGGTGCCACCAGGTCCACAGCCTGGTTATAAGGGGGCAGGTAACTTGGTGGTGCTGGGGGGATCATGTGTGCTGAGGATGGAACCCAGAACCTTATACATACATACACAAAGCCTGTGCTCTACCCTTATGGCCCCTTGTTATACTTTAAAATGGGCAGAGAGAAAGAGAGAGAGAGAGACAGAGAGAGAGAGAGAGACAGAGAGAGAGAGAGAGAGAGAGAGAGAGAGAGAGAGAGAGAGAGCAGGGCTCAAGGCTCTTGCCTACATTCTACAGACCCCCAGATCAAATTATCAGCAAATGGTCTATAAAGCACCACCAGGGATCAGTTTTGAGCACAGAACCACGAACAGTCCCCAAGCACCGCTGGGTATAGCTCAAAAAATAGGAATAATAATAAAATCATTAAAACATTTTCCCTGGTCTGAAAATTCACACAGAACTGCACATCCTCTATTTTGTCCAGATATCCGGTTCCCTGACCAGTGGCAGGATAAGAAAGGCGGGACTAGAACCTGAGCCCCGATGGAATTCCAACAGCCCTGTGTCCAGTCTGGTCTTTCTTCCCACTCCTCCTTTCCGTGTCTGGGGATTTCCCGGGCTCCTCTAGGATCCTACAAATTCAGGCCGCTGTAGCCGGGGGGAACTGCATTCCGCTGCACCAACCCAGGGCCCCACCCCTTCCAGCACCAACCAATAGGTAGGATGATCCTCCCACGTGGGCGGTCCGTCTTTTAAAGTGCCCAATGGGAGCGTAGAGCCTGGGACCCGTTCTCCAGTCGCGCCGCGGAGTGGGCGGGGCATCCACGGGACTGGAAGCGTCCTGGGCAGAGCGGGCCGGCGGGCGGCTGTCTTTGAACCTCATGTGGCGGGGGCTGTGGACCCTGGTCTCCCGGGCGGCATGTGGGCCTGGCAGGTGGGGCGACCCGGGGGAAGAGGTGGGGCGCTGCTGGGCCTCCCAGCTGCTTTCGAGGACAGAACCGTCTCTCGCGTTCCCCGTATGCAGTCTCTGTGCCGAAGTGCGCGCTTCTAGGTCACCTTCTGCCCGAATCCGGTCACACCAAGGCCTGTCTCCTTCCGTCCAGCCAGTGTGTCCTATTGGGGCATCTCCCAGCCCACAAGCTCTAGACCACCTGCCGCTGTGGCCCCCCAGTTTCCCCGACCTCCCCTCCTCTCCCGTCCCAGGCCGTGCACGCGCCGGGTCAGCGGCGTCCCGGGCCCCGCTGCCGGGGCCACCATCTTTGCGCTGAGCTCGGGTCAGGGCCGCTGCGGCGTCGCCGTGATCCGGACCAGCGGCCCCGCCAGCAGCCAGGCTCTCCGCAGCCTCACGACGCCGCGGGACCTGCCCCTGGCCCGCAGCGCCTGCCTGCGCCTGCTCAGCGACCCACGCTCCGGGGAGCCGCTGGACCGCGCGCTCGTGCTCTGGTTCCCAGGTCAGGGACCCTATATCCGGAACCCCTGGGGCTCTCGTGACCCATTTTATCCCCTGGCTGCGCCTGCTCCTAATTCTGGAGTCCCCTTCTGGCGCCAGGTCCCCGGAGTTTCACGGGTGAGGACTGCGCCGAGTTCCATGTACACGGAGGCCCAGCCGTGGTGAGTGGCGTCCTGCAGGCCCTGGGTGAGTCTGCGGCCACCGGTGTGTTGATGCCAGTGCTGCAGGGTGGGGACCAGGGGGCTGAGGATCCAGGACCTCCACGCAGGCCGCGTGCCCGGGCTACGGCCAGCAGAAGCGGGCGAATTCACCAGACGGGCTTTTGCCCACGGGAAGCTGACCCTGACCGAGGTGGAGGGCTTGGCGGATCTGATCCACGCAGAAACTGAGGCACAAAGGCGGCAGGCGCTGAGGCAGCTGGATGGGGAGCTGGGTCACCTCTGCCGCGGCTGGGCTGAGACCCTCACCAAGGCAAGGCCTCTCCCATCTCACACTCTGTCCCCAAGCCCCATCCTTCTGCCCCTTGCGGGGGTGCCCCTTCCATGCTCCTGGAGGCACTAGGTGGGGCACGTGGGGGTTCTTGGTGCTTATAGAGCTGCCCTGCTCCAGGCTCTGGCCCATGTCGAGGCCTATATCGACTTTGCTGAGGATGACAACCTGGAGGAGGGCGTGCTGGAGCGAGGTGGGTTCTCCTCGAGCTGGGAGTTGGGGTCTGCTGGCCTTGTAGGGCTTCCGCCTCACCCGCACCCCTCTGCCCCCACACATCCACAGCTGACAGCCAGGTGCAGGAGCTGGAGGCAGCACTGGGCGCACATCTCCGAGACGCCCGACGCGGGCAGAGGCTGCGCTCAGGGGCGCACGTGGTGGTCGCAGGGCCCCCCAATGCCGGCAAGAGCAGCCTGGTGAACCTGCTCAGTGCGTGGGAGGTGGGCAGGGGGCGGGGTGAGCTGGGGGCGGAGCCTGGAGGAGTCTTGCTGTCACACCCCTTTCTCTGACACCCATGGTCTACAGGCCGGAAGCCTGTGTCCATCGTGTCCCCAGAGCCAGGGACCACTCGTGATGTGCTGGAGATCCCCGTCGACTTGGCTGGCTTCCCAGCACTGCTGAGTGACACAGCCGGGCTGCGGGAGGGCGCAGGGCCTGTGGAGCAGGAGGGCGTACGGCGTGCCCGCCAGAGGTGGGTAGTCAGGAGCGTTGGGCAGTCCTAGGGGTCCATTTGTCTAAATCAGAAAAGACTGAGCCAAGGCTGGAGCGATAGCACAGCGGGTTTGCCTTGCACACGACCAACCCAGGTTTGATTCCCAGCATCCTATATGGTCTCCTGAGCACTGCCAGGAGTAATTCCTGAGTGCATGAGCCAGGAGTAACCCCTGTGCATCGCCGGGTATGACCCAAAAAGCAAAAAGAAAAGACTGAGCCTTCAGCTGGCCCAGCCCACCTACATGCCATGTCTGCCCACAGCCTTCATGCTGGCCAGTATCCATTCCACTTCCTCTCTTGTCCAGCCATGCCCCTCCACCATGCCCCCTGAGCCACTCTCACACGTTCTACCAATCAAGCCTGCCCCTTTGACCGGCAGCTGCTGTGCTCAGTCACGCCCCTCCGCCAGGCCCACAATTCTACCCAATCAAACCTGCCTGTCTGCTGTGCCACGCCCTCCCCCTGCACCATGCTCCAATCACATGCCCCCTTTCAGCCTGCCTTTTCTGGCCGGACAGGTTCACATAGCCCACTCCCTCCCCATCATTTGCTAGTCCCGCCCCATGCCCCGCCCACCAGCACCCCTCACTGGCGCAATTCCGAGGTTCCACTCTGTCCCTTGTTCCCCAGGCTCGAGCAGGCCGATCTCATTCTGGCTGTGCTGGATGTTTCTGACCTGGCCTCACCATCCAGCTGCAGCTTCCTGGACACAGTTATCAGGCCCAGGAGCCCCAATGGGAGCGGCCAGCGCCTCCTGCTGATACTAAACAAGTCGGACCTGCTTGTGCCCGGGCCTCTGCAGTGGAGTGGGGACCTGCCTCCACACGTGCTGCTGTCCTGCCGCACCGGGGAGGGGCTGGACAGCCTCCTGGAGGCGCTGCGGAAGGAGCTGGCTGCCCTGTGAGTATCCCGGCGCCTGGCTTCCAGGATGGGGGCCAAACCAGGGACCAGAGACACAGAGCCTGTCCTTTGCCCCTCCCAGGTGCGGGGACCCGGCCGCAGGCCCACCGCTATTGACCCGTGCCAGGCACCAACACCACCTCCAAGGTTGCCTGGATGCCCTGGGCCACTACACACAGGCCAAGGACCTGGCGCTGGCAGCTGAGGCCCTGCGGGTGGCGCGGGGGCACCTGGCCTGCCTCACCGGGGGAGGGGGAACCAAGGAGATCCTGGACGTCATTTTCAGGGACTTCTGCGTGGGCAAGTGAGGGCAAGGGAGCCAGCTTGAAAACAGGCCCATGGACACTGGGAGCCTTGTGGCCTCTGGACCAGCTGAGAGCCAGGGGAGTGTATGTGACTTTGACAGAACAGAGCTTCAGGCCAGCCACGTTTCTGGACAACCCGGGGTTTCAGGCCCTGAGGGGCAGACTGGAGGGGTTTCGCGCCCTTGCTGGGCAGCAGGAGTGGAGAGAGGCAGAGTCCTCACTTCCCGGTCTTTAATTTATTTTGTACATACCCAGGGCTCGTGCAAAGCAGCCCCACTGGTTCCTTCCAGAACCTTCTGTGAGCCCTGGTGGTCATGTGGCAACTCTGTGAAACATGTCTCCTGTGTTGTGTCCAGGGTGTGGTCATTGCTCCGAGGCCATCTGGTTTCTGTGTTTCAGAGTGACTCCCGAAGACGGCTGGAGCCCAGCTCCATCCCCCCACACCAAGCAATGCTGGTCACTGGTCTTCAGGGAGAGCCCAGGGGCCAGGGGTGTGCTGGGCAGCTGCTTCCATGGGCAGGCCTGCACAGTGGCTGTCACTCTGGAGCCACCGACCCTCCATCACAGAGTGGCCGGTGACAGGTTCTCACTGCAGGACGTGGCTGCTGAGAGCTGGGTTTGGAAAAACTCAGTTCTGGTGGGTTGAAGACCCCACCCCTGCAACGCCCAGCGGTGCCAGACCATGTGTTAGTCCAGACCTCCGCCAGCAGGGGTCGCCGCCCTCTAAGCTCCGGGAACTTGCTTGTGCAAGGCTGTGTCCACGTTTCCCAGGACCAGGATAAGTCCATGGGGTTAGCTCCGAGGCCAGGAGGGTCTGAGGGGCTCAGCCTGCACCCAGAATCCCTCTCCCCAGCCAGGGCGTGCTCTGAACCCCTTGTGTTCATGAGCCAGTTGCCTTGCAGAGGCCATTTCTGCTCCTCCTGTGAGCACTGGGGCTCCCTGAGCATAGGGTCCAGGGAGCTGAGCCCTTGGGTTCCCAGATCATGTGCTTCTGGGCACTGGGGGAGCCGCAGAAGCCTGCGCCCTTCCCGCCTCCGGCCCTGGCATCCTTGCTCAGGGGGCCTTGGCTACAATCCCTTTTTTCCAAGAAGGGTGAGGCAGTTTGTGGGAAGCAGCCATGGGGCTTATTTATAGGTGACAGGAAATTCCCAAAGAGCCAGGACTTTGCCTGGTGGCTGGACCAGAGGGTCAGGACAGTGGTTAGCCAATGGCTCCCTGACTGGGACTCTGCTGCCACCCCCTGGCCCGTTCTTGGGGGCACCCAAACTGTAGGATCAGGACTGGAATGAGAGAGGCAGATGGGGCTGAGGGGCCCCACAGGAGGAGCAAGGGGACATCCAGGAAGGCTGCCTGGAGGAGGAACTCTGGCACTGGACCTCAAAGCAGGTAGAGCTGGACAGGCTGCTGGGAAGAAAAGATGTCTTCCAAGTGTGCAGTGCTCAGAACCAGGGAATCATTAGATTCACTCACTAACCTTTCTAGCACTGCCTGGGGGGGGGGAGAGGGGAGAGACTTCCTGTGCCCCCCAAAGTAAAGAGCCCAGGGCCAGGACCCTGTCATGGGGTTTGGGGAAGGGTAGTGGATAAGCTGCAGAGGGAGATGTCGGATCCCACTGGGGTCAGGGCTGAGTGGGCCTGGTCTTGAGGGCCAGCTGGAAGCTTTAAGTCCTGGGGTGCCCCCATGGGAGAGAAGAGCCAGGTATGGGAGCCCCATGCCCATGTGTCTGGGGGCACCACACCTGCTTTGGGGGGTAGAAAACAGCCTCAGGGGTCCAACGCCTCAGACTAGCCTCCAGGTTGCCTCAAGTCAGCCTCCTTCCTGGGGGCCCTGTCTGGGCGGTCCAGCCCGCCTGACCCCCTGCCCCAGCTTGGCAGGATCCCAGCCAAGTGCTTCCTGCAGCCGCTGTCTCTCGCCGGCATTTCCGGGAGCAGGAAGTATCGCTCCTTTGTCCCTCCTGGCTGGCCTGCCTGAAGCATGGAGCTGCCAGGCCCGGTCCAGTGACTCACCCGCCCCACTGGGGTCTCAGGACCAGTGGTGGGGGTGGGGGATGGGCTCGAGTGTCCACTCTGGGATCGGGTTACTTGTCCGCTGAGGGCCATTGGCTTGGCTTCCTGGACCAGTACTGCCCAGAATGCAGTTAAGGGTCCAGGGTCTGTGGCTGGACTTGGATTCAATGCCCAGGACCCTCCTGACCTCTACCCAGAGCTTATTCCTTGGCCAGCAGAAGCTTGCCGTGGTCCCAGCCTGCACCCCAAGCCAGGGACCTTTGGGATGCCGGGCTCCATGTGGCCACCATCGAGGAGCAAGGCCCCTGCAGTGCCCACACTGGGGGGGGGGTCTTGGAATTAGAGACAGATGTAAGCCGCAACCTGCTTTTGGGGACACAGCGTCTCACAGGCTGGATTATTATTATTATTATTATTATTATTAAGGGGTACAGTTACAGACTTACAAACTTTCATGCTTGCGTTTCAGTCATACAATGGTCAAG
This sequence comes from Sorex araneus, assembly GCF_027595985.1. Taxonomy (NCBI): domain Eukaryota; kingdom Metazoa; phylum Chordata; class Mammalia; order Eulipotyphla; family Soricidae; genus Sorex; species Sorex araneus. Next base: position 231,986,464 of record NC_073303.1, read on the forward strand.
TGCCCATCCCTCCACCAGTGCCCATTCTTCACCACCAATGGTCCCAGCATCCCGTCCTCCCCCATCCCGCCCCACCTCTGTGGCAGGACATTCCCTTTTGCTCTCTCTCCTTTTGGGTGTTCACAGGCTGGATTTTAGGGAAACTGGTGCAGGTGGGGCTCTGTAGGAAGGCGGAGGCTGGGATTTGCACGCAAAACAAATTCTACTCCAGCACCCAAAAAACCTAGACACAAATATCAAGTGATTGCCACAGTGGCCAGCCATGAAGCCATACCTGGAGGAGCTTGGGGTCTCAGGAAGCCCCTCTGGGCTGGGACACTGGTCTCCTCCCCCACTCCCTCTCCCTCCCTCCCCAAACTCTCCCTCTCTTCTCTTCCTCTCCTTTTTCTCCCCCTTGCTCTTTGGGCCACAACTGATGATGCTCAGGGATCACTCCTGGGGGTGCTCAGGCGACATCTGAGTGGGCGGATGACACCCCACTGCCTGGCCTGTGGCTCCAGCCTCTCCCCTCCCCTCTCTCCCTGACTAGAATGAGTCATGGTCCACAATTTTGGTTCCAGGGGCCGCGCTTTGCCCTCCATCCTGCCTCACTGAGGGTGGCGTCAGCAGTTTTCACAGCAGCAGCAGGAGCCGGTCTTTGCGGGTTTGCTAATATTTATTGACACAAAGGGCCCCGGTGGGGCTTGGGGTCTTGGCGGGAACAGGGTTGGGGGCTGAGCTCTGCAGCCCCCTCCAGACCCGGATTACGGGTCCTGTGGGGGGTCAGGTGGGAAGGAAGTGCAGGTTGCGTGAAGGGCGTGGAGGCTGGCAGGAAGTCTGTCCATCTGGCGTGTCTGCATGGTCACCGCAGGGAGCGGGGGGTGGGGGGGAAGGGTGTGAGCACTGTGGGCGGTGCAGTGCTTAGCTGGTTGTGTGCGGGTCCCCAGTGCCGACTGCTGTCCGGGGGTCCCCGAAGGCTCCTCAGCCACTGCACAGGAAGAGTGGAGGAAACGAAGGCATCAGCGGGGATGACATCATGCGGAGGGAGAGAGGGAGGCCTCCTGTCCTTGCTCTGTTGTGCCGGGGTCCCACCAGTTTCACTGTCCACCCCCAGGCTCAGATTCTGCCAAAGTTACCCCCAGTTTCTAAGTGTGTCTAGCTCTGCCCCCTCCCAGGTCTCATGAGGCTCTGTGGGGTGAGGGGTCATGCCGGGGGGCTTCCTAGTGGAGAAGGCGCTTGCAGCCCGGACTCCTCCTGCCCTGCCCCATGTTCATGCTGGGCCCTGGGCCCTCCCCCATCTCCCCAGGCTGGCCCTACCCAGTTCCCGGTGGGGGAGACCCCCCCAGCCGATGCCCACCCGCTAGGCCATCCTGGGAGCCGTTTCTGAGAGCCCCCAGGTTGGCTCCTGGCATCCCAACTTGGAGGCACCCCAAAGGCTGACATGCACCCCTGGCGGGGCCCCCCAAAGTCACCCTCAGCCCCCCAACCTGAATGGAAAATCCCAGAATCCTCTGGCTGGCCACTCCCTACCCTTATTGCCCCCCCGATGCTGACCCCCGGGTTGGAGATTTCCTACTCGCCCCCCAGCTGCTGAGGGTCTCCCGGGTGGGTGCGAGCTGAACCCCAAATCCCCCAGGAGGACATGCGATGCTGAGGCAGAAGGCGCCCCTCAGAGGCTGGGCTGCTGCTGACCGTGACCCCCGCCCGCCCGGCCAGCTCAGTGCTCATTGTTCTCTGAGGTGAAGCGCTTCCCCCTTCGTTCTCCGCCAGTGACGCAGGCCCGACCCCGGCCTCGGGGCCCGGGCCCCTCCTTGGAGAAGTGGGGGGCTAAGAATAGCATCTCCTGCCTGGCCTGTGCGGCTCCAGGCCAGGCTGAGAGAGGACGGGGGTGCTGGGGCCCGGCCAAGCCCCCCACGCCCTTTCCGCCACCACCCAGAGCCCAGCCTGGCCTGGGGGAACGGAGCCCCATCAGGAGCCTGGCTGGGGGCCGGGGGGGCAGGGGGCAGCCGCTGGCCTTACACCCCACAAACTGGGACTCGATCCCTGGCACCCCACACAGCCCCGCCAGGAGTGATCTCTGAGTGCAGAGCCAGGCGTAGCTGTGAGCATTGCTGGTGTGGGCCCCCAAGAGACAAAAACTGAGGAGGAGGAGGGGGGCAGGAGGAGGAGGCCGCCTGACCATGGGGCCGGAGCGTCCAATGATCCTGGCTGTGCCGGGCATCTCGCGGTCAAGGTGCAACAGGCAGGTGTGTGGCCCCAGGGTGCAGACTGAGGCACAGGGCATTGGGGAGGTGCAGTTTCGGGGTCCAGGGACCAGCCCTCATGCTCTGGGAGCTCTGGCCCCGGTGGTGTCCCTCCAGTGTCCTCGCTTAGGCCCCAAACAGCAGCCTGAGCCGCCTTCCGCTGACAGGCTGTAGGGGACCCCAGATCCCTCCATCTCCCAACACAAGCCCAAGCCCCAGGGGCCTCCCCCAGGCCTCCGTCCCTGTGCACCCCATCTTTGGCCACTGTCGAGAGCTGTAGGGCCCAGTTCAGGGGCTCCCCAGGCTGTAGGCTTCTTCCCTCCACACTCACCCCACCCCCACCTCTACGGCACCCCGGCTGCTCCTTACCTTGTGGGGAGCCCCTGAGACTCCAGAATCTTCTTCTTGAACTCCTCCACCAGGCCTGGGTCTGTAGACACAGGGGGATCCCTGAGCCCCTCAGGCCCCCACCATCGCCCCACCCCGCCCATACCCCCCTGCATCACTCACTGATGTCCTTGATGGACGGGGGCTGAGGGGGTGCGACCACGGTCCTCGGTGCCGGGATGAACTGCGACTGTGGGGGAAGGGCCGGAGCATGAGGCAGCTGGACGTGAGATGGGGCCCACGGCCATGGCAGCCTGGTGTCCACCCATCAGTGACTGTGACTCGTGCAGCTGGACCCGATGCCCCAGCCATCGCTTCCCCCAGAACTAGAGTGAAGCCAGTCCAAGGATGCTCCGGCCCACCCCTGTGAGGACCCCAGCCCTAAGACCCCCATCCAGTCACACCCAGCCCCCTCCCGCTCTCTCAGACACCGAGTCAGACGTGGCCTGTCTCTGCACTCACGGCCGCCTCCCTGTACCCCTTTCTGCCCCTTGACACCCCTGCCCGCATGCTGGTCCTCATGGAACCTTCTAGAGCCGCCTGACCGCTGCCCACTGCATGCCGACCCCAGCACGGACTGGGTGCCTATTGCTCCCTGGGCTCCAGGGCTGCTCCCAGACCCAACGCTGTCCTTCATGAGCTCCCAGTCTGGAGACCCACCAAGCATCCCGAAAACGTGGCCGCAGCCTGGGCACCCCACCGAACCCCTCCCGACTCCGCAAGCCAAGTCTGGGGTCTCCAGCTCCAGGGATGCACCTGCAGCCTTGGTTCTAACCAGCCCCGGGCAGTTACAGTCCCGTTTGTGCCCAGTCTGGTCTTCGCCACCCCGAGGCAGACTCCACGTGGCGCTGGGGAAGGGGGACCACCGCTCCCGACACCTGCTCACCTTGGGTAGTATTTTGGGGGGGATGATTTGGGCCACACCTGGCAGTGCTCAGGGGTTACTCCTGGCTCTGTGCTCAGGGATCACTCCTGCTGGTGCTCAGGGACCGTATGGAATGTCAGGGTTGGCCATGTGCAAGGCTAACGGCCCGCCCGCTGCACCATGGCCCGGGCCCAAGCCGGCTGGTCTGCTTTATTTGGGTTTTTTTGTTTATTTTGGGCCACACCTGACATACTGCAGGGTTACTCCTGGCTCTGCATTCAGGAATCCTCCTGGCAGTGCTCGGACGGCCACAGGGAATAACAGGGTCGAACCATGTTGGTTCAAGACAAGTGCCCTCCCCACTGCACTGTCGCCCCGACGCCAGGCCAGCTTCTGTGCGGGGGATGGTCTGGGCCACACCAGTCAGTGCTGGGGTCTCTCTGATGCCCTGACCCGCCTGGTTCCCCGGCCTCCTCACCTTGGCCTTGATGCAGGTGTCCAGGGATGTCTCGCTGATGGCCAGCTTCATCCTCAGCTGCTCAGCCTCCTGCTTCCTCTGTGCCAGCTCCTGGCCCAACAGGTCCCGCTCCTTCCGCAGTGCCGCCTTCTCCTGCAGCATCAGCTGCGTCTGCTGCGCGCATTCAGACCGCACACGGCTCTCCCGGGCCTGCGCCTCCTTCTCCGCCTTCTCCCTGGCCTCTTGGCTGGCCTGCAGGGCCTCGTCCACCCTCAGCTTCTGCCGCTGCAGCTCCGTGTTCTCACGGGCCACACGCTCGATGCCAGCGCGCAGGCTCCGCGCCAGCTCGTCCACCTTGTTGCTCATGACGCTGGGCAGCTGCTCGCAGGTGAGGCGCAGGGCGGCCAGGTCGGGCGTCAGGTACATGGCGTAGGTGGGCATGGAGCTCAGCGTGCGGGGGACGATGGTGTCCTTCCACAGCGCGCGCAGCTCGGTCTCGAACTTGTCTTTGTCCAGGGGGACACAGAGCGTCTGCACCTTCTGCAGCTGACCCTCGGCCAGGTCCCGCTCCTGCTTCAGCTGTGCCTGCACCCGTCCGCAGTTGGTCACCTGCTCCTGGGCCACACGCAGGCCCTGCGTCAGGCTGTCCTTGTCTCCCACGCACTGTGCCTTCTCCTTAGTCATGTCCGCCTCCAGGGCCTGCGTCTTCTGGTTCAGTTTCAAGAGCAAGGCTGCAGGCAAGGACAGACGAGCGGGCAGTCAGACAGGGGAGGGGGCAGGGGCAGCCATTCGAGGGAGAGCCCAGCCTGCGCCCGCCCGCCGGACCCTCACCGTTACAGCTATGGTTGTCGGCCTGGAGCTGCTCCTTGCACTGCTTCTCGCTCAGGATGATGGCGGCGATGATGCGCTGGTAGTTGTGGTAGGTCTCCTGCGGACACAGCGGCAGGTCTGGCCCTGCAGAGACTGCCCCCCGGCCACGCACCCCACTCTGCTCACGCGAGGCCCCGAGCTGTGATGGGTGCAGGTGCTGGAATGCCGTGGGGGTGCGGCCCCCACAGGAAGGATGAAGGGGCAGGAGAACACAGCGGGGTTCACGCCAGGAGCCTCAGAGCCTGGTGAATCTAAGGGCCCATCTCAGCCACGGCGGACACACAGCTGGACGGATGGTGGACAGCCGGATGGGTAGATGGGGAAAGACAGAGGATGGATGGTGTGTGGGTGCTGTGTGGATGGACAGAGAGACGGACAGAAGGATGTATATGGATAGTGGGTAGGTGGACAGGCAGACTTTGCCCCAGAGAATTTTCCATCTATGACTAAAGCCCTTTGGCCTGGCACAGCAGCAGTGTCATCACCACGAGCGAGAGGTGGAGTCCGGTATGCAGGACTGAGACACGGCTGGGGGCGGCACTCAGGGGGCCCAGAAGGCCTTTCCCCAGCACCCTCAGGGGTTACCTTGGGTTTGTTCACGGACAGGCCCGTGAGTGCCCTCGGGTATCCAAGGGGGCGGCTCGACACCAATAGAGGAGTCAGAACCAACACTCCCCCCCAGACCCAGACATGTGGGCCCACCAGGACAGCCCCCAGACAGGGAGCAAAGCATACCCAGGAGTGGTATGTCACAGGGACGGGCTCCTTTGGTGGGTCGGGGCGTTGAATATTCTGAAAGTCAGCCGAGGATTGAGTGTGCTCTGTGGCCCCGAGTCTGGCTAGCTCTGTGCCCATGCAGGCACCCAGACTGTCTCCAAGGAGACTGTCTCTAGCAGCTGGGTGGGCAGGTCACCAGGGAGGGGGGCTTGTCATGATACGCCTGGCTTTGACCCCAGCCAGCTACCAGGCGGTGCTGTGCCTCGGAGCTGGCCACGGGGAATGGAGGCGGGGGGTGCTTGGGCACTGCTGGGAGGTCCCCGGTTCCTAAAGGCCTCGAAGGGCTGGAGTGTGGTTCTGTGGAAGCCCCGCTGCTGGGCGCCCCCCTGCTTCGGTTCCCCGGAGCTCTGCGAGGTCCCCAGAAGAATAGGGGGCTGGAGAGAGAGGTGCACGGATGCAGGTTCCAGCGCTGGACTTGCACCTCGGTCCCCAAGCCCCTCAGGAGTGAGCCCTGAGCGTGGCCCCAAAACCAGCAAGAGGAAAGAGTGAGAGGGTCGGGGCACTCACCAGCTCAGCCTGGCACTGGCGGTAGCTGGTGTTGATGCGGTCCAGTTCGCGCCGCGCGCCCAGCAGCATCTGCATGATGGAGTCCTTGGCGCGTGCCGTCAGGTTCAGCTCCTTGGTGAGGTTGGTGCGCGCGGCCACCATCCCCGCCACCCGCCCCTCCAGGCTCTGCGCGCGCCGCTCGGTGGCCTGCAGCGCCGCCTCGGTGCTCAGGTGCACGTTGCCGTACACCATGAAGAGCACCAGGCCCAGGATGACGAGGAACTGGATGAGGGAGACGAAGAGGAAGAAGTAGCGCAGGTAGTACCAGCAGCCGCGGCGGCTGGGCCGCGCGTACAGGCTCCCGCGATCTGCCGGCAGGCCCATGGCGCGCCGCTCGGACGGACGGACGGACTGACGGGCAGGCAGGCGGGCGGACAGGCTCCCTGTGGGCCGTGCCTGCGGGGGAAGTGTTTATATTACCCCTCGGAGTACTTCCTCTGCGCGGCTCCTTCCTGGTCCGCAGGAAGCGGGGGCGCCGGGTTATCGCAACAATCCCACCTAACGTGGGGGCCGCCACCCCCAGGCTGGCTGGGCGCTTGCCCTGTCCTCTCCCAGGCTAGGGGACACTGAGGCATGGGGGAATGCCCACCCCAGAGCTGAGCGATGGGGTTGGGGCTCCGCAGACGGGGCGCCCCAAGCCTCGCCCCCACTCCCAGAGAAGCCTGATGAGTCTGAGAACCTTGGGAGTCTGAGCCTGCCTGTGCCTCAGTTTCCCACATGGAGATTCTGGGTGCCCGGTCACTTTCTGGCTGTAGCTTTATTGTGGGGGTGTATCCATGCTGATGTTCTTGACTTTGCTTCTCCTGCCCCCACGGGGCAGGGAGGGTGTTTTGGGACAGAAGAGAAAAGGCATAGGACACTTCCATCTGTCCTCCCAGAACCAGATACTTCTGGGTAGGGCCACAGACCCCCATGGCCCTACCCAGAACCTGCCACAGGCCCAGTGGGAAGGACCCTCTGTCTTGAGGGGCAGAGGGGAGGGGTCGCCGGCAGGGCCAGTGAGGAGGAAGTTCCCAGGGTGGGCAGGAAAGCCCACGTGACCTCTGCCCTCTGGCTGCCTGGCTCCTGGTTCCGGACCCTCAGTGGAGGATGGAGGGTGGGGGGCTGCGCCGCGGCCAACCAGCCTTTTCTTGGGGCTGTCCGTGCCCCCTGGGGGGGCCCCCATCTACCCGGTGGGCGGGCTCACTTCCCGTCTTCCATCTTTAGGAGGGGCCCTGCGGGTCTTCTGGGGGGACTTTGGAGGTGTGGCCGGGCCAGCCTGGGGACCCTGGGCCAGGGTAGCTTCTGGGACCCTGGGCTGGGGGCGGGGGTGTGGGATGGACTGTGCAGGGTCCCGGCTCTTGTGAGGCCTCTGAGGTGGACAGAGAAGCCCGAAGGACCCCCAGAGACCCCAGAACAGTGTAGCCAAGGCACTTCTTCCTCCACACACCCTTCGTGCCCGCCCAGCACCCACCAGGCCCCATTGTTGCCTGCCACGTGGTCGCCGTCTCGGAGATGCTCTCTGCCCCTCAGCCCGTCGACCGGGCAATAGGCGCCTTTGTCTTTTTGAGTCCATGCCATGCTGAGGACAGAGCCAGGGCTCCAGCAGGCAGGACCCAAGTCCCCTCCCTGCCCTGAAACCTCTCATTTTTGGTTGGTTTTTTTAGGGCCACACCCAGCAGTGCGCAGGGCTGGCTCCCAGCTCTGCGCTCAGAGATTACTCCTGGCAGGGGTGAGGGTGCCATGTGGGCTCGGGGGGGGGGGAGCGGGGGGGGCAGGTTGAGTCCTATGCAAGGCCGGCGCCCTGCCTGCTGCACCCTGCCCGCTGAGCGGTTCCTAGGCCCCACACCTTTTGGCAGCTGTCCTCACGCTTCTCTTTCGTGATGCCGCACTCTGCCCCCAGAACGGGTTCAGATAGCGAAAGACACTGCTGGGGCTGGGGGCGTGTGGGGAAGAGCACAGGGCTGGTATCCCGGGTGCACACAATCAGCCGCACCCACACGGGCCCCTCAAAGCTGGCTGAGGGGCTCCTGGCCCCAAGCTTGGGCGGGGGAGGAGACAGCGCTGGGAGCCACACGGGCCTCAGCACCAGCCCCGACTTGAATGTTTTGTTTTTTTCCTGAAAACAATTTGTCATGGCCACAGGAAGTTCTGGGCACGAATCTCTGAATTCCCTCGGAGACTCATCACCAGATCAGGCCTGGAGATTCCAGCCTTTGTTTTCCGGCTGAGGGAAGAACAATTCGGTGCTATTTGTTTGCACGGGACAGGGAAGATCTTGCATCCATCCGGATCTCAAGGGAAGTGGGGCCTCCCCGGACCGGAGTCGGGGCAGGAAGGCCCTGGGGGTGCCAGGCCCAGAAGCCCCAGAACCAGGGCCCATCCCGGCCCTCTGCAGAGGCTGACGGCACCCCGTTCTCCCCCCTGCTCCCCAATAAAAGAAGGGCATCCACTTCCTGTTGTTTTTCTGTTTGTCTATTTGGTTTTGGGCCATACCTGGTGACGCTCAGGTATCACTCCTAGTGGGCTCAGGGGAAGCATCCTTGATGCCAGCGATCAAATCCAGCTCAGCCACACGCAAACTAAGTGCCCTTCCCGCTGTCGCTGTACTTTCTCTACAGCCCAAAGAAAAATATTTTTTCTGTTTTCTTTTCTTTTCTTTTTGGGTCACACCCGGTGATGCACAGGGGTTGCTCCTAGCTCTGCACTCAGGAATTATTCCTGATGGTGCTCGGGGGACCATATGGGTTGCTGGGAACTGAACCCAGGTTGGCCGCGTGCAAGGCAATTGTCCTATCCACTGTACTATCACTTCAGCCCGTTTTTTTATTTTGTTTTGGGGGCACACCCACCAGTGTTCAGGGATTACTCTTGGCTCTGTGCTCAGGAACCACTCCTGGTGGGCCCAGGAGAACAATTCGAGGTTCCAGGGATTGAATTGGATCAGTCTTGTTCAAAACAAACACCCTTCCCACTGTCCTATCCCTCTGGTCCCGGACATCTGCTTTCTTTTTAGAAAACAAATACTTAGGGGCTGGAGCAATAGCTAGTGGGTAGGGCATCTACCTTGCACAGGGCAGACCCGGGTTCAATTCCCAGCATTCCATGGTCCCCTGAGTACTGCCAGGAGTAACTCCTGAGTGCAGAGCAGGAGTAACCCCTGAGCATCGCTGGGTGTAACCCAAAAAGAAAAAAAAAACTTAATTTACGTATTTATTTGGTTTCTAGCCACACTGGGCAGTGATTAGGGGTTTCTCCTGGCTCTGCACTCAGGCTTTCCTCCTAGAAGTGCTCAGGGGCCATATGGGATGCTGGGGATGGAATTTGGGTTGGACCCTCGCAAGTGCCCTACTTGCTGTACTTTCTCTCCAGCCCTGAGATCCACTTTCTAACCAGGATGGGGACCCCAGTTCTCTACTGCTCCCCGCTTGCCCTGCCCCCACCATCCAAGGCTCCGCCGAGCACCCCAGCTCTCTGCTGTGATGGAGATGGGCTGCAGAATGACTGGGGGTGGGGAGGCCTGGGACAGGGACAAGAAACTCAGACCCAAACACGCACGCAGAGGTAGAGTGTTAGCCTTGCACACGGCTGACCTGGGTTCAATCCCCGGCATCCCATATGGTCCCCTGAGCATCTCCAGGAGTAATTCCTGAGTGCAGAGCCAAGAGGAACCCCTGAGCATCGCTGGGTGTGAAAAGCAAAACAAACAAAAAAGCAGGCACGCAGGGACAGACTGCAGAGTCCAGAGCCGAGGGAGGGGAGTCTGGGGGTCAACAAGGGCCCTCATTGTTGGGGTTGTCCTGCCCAGGAACCCATTTGTTTCTTTCCTGCGCTCAGCTGGGGGGCAGCTGACCCCCGCCACGATTCCCCATTGCAAACAATTAACAGGTGAATATGAAGGTAAAGGGGTGACCATGGGGGTGTCAGGGCTCATCTCTGCTGCACAGGGAGGGGGCACGTGCCCTCACGGCTTTCTTCTGGGGGCCTCTTAGAGAAAGAATCCCCTCCGCCGCCCCAGCCATTCTGCGGCCATACCGGGCAGGGGCGCACCCTGGTGGCCCAGCAGGGCACAGCAACTGGTCCCCGGCCCCTCCCTTGGGTCTCTGCTTCCTGCTCTGTGCGTGTGTGTTGGGGGGGTTCAGTTCCAGGTGATGAAGAGAGTGGGCACGCAGAGTGTGGGCCAGGCTGCGCCAAGGCCGCGCTGGGCAGGGGCCATGAGGACGCTGCCGAGAAGCCGCTATCAGTGCTCGCTTCCGCTTCCCTCTGCACAGGATCATGTGGGAGAAGGTCCTGGCATTGAGGAAAGGCTTAAGGCAAGCACTCTGATAAAGAAGCACTGGCCTGCACGTCTTTCTAGGGGAAAGGAGAGGGGGCCGGGCTGGCGGGGAGTGGGGGAGGGAGAGAGAAAGGAAAAGATGGGGAGAGGGGAGGGAAGAAGGAGAGAGAAGGGAGAAGAAAGAGAGAGAGCACTGGGGCCAGAGTACACATGGGGGGCCTGGGGAGGGGCATTACCAAGGAATTCTTTGTCCTAGTCTTTTAAGTTTCCTTGTCTGGAGTTATTTATTTTGGTTTGGGAGCCACACGTGGCAGTGCTCTACACTCAGGGATCACTCCTGGGGGGCTCTGGGAACCCTATGGGGTGCCAGGGGTGGAACCTGGGCCTCCTTTGAGCACATTCCCCAGGCCTGAGTAGTCGGTGATCTCTGTAAGAATACACGCACAATTCACCACAAATGAGTCTTTAGTACAGTGATGCATTGCTTAAGGACATTTGGTAAGGAGGGACGGTATGGATGACGGGTCCCCACTCTGAGCTGCACCCAGGCTCAGGCGTCTGCTGTGGCTATGGCCTGACAAGGCAACAGGCGACTGTAGCATCTAATTTCTTTCTTTTTTTTTTCTTTTTGGGTCACACCCGGCGATGCACAGGGGTCACTCCTGGCTCATGCACTCAGGAATCACCCCTGGCGCTGCTCAGGGGACCATATGGGATGCTGGGATTTGAACCCGGGTCGGCCGCGTGCAAGGCAAACGCCCTACCCGCTGTGCTATCGCTCCAGCCCCCTGTAGCGTCTAATTTCTTTTTCTTTCTTTCTTTCTTTCTTTCTTTCTTTCTTTCTTTCTTTCTTTCTTTCTTTCTTTTTTTCTTTTCTTTCTTTCTTTCCTTTTCTTCCTTTGGTCTTGGGTCTATCTGACAGTGCTCAGGACTTCCT